>NW_006442491.1:28548823-28573138 GCF_000325575.1 Pteropus alecto
GCGCACCGCCGCGCTCGTCCTGTGCATCCTGTCCTACCTGCTGGTGGGGGCCGCGGTCTTCGACGCGCTCGAGTCCGAGGCAGAGAGCGGGCGCCAGCGGCTGCTGGCCCAGAAGCGGAGCGAGCTCCGGAGGAAGTACGGCTTCTCCACCGAGGACTACCGCGAGCTGGAGCGCCTGGCACTGCAGGCTGAGCCGCACCGCGCCGGCCGCCAGTGGAAGTTTGCAGGCTCCTTCTACTTCGCCATCACCGTCATCACCACCATCGGTGAGCGCCCCAGCACCCCCATCGGCGTCCGCTCCATCCAAAGTTGCTCACGGTGGCCCTGGGTTTGCAGTCCACCTCTGCCCCTGCCCAGCTGGGATGACTTTGGACGAGTCATTTCAGCTCGCTGAGCCTCACTTGCCTCTCTCTGCAAATGGGCTGTCATTCCACGCAGTCCGGGATGGGAGAAGTCACTAGGTCAAGTTTGCCAAGATGCTGGCATGCAAGAGTGCCCGGAAAACACCCCAGGGGCTGGGAGACAGATAAAGTGGGACAGGGAGCCCAAGTGGCTGGAGTTGCTCCCTTGCCTGGCTGCATCATACTAGCTGTGTGACCTGAGACAAGTTGTGTAACTTCTCTGAGCCTCAGTTTTCTCTTCGGTAAACTAGGGGTGCCAATAGGCCCTCTCTCGTTATTATCAAAGAAATAATATATGCAGACTGTTTCAGCAAAGGGCCTGTCATATAGAAAGCACTAAAAAAAGAAATCGATTTTTGTACTGTAATTACTCTTCTGTTACTCCTAATCTGTCTTAGTCACTGCAGTATGGCCAGTGCCTGGCACATAGTAGACACTCAGTAAATAGTTATTGAAGGAATGACTGATTACCACAAGCTTTGGACATCACCCTCGGGGATCCTGAGCACTTTCTCTGCAGCATCTGGACTGTCAGCCGTTGCCATGGCTACTGACTGGCGGAGCCTAAGCATGGGGAAGCAGAAAAGGAGAGAAGCAGGCTCTACAGGGCTCCAAGCTGGGTGCCCACCACACCCTAGGCCCCAGTTGTTGATGCCCAGGCACCCCTTTGGGCTTGGGCCCCCACTCTGGAAGCCTGCGCCTTGGAGGAAATATTTTCATAATGCTCTTGCAAGTGAATGTGAGTTTGTGGGGTTTAGCAGTGGAGTTAAAACCCTGAGTTTTTTCAGTTAACATAGACCAGAGTTCTGGTCTCTTCTCTGTTGCTCCTGCCCTCTCTGGTAATTGATTGCACCTCTCCAAGCTCTGGTTTCCTCAACTGCAAAATGCAGTTGTTCCTTCCTCATTGGGTGGTTGCCAGGTTTAAATGAGGTCAAGCATGTAAAATGCTTGGCACAGTGCCTGAGGCTAAATAGGCGCTATTAATTAGTAATAATGACAATTTATGATTTGCCAGCTGTGGGCCCAGCTCCCATTCAGCCCTTAGGCTCCCTCTTGTCAACACGGGCACCCTTGCTTTCCTATCTTGGCTCAGCTATCTTGTCACCGTGCCCAGCGGTGTGGGACCCTATCCACCTCTTCTGCTCTCCCCCTCCTTCTCTGGAGGCCTACTAGCTCGATTTGGCCTCTTCTCCTGGCCGTCCCTGCCTACCCAACACCACCCACATACATCTGGGAGAATGGGGAAAGGGACTGAATGGAAACGGTTTTGCTTTTTCTGGCCACCTGGGGGCGCCAGCACTTGCTATGTGGTCCCAGCTGCACAAGTCAGCCTTGCAGGGAGCCAGGTGCCAGGATCCAGGAGCAGGAGCACTGCTGGGGGAGAAGAGAGGCAGTGAGAAGCAGTGGAGGACAGTGGTTAATGGCCCAGGCCTGTGACCTTTGGGCACCTTCTTCCCTCTGATTCTAATTTCCTTATCTGTGTCTGGGGATATCATCACATACAGTCATTGAGAGGGTTAAATAAGATAATCCATGTAGAGTACTCAGCATGTTTAGCTATTATCATTATTCATTTCACTCTCTGCCAAAAATCCGACATAGCACCAAACAGCTGGAAACAGCACTGCCTGGCCTCATCCCTAAAGAGGTTCCTCTGTTCCGCACGTAGCACCCACCCTTCGATTTGGTTTGATGATGATGATGATGATTGATTATTAAACTTTCATTGAGTCCTAGTTTGTGTCAGGCTCTGTGCAGGGCACTAGTGACAAGGGACACTGAGAAGTGACCAGAATGGTTTCTGGCCTCAAGGAGCTCAGTCTAGTGGTGAGTAGAACCCTCCACCACCCAATAACAGGTAGGGCCACGCAATAGAAAGTGGAAATGGAGCTGTCGGTATTTAAAAACATAGTGTTGGTATTTTGATAAGTTATGTACACTTCACATGGCACAAAAGGGTACAGAATGAAAAGGAAATCTCCCTCTCATCCTGTCCCTTGACCCACAAATTCCTTTCCCTGGTTCAAATACAGTTACTAGCTTCTTGTGTTTCCATCCAGATATATTACCTGCCTATATATTTCTTTAAAACATGCACACACATATACATACACATTATATTATACACACTATTTTGTCTCTTTTTTAACTTAATATATGTTGGGGATGTTTTTGTATCAGCCCCTAAAGATCTGTGTCACCTTTTTCATGGCTGTATAGCAGCTCTTCTCAACCCCAGCACTAGTGACATTTTGGACTACATAATTCTTTGTTGCGGGGGCTGTCTTGTGCATTGCAGGATGCTTAGCAGCATCCCTGGCTTCTACCCACTGATGCCAATAGCACACAGCCACCACATCCCAATTGTGACAACCAAAAATGTCTCCAGACATTGCCAAATGTCCCCTCAGGAGCAAAGTCACCTGATTGGAACCGCTGCTGTGTAATATTCCATCATTCGGATGGCGCCGTGATTTATTTAACCAGGCCTCTATTGATGGACCTTATGTTGTCTAAAATGTTCACTATAAGCAACAATGCTTTGGCGATAACCTACATGCATACATCACTTTGCACATGTGTGCGTTTTGGAGGACTAACTTCCACAAGTCAAAGGGGTTGTGTATTTTACATTTTGGCAGATGGGGCCAATCTTGCTAGAGGAGGCATATTCTGTTGAGGAAGGTCTACCTGGCTTTTCTTAGCTCATGGGACCCTTTGAGAATACCATGAACGCTTTCACTTCTCTCTCCTGGAAAAGACACATATCCATTCTTTCCAAGATTCAAAGAAGCCCATTCAAGGTTAGAGCCCCTTAAACAGTTGAGAGGACTCAGTGAAGAGTTGCTACAGCAGACTGAAGAGGTGTTTAGTGAGAGCTGACTTGGAGAAGGATCTGGGAAGAAGTGGACTGGGGCAGGGCAAATAGGGCAGTAGGGGGTGGAGTATGAGAAAAGGCTTGTGGGGGTGGGACATGCTGACTGGGGAAACAACATGGGGTGAGGCTGGAGATCTGAGAAGGATTCAGATCACAAAGGAGTTCAGACACAACTGAGAACTAGGACTTTCCCCTGTGGGTACTGGGAGCCCCGGAAGATTTATTTTTTTAAATCAAGACATAATTTATGTACAGTCAAACTCACCGTTTTTCAGTGTACACTTCTACGAGTTTTGACAAGTGAAGACCTGTTGCATAACCGCAGCTACGCTCAAGACAGAAGAACACTTCCGTCACCCTCCAAAATTCTGTCATGCCGCTGTGTAGTTAACCCCTCCTCCAGTCTCAGTGACTGGCAACCACAGATCTGTTCTCTGTCCCCATAGTTTTGCCAGCATGTCATTTAAATGGAACTATGCGGTATGTACCTTTTGAGCTTGGCTTCAGCATAACACATTTGAGATCCATTCTTTGTTGCTGCAGGTAACTGCAGTTCATTCCTTTCTATTGCCCCAAAGAATTCCATTGTGTAGATGTAGCGCAGGTTGTTTATCCGTTCCCCAGCTAGGGGACATTTGGGTTGTTTACAGTTTGGAGTGATTATGGATAACCATGCAAGGTTTTGGAGCCAGGGAATGACCTAGTTACAACTAGCACTTTGAAGATGCTCTGCTGGCTCTGGGGGATGGGCAGACAGGCCGAGGGCGACAGTGTTGTTAAAAGACGCTAGGCATTCATCGACCCTCCCCTCTGCTCTCCCTTCAGGGTATGGCCACACCGTGCCAGGCACGGACTCGGGCAAGGTCTTCTGCATGTTCTATGCGCTCCTGGGCATCCCCCTGACGCTGGTCACCTTCCAGAGCCTGGGCGAGCGGCTGAACGCGCTGGTGCGGCGCCTCCTGCTGGCGGCCAAGCGCTGCCTGGGCCTGCGGCGGCCGCGCGTCTCCACCGAGAACATGGTGGTGGCCGGGCTGCTGGTGTGCGCGGCCACTCTGGCCCTCGGGGCCGCAGCCTTCGCGCACTTCGAGGGCTGGACTTTCTTCCACGCCTACTACTACTGCTTCATCACCCTCACCACTATCGGCTTCGGCGACTTCGTGGCGCTGCAGAGAGACGAGGCGCTACAGAGGAAGCCGCCCTATGTGGTCTTCAGCTTCCTCTACATCCTCTTGGGGCTCACGGTAATCGGCGCCTTCCTCAACCTCGTGGTCCTGCGCTTCCTGGCAGCCAGCACCGACGCGCCAGAGCGTGCTGCCCGCCGCGCCAGCCCGCTCCGCCTGGGGGCGCCCGAGAGCCATGGCCCCGCTCTGCCCCGCCGCCCGCCCCGCCCCGGGGGCTCCTCTTCAGTCTCCTACCGCATCCACCAACTGGAGATGTGGGCCCGCGACAATCTAGGCTTTTCGCCCCCCGCGAGCCCGGGGGCTGTGGACAGCGGCGGGGCAGGCAGGCCCCTATCCCAGAGGCGGAAGTCCATCTGACAGCCCTACCCCAACCGGGGGTCGATCCCAGAACTGAGGGTCTGAGTTCCAGAATCAGTGCACCACTCTCGCCTGCGCTTGGAGAGGCGCGAGGGGCCGTGGACGTAGTGCCGCAGTCTTCTGCCACGGGCAGGTTCTCATTCCCTTCTGTGGCTAGCCCCTCTCCTCTCTCCAAAAATATATTAAAGTCGCAGCATAAGCACAGGCATGACTGTAAAGTCACCCAGTAGGTGCAAATCCGTGTCGTCCAGATTGTTTTAGGAGGGCGTGGCCACATCAGCCACCTAGGAGAGGCTCTCCACAGATCCATGTCACTAGCTGCCCTCCAAAGTGGAAACAGGTGGCTAGTCTTCTGTTGCGTGAAGAGGCTGGTTTTCTGTGTTATAGGGAAAATGCCTGATTTTCAACGCTAGAATCCTACCAGTGAGGCCAGCTGCTCACACTATGAGAAGCACGGGGAGGAGAGGGACTGACAGGAACCATCTACCACCACCCAGTGTGGACGAGTGGGCACAATTCAAACACTTTCTCTTGCTCAGCATGTAGAGAGGAATTGGCCCGTGTGTGAAGGAAGCACATTCCTCCACTCCCCAAGCTGATGCTTTGTCCTTGGCCAGCCCTACTTCTGGAGGGAGGGGTCTTGCTGACACCTACCATGTTGCTGGGGCCACCTGGATGCAGCTGAATGCTGTGCAACAGCTCTTTCCTGAGAGCTGTGAGATCTGGGTCCTGCCAGTCACCTGCAATGTGACCTTGGGGAATCTCATCCCCTACCTAGGCCTGTTTCCACATCTGTAAAATGACTGGGTTCATCTGGAATACTGCCCCCTCCTGTGCACCTCTGGAAGGGTTCCTGGGATTGCCCCTGAGGGGGCATACAAAAGCCCATGGTGGGACATGCTGGCATCCACAGCCCTCAGCTCCTTAAAACACCAACTGCCCTTAGCTTCCCAGATAGAACTGTCTGAAGACAAAGCAGAGCAAGCCAGTTTAGAAAAGCCAAAAACTTTAATTTTCAACATGAGCTACGTGGTCATGAACACGCGATCCATTCCAACCCAGGGGCCCCAGAAACCCTCCCTCCCCAGAGGCCCCAGTGGCTCCTGCTCCCGGAGAGGGAATGAGGGAGAGGTGGGGGGATGGAGAGGCCCCAGCCTGAGGACCCGGGGTCCAGCCTTCCTGCTACCCCCCTCAGGAGGCAGTCGAGTGACAGGGCTTCAGATGTGATGTCTAAGGCCCCCGAGTGCGAGTCTCCACTTTGCTCTCACAGAAGTTATGAGGAAAATGGCCACGTGCGGTCAGCCTCTGCTCAGGGTTTGTGAGTCAGGTGAGCGCATGGACATGAAAGCTCCCTATCTGCTCTGAGGGGCCGCTGTAGAGACACAGGGCCCTCCCAGAGCGCCGCGGGAGACAGGGGAACAGGGATAGCTCGGTCTCCTGGGCCTAGCACAGAGCTGCTGCTCAATAAATAAATGCAGGTGGCCTTGCCTGACGCAACAGCTGTGCTCCACATGGAGTGGGTTCAGTGCTGTTTCTGAACACCAAAGTGTGCCCAGGAGCTTCCGGTTTAAGGAACTGGATGGTGAATCAGCTTGTAAAGTGCATAGCCACCCCCTAAACTGCTTTCCCTCTCAGCGTAGAAGAAAGAGCTCTGAACTGCTAGAGAACTGAGTTCTAGTTCAGACTTGCCCACTAACTCACGGTGGGACCTTAGCAGGTGCCTTCCCCTCCAAGGGCCTCAGCTTCCCCCTCTTAATAAAGGTTCCACCTACTGCCTAGGGGCTCCTGTGAGGGTACGCGCACGGTAAAAGCACTTTGAAAATAAAAGAGTTTGAAAAGCACTACAGGAAGATCAGATATTATTACATGTGAAGGTTTTGTGAGAGTTTTCTTAAGATGAGGTGTAACACAGCCACCTCCTACACAGCCCCAGGCAGCAACTGGTGCTTCTTAAGTCCTTCAAATTGGTCCTGGAGGGTTATGGTCTCTTGGTGGGAGCCCCCGCCCACTGTTGAAGGCCTGGATCAAATCCTGTGCACCCTCAGTCCGCTGGACCAGACCCTTAAGAGAGCTAGGTCTCCATGGCAACCCTCTTCCCAAACCTGGGCCAGAAAAGTTACTAGCCCATAGAGATGGAACTAAGCAGGGCTGGTGGCCCAGGGCTTAAGGGCCAAAAATACTCATTATGGCAGACATGCCCTGGAGCAATGGTCCCCTGTCCCATGAAGGAAGGAAGCACGACGGAACCCCTGTTCTGTCCCCACCACTCTCTTGCTGAGGGGTCTTGGCACGTCACTTTCTGTTTCCTTACCTCTCAGATGGGCTACAATTTGCCCCGCCCAGCTTTTCAAGGCCACTGGGAGACTCTACTGAGAGAAGGGAGGAGGAAGGGTCGTGAGAAATGGCGACCCCACCTCATCCTGCTCTGGCTCCAGTTCAGCCTCAACAGGAGTAGGCCCAGGCTGGGGGTGGCACTGAACTCACCTCACAGGTGACCCCAGAGGCGGCTCTTCCTGCACTGGTCTCCTCGCCTGTAAAATGGAAATGACTTCACTAATGTTCCCAAAGCCCCTTTCTCTTTAGTATGAAAAAAAGATTCTGGAGAAGGAAAGTGGAGACGACTTCTCTCCCACGCTACCCCTGCCTGTGACCTTGGCCCAGAGATTGAAAAAAGAAACCATCCCCTAGAGACCCCAACCCCCCACCACCCCAAATCCCCCCAGCTCCACCCTCTCTGACCTCTCCAAACGGTGGAGTTTAAGTGCAAAAGATCTGACAGCAGTGGGGCTGGGCTGGGCTTGAAGGTTCCCAAAGCTACTCATGACCACGGTTGCCCCCTCCCCAATCCCCCATCCCTTGGTGAGGACAGACGATGGTTCTCAGCCAAATGGTCAGAGCCCCTTGGAAGGGGCGCACGTGCTCACAACCATGATACAAAGAAACTGGGCTCCAGCCCCCACCCGCCCCACCCTTCCAGGAGGTGAGCTGAGATTTCACAGAACAAACAAGAAAGTCAGTGAGGGGGCCCTCTGGGACCACCCCCAGGATGTTATTGCTTTGGAGCTCTCTCTCTCTCTCTCTCTCTCTCTAAAGGCTGTGCCTACACCAGCGGGTGGGCTCAGGCGGTGGGTACCGAGCCCCTGCTCCCTCTGGTTGGGACAGCCAGGTTCTGCCTGTCTTTGAAAACTACCCGTGAACAACCAGAGTGGTAACCTCCTCCATGGCTGCAGAGAGAGAAGATGCTCTCCTGGCTCAAAATATTCCAAATGGCGAGTAATAAACAAACAGCAGAGAAGTCACGCTGGTTGAAAAAAACAAATGGGGAGGGGCTAATTCTGGGCCTCAGGTGCCAGTCCACTCAGAACCCCGGTGCCTCCTGCTCCCGTCTTGGGGTTCCACCCCCACAAACCCAGGGAGCTCTGAAGGCCTTCTAGATGAAGGGGCCTCTCCATCGCCCCTTCCGAGTGCAGTGTGAGTAACTCCACGGAGGCAATCAAACTCAACCAGACTTTAAAGGATGCCCAGGGCTCAAACAGGCTGGGTGGTGGTGGGGTGGGGGGAGGAATTCCAGGGGAAGGAATCGCCTGGTCTGTAGCCTAGAGTGAGACCAGGGACAAGGTGCGACCAGACACAGCTGGGTAACCTCAGTGGAAAAAGATCCCCTCTAATGGAGCCCAGGCGCCCTCCACCAAGGCTCACATCCTCAGGAGTGCTTCAGAAATAAAAATCAGTACCAAGGATAATAGATCAGAACATCTGAGTATAGTAGGCGGCTCCAGCTACAACCCTACAGGGGGAGGGGCGGGCAGGGGGAGGAGGAGGGGCTGGCCTCCAGAGCCCCAGGCCCAGGCCAGCGAGAAGATGGTAGTCTCCTGGAATGTACCCGTCTCCTCTCCACCCCCCACCTGGGACTCTGTGAGAACTATGTGCGAGCTAAGAACAGGCCCCAGGGCTTGGGACACTAACTCTACCCAGCTAACCTGGACTACGCCCTACACAGCAGGGACTGGGTAATGAGGGGTGGTGGGCTGCTGGGTGCCTCCCAGGGGAGGTGGCAGAAATGTGCTTCTATAAAGAGGGGCCAGCCGTGTCCTCCCCAGCATGCAAAAGGGCTTCTGTAGGCCCCGGGGAGGGCTGGGCCGGGAAGGCAGCTACCCAGGCCTGCTAGAGAAGGAAACTCCCAGTTGGACTCATACCACCTCCTCGCTCTCCCTCTCTCCTTGAGCCAAGGTAATTGAGGCCGGGGCAGTGGGTTCTGCCCTTAGTACACAGGGTTTGTTTAAAAAGACTAAAATAGGGGAGCTCTGTTGTCTCCCCAGACCCCTAGCCTGGAGGCAGAGGGGTAGACAAGATGACCTTTGACCTCATCCAATAAGCAGGGATTCTCCTATTTGGAAAACCCTCACCTTGGCACCACCAGTCCCGATCCCAGCTTTCCCCAGACTCCTTCTCCAATCCAGCACCCCAAAATGCAGAGATGGTGAGCTCTCTGGGCTTGGGGTTCTGGGAAATCAGGGTCCCGCAGCTCCTCCACCAAAACCCGGATGAAAGAGTTCTTTCCAGTCCAGCAATTTCCAGAGTAGCTTGTTGCAATCCCACGGAGCAAGGCACCCTGGGGGTCTGTGCCAGGCCCTGGGCACTTCTTCCTTTCCTTTGGTCCCTGCCGGACCCCAATTCCTAGAGCCACTGGAAGAGGGTCAGGCAGGAGGGGACAGACAGATGGACTCAGACAGGCTGCGGCAAAGCTCCTTCCACGGGCAGGCGGAGGGAGGCCTGAGCTCCTCTTCAAGTGGGGGGCGCTGGGCCCCCCGGAGCTGGCTCCGGATCCTTGCAAAGCTGCCCCATCAGCTTCGGGGCAGATGTAGCTGCCTGAACCCGGTGCCGCAGGAAAGACACTTGCTGGTAATTGGCACCATGGAGATGGCCGCTGGGTTCTGGACTTGGCTCTGGGCAGCGAGCTTTCAAGGACGCACAAAAGGGGAGCAGTCAGACAGAGTCTGGGGCAGGAGAATGGTTTGCTCTGCCACCTCAGTCTTTCCCTTCTCCAGATTGCAGCCACATCCACCAGTCAAGAACCGGCCAAGTCAAAAGTGCAGCCAATCCCGTTGGGAGAGGAAAGGTCTCAGGGGACAGGAGGCAAAGAAGGGGTGAGGAGGGTCCCAAGGGGGGCAGGTCTCCCCATTCTGCTTCCCCGCTGTAGGGGAGAACCCCATCCTCCTCTGTTGAAGGTGCTCCTAGGCCTGGGGTCCCAGGTTGGGGCTGGGCAGTCACCAGGCCATCTCGGGGAGCCCCTCCCCATCCCTGGCACTAAGATCGCTCACCGCAGGGCCCCACGGTGCTCTCGAGGGACAACTGGGATGCCTGCCGGAGCAGGGGGCCTGTGGATGGGTCCACCATGGAGGAGGTGGGGAAGAGCTTGTACCAGCCCACGGCCAGGGTGGTCAAGTCCAGCTCCTCCAGCAACACGCGGGCCACACCCATGAACTGCTTCCGCTCCATCCGCCCATAGTTCCCCCACACGATCACCTGCAGGGCAAGAGACACAGTGTTTCCAACCCTCCAAGGCCAGAACCAGACCCTGGGGTCACCCCCGCCCCCAAACACCTCAGAGTCCTGTGGGTTCGACCGCCTGGAAATCACTCAAATCTGACCACGTTTTCCTGGCTCCGGTGCTACCATGGTTCCTCGCCCGGCTTCCTGCCTCCAGCCGTGCCTTCTCCGCTCATTCCATCCTCCGCATTCCCCATCTCTGAACCCAGGTCTTGACTGACCTTGTATCATGAGTTCCCTACCTGCTTCCCCCATGGGCCCTCTGCTTCCAGAGCCTCGGAAACCGGCTCCTGAAACATGGACGGAGTCTGGACAGCCGTCTGCTTGTTTCACACTGTGTTCAAACACCTCTAGACTACAGGGTTTCTCCAAGCTTTTGTGACAGGGATTGACAGACATTTACATTCTCGCCTGTGCACACATGGGCTTCACAACTGAAGCAAGTGGCCCACCACAGAAGACTTCCCTTACTAAGAGCGATAAATGTTCTCTTTTCTATTCCATTCCATCAAAGAAACATTTGCCGAGACTGGCTAAACTGATTTCGCAACTCACTAATGGGTCTCAACCCACAGGCTGAAAAACCCTGTCCTAGACAGGACCCAGGCTTCCCAGTTTGGCAAAAGTCCCATTGTCTTGGCAACCTGTCACGCCATGGCCCCATCCTCATTTCCTCAGCCCACCCAGGTGAGGAGTGCAAAACTGGGGTACAAGCCAGAGGTGCCCAAAGGACAGCTCCGAGAGAACCGGCATGTGGCTCCTGCAGGCGTCTGGCCCGGGCCTTGCCTGTACCCACAATAGGTGGCCATTTCTAGCTCCAGCTTTGAGTCACCGCTGGGATCCTCCTAATGGCCAGAGGGCCAAACACCTGTCTGGATCCTCAAAAGGCTCCCAGTCTATTATCACTGTGCTCTGGGCTAAGGCTCTTAGAGGTGGCTGCTGTTGCTGCTGCTGCTGCTGCTGCTGCTGTTGATGATGATGATGATGACGGAAGCCATTTGTAGAGCACTTACTACAGGCCAAATTTGCAAATACTTTTCTTGCACAAAGCACACATTTCACTGTTACTGTCACTGTTGTCAGTAGGTACTAATAGTGTCCCCATTTTACAGATGAAGAAGCTGAGGCTCGGAAAGAAACTGGTTTGAAGTTGCATGGCAAGTTGTGCAACTCTAATCAACCACCATGCTCCACTTCCTCTGGGTTAGGCCCTCCCCGAGGGGGCCTCCCTCTCCCTCCGGGACTGCGCACACGCATGCGCGCGCGCGCGCGCACACACACACACACACATGTATGCGCACGCACACACGCCATGCCCTCACCTGCAGGACTTTGCCCTGGGGACTCTCAGGAAACAGCAGCACCTGGTTATACAGTGGGTCCAGCGACTTGCGAGCGACTTTGGTCTTCTTCTTGGCAATGCAGATGCCATTCTCCAGCAAGTAGGCCTTGATGTAGGCCGCTGGGGACAGAGGCCAGCAGGGTGAGTTCTAGTGTGGGCCCCAAAGAATTGGCAAAGGGCTCGGCAGAGGGAAGCCACCAACTCACTGCTGGGGATTGAAGCACCCCGTGGGGTGTGGGGAGGAGGTAACTCCAGCAAGTGGGGTGGTGGGTATGGGTTGTGGGGTGCGGCCATGGTTGTGTGGGACCTACTCCACCCCCTTGGGTAGTCTTGCCTGCCTCCTCACTTCTTCTGCTCACCCTGTAGTCACCTGTTTCCTCTGTCTCTGACTCACCCACCCTTTCCCTGGCTTATACATTCATTGCTATCTATTCACTCAACAAATGTCTGCTGAGCACCCACTGTGTGCCAAGCATCCTAACAGGCACTGGGGTATAACCATAAACAAGAAAGATGGTCCATGTTCTCCAGGAGCTCAGTCCTGCAGGGGAGGCTGACAAGGTCAGCTGATAATCTCAACTGGGTCCCCAGAAGAAACCTTGACTCACCAGTTCTATGAGTCACTAGAGATGAAACAAAGGGGTCCCACACAGTGGGGCTCAATTTTCTCTCTTCTAGATTCAGGTATCCCTCCAGACATTCTCCCTGACCTCCACCCCTGCCTCGCAGACGGAAGGCATCCCACACCTGGCAGTGTCTTGGAGCCTGGCTTGGCCGTCAGTCCCCGAGCCTGGATAATGTCCACTTCGAGCTGACCATTCCGCTCCTGTAAGCCGATCTCGACGTCCCCTGCAAGAGCCCCCAAGACGAGACTAGGAAGCAGCTTCAAGCCTAAGTCAAGGACTCAGATCCTCCTGCTCCCAGCCCAAAACAAGAGCAAAACCAACTCCCACACCAAATGCCTGGGCTCTGCTGAGGGCTTGGCAGGTGTGGACCAGGCTCCAGATTGGGTGTCAGCAGATGCAGCCAAAGCAGAGGGGAAGAAAGCAGAGATGCAGAGCTTCTGGTGGGACCGCCCCCTTTGGAAGAGGATGCAGGGCTTCTGGCGAGACCCCTCCCTTTTGGAACAGGTCTTAGGGCACTCACCCATCGGCGTGGTGGCCAGGGTCTGGCGGCCCACAAACTGCGCTGGCCCCATGCTGCCCAGGAAGTCACTGAACTGAGCGTCCGATGCCAGGCAGACTCCTCCATAGTTAAGGCTGCAAGAAGGAAGAATGAAGCAAAAACAAAAGTTCCTGGAGCTGACCGAAGGCTATGACGAGTCGGAGGTCAGTTCTAGAAGGTGCCTCATGCTATGACGATTCTGTCCACAACTATCACCCAGCCTCAGGCGGATCCGTGTCCTGTATCTCTCACCTTCTTTCTATCTTCATGGCCCTAAAATTCCAGCCCCGACTCCAAAATTCTAGGGCTTAGCTTTTGTGTCCTGTACCAGCTCCCTATGTCTCCTCGCCAAGCCTTAGGTTTCACCTCTGTGAAATGGGTATGGTGATACCTGCCTCTTGAGGTGGTTGGATGATGCTTGTCAGTACTTGGCTCAGGCTGTTTAGTGCCCTGGTACTCAAAGTGTGATCCAGAGGCCATCGGCATCGCCCGAGAGCTCATTGAAACAGAACTGCACCCCACTCCACCCCCAGCTGCTGAGTCAGAATCTGCTTTTTAACACGAGCCCCAGAAGACTTGTTCGCACCTGACAGATTGAGAGGCACGGGACCAGCCGCTTGGCCTCGGAGGTCTGCGTTAGTTGTTGCTGTGGGCTGCTCAATGTTTCCCCCTCTTCCTTTGGGAATAAGACCTAAAATATCCTTTGGGGGGCCTCTCCCCAAGACATTGATTCCCATGGAGCAGAGCAGACCTGGCTCCAGAGGCTGGTATGAGCTCGGCCTGGCCAGTCAGGGTGTTCCTTCCCTTGACCAGTGTGAGTGGCTCAGAGATGGGCTTGTGCCCCGATACAGCCCACAAGAATCTAGCCGGGAATATTTCTTTGAACTGTAGGGAGTGAGAAGCTCTCTTCCACCAGATGTGAACCCAAGATAGAAAACTGGAGTCTTCGGCAGTTAACCTGCAACTCTCTAGAATCCATGAACGAAGCCGTAAAACTGCTAGCATTGCATGAGCTCCCGGATCAAGCTCTGCCTGAAGCGAATGTCATTTTTTTTTTTTGTTACACAAGCGAATAACAACAGCGACAATCACAATAATAATAAGATATTTTCCTTAAGCCAATTTTAGTTTTCTCTTTCCCATGTCTGAAATGAAAATGATAATGTTACCATCTCCTAGGTCTGTTGTAGCAAATGAGATGAGGTATCAAATACCATGCTTGATGTACCTCTATTGTCTTTAGGAGCAAACCACCACAGAAAGTTTTTGTTTTTTTTTTTCCACTTTTAGCACTATTATCCACATGAGGATGCCAAGCCTCAGCTGGTCTAAAGCCCTAGAGTGCACAGGGCAGAGTCAGTATTTGAATACAATACTTCTAACACCAATCCCAGATGACTTTCCACCTGCGTGCGTTCCAAGAGTAACAGCTAGCTTTTAATAAGCACCTACTGTATACCAGGTTTCACAGAGCAGCCAAGGAGGTCTTTGAGTAGGAGGAGGAAGCTGCCTTGGGCCTCAAGAGCACTGCATGCTTTGGTCACTGCCCTGGGAGTGCCCCATGAACCACCCCAGCCAAAGCTCCGCTTTTGGGCAACCTGCTGGGATCTTGGCCTTGAAGGAGCAGGAGGAGCTTACAAGAAAAGTTGGCTTTCTGGCTCTGCCCAACATGGATGCTCCCTTCTGCTTCCGGACCACTCAGCTACTTTATCTTTCCCAAAGTTCTTCAGAGATGACAATCCAATCGTGGTCCTCTCTTCCTGCCTCCAGGTCTCCACAGTCTAGACGTGCTCCCTCGTGCCCGAACCAGATCTTTCTGACATTATACCTAATTGTTAATTCACAAAATCCCATAGTTGGCAGAGGATTCGCCCACTTGCTCAACAGACAGTTACAGGAGAAAGTTCTCTAACCCAGCAGATGAGAAGACTGAGGTCTGGAGTGAGAAGGACACCTGCCTGTCTATAGGATGGTCTATATGATGCAGCGCTTGCTGCTAACCAGGCTACTTCCCGATTCAAGTCGCCCAATAGTATTTTGCACCTTTATGTATAAAATTCCAAGCAAGGTACTGAAGGGATCAAAGAAGACCCTGTATACAACTTACCATTTTGCTAGGCAAACGTGTTGCTCCTAAAGAGGTGATTAAAAAAGACAACATAACGAGGCACAACCAGTCCCCTACCCACTCACACCGGACTGGGCACCCAAGTACCAAGCCCTACTATGGCTCAGCACCCTGCCAGGCTCCAGGGCTACAAGGCTGAACAACGCAAAGTCCTGCCCTCATGGACTGTACATTCTGGTGTGACTCTTGTAGTGGTTCTATTGAAGGAGGCATGCTTCTATTCAGTTGACATGCAAGGACGCTGAGGTTCAACAAAGGAAAGCCACTTGCCAAAGGTCACACAGTGAGAGGGTGGGAGAAGCGGGATTTAAACCTTGGTCTGCTTGTGGAAGCCACCTTTCAGCTGGCTGCCCCGGCACACGATATCTTCCCCTTGTCTGGGACCGATCCCAATGCATGGCGTAGGCTCCCGGAAGCCCGGTGTGTGTTTCTGAGCCTGGTAAACACTGTGCGTTCATTTCCTCCTGGGCACACAGCTCAATCCACTTCCGAGCCTTGTAAATAACTGTGGCCAATAAATATAAGCTGCAGGGATGTGGTCCACTTCCAGGCCTGGCCTGTACAAACCTCCCACATACTATCTCTCATGCCTTAAAATGGCTACTGTCAAAAACAAAACAAAATTTAAAACACAAAACAACAACTGCTGGCAAAGATGTGAAGAAACTGGAATCCCTGTGCACTGTTGGTGGGAATATAAAATGGTACAGCCCCTGTAGAAAACAGTAAGGCAGTTCCTCAAAAAAAATAAAAATAGAACTACCATGTGACCCAGCAATTCCACTTCTGGGTACATACCAAAAAACAAACAAACAAAAAACTGAAAGCAGACTTTCTAAGAGATATTTGTACACTCGTGTTCATAGAAGCATTACTTACAATAGCCAAAAGGTAGAAGGCAATCCAAGTAACTGTCAACGGATGGATGGATAAGAAAGGTGTGGTATACATCCACGACGGAATACTATTCAGCCATAACAAGGAAAGAAGTCCTGACACATGTTACAGCATGGATAAACCTTGAAGATGTTATGCTAAATGAAATACGCCAGTCACAAAAGGATAAATACTATACGATTCCACATATACGAGGAATCGAATTCATAGAGACAGAAAGCAGAACGGTGTTACCGAGGCTAAGAAGCGGGGGAGTCAATGTTTAATGAGTACAGAGTTTCCCTTTAACAAGAGGAGAAGAATCTTGAAGATGGATGGTGGTGAAGGTAAAATGGTTACGACAGTAAATTTGATATTGTATGTATTTTACCACAATTAAAAACAAAAACAAAAACTTCTCACATATGATCTCTCTTCCCCCATCAACGTCGCTGGCAGAGGGTCCTGAGGCCCTGAGGATGGTGAAGCCGCAAGAGAAAAAGGAGCCTGGGGCCAAAGGACTAGAAATATCTGTGTTGGCAAACACCTGTATTGACGTTTGCATGAATAAGAAATCAACGTTTTTATGAAGTCATTGATTGGAGAGGCAGGTTATTGCAACTGGCTTTCCTTAAACCCAGTGACCTTGTCTCCTGGCCAGAGCTGATGGGGTCGAGGGGTAGACACTGGACTCAAGCTCAAACAGACACTCTCTGGGAAAACAGAAAGAGAATCCCAGAGGCTAAAAGTCATGAGAAACTGAGCCATGTGAATGGTCTGCCCTCGCAAAGAGTCCCAAACTACTAGCTGGCCAGTCCTGGCAGCTCTGCTCTCCTCAACCACGTGAGACATCCCAGCACTGTCCCCCCAAATTGTTTTTACTTAAGTTATCAGCAGAGTTGCTGGCAAGATAATAATTTGACACTTTAGCCTGCACGCTTTTCATTTTCATGATTTTCTACCTCCCCCTGCCACCCTTTCCCCACTCAGGCAGTAGCCAGAGAAGAAGACAGATTCTTGGCTTTTAAGCTTCAAATCCAAGAAGAAACAGACCTAGAAGGATAGGTACAAAATTAGGCTCTCCTGGCCCCAAACAAACAAAAAATCCCCAGCCTGGGAGGGCAGAAGATGTCAGGCAGGGACAGAAGGGAGCTGAGATGCTGGAGGATCCTCGACGAAGGTCTGGGTCCCTGGGCTGGGCTGGGCTGAGGGATGACAGGAAGTCCCAGCTAGGCTTGGGAATGTGAAAGCAGAGGGGACTTGTGCCCATCCTTTTATTAGGTGGAGCTGAGAAAAAGGCACGATGCTTTGCAGAAACGGCTGCCTGGTGTCTTGTCAAGTGAACCTGTGAGAGTCTGAGGCTCTATTGTCCCTCCAGGCACCAGAGGGGAACATATGTTCCCACTGTACCCGAGAGAAGGCCAAATCAAGACAGAAGCAGAGTGGTATTTGAATCCAAGCAGTTGGGCTTCTGAATCTATTTTCTCAACAATTATGCAACAGTATCATAGAGAAAGTACGCGAAAAATAATTTAAATATCTGGGGACGGAAGTGTGTACCATCATTCTTGCAAAACCAAAGAGCCTTAATTAACAGCACCACGGCTAAGAACTAGACTCTCTTGCAAAGGCTGGTGACACAGCCTTTCCTCCACAGCCCCGGCTCGTTTCCATCCCACCCTCCTGGCCATCTGAAGGGCTCAGGAGGGGTCCAAGCTCCATTCTGTAAAGAGGGTCTGGTCTCCAAAAGCCCGAGAAATAGCGGTGTCTCTTGAATTCCAAGTCACTAAAGGAGCACAGCCTCCCAGACAGAGTCGGCCTTCTGCAGCCTGAAATTGAAAGTTTCCTCCAACATCGTCATTGTCTGCTCCTTGGTTCCTGGTGGGACTGTGAGCAGACAATGGGGAACTGGCAGGCCTGGTAATTAGCAGTAATTGTTTATAATATCTGGGAGGCTGCCGGATTTCCCATCCCAGGGTGCCTCGCTGGCTGCCAAGGAACCAAGCAGACACCCCAGAAACCCTGGGTGTGTTATCGCATCCTCCATGGGGCTGGAGGAAAGAAGAATACAGAGGTGGCAGGTCCCTGTTGGCCAGAGAACCGACTGCATCAGACACCCTGCTACACTTTGGGGTCTTCCCAGGAGCAGGACGAAAGACAGAGGATGTAGTCAAGATGCTTCTACTTCTCGCTAGACAACCGCTTGTTGTATGACCTCTGGCAAGTTGCTGTGGTCTCTGCACTTGAATCTTATCTGCAAATAAGACCACACCTACCTAATGAACAGTGCGCAGCCATTCCATTGGTGGGTGCCTGTGCTGTACCAGTGTTAAATGTACTGAAAATCTGTGCCCATTGGATCCATTTGCAAAGGGGTAGGAAAGAGCTTGCTGAACTGTTAAGTACTATATACGTGCTACTATGTAGACCATGCAGTGGGAACTCTACAGTAGTTCAGGCCCGAACCCTCCAGCTAGCCCCAAAATGGGAAAATATAGTGGTTAAGACGACTTTGGCACAATACGGACCTTGAGTTCCAGTGCTAAGTAACCTGGGGTAGGTTTTATAAGCTCTCTGAGCTGCTGTTTCCCACATATAAAATGAGAATATATTGTGATCACCTTGCTGCTGAGTTGCTGGGGAGAATCCATGAGGTAACACAGGCAAGGCGCTTAGCAGAGGGCCTAGCATGCAGTATTTGCTGAATGAATAAAGAATTGCAATCCCCTGGCCTGCTGGTCCCTGCTGCCCAGCCAAGGAGAGCCTCTTCTCCCTCTTCATGGCATTTTCATGGCACTTCTGATTCCAGATGTGTTAGGAAGTGCAAAATCTGGATGCCTGAGACCAAGCCCAGGCCATCTGGGGTTGGGGGAGGGGGGCGGCAGCTGGTTCTTCCTGGGGGCACATGCCATGCAGAGGCCTGAAACAGGATTACAACTCATATTCTGCTGGCCTTTTATTTTGTGTTAATGGTAAAATGAGATTACCTCCATTTCAAATCCTGTTAGTTTTGTTTGAAGAGCTGAAACCCATATTTTTTATTATTAATCTTCGAGTTCAGTTTGGCCCTGGACTTTCTGTGCTGTCGATGGTTAGAGAAGTAATTGGGTTATTGGGGGGTTGACTCTATTCTCTTTTCCAGACCTGTCTCAACTGTGTCTGGAATTAAAAGGCTGCATAGCACATGTTTACGAGTTATACGGTTCTGAAAGGTTTTAGTGTTTTATGGGCTCTCTGTCCATCCAATTGCCGCCTGCCCCACATGTCCACCCATCCGTCCACCCACCTTCCCCACAGACTGTAACAAGAAATATACGTTCCAAAAAATTACTGTGCGATGCAAAATTCTGCAATAAAAATCACAGAGTTTACGGGAGAAATGGGGTTAGGGGTGCGACACCCAAATATTACATCATTATCACATCCAAAAAAAGAAAAAGCCAGGAACATAGTAAAAATGGTAGCATAATCTTATACACATTAAATGGTTAAGAAAAGCATAAATACTACAATAAATATGGTACTTTACCTTGAAGATGACTTGAAGTTTGTAGAAATGAGTGTCAGAAGGGTTGTAGCCTAAGAGTTACTGCAAAGGGGGGAAGGAGGGCAGTCGAAATGGAACGGGAAGTTGTAACACCAGGTGTGGCCGGGATAACACGCAGGAGTTGAGGGAGTGGGGAGATATTCGAGGTGTGTGTGTGTGTCCTACATGGGGGCAAGTTTCTGTGTTCACCAAGTGTTTCCCGTGGATAAAATCAGACCTGAGCAAAGGCAAAAAGTGTGTGGTACTCAAATTATTCCCTAATACTTCAACCACGTTGGAACAAATTCACGTTTTCAAACAAATGTTATAGCAGAGTTGGCTCCACACGGGGATACACAACATCGCGCAAGCCTGACTCTGGCTTGTCCAGCATTCGAGATGTGTCCAAGCCTGCCCCTCCCCCCACCTTCCACCATCCCTCCCCCCACCCCCCGCCCTAAGAGTGTGGCTCACAGGCATGAAGCCAAAGATTCGATTTTTTTATTGTATTTATCAAAAACTAGGTCATGAGCCAAGCACTATAGTACTAAGTTATCAATATTAACTCATTTTACCCTCATTTAACAACTCCATGAAAGCTAGGTACTTGTTATCAATATTTCACCGAAGGAGAAATCAAAGCACAGAAATGTTAACTAACCCAACCAAGGTCACTCTGCTAGTAAGTGGCAGACTTGGGATTTGAACCCCAGGAGTCTGGTCCAGAGTTCATGTTCTAAACCACTCTGCTATACTGTCTCCATGTGCCTTGAAGAAGCCATAGCCTTGCCCAGAGCAGAGCACAGGGATTTGCAGTTTGTGCTTCCCAGTCAGGTAGGCCTGGATTTGAATCCTGACTACCCCGCTCACTAGTTGTGGAGACGCATTCTTCACTTCTCAGAGCCTGGGTCTCCTTTTCGGTGAAGTAGGAATGAACAATGAATGATAGGATACCTCCCTGGTGCTGTTATAGTATTAAATGAGGTAAACTTCTCAGAACAGAATCTGGCACAATCAAATGCTCAGAAACCACTAGTGCTTACAAACCCCCCTGTCTTCTAGTCCATGGCCACATCTAGTCCTGGTTTTGTCCTTCAGGCACGATGACTCCGTTAAAAGCAGAAGCAGGGAAAAGAAAGAGTATTCTGACTATACTCACTTGGCCTCCTGGGCCTTTGCTGATTAGGAAAGAGCCTCGGCAAGAATGAGTCCCTGAGCCCGGGTGCAGTGGCCCTGCCATCAGCTCATACTCTGCTTTCTAGGGCTGTGGGCACAGTGACCCAGACACCCAGGGAGCTGGATGCTGATGACCCAGACACCTCGGGACAACAAGGAGCAGAGGAAAGGGGCAAGAGGGGTGCTGGCAGCCACCTCTGAGAGCTGTGGGCCCTGATCCTGATGGAGACTGCGGGGAGGGAGAGTGGAACGTGTGTGTGCCTCTATTCAAAGTTCCGACCCCTAACTCATTAAAATGTGCAGAGGATCACCCAGGGCCTGGCCCCATGCTGGGCAGGCACCTAACCCAGTGCCTAGACAGACACACAGATGACAATTTCAATAGAGTAGGGGGTGCTGTGGAGGTAGGGGGTGGGCAGAAGGGGCTGTGAATGCGACTGATACAATCATAGGACTCGCAGACCATGCTGTTCCATGTCCCCTGCCCACGTCCAGGGCAGACATTGCTAATCAACCTGAACACTCATGCCAAGCCTGGACTGTGCTCCAGAATCTTTCTCAACATAGCACACTCCAGGGAGCCACTATCAATTAACTGACGCTGGCACATGAGATAAAGCTTATGTGCCAGTTCTTAGCTGAGATCTGGAGGAGGGATGAGTCAGAGGGTGGAGAGGGGGTAGAAAAGGGGGTGCCAGGTAGAGGGGGCAACATATGAAAGGCCTAGAGGTGAGACAGAGGGAAGCGTAAGAGGTTCAGGGTGCTGAAGCGGGGACACGTGGCTGGGGACTGGCAGAGGCTGGCAGAGGTCAGAGAAAGTAAGTGCTGAGTGACATCCTATGGAGTTTAGACCAAAAACAGAAATTGCAGGTATCCGGGCAAGAGTGATAAGAGGCCTCACCAAGGGCGTGGGGATGGGGAGAAATGGGTGGAAATGAAACGGCAGAGCCCAATCATAGATGGGCTCTAAGGATATGGAGTGTGAGAGAGAGGGAGCCACCTGGGAGGACCCCAGGTTTCTTGTCTGGGCAGCCAGGAGATGGTGGCACTCTGCAGCCAGACAACGTAGCAGGCTCTGCTGGTCTCCTCGCTTCCATACCCACTGACCCTCGCCATGTCACGCTGACTTCAAACTGCCAGCACATGTTTTCCTGCGGTCCCCGAGGAATTCCTCTGGCCTCCAGAGCCCACTGTGCTGCAGGCGAGTCAACCAGTAACTGATGAGGGTGGGAGTATAAATACTTGAACTCCCTCGCCTCCTGGGGGATGACTCTCAGACGCATGTCCCACACTGGCTCCCATCAGGACGAAGCCCCGGATGCTCACAGTGGCAGCTGGCTTCTCGACACACACGTAACTGGATGCCGTCCCTGCTCCCCCTCTCTCATGTGCTCCTCTGCCTTGGGTTTCTGGAATTACCTCCCGTGAGCAACCTGCACTCAAATCCGTGTCTCAGGTCTGGTTCTGGGGAACCAAAACTAAAGCAGATGGTCCAGGCAGTATCTCAGGTTTCAGCGGGGGGTGTGGGGGGTGTGGGGGGCAGGTCTAGTGAGGTACTGTTCTCATGGCCCTTTTTCAGGGTGCTTGAACCCCTACCCTTTGTCTGGGGAAGATGGGCCTGCTGGTGGGGAGCAGAGGTTGGCTGGTTGCCAAACCCACAGTTGTTCCCTTCCAACCTTGACATTCAGAACCCCAATTTTCAATTAGGCAGAAAGGGGCTCAGGGAAAGAAAGTCCTTCCCCAGCTTCAGGAGATAAAGCAGAATCAGTCCGGTATGCTGAGGTCTACAGAGGGAAAAGATGGAGGGACTTGGGGACCAGAAATCCTGACAGATGCAGCCATTAAATGAGGGAGAGTCCAATATAATGGTTAAAGGCAGACTCCAAACGTCTGAATTCGAATTCCAGCATTTGGAGCCACTTACTAGCTGTGTGACCTTGGGCAAGTTAATTCACCTCTCTTGGCTTCCATTTTCTTGGCTGTAAAATGGGGATATTAACATTCCCAGCGTCATCAGGTTGTTATAAGAATTAAACAAGTCAATATATGTAAATGCACTTAGGGCAATGCCTGCACACGGCCAGTGCTCTATACGTGTTAGCTCTAGACCATTATCACTGCTAAATCGGGGCCACTCAACCTTAACATGCACGTGAACCACCTAGGGACCCTGTTAAAACAGATTCCGATTCGGGGAGTCTACGGTCAAGCCTGAGATGCTGCACTTCTACCAAGCTCCCAGGACCACGTCCTGAACATCAAGGACTGAAGCCACTGTTAGCTGGTACTGTGTAACCTGGAGCCCGAGGACCTTCACTGACAGACAGAACGGCCCGACCCATATGTACCAAGACCTGGGAAGGATGTAGCGTTTCCAAAGTTCTCTTTGGAACTTTGCAGCTCTTACCACGCTCCAGCTGCTGGTCAGAAGAAGGCAGGGTCCCGGAGGTGCCCAGCCCAACTGTCTGGCACACTGTAGATGTTCGATCCCATTTGCCGAAATGAAGATCCACGTGAGAACACCCCTGTGCCCACTTGCAGGAATACACATGGTGACTCAGTGCCTGAGGCCGACAGACCTGGAAGTGCCCAGGGCCACAGGCTTGTGGGAGCTGCTCAAGAGCACTGGCTTCCCATAAGCCTCAGCTGGACTGGCAGAAGCCCAAGAGGAGGACGGTCACACCTCCTCCTGTTTCAGAGCCTGGCATCTGGGTCCTGCCAGTGCCCAAAATACCTCTAGAACAAGGAGGAGGCCAACCACATCTCCAGGTCCCCACCTGTCCCTTCACCGTCCCTTCCTTACCCAGGTGTTGAGCAGGGTAGTAGCACCTGGCTGGGCTCAGCCCCTCTCAAGAGGGCAAGACTCTGCCCTCTGCTGATCTCTGTACCCTCTAACCCACTCAATCTTCCCTCAATTGGGCTCAAGACACCCACCCAAAACCTTTTAATAATAATGATCACAGCCAACATTTATCCCGTGCTTACTCTGTGCTACTTACTTTATAGACACGATTGTATTTGGGAGGATCACTGTATCTGTTAGGATGCAATTGGCCTCAAGGAGCAAAATACCCAACTAACAGTGGCTGAGTTAACAATAAGCAACGATCATCACAGCGAATAATAAACATCGCCTGCTATGCGCCAGTCACTGCTCTAAGTGCTTTCACATATATTATTTCATTTATAACCCTCACTCAAAAACTTTATTAGGGGTCTGTGCTACTATTGCCCCCTTTCTGTAGATGAAGAAACTGGGCTCAGAGAGGAAATGTAACTTCACCAAAGTCACACAGCTACTAAGAAGCTGAAATGAAGTACAGACCAAAGTTGACTCGAGTCCTGGCTTTGAATCTCTCTGTAATGTAAGTAGGTCCCTGGCCCCTTAAAACACACAATAGCAAATGGCACAAGAGCCACCTCCCAAGCACCTGCCATGTGTAGGCATCGCATTCCTTCTGCACAATACCCTCCTATGCTGCTCCCCTTGGAGAAAGTTGTGTGACATCACTGAGCCTTTATCTCCTATTCTATAAAATGGTAATATGGGTTTGACTTCCTGTTGCTGCTCACTGCACCACACTGCCGTCCCGTGACTGGTCCTCTGATCTGCCTGGAAGTCAACAGGCCAGTCTGCTGGCCTCCTGAAGCCTAGGCAGGCCAAGGAACACACCTAACCAAGGCCACTCAGTGTCAGCAGCAGAGCCAGGACTAGGACCCGCACCTCCCGACCCCT
>NW_006442491.1:28573148-28589386 GCF_000325575.1 Pteropus alecto
GCTACCCAGATGCCCAGAATGTCTTCCTCCAAGTTTGGCTGCTTTGCCAAGTTTCTCAGGTTAAAGAAAACGTTTGTTCCCTTCTTCCTCCTCCTCCTCTCCCTTCCGCCTGTCCTCCTCTTCTCCTCGCCCTCCAGAAAGTCTCCCTAGGAGGTGGGTGGAACAGAAGCATCTGCCAAAGCAAGGCCATTCACAGAGGCCGGAGATGCCCGGTTTAGGAGGGGCCGGGGGTGGGACAGCTTTCAGCCGCAGGAGCCGAAATGGGAGGGCGTGGAAGGTGGAAGCCAAGCACTGGCCGATGCTCTTTATAAAGATTAGCCCGTTTAATCTTCAACGACACCACTATAAGGTGAGCATCATCCTCATTTTACAGATGAGGAAACTGAGGCACTGAGAGGTGACTTGACCAAGGACACAGCCGGCGAGTAGTGGAGCCAGGATCTAAATCCGAGTGGTCAAAGTCTGGCTCTCCTCACTCTCCCTTGGAGGTTTGACACCACTATAAGGTGAGTATTATCTTCATTTTACAGATGAGGAAACTGAGGCACTGAGAGGTGACTTGACCAAGGACACAGCCGGCGAGTAGTGGAGCCAGGATCTAAATCCGAGTGGTCAAAGTCTGGCTCTCCTCACTCTCCCTTGGAGGTTCGACTTGACCAAGGACACAGCCGGTGAGTAGCGAAGCCAGGATCCAAATCCGAGTAGTCAGTCGCCAAAGTCTGGCTCTCCTCACTCTCCCTTGGAGGTTCCTTGCTGCATCATCACCTCCCTTCTGAAGATGGGACGGCCCAGGAGCCCTGAGCCAATGCCCTCCCAGCCTGAAGCCCCTGCCCCACACCAGAAAAGACCGAGAGCCAGGATGGCCACCGGCCGGGCCCCACACTCACTTGCCCTCCGAGCCGTAGCTGTTCATGCTGTCCTCGATGGACTCGTGGCTGGCCTGGCGCAGCGTCCGGCTGGGCATCTCCACCGCCAGGCCCGTCTCCGTGCTCCTCTGGATGGCCCCCTTCAGCCTCCGGCTGTCCCCTTCTGGGCAGAGAGGCCAAGAGAGGTGGGGAAACAGACATGGGGTGGAAGGGGACAGAGAGGCGAGACATCTGGTTAGTATTCGGCACCAATGGCTGCCTCGCTTTGGCCCCCGCCCTCCTCTTACCACCAGTCTGACCTGCACCCACCCTCCCGGGGCAGCCTGCCCTTCATACCCACCAAACACACAGTCTCACATGCATTCTCTCAACTGACGGATTCATTTACATGTACTGCTTCTCCCCGTTGAATTCACTTCTCTGCAACGCCTCCAAATCACTTTTCCTCCTCTTCTTCAGCTGCTATAGATTGAGCACCTACTATGTATCACACTCTCCTCAAGCGCTTTGCATGGATTTGGACCAGGGCTTCTCAAACCCAGCGCAACTGGATGGGGATCGCTTTGTGGTCAGTGGCGTCCTGTGCATAGACGGTCTGACAGTATCCTTGGCCTCTACCCAGTAAATGCCAAAAGCACCCTCTGGTCCAGATGTGGCAATCGAAAATGTCTTCAGACATTCTCAGACAGCCCCTGGGGGCAAAAGTCACCCATGATTTGAGGACTGCTGATTGAGACCATTGGCTCTGAAACCAGACTGCTCAGATTCAAATCCTGAATCTTTTTCACTCACTATGAGACTTTGGGCAAATTACTCAACCTCTCTGTGCCTCTGTTTCCCCAACTGTAAAATGGGAGAACAAGGTTTTTATGAGGACAAATGCCCCCAGAGTATTCCACAATCTAGTACTCTTTATCTGGGACCCTAGAACAGCTGTCGATCACCACACGAGTGAACCTGGCTTTGCAATCAGACAGCCCAGGTGGAGTCCCAGGCAAGCTGACCTTGGGCAAATTGGGTAGCACCTACTCCGTGGAGCTGTTGAGGGTTAAATGACAGAACACTTACCACAGTGCCTGGCACATAGTAGGTGCCAAACAAAAGTAGCTACAGACACTATAGAGAAAGACCTCCCAGCGCTCCCCAAATTTGCCCCCATCAACTGTCTTTCATGTTCCCTCTGACACACCACCTTCCTGACCTCATCAGTCCCCAATGTGGGGACTAAGGTTGTACCCAAACACACCAACAAGGTCCACCGTCTAACCTCAGCCATCTAACCCTTCCATTGGCCATCTCTTGCTCACAAAGTCACAGTCCCCAAAGTGACTGTCCCAATGCTTTCCCACACCCCACCCCATAGGTCCATCCATCCCAAGATGACTTTTGTCTTACTTGGCTGAAAAGATGTGTTTCTTTGACTTGCTCTTCCTCACTTCCAAATTTCATCATCCTCAAACATTCCAACTGCCCTGTGACCACCCCCCCTCCTCTCCTCTGAGAGGAAGGGGTGACCCTTCTCCTTGCCAAGGCCGACTTGCCATCTGTTCTCCCCATTCTGCCTCCCCCATCCTCACCGGGAACTCTTCCCGGCATTCATCCTCTCTGGACCTTGAATCTGCCACCTTTCCATCGTCTCTTCTCTGCAAGTCTGCTCGAGGCTTTGCTTTTTCCACCGCCCCCTTCAACTAACACACTTCAGAGAACAGTCTCTGCCACCATATCGCCAACCACACACTCTCAGCTCTTACAGTCTGGCTTCCACTCCACCACCCCGTTCGCATGGCTTACTAAGCCAGTCTCCAGTGACTGCTCGCAACCACACACAAGGGCCCTATCTCAGCCCCCGACCCCTGAAGTATGGCACTTCCTTCATTCACTTACGAAACACCTACTGAGTGCCTTCCTTCAGTAGGAAGCCCTCATGAAGATGTTAAACCCACTTCTAAGTCTAGTCTCCACTGATAAAAGTGGCTTCATCATCCATGGTCACCATAATGCTGCACTGGAGAGCCTGGAGTTGGAGTCCTATAAACTTTGGGGACCAATTATGGCTGGCCACTGTGACATACAAATAAATGGAGTTTGAATGAACCATTTTTGGCTATCCACTCACAATTGCTGCACCTAAAACATAAATGGTACAGCTTGAATTATCTCTCACAGGGTCCTAAGTCTCTCTTCTCCCAACTTGTGCAGAGTAACTGTAGGGAGAAAGGTTATTAGGGGTCAGGGGAGAGGGATGGTGTATGGATGGCTGGGGTCCTGCAGGAGGCAGCAACAACCTGGGATACCAAGACCACTGTGTGCCAAACACCACACCCAGAGCTGGGGATATAAGAGAGAGAGTGGTGTGGTCCCTGCCTCCATGGAGTCACAATTCAGAGGGGGAGGCAGACATCAAACAGATGATCACATGGATTAATCACAAGCGTGTTAAGCGCTTTGAAGATCAAGTACAAGATGAAAGCACCCTTCGGGGGGCCAGAGGGAGGGGGACTAACATAGGCTACTGATTACTTCATCCTTTGAATGACAGCAGTTACTTCAGATCCCTCCTTCTTTGGCCTCTGTGATGGTGAATTCTAGCAGATCTTCTCCTCTCTCTCCCTGATCATTAACCCCATCCCTGTATGTTAGGCCCTCACCAGTCAGTCAGTCCTTGGATTCTTTCTCTTTCTCTATCTAGATACTCTCCCTTGGTGACTTCGCTCTGTTCCTACACCATGAAGACCACCATAAGTGGATCCCACGCCTCAATCTGTAGCCCTTCGTGTTGTCAAAAGCAATACTTCTGACGACATTCTGAACATTTCTACCTGGATGAGCAGGCTCCTTGAATGCAAACCAGCAAAAACTAAACCCATTTCTGATCCCACTTCTCCCAAACAACTCCTTCTGATTTATGTTCCCAACCATTCAAGCCACCCAGACACAAATCCCCAAGGACTTCTCTAACTTTTTCCCCTGCCACATCAGATGCTAAATTCTATAAAGTCCTGGCCCTTAGTATCTCTTATAGCTCTCCTTTCTTGTCCATTTTCACAGCAAACCACCCTCATCACCTCAATTGTAACAGTCTCCTAACTGATCTCCCCGTTTCCAACCCATTCATACAACAAGTCATTAACAGATTAACTATCTTAAATTAACACTTCAGACCAAGATATTCCACCTATACTAATTCATTCTACACATTTAATCACAAAAGTATACAAAGATAGGCATGAAGAGATTCCTCACAATATCATTTACACAAATAAAATGCTGGAACCAATTGTCCATCAACAGGAGACTGGTTTACAAAATGACACATCTCATAGTAAAATACTGTGCAACTATTAAAAAAGAACCATCTAGATCTACGTATACAATGACACAGAAAGGTTGCCTCAACACACTGTGAAGTTAAAAAGGTATGTTACTGGATAGTATGTATAACGTAATACCATTTTTGTAAAGCTATAAGTAGCTTATATATATAATATATATTATACATATGTACCTTTATGTTTATGTGTAGGCACAGAAAAATCTAGGAAGATATAAACCAAACTGTTAATAAGGAATAACTGTAGGGAGAAAGGTTGTTAGAGGAGGTGTGGGGAAGATCATTTTTGGTAACTTTTTAATCTAAGTATAACATGTATATAGAAAAGTACACAAACCTTAAGTGTACATCTTGATTTTCACAAACTAAATGCACCCATGTCATCAGCACCCAGATGAAGAATCAGAGCATCACTAGGCTCCCCAAAGCCCACTTCAGCCCAGTCTTCCGGGCTCTGTCTTGCTCCACAAAGGTAGTCACGCCCCTGATCTCTAACACCAAATATTGGTTTTGCTTGGTTTTGAACTTTATATACAGAGCATGGCTTTGGAGCGGGGGGAGGGGGTGCGCTGGTTTCTTCTGCTCAATATTATGCTAATTGTGTGAGATCCGCCCACATTGTTACATACAGTTGTAGCTGGCTTATCACCATGTCTATGTAGTATTCCACTGTAAATATGCCACATCTGTTTATCCATTGTACTGTTTATGAGCATTTGATTTTTTTCCCAGTTTAGCGCTATTAAGAATAATGCTGCTATAATTACTTTAGTGCACGGCCTGGTGAACATTTGTACCCATGTCTCTCAGAAGTATACCTAGGAGTGGAATTGCTGGGCCACAGGGCATGTATTTGTTCTGCTTTAGCAAGCATTGCCAAATGATTTTCTGAAGTAATTATACCAGTTTGCACTCCAACCAGCAAATTGGGGAGGTTTTATTTCTCTTTTGCATGCTCCTATGTCTCTTGAAGTTTTAGTTAACTGTATTAATTCTACAACGTAAATGAAGGTAAAATACAAATTTGTAAATAAGTTACTTTCAATCATGCTATGATCCTATTTAAAACCTTAGAATGGCTCCTCCCTGCCTGCCAAATCAGGTGCAATCTTTGTACCCAAGCATTCAAGACTCTCCATTACCTGATTCCCTCCCCATCTTCTCCTGGTCTCCTCAGTCCCCACACCCCAGCCCAGCCCAGCCAGGCATCTCATTGCTCATGTCTGTCCTTAATAACTTCCTCCTCCTGCTTTTCTCTCCTTTACTTTCCCCCCTTCTTCACCTTCCCTATCTAAATTCTAACCAACCTCCATAGTTAAGCTTTAAATAACACTTATAACTTATTGGGCACTCACCAAACTCTTAGGGCTTTTGTGAGGATTAAATATAACAATTAAGTAATGTAATAATATAATAACACTGAATCCTCAGGATGTCCTAGGTGGGTGGTGGTACTCAGTAAGCACTCAACAAAGGTGGCTATTGTTAACATTATTATTACTATTTTGCCAGATACTGTGTCAAGTGTTTTTCATAGGCATCATCTCATTTAATTCTCACAATAAGTTGTGAGTGAGATAACTGCTACCCAATTTTGTTGGGAAATAAAATGAGGATCAAGAAGGTTAAGTAACTTTCCCAAGGACACATACAGCTATGAATGGCAGAGCTGGAATTCAAACCTAGGTCTTTCTGGCTCCAATAACCATGTTTTAATGAATCATTAAACTAAACTTACTATGCTCTACCACAGAATTCAAATGTCATTTCTTCCTCAAACACTTCCTTTATCAAACTCTTTGAGCCCCAGGGACCCTTTATCTTCATCTCTATTGGGGTATCTATTCCACCACACCTTGAAACACAGTCTTCAGTCAACCCAGTTGATGTCTACAGTGTAAGCTCATTCCTCCTTTACTTCCCTTCAGCACCTAAGACAGCATTCAGCCTTGTCCATCCCACTAACAGTGTGTTTCATTGAACGGGCTTTATTTTCAGGAAGTGTCCCCAAGAAAAATGCAAATTCTCCAGTAAAGAAAAACAAGTAAGTCTCACTTAGTTGTTTATACCTGAATATGAATGTATTTAATATACCTTCTCCCAAAAGCAAGTGTTCATAAGGAATTGGGTAATAAAATGATAGCAATGATAAATTATTAGGATAACATTTTTAGCATTTACCCAGTACCAGGCGCGCGCGCACACACACACACACACACGTGTGTGTGTTTATCAACTGTATATCAATCATACATTATTTATATGTAATATGTATTATTTAGCACTTACCCTGTACCAGGCATGTATATATACACACACGCATGTGTGTGTGTGTGTGTGTGTGTGTGTATACCATATATGTAATTTAACCATAACTCTGGCAGTCAAGTACTGTTTGGAACATAGTAGGCATTTAATAAATGCTGGCAATTGTAACTAACCTGTTCAAAGGTCGATGGTCAATTGCTCTCTGATACTATCTTTCATAATTTGTCATTAATTCATTGATTTTAAGACATACATTTTTCAACATCTCTAAAATTAAGATATGAATGACAAATGATGGCAAGTCAGGTTAAATTCTGACATGTTTTATCTCTCTTGGTGGTGCACAAAATAAAGCTGTGATTTGCAATTGAAGGCGCTTAGAAGCTATAAAGTGCAGTAGCGACACAGCCGGATGCTGAGGGAACTGTCCGTGGTGCTGACCAGGAGCATAGGCCTGGGCTTGTCTCGGGCAGAGATGGCAGTTCACAGGGAGTGATGGCAAAACAAGACAACCCCATCCTGTGCTTGTTTTTAAACTACGATTCCTTTCCACTGGCTTGCTGATGCCTCGAAGTCCACCGCTGTGGAACTTCCACTTATTGAGCTCAACCAGAGCCTATGATGACTGCTCAACTTACATTACTTCATTTCATTCTCACACCCGCTATTGTCTCCATTTTCAGAAAAGAAAGCTGACTCAGGGAGGTCAATAAACCTGCCCAAGATGGCAAAGCTGCTAAGTGGGAGCATGACTTTGGTTCAGTGCAGATCAGAGAACAATTTGCCTTTTAGACTGCTTTACACTAGGGAACAGGTGGGGCGGGGGCAGGAGTAAGTTTCTCAGACCTTCTTCCAAGAGGATCTGAAGACAGAAGAGGGAAAGGTCATAAAGATGCAAAGATGAAGTGGGTGGGAGCAAGGGAGACAAAGAGCCCATGATAAGGATTTGAGAACAGTAGACAAGAAGAATCTGAAGATTTTGAGATCAACTGAGTAATGTATACAAATGTACTTTGTAACTCTACAGTGTTCTGCCCTGGAATAAAATGAATTCAAACTTATCCAATGAAACAGACATTTATTGAGCTATGCCATGCTTTTATCCGCCTTAGAAATTCTAATAAGATACAGTCCTTGTCTTTAAGGAGCTTATAGTTAGTCATGGGGAGGGATGAAACAGATAAATAATTATCATTCATTCAGCAAACTCTTACTAAGTGCCTATTCAAGGCCTGTGCTGGAGACTCATAACACAGATGAATTAAACTCATACTTTGCTGAAACTCCCAGTCTACAGGGAGACAGACAAGTAAAGGGACAATTATAACACAAGGTGTTATAATTACAACATAGTATAGTTCGAGGGCAGAGATATACACAGAATATTATGAGAGCTGAGGAGAACAGTAATTAATACAACATTGGTAGTAGAGGGAGGGTCTGGACTATAAGTAGAATTATTTCAATACTGAATTAAAGTTGATTGCAAATAAGATCATAATAAGATTTTATCATAGATGAAAGTATTACCTTCTGGAAGTTTACAACCCAGAGCTATATTGACAAGTGCAAAACACATAGGGAGAAGGCAAAAATGTGGCACCAAAATGTAAACTGAGGACAAAGAGTTCTGAATGCAGAGTAAATGCATTTGGGGGAGGGGGAGGTCCTACACTTAGCAGGATGGTCAGAAAGTCATTCGCTCTATTCCAGCCAGCTTGGAAAGATTTTCTGGAGAAGGGGCATCTCAACAATCATTGGAAGGAAGACAATTTACAGTCTCCCCAAGTGGCCGTCTTTCACCAGAAAGCCATTACCAACAATTGAGAAAAACTGAGCAAGCTCTGGAAGAAGTTGGGTTGTGGGCAAAAGGTAGAGTGTATGGGCCCATCTGGTACTAGCAAGCTTCACAATCCACACAGCACTCAAGGTTTTCAGGATCTACCCCAAACTACAAGTCTGATGCCATGCATGTACCAGGTGTTGCAACCACACTGGGTTATTCACCATTCACCAAACACAGCCTACTCATGTCCATCTTCATAAGAGCACAGACTCTGGAGCCAGAATAACTGGGCTTGGGACTTGAAGTGTCCTTCTGCCACTTTCTGAGTAAACTAAAGAAAGTAACAGAACCGTTCTGAGCCTCAGTTCACTCATAAAATAGAAATAATAACAGTACTCACCTGACACATTATTGTAAGGATTAAATGTATCGTTCAGCTCTCAATAAGTTATGCTGCAGTAACAAGTGACCCTCAAATCTCAGTGGCTTTCAGAACAAAGGTTTAATTCTTGCTCATATTAAATGTCCCTTGTGAGTTAGCTGTGGTTCTATCCCATGAATTCTTCTGGGATGCAGGATGAAGGAGCCAGCCCTATCTGAGACATGTAGCTCTCATAGTAGAGAGAAATTGGAAATGATGGAACCAGGAAAGAACTCTCACAGCCACTGCACTATTCTCTAAGTCTATTTTTTTAAAAAAAACTTTTTTAATGTACAAAACAAAAGGAAAGATAAGAAACATGCCTCCTAATAATGTGAGAAGGCCAAAAGTATGGGGGATGTGAGGGGAGCGCCATGGAGAGGCCTTCCATCTGTGCTTCAGGCTCCACATGGCTCCCTTCCTCAGTCTACACAAGGTCAGCTTCCTTCAGAGCCAACCAAATCCAGAAAAGCTAGCCAGGATCAGTTGAGACCAGTTAGAACCAGCTAGAACCACCCGGCACTAGCGCTCACCAGAACAAACCCACCTTAGATCAGCTGTTCTCAGCACCAGTGGCTGCTGGCAAAGTTGGCCTCAAGCAGTACATCCTCTGTGCTCCCTCTCAGCTCATCCAAATCCCATGACTGCTTAAAATCCTTTCCATACCGCTCCACAGGACAGCAACTAACTGGGTGCCCACTGAGGCTTTCCAGGGAAGAACCTCCCTGCACACCAGCTTAATGCTGGCTGGGATCTCATACCCCTCGGAAAGAAGTTCAATCCTTTATTTGCAAACAGTTGAGACAAAGACCTCCCTTGATTTGGCCTTAGCAGAGCAGCTGGGCCTCATCTTGGCTAAGGACTCTAAGTTTCTTCCCACTCTTTCAAATGAGGGCAGAGACGTGTCTGTTTTGTAGACCTACAAAGGTACCCGGCACTCAGCAGGTACTCCACATCTATTCAGGAAACTAAAGCCTGTTATGCTTCCAAATTCTAGCCCTGTGCTTCTCCAATATGCAAATGAATCACCGGAGATCTTGTTAAAACACAAATTTGGATTCAGTCTGTCCTAGGTGGGCCTGAATTTCTGCATTTCTAGCAACTTCTAGGTGAGGCAATGATACTGGTCTGTGGCCTGCACTTGCAGTAGTAAGACTTAGGCCCATTTCACTCATTCTTTTTTCTGATTTCTTTGCCTTTCTTGGTGGTGCAAGGAGCCTCTTGAAAAGCTGATGAAAGCTATTCTCTTTCCTTTAGAAAACTATCTGCCAGGACATATACACAATATGTTGCATAAAATTTTGAGGCTTGCAGCCCATGGGTTAAAAATCTTTCTTCTGTTCTTATGGAAAAGAGGATGCAGTAGAGGACAGAGGGAAAAAAACCTCAGTTTCAGGAGAGTTGGGACTCCTCAGTCCGGTCCCTGCTTCACTAGGGACTTCCGGTGTGACATTAGACAAGTTTCTGCCTTCTCTGAGCTTCAGTTTCGCCATCATGATGGGGACTGGTCTAGAATATGATGATAAATAGGCTTTCTTATTTTTGCCAACTCTGGTGGCTGTTGCCTAAAATACCCCATGTTAAGAATTCTTAGACTGTCTAGACTTGGCAGAAATGGGTGCTGTGATTGATTGGTGATACCTGTCATGGTCCCAGGAAAGGCGGGGTTGGGGGGGGGGACGCTTAATTAATTGGTGATGTCTGTCACGGTCCCAAGCCTGGAGGGCCCTTAGAGCTGCGACATTCCATAGCTCATTTAGAGTCATCTCAGACTGGGGAAAGAGAACTCTGTGCTTGTCCCCAAGGGGGCAGGAAGGGATAATTCTTTAAGCTGCTGGCTCCTCAAACCTGCCACCCTGCAGCCCCCTTTGAGACCAGGTAGCAGAATCCCTGCTCCACGGCAGAGAAGGACAGCATGTCCTTGCACTCCCATCCTTGGCTATTTTTAACTCCAAGGACAGAGGCTCAGGCAGAAACTGAAACATAGAAGGGCTGCCACAGGCCACACAGTCTCCTGAGGGAAGGGAAGCCACCACCCTCCCATCATTCCCAAGCTGCTCCATTGTTGGCCAGGTGAGAGTCAACGCAAGCTGCTAAGCAAGGGATAAAAAGATTACTCACCTCACCTCTCATGCGATTCTTCCGCAGCTCTGCCCCACCTTTCCCCAGACGGGCCAACACCTCTCCTTAGTACAATCACAGATGCTCTGCCAATCCCTAACCCATTACACCTGTATCTGTTCATTCATGCACCCAGCCCGAATATATGTGCCAGGCCTTGTACTAGTGCTGAAGACACTGCACTAAGCAAAACAGACGGAGGTCCTTGTCCACTGAGCCCTTCCAGTCTGGAGTGGAAGAGAGACTGCAAACAGAATGGCAGCACAATCCCACAGTCACAACGGTGCTAAGTGCTTGGAAGAGAACTGCACTGTGGTTGCCTCCATGCCTACAAGTTCCTTCAGAGCTGGGACAGTCTTCTTCATCTTTCCATCCCTAAAGCCTAAGATTTGACCTGGCAGAGAGGAGAGTTCAAGGCATATTTGTTGATTGAAAGTATTGCTTAGAAGACATCTTCTGGAGTTTCAGGACCCTACAGGAGCCCATCTCAGACTAAATGAGATCTATCCATTCATTCACTCATTCACTCACCCACCAAGTCATTCCTTGAGTACCTTCTACATGTCAAGTACTGTTTTACACTAGAGCGGAAAACAAAATAAGGAAAATAAAGTGCCCTCCTAAAGCTCCATTCTAGGAGAGGCAAGCAAACATTGAACCACACAAATATGTGAAGATATAGAGGGTGCTAGAAGGTGATGAGTAGCGGGATGGGTGTTTCATTTTTAAACAGAGGTTAGGGAGGCCTTACTATGAAACGTGGGTAAAGATATGAAGGAGGTAAAGGAACGAGCCAGGGGAGTATCTGGGGGGAAAGCACTCCTAACACAGAGACCACAGACAGACAAACCTTGGGGCAGATTTATGCTTGGTATGTTCAACGAACAATAAGGAGACCAGAACTAGCAAGGGAGTGCTGTGAGATGGAATTTGAGATGGTGTGGCAGGCGAGAAAGGGCAGACTTTGAGAGACAGACACCTGGCATCAAGCCTGGCATACAATGGATGGAAACAATGAGGAGGAAGATGATGACAACGATGACGATGACGATGATGATGATGATGACGCCGATGATGATGATGATGATGATGATGATGATGATGATGATGATGATGATGATGATGATGATGATGATAAGCAGCTAGCATTCACTGGGCACTGACGATGTGCCAGGTGCTATGCTACACAATGAACATCCATTCTTCCATTTAATCCCCACAACAACCCACGAAGTAGGTCATATATAATTCCCATTTTTCAGATGAGGAAGCTGGAGTTTAATCAGGTTTACACAGCTTGGAGGTGGCAAGGCTGGTACAGGGATGCTGGCAGTCTGGAGCCAGAGTCCGCTGTCTTCCTGATCCCACCAACCCTGTTGCACATGCTCTGTGGGTACCAGTTTCTTTCTCTCTCAGAGCTCTTAAACCATTTGGACTCCTTTGAAAATCTTTTGAAAGCTGTTTTTCTCCACTTAAAAAATTCTGGTTTTCTCCAGGGGAAAAAAAAAAAGATGCACGATAACATAACTTGTACATAATTTCAAGAGGTTCAAGGTTATGAACTCAGGCCCTGAAAGTAAGTGCTTTATAAATATCTGTAGCAAAAGCAAGAATTGTCAGAGTTGACTAAAGAGGCAGGAGGGGAACATGGACTCTTATGATACCAGCTCAAACATTTCTACAATTTGTCAAGAGCCTACTGGGAGTGAGGCACTTATAGATTCTTTGTATCTCATTTAAACTTCATTTGAACTCTGGCGAGGTGAATGTTATGCTCCTTTACAAAGGAGCAAACTGAAGCACAGAGAGGTTGTGTGATTTGCCCAAGATCACACAGCTAGTATTTGGCAGAGCTAGAGTCTACCCCAGATTTAGCTGATCCTAGACACCTCAGTCTCTATTCCAGACAGCTTCCTACTGGATTCTGTAATTGTACCCCTTTACCTTCCCAAAGAGGGGAAGAAACTTGCTCAAGGTCTCAAAGCTCAGCACATAGAGCTGGATCTAGGGCTGTGTTGCCTAGCACAGTAGCCACTAGCCACGTGTGATTACTTAAATTAATTAACCTTTTTAAAAATTAAGAATGTACTAACTGCACTTCGAGTGCTGAACAGCCACATGGGGACTAGTCTTGAACAGTACAGATAGAGAACAACTCCATCATCACAGGATTTCCATCATCAGCACTGGTCTAGAGCTTGATCTCTCGACTCTCAACCCAGAGTTTTTCCATTGTCAGAGGTTACTAGAAATCAGATTTGCTTGATCAATGAAGTGGATGGAAGGGGACACAGGAATAGGGCAGTTGAGGTTGTGCAAGAGAGCAAGCAAACTCAGAGAAAGGTTTGTAGGAGGGAAGCTTAAGTCAATTCAGGGTAAGAGACACGAGAGCCACCAGCTTGGGACCTACGTCACCAGCCATGAGCATGCCTATATGCTTCTCGTAGCTACATTTCTCACTTCCTCATTGATGTCTGAGGTTTCTTTACAAGGGGACAGGGTCTTTCATTCAGTGGAAAGAGATTAGGATAAACAGCAGTTCCTTGAGAGAACTCAGTGGCTAAAACTGGGTGGCTCACTTTCTGGGACAGTGAGGAGACGGAAAGCAGGAGGCACTCCATAGGCAGCCTTGGACCCAGCCAGCCTGGAAAGCCACACTGTGGGCACCAAGCAGTGACTCAGGGTAGGGTAAGGCTGCGAACAGAGGACAAGGTGTTGGCTGCACCTGCAGCTGCCAGAGCAGATCCGAAAACCCAGATCACACTCAGGCTGCAAATTCAAGCCAGGAGAGCCGGCTGAGTGGCCAGGCCACACAGTGCTCCCCAGGGACTCCTTTATGCCTTCGAGATGCTCAAAGACATTGTAACTGGATTTCTCTGGTGGAAGACTGTGGAGGGCGAGAAGAAAAGACTACAGAGCTGTCCCTAAACTGCCTGGCACAGAGAAAACCCTGGAGGCTAAGGCTCTGGGAGCCCCTAACCCTATGCATAATGGTCCCTCCTTCCCTCCCTCCCTTCCTTCCTTCCTTCACTTCTGGATGGATGACTGCAAAAGCCTGCCAAAGGTGGGAGAAGAGTATGAGAAGGAAGACACAGATAAATTCCTTCCCATCTCTTAGCAGCTGAGTGGGCTTTAGAACCCTGCTAACCCTCTGAGCTTCATCTTCCTATCAGTAAAAGGCGAGTTACTATACTACCTACTCCAGCAGCTCTGTAAGGTTCAAAAAATGCAAAACTGATAATGACGACAGCCATTTAGGAAGAACTTTTTCACAATGTACTTCATCACTACAGTAGGGCTGGGCATACATTAAGCACTCAATAAAAGCCTCCTGAATGTTGAATTCACTATGTAAATGTTTTACGTAATAATAATAAATCATGATGTGAGTGCCTTACTGCTGGACTGAGCCCATATCAGGCACGTTACTCAATCCTTCCAGTGACCTGAGAGGAAAGTACCATTATTATCTCCACTTAGATGAGGACACTGAAACAGAGAGGCTAAGTCACTTATTTTAGGACACAGCGAATAGGGTAGGACAAGAAAAGGGGAGTGGTTTGAATGTAGGTCTGTCTGATTTTAAAATCTATGTCGTTTTTGCCTTCAAATTAAATAAGTATTTTGTAGACACTGTACAAATTTGATTTTCAGTCTCGTCGCGGTGTTAGGGTTAATTTAATGGTGAAGGTGACTCTGGGCACAAGGGAAGAAGGACTTTCAGCAGTTAAGCTGTGTGTCAATGGAAGGAACCGTCCTGAAAGGCTGTGAGCTTCCTGCACGGTCATCCAAGGTGTCACCCAAGAGAGACTGGACTGGGGGCTAAGGCACAGTCCTCAGATGGGAGTCTGGACAGGTACCACATGAATCACAAATGCATGTGGCTGAAAATCAGAATCACCTGGGGAGACCGTGAAGCAACAGATTTCCAGGTGCATCGTCGGGTGGGAGCTCAGGATTCCGGTTCCAAATGCAAAGGCACGTACAGACCAGGCTGAGAATCACCAGACGAGTAAAATGCTGACCACCCTCCTTACCTAAGATCGTCAGATTCTAGAAGCCATGAAAGCCACCAAAGGGACCCAGGCCATGCCCTCCAGAAGCATGCAACCTCTTGGTAATAACGAAGCCTTGCTCTGTGCCACACATTACACTCGCAGCCCCACAGATTCCTACCAGGCCACTTCCTCCCAGGGTTCCCTGTCCCCTCCTCCAGTGAGCCCTTCCTGAATGCCAGAGCTAGGGACCCCTCTTTGGGCTTCCGCAATGACAAGATTTTCATTTGTGGATGGCTGCGTCTACGTCTACCCCTGCTCCTGACCCCAGACCAGGACGGAGCTGGTGGCCCACTCCAGCTCCTGTGCCCAGCAGCCAGGGCCAGTGTAGGTGCTCACTAAGCACTTAGAGAGAGACTTGCTCTGTGCTAAATGAAGGATGAGCAGAGGAGGCAGCGAGGAAAGCAACTGCTGCAAGAAGGAAGTAATCCAGGTCACCAGGTTGGGAGGAAACAGAACCTACAAATTCTCCCTGCCACTGTTCAGAAGCAGCCTGGGCTATTTATAGCTCACGAGCCTTCTGCTTCTTGCATTTAAATTCAGGGCCAGGCATGGAATAAAATCCTGGGTAGGTCTGTCAGTTTTAAAATTTATTTATTCATTTTACAAGAACAGGAGCAGAAAGCAGGGAGGAAAATGAAGCGTGGCTGTCAGGGTGAGCTGCCCAGTGCCGTCCCTGGGCCTGCCGTGGCAAGTCTGTGGTCTACAGACGAATTACACGCAGCTCTAGACCTGATCCTAGAAATCGGTGTCCCCGTGGAGACCAGCCTTGAAGGTCCTTTTAAGGTGATTTTTAAATAGTGGCTTCAGTTTATAAAATAGTATCACACAATATGACCCTGACTTGGTTTAAACATGCATTCCTGAGTGTGTGCGCGCACGCGTACACACGCGCGCACGCGTACACACACACACACGCACGTGCAGAAAAGGCCACAGACTTTAAGTATTCTGCTTTGGATTATAGAATTGGAGTCATCTTTATTTTCTTTTCTGAGCATTCTTTGCATTTTCCCAAAATTTCCACCATGGCTACACAAAGCATCGACTTAGGACAGTAGACATAAGGAAACCAGCTCTGCCATTTGCTAGTGGCAAGCTTGGGGGAGTTCCTTGATTTCCTCACCTGTAAAATGGGAACAGTGAGAGGATCCTCCTTGCAGGTTTGCTCCAAGGACCATACAAGGTCACGTGCATGAAGTCTTAGCACAACATCTGGAATGTGTATATGCGCGGGAAATGCCAACTAGTACATCTGTACAAGTGTTTGCAACTTGCGAAAGCACAATATTGTTTTAAAAAATTAACACAATAAACGGTGACTCTCCCACTCCCAATGTAGACAGAGGCCTGGGAGGGCTCAGGGGCGGGACTTCCACATCCAATCCTG
>NW_006442491.1:28589426-28604824 GCF_000325575.1 Pteropus alecto
AAAAAGGACAGTGCTAGCAGCGGAGAGTGAGGCCCATCCCTCTCGGCAGGGGCCCAAGAGGCCTGAAAACGATGACACAGCTCTAGGTGGGCGAGCAGCACCCGGTCCTGGGGGCAGCACGAGGGCCTCTCCTAACTCATCCACCTCTTTCCTGGTCTCGCTTCCTCCCTGCGCCCATTTCCTAACGCACCTACCTGGCCCCTGTGAGGCATAAATAAACCACAGGGAAGCTCCTTCCTGACCACGCAGGACCTCCAGGGGCCTGCAGCATCTCCCCTGCACCCAGCCTAGTAAACAGCTTTTTCTCTTTAAGGCTGTCCTCAGCACCCCTGCTCAATGCGGTCACCCAGTTATTTGCTCTGCTTGTCTTTCGTCCTCGGCCGAGGGGGCCCCATCCTATCCTGCACCATAACTTTGGTACCCAGCACGATAGAACAAGGGTCAGTAAATGTCTTGACTGCATAAAGAATGCTTTTAAAAATTACAAAGACAAGTGCAGAGCAGTGATCAGACTAACAGACTCGAGCACCAGCAGACCAGTGTTTGACCTTACTATTGTATGGCTCTGGGCCAGAGAGGAGCCTGTCATCTCTTAGCCTCGGTTTCTTCTTCTGTACAATGGGTATGACAACTGTACTCCCCTCATATTCTGATGTTTCAATAGGAATATCCAGGTAAAGTGCTCAGAGCACCTGGCATACATGAAACACAAAATAAACATTAGTTATCGTGATGAGGATGATTATCAAAAGTGTAGGATGTGACAGATGAATGGATTAAGAAGATGTGGCACATATATACAATGGACTATTAGTCAGCCATAAAAAAGAATGAAATTTTTCCACTTGCGACAACATAGGTGGACCTAGAGAATATTATGCTAAGTGAAATAAGTCAGGCTTACATGTGGGATCTAAAAAGACAAAATAAACAAACAAAACAAAAGTGTGGGATGACGTAATGATTGACTCGAGATCCTTTCTGGTCTAGCCCATGGTTCAGGTCGATGGGGTCCTGTGAGTGACTGGATAGGTTGCTACCTGCACAAAGGTGCCAGTTAGGGTGGTCATAGGGCTGAAATACAGCTTGTTTTCACTTGACAGGTGGTATACCCTGCTGGTACTAGAGAAGGGAGAGACTTTTTCTACTTCATCCTCATACAGGAGGTACCGTTTTAAAAAATTTAATCAGCTGGGGTGGAGGTAAGATGAAGAAGTGTCTTCCTCTAATTTTCCTAAAGGTGCCATACAAGCCATGTGTTTGCACAGGGCCCACGACATGGGACCACGAGGAGGTCTGTCCCTAGGCTGCTCTCACTCTTGGTCCAATGGATGATGCAAAGGACCGCCCCCCCCTTCCCTTTCCCTGCAATGTGGCAGGGCCCAGGGCAACTGAGGCTCTCATACTTATTCTAAATATTTAAAAGTTATAAATCAGGTTATTAAATAAAATATGTCCTACCCTTCCACTCTGACAAATAAGCCTTCATAATGACCTTGAAGGCCAGGACAGGTTCAAATTTAGAATCCTCAGAGTTCCATGGCTGAATATGGAGTGAGGAGAGAGGCAACCCTTAGCTGCAACCTGCCCCTTCCCTTCATCCTCCCCTCCCTACCCCATATCAAGGGGCTCACTCTACTGCTTCGGTCATTCTCGCCTCCACAAACTGCCACTTCAAGGCCACCTATCAGGACACCAGCGATAGACAGAGTTCACCCTCAGGAGGATGGACCTAGGGAAGGAATCTGGACAGACCCTGGAAGCTGACCCAGAGTCCTTTGGACAGGGAATTCTGAGGTCCCACATAACCAGAACACAGCCTGGAAAGAGGGAACGGGGTGAGCATATCCCCATTTGCCCCTATTAGGAGTGCCAGATTGCAACCCAGTAATGCCAGTGACCCCAAATCAGGGCCCTTCTTCCCAGTCTAAAGGCAGTAACAACGCAGCTCATGGTTCTACCAGCAGCCAGGTCTGCCACTCACCAAACGGGTCGTGAGAAAACTCATGAGAGCCTGACACGGTCGATTCTTTTGGGGATTGTGGCCCAATTTTTTCCAAACTCTTCTACGAATCATCAGATTTGCCAACTATTTGGGTGGGGGGGAAGTGGGCATGAGGCTTCTCTCACCTTTCTTCTTCAGCAAGGCTCAGATTTAGGGGTTTAAATTTCCTGGGCAGCCCCAGGCATCTGTAGGCCCAGTCCCACTCCGAGCCCCTTCTGGGGCTGGAGACACACAGCCCCTATTCCCAATTCCTGGCCAGCGCTGGGGTCACAGACAGCCCTGCAAACTCAACCTTTAACTAAAGAATGGTTTTCCTTTATTTTTTAATTTAAAAATTTATTTTTAAGATGTAGACATTCACCTCTAGAGAAAAATTATGGGTTTCGAGAATTCTTGACAAAGAGCTTCATTCCAGAAATGTAAAGCCGGCATTTTAAATTTGGTTCTTATTCACTGCTGGAAAGTATTAGAATGAAGATTACAAATTTAATAATGTAACACGGCAGGAACTGGCCTGGCCTTGTCTCCAGGAGAGTAATTTGTTCCTGCCTTCAAAACGGCGCTTCCCAGGCGCCCAGCATCGCCAGACCAGCCTGGTGACACACTCCTGACTTTTTCGTGTCTTGCGCTCTGGCCCACGCAACTAGCCCAGACACCAGATCATCATCATCATGTGGTCTGAGGAGTCAGTGCTGAGATGGTCAGACCCATTTGGGGACAGTCACTATAACCAAAGGAGAGATCCTTGTGCCTCCTGGCTCCACTCTCCCCAATTGCAGCCCCAGAGGTCTTTGCAAACCCCACATCTGAGTCTGTCTCTTGGCAGCTACAAACTCAGGAGAGGCTCAGCTGTCCCTAAGCTCAAGCCCAGGAGTCTTGACTTCAAAGACCCAGGACGATCCAGTCCTGCTACTTCAGCAACCACCTGCTCCCTTTCCTGGGCTTTCAAACCGCGGTGTGCCCACCGCGGCAGCTAATAGCAAAAACTAAATTAACGGAGCCCTAACTGTGTGCCGGACACTGTGCTCAGGGCTCGACAGGTGTCCTTAGTTTTCGCCACTACCCTGTGAGGCGGGCGGTCCAGCTTAGGGGTTAAGCTCAGACTGCAGCAGCAGGCAGCTGGGTGTGGAGCCAGCCTCCGACCCTAACTGAGTGATCTTGGACAATGCCCCTAACGTCTCCACGCCTGCTTCTTCGTCTACAAACAGGGACAGTGATAACATCCGCCTCGTGGAGTAAGTGCGAGGCCTGCGCGAGTGAACGAAGGTAAAGCGTCAGAATGTGACGGGCACTGTGTGTTAACCATCACGATCCCCGTGTTACGGCGAGAGAAACAGGAGCGCCGAGTGATTCAACAACGCGATTAAGGTCACACACGACTCCCGGTGGGAGTGCGGTCTCCAGATTCCGAAGCCCTCAACGTTCACGACGACGCATCCATTGTAAAAAAAAATTTGGAAAATATAAAAAGAGCACAAACTACCCATAATTCTGCCATGCAGAAGCAATTATGGTTAACATTTCCATCCGTGTGCATGTATATGTGAGGGAGAGAGGGAGGGAGGGAGGGAGGGAGAGAGAGAGATGGGGAGGGGAGAGAGAGGGAGAGAGGGAGAGAGGGAGAGAGGGAGAGAGATGGCGGGTGGGGGAGACAGCCACACAGACTGAGAGAATCCAACATTCAACACCTCCACTCCCGTAACTGACTCCCAAGTCCATGCTCCCAGCATTATGGCACCCGGTCCCACTCCCCTGACTTCACTTGGCCAACTCCACTCATCCTTTGGGTCTCAGCTTAGCTGTCCCCTCCGCTGCCATCTCCCCCATCCCCCAGACGGGTCAGTCCTCCCAGCTCCAGCCTTTCTGGCACTCTGCACTTGTCTTCGGTGACACTCATCACGGCTGTCATCTTATTATTAGTTGTTACTTTGGGTTATCAAATGTCTAATCCCTTCTCCACACACACCCCCAGCAGACTATAAACTCCTTGAGGGTAGAGACTGGGCTCGCCTTGAGTCACCGGCACCTAGATAGGGCCTGGCCATTAGCTACCGCTGGAAGGAGAAAGAGAGAAATGAAGGAGGGAGGAGAATGGGAGGGAGGAAGAACGAGAAGGAAGGAGACGTTTGAGATTCAGCCTCACCTTTTAGCTCCAAATCATTACCCCTTGGGTGAGATGATGGCAAGAATCACACAGTCTCTGACCAGAGGGGCTCACAGTGTAGCCATGGGAAAGTGACAAAAGCCGGACTGTGCAAGTGCTAGAGAGGAAGAAACACAAAGTGCCATGTGGGCGCCCAGGAGGAATGGTCAACTCCATCTGAGAGAAGAGAGGTGTGCTTCCTGGAGGAGGTGGCATTGGAGCCCTGAACGAGGAGGGGAAGACATTCCAGAAGAGGGAATCGCCTAAGCAGAGGCATGGAGGTAGAAAATGGGAGCAAGACCACCAAGAGTGGAGGAGACAATTTTTGCCTGGAAATAATGAATAGCTGGAAAGCCTGGAAATGTGAAGTTAAATAATCGGGCCCTACACAAAACTTGTTTTGCTGTTCGACCGGCCACCTTCTCCCCAATACACTCTCCAAACACAGCTGTGCCTCTGAGCTGGAGCATGTGATGCTACCGGTCCCATGCCCCATATCCCTCATCTTTACCACTTCAGTGACCGTGGGCCTGACCTCCTGTTGCCAGCACCTACATTTCTTGGCCTGATGAAAGGCAGGAAATGAAGGCAACAAATAACTCTCCGGCCCAGCCCCTGTGTCCCTTAACCAATGGATGACTGATGGAAGTTGGTGTATAAATACCCCAGGTCCTGGGATAACTCAGGTGTATGCTCTGCTTCAGGGGTCGGAAACTATAGCCCGTGAGCTAAATCCAGCTTGCTGCCTACTTTTGTAAATCAAGTTTTATTAGAACATAGCCTCATCCACCATTTACATATCATCTGGGGCTGCTTTCGCGCTCCAACTTCATAACTGAGCAGTTGCAACAGGGACCTGCTGGCCCTTGAAAACTAAAATATCCACCGTCTGGCCCTTTACAGAAGTTTGCTGAGTCCCATTCTACACAGTCTCCTAGAAACCCCAAGAAGACTGAGCTTGGTTGCTCTCAAATTAGCAAGAATGGGGTCTCAAACCCAGGTTTTCCTGTGACTGATTCAGGGCCCGTTCCGTGACAATTCAGCTTCCCCTTAGACCTTTCCCCTCAGATAGTCTGCTGGGTCCCGGTCCACCTGTCTGGCAACAGGGCCAATTTTCTATGAGAATCAAATGAGATCAAATAGGCAAAAATGTTCTGACAGACCCAAAGGGCTCTATGTTTGCAAGGTACAAGTAGAAAATCAAGACAGACGCCTTTCAAAGAAGTATCTGGAAAGAAGCCCACTAGGAAGCACAAAATGTACATATATATACATGAAAAAAATTAAATGCAGTACAGAACGCCGGAAAGACCACAAGTGTTGGAAGCAGGCCTGGGTTTGACACCCTTCCTGCCCCTCACTAGCTGTGTGACCTTGGCCAAGTCAAGTCCAATTGGTAGCACAAAAGACCAGTGATGATTTGTGGGAGTGAGATTGGGTGACTGGGATGGGAAGGAGGCTGATGTTTCCTTGGGTGTCCTTTGGTGCTCTTCAGATTTTAACTAGGTAACATGTTATCATCAGTAATAGTGCATAAGATTGTTAGAGCCGCAAACAGTATCCCACGGAGGGCACAGGAGGGTCAGAGGATGGAGGTGCTGGGGACGCTTCTCACTGGATATCTTTTGTGCTTTTAAAATGTTGTACAATCTGCATATGTTACCTAATCCAAATGATACTCATTCTTTTAAGTTATTCAATGACTAATCAGCCAAGGATCAGCTAGAGAGAAACTCTGGCAGGAGGGGACACTCTGGGGATAAAAGTGACAGTGAAGGGGCTATAGCAGAGTGGTTGGAGGAGTAGAGGTTCTGGACAAATGTCTCTTTTCTAAGAGACTCTGACTGTATCTAAACCAACCTCACCAGACCCTTGCTCTGCAGATAGGGATTCCGAGGCCTCAAAGACAAAGGAAAATGGCCAGAGACGCTGAGGTCCAGCAGCGATGCAGAGACCTCTCTCCTGACTCCTAATGCAGCCTCTCGGGCCCTGCCAGGCACACGGTAAACACCAGCTAGCTACCCAGACCAAAGCCAGGTGTCCACACCCAGGCAGTGCGTGCCCATCATCCCGCCCTTCCTGCACCCAGGAAGTCTACAATAGCAGGAAGGCGGCAGCTTCTATTTCCTGGATGACTTCTATGTGTAGTACATATATTTTTCTAATTCTCAGAAGGTAGGAGTTATTCACTTCATTTTGTGAAGGACAAGGCTGAGGCCCAGCACAGTTACTACAGTCAAGAGACACAGCTGGTATGTGGCAGAGACTCAGACCCAGGTTTAGGGGCCTCCAAAGTCTGTGATCTTTTGCTACCCAAGACACTCCTCTTGGAGAGTATTTCCCATCACTTTAGAACAAGTCCCACCTGGAAACTATTTGTCAATTCCTTTGTCTTCAGACTCCGAGTTTTATGAGACCAGATGGGAATCTTATTACATCATAAGGTTTGTCCCCACTGCCTTCAATCTGAGCTAAGTCCCAACTTTCTCTAGAAAATTACCAGCTACCCCTTTCTCAGAAATGTCTAAATAAACTGACTCAGTAAATCCCCCCCGGTAGCATTTCCCAGCATTTTGCCCCTTTATATCGATGATTCCCTTGATTTACTTCTTCCCAGCAGAGGCTTGTCCTCAAATGAACTTCCTGGTTTTAACACACAGGCCTGTCTTTCCCGATGCAGGAAAGGGACCGAGTCCTGTTCCCTCTGGTAAAAGGTGCCAGACTTGAAACCCTCAGAATCCCCAGAGCTGTCTGAGTCTAATATGCTGCAAAAGGATATTGTGGCCTGATACGTTATTCATGTCAACTCATTTATCATTTACACAGACAATGACTTCCAAAAGGATTTATGGGGTCCTACATGTTAAGCCCAGTGCAAAGCAGGGCAGCAGCTGAGGCTCATTTGATCTGAGACCATGTGATAGAAACAGCAGTGCCTAAAGATTATACTCAAGTACTGAATTTGGTACCCATTGTCCCTGCATCTAGGAGACATCAAAACTTGAGAAGAATCCTTCATTTCTCCCCAGCTTTTTTCTCTAACCCAGTGGTTCTCAAGGTAGGGTCCCTGGCTCAGCAGCATCAGTATCAGCATCACCTGGAAAGTTGTTAGAAATTAGATTTTCAGGTCCCACTCTAGACTGAATGAGAAACTCTGGAGTGGGGCCCAGCAACTGGTGTTTCAACAAGCCCCCCCAGAGGATTCTGACCCATTAAAACTGACAATAATAACCCAGCTGCAGCACCTACCACTAACTGAGCATCTACTCCACGTCCATTGGTCCTTATAACTAAGGAAACCTCAATTCCACATGCCTGGCTCTGGGCTATGCGTTATGTCATTTATTCCTCACAATAACCCTTTGAAGAACTTACTATTTCATGCCCCCATTTTACAGATGAGGAAAGTGAGCCCCAAAGAGTTAAAGCCACTTGTCCAAGGTCACACGATTTAGAAGTGGCAGAGGCAAGATAAAAATCTGTTGGCTTCCGAAGCCATGTTCTCTCTGTCCCACCACGGAAGTGCCCCAGAGTCCTTCACAGCTTTATCAGACAGGGAAGCTATAAAGCTGGGTCAGGTGAGATTCAAGTTGAGGAGCAGGGCAGGAAGGTGGGGCAGAAAGAGCCCTGCCCAGAAGGAAGCTATGTGATGCATTTAAAGGAACAGCCATCTGTGTCTAAGGGACCAAAAAGACTGGGACTCAGGAGGCTTGAGTTCTCAGCCTCTCTCTGACTTTACGCAGCTGGGGGAAGTGGAGGGGGACGGGGAGGGGGCTTTTCTCTTCCCACTTTGGACCTCAGTTTTCCCTGGTACTCAAAATCACTATCACCAAGACTGATTAATCTGCCCCCCAGCATACCTCTCCGACCTCATTCCACCTCACCCACTCTCTCTCTCCATGCTGGTCTGCTCTCTGTTCCCAAAACACCCAAATTCACACTGACCTCAGGGCCTTTGCACCAGCTGTTTCCTCTCCCTGGATCACTCTATCCCCTCATATTACACTACTGTCTCTTTGTCATTTAGGCTTCAGCTCAAATGCTACCTTGTCAACGAGCCTTTCCTGACGACCTTAATGTTATCTCCTACCCCATCAATTTTTTTTTTCTGATTAATCTGTTTTATTTTCATTCCACATAACACAATCTGAATTTATTTCCTAATTCTTACCTGTGTTTCGTCTGTCTCCCCCACACCAGAACATAACTCCGTGAGAGCAGAAACTGTGTCTGCCTTGTTCCCTGATATATCCCCAGCACCTAGAATACTGTTTTGGCACTGAGCAGCTAATTAAATACTAGTTAAATGAAAAATACTGAAGAGGAAAACCTGGACTCAGAGGCCAGAGCCCTGGGTCCTTTACATGTGACCTGACAAGCCACCTTGCCTCTCTGAGCCTTCGTTTCCTTTCTTGCCTAATGCGGGCGATGGACTAGGTGCTTTTCAAGGGTCCTTCTGAGACTGCTGGTCCTGGAAAGCGAAGCCTGGAACCCACCCAGCTGGTCCATGCAGAAGAGGCAGCTGGCCAGGGTTCCTGCAGCAGCTGCCCCCTTCCCACTCCCCCACCCATGTCCCTGCCCAGCCACGGTCCTCTTACACCCCCTTCGCAGAAACCATTAATGAAGTGCGCACTGCTAAATGCAGTTACAATTACGGGGGCTAAGAATAAGGCGCTGACATCAGCCTCTCAGTTTCCGAGTGAATCAGAAGGGGAGGGGGGAGGAAGGAGAAAAAGTTGGGGGGGGGGTGGCGCTCTGGAGCTGTCAAGTGGAAATAGCACAGCGTTAAATATAATCCAGCATTGGCCTACATCGGGTCTGGAGAGGCAGGTGATGGCTGGCCCCCAGGGCTGGGGCAGACAACTGGATTCTTCAAGGAGGCCAGGCAGTCCCATGATGGGGATCGTCCAGGAACTTGATGACCAGGAAGGTACTACAGCTGGCTAGGGCAACTTGTAGTGGGATAGCGGACCATAAAGGGGCACATCTGAATGGGACCAGGTCCCCACACTCCCGCCTTTGTCCTTGCTGTTTTGATAGCACTAGCACAGCCCCCGGGGCTTACACAGCCCTTTGCCACCTGGAATCTCATTTCATACCAGAGGGTGGCCTCTGGAGTCAAACACACCTTAGTGTGAATAACCGCCATGCAACCCAAGAGAGTCACGGAAGTATTCCAAGCTGCCCGGCTTCTCCCCATCTGCCAAATGGGTACATCTGCAACAGTAGCTACCCTTCTGGTTGCTACAGGATTTAGTGACATCACGGAGAGCATTGAGCACAGTCAAGTGTCCTTTCAATCATTTAATTTTCACAACCCTGAGAGATGCTCAACAAGGAGAATTAACCACCTTTTCTTTGTTCCAGATGGGGAAACTGAGGCCCCAGGGCCAACAAGGAGTCAAATCCATACCCCAGGGAGTAAACTGAGTCGGGGAGGGAGAGAACTCCAGTGTGGTCATTCCAGGTGCCGGGAGGAGGCGGTGGGAGACGTGAGGGTGGGACCTGGGGCTCTGACAGTGTGACAGTGGAATGGACTGTAGCCCTGGAAAGGGGGGTGGAGCACGATGGCAGTGTGGGGTGTCTGCACCCTCTCGAGCACATTCTCCAAAACTGGCAACTTTCTAACAATTCTTAAAAGAAATGCGGACCCAATGGTTTTTAAGGCCAGAATGAAAAGATATTAGAGGAGGCAAAGTAAAAGCAAGGCCCTGGGACAGGAGAGGTCGGGGGACCTGGAAGTTCTCTTATATTCTCACTCACCTCCACACCTCTGCCTCCCTCTCACTCAGCCTTTGGCTAGAACTGGCTCTGCCTCTGGGATGGAGGTGGGTGGAGAGGGAAGTAGCATCATCCACAAAGGAAGACAAAGTGGATGGACCCTCTCCCTCCCCCTTCCCACCAAACAGGACCATGTGGGCCTCTGGCAGCTGCAAACGCCAGGGAAGCTCGAGCCATGAGTCTGCTAGCTTGGGGACCAAGAAGAGCTGGTGCCTGAGGGAGAGAGAATTTAAGGAAAGAGCTCTAACGGCGTCAAAGCTGATACACCAGTGATCTGGGTAACGGGGGAAGCGGTGAATATCCCTGCATCCGATTTTTCTGAGATAATTCTTTCAGAGTAATTTGATTAAGATAAAGTAGTTTGAGTCTATATTCTCACCCTATCCCACAACTTGAACTATGGGAATAATTGGCTCAATTCTTCACCATGCCTCAGTTATCCTCATCTAGAAGAGTTCTACCAAACTCCCAACACACAAAGGAGATTACTGCACTTGGTGATAAACTTGGGGGGCGGGCGGGGGGGACAGGAAGTGGCCTGCCCTAGGGATGACAGTGGGAATGGAGGCTTCAAAACCTTAATCTCATGGCCACAAGTGGCCCTGACCCCAAAGGATACTTTAAGGCCTCCCCCTCAGCATTCCCCGTTATCCATCCGGCCCCACTCTAGGGCTGAAGCACTCAGTTCCCACCATCTCAGAGTGGGGTGGAACAGCAGGACATTTTGTTTCCCAGAAAATGCTCAGGTCAAATTTCAAGGACAAAAGTTAGCACTTGGTCTGGGAAAGAAAATTCTGCCAAACGGAGTAAATGCAGAATGGCAGGGTGGGGTGGGGGGGTGGTGGCAGAAACTGGAGCTCTGATTCCTCCTGCCAGGATCTGTCTGGCAGGATATGACTATCTCCCACCCTCCCCCACCCCAACCAGGAGTAATTCAGACAGCCCCCTCTGTTTCCTTTCTGTCCGAAAAAGAAGGGGAATGGGCTTTGGTACTAGTTTGTGGGACCCATCCACCATGCTTCCCCCCCACACACACGAGATTTGGCCTAAGCCATGAAGGCTCAGGGAGGTGCCGTGAAGGGCTTTCCAGCCCAGAGATGTGGCCCTAACCACTAGAAGAGGGACGGGTAGCCAGCCTGTGTTGCCATGGCAACTTCCTCCCTGCGCTGGATCGAAGCATCCTATGGGCAAATCAGAGCTGGCTGCTCTAGCTTCTCCGCCCTTCTCCCGGGCGGGGGAGAACTGGATGCCAAAACCAGTTCTTGGTCAGTCTCAGGGACACCATCCTCAATTTCAGACCCTGATGTAACAAACCCCATTGGCATTTGCTGGAAACTGGAGACACTTTTGCTCCCGAGCTGAGACCCAAGGCAGAGTGGCGGGGCTGGGAGTGTAGATGTGATAAAAATTAACTCCCAGGAAGCACAGGGAAATGCGGAGCTGGGTTGCTCTCTGCCCTCTTGTTCCTCAAGCGAGTACCCCAAATCCCCATCTTTAAACCACTTCCAAGAAGGAAGGCCCAACTCTGCCTTAATAGTTCTAACAATGCTATAAAATTAGCTTATTAAAAATTATAAAAGCTAACATTGAGAATCAGGTTTTCCCCCATCTCCAAACCCACAGATTCTTTTTCACGGTCATGCTCAGAAACAAGTCTTACTTGGTAATAAGACAGATAATAGTTAACAGGTATTGCGAGCCTACCTGGTGCCAGGTACTGTACTACGCCTTTTGAGTAGCACAATAAGCATTATAGTCAAAAGCACAGATGCTTAAGTCGGATCGCTCAAGTGCAAATCCTAACTCTCACACTTCCTGGTTGAATGACCTTGAACAAATACTCTCTCTGTGCCTCGATTTTCTCATCTGAAAATGGGGATGTTAAATGTTAATTTTATAGGGTTGCTATGAAGAAAGAATTAAAATAATATATTTACAGTGCCTTAGGAGGATGCTTAGGCAAGGAAATATTTTTAAAATGTTGACACTGTGAGGTCCATGCTATTATTTTCTTCTTCATACAGATGAGAAAACCAAGGACACATGTCTAATTCCTCCCCACGCCCCCCTTCCCAATTACAAACGCAGTGCCAGCAAGGTTGAGTGATGAAGATACAGACACAAAAATGCCCCCAAGTTCAGGCCTCTCTAAAACCCCAGCATCTTTGTGAAAAGGGGCAAAAGCAGCAGAAGAAAGGAGTTCTGAGTGCTCAAAGGAAGGTGCTACTTGAGAGAAATTCTAGGGGCCTGCAATGACCAGCATCCTGAGCCCCAACATGGCTAGAAAGGGGTGGGAGGAAGGGGAAGCTCCCTTTGCCCACAAAATGTCCAAACCTCCCAAGCCCAAGACAGGAAAGTGCTCTGGCCCAGTTAAAGCTAACAAAATAGACCCCTCCTCACAGGGTTTCTCAGGAAATCTGCTGACGGGTAGCATGTAAGCCATGAAGATGGCTCTGGCTCGAACTGGTTGATGGAAAAGATGCATTTGACAGGAGAGGAGATGCAAAGGGGGAGGCACGGAGATGAGCCAGAGACCCTTCAGAGACACACACTTCTGAGCCACCGAGTAGACCAGGTGAGGGAATGGAGAAAAGGAGGATGGAGCAAAGCCAGTTCTGACAGCCTCCTCCCGAAGCAGTCTCTGTCCAGTGTCTGAGAGATTATTCAAACTGCTTTTAGAAATTAGTTCAGCATGGTGCTGTTGTAAAAGAATAAATTCAAAAGGCTTTTTTTAGAAGAAAATTAATGACTTTAAGAAGAACAAGAGAAATTAAGCACCAAGACAACATTCCCTACTTCCGATTTTCACCAGACACTCATTAGTCTTCCGGAAATGAAACTTGACTTTCTCCCTCCCCCTCCCAAACTCGAAGCATCCTTTAAGATGAGCAGACAGTGAGCATGAGATGCCCAAACCAAACTCTTGGCTGTCAGCCGCTCCCTGGGGCCTCCTCACCTGGGAACCATTTTCTACACAGTGAGATCTGGCTTTCTAAAAAATCCTCTTTGAGGGAGAGGGCTAGTGATTTACTGGAAAGAGAACTAGAAACCTGATTTTAGTCTCGGCTCTGTGCCTGCCTCACTGGGTGACCTTGGGTTACACACATGCACGCAAGCATGCGCGTGCACACACACAGACAGACAGACACACACACACACACACACACACACACGCACTGATGTCTTGGTATCTCATATGCACGCATACAATCTCTCTCTCATTCATCTGGGGGCAAAAAAGGATTTGGACGAGATGATTTCTAGGTCTTCTCCAAGTGACAAACTTAAGAATTTGAAGAAACCCGCTTGAGAAAAATCAGGTGGACCTTTTAAAATTTTCTAATATTACATTAAGTTATCTATTCTGACTTAAGTAAAACCGGAACAAGTCACCTGCAACCAGCAACAATCACCAAAGCATCTGACCCATGACATGGAGCATGACTTTGGAGAAAAATCTAACTGTCTCTGCTACTGATGCTCCTACAAACCCATGCTCCTGCCCAGCCTGGCTGCTGAGACCCGAGTGGCCCACTGAACTTCGTAAGAATCCCCAAACATCTAGTGAGGCGTGGGGGAGCCAGCTCACCTAGGCTGGTGGGGCTCCCAGCCCCCATGCTAGCCTGATGTCTTTCTGATTTTGCCCCACTGGAGGCCACTGCGTTAGAGAGCACCTCCATCCCTCCTCACCTTGCCTTGTCCAGAATAACACAACCTTCCTCAGCTACATCAAGGGGAGGGTGGGGGGCGGTGGTTAGCCTCTGAGCCTCAGTTATTTCTTCTGTAGAATGGTGATCCTATAAAATGGCTCTGTAGTAACCATCTTCACCCCACCCCCATCTCCAGGTCAACAGCAAGACAGGTCTGGCAGGGGTCTGCCTCACACAGCCCCATTCATTCACTGAGCCAACAAGTTCTTCTGGGGAACCTTCTCCCTTCTCCCCAACCTGTCTCCTGCTCCAGCCGAAAGACATGAGCATCTATCACCCACAGCTCCATTCCATGGCTTAGAGATAAAAAGTTGACCAGACAAAGGTCTGGAAGTCTTAAGTAGGGCCCATGAACTACCTGAAACTGTGGACAAAATTTTGTGGCTTACATGTGCATTTTTTTGGAGAGATAGTCCACATTTTCATCAGATTCCCAAAAGTGTCCATGAGGCCATTTTGCTCTTCCCCACCACATACTCTCAGATTTTCAGCTTATAAAACACTTGTAACTTCATCCTTCTGTCTGAGGCACTGTCATCCCATTTTACAGATGAGGATATGGAGGCTAGTGGTGGCATGACTTGCCCAAGGTTACAGCTAATAAGTATAGAAGCAAGACTGAAACCTAATTCTGACTCCCAATCTATCATTGTTTGGAGAACTCTCACCCAAGCCCTAAGCTACCCCCACCTGTTGGTGGATTCGCTTCCTCAGGGGTGAACATGATCAGGAGCCCTCATGCCCTCCTGGCCTGGGCCCCAAAGACCAGGTCTCTCCACACTTCCCAACCCTCAGGCTCTGGCTGAGGTTGCACACAGGCCAGGGAGCCAGAGGCTGGGGTTGCTGGTTGGTGGCTGGATTCAGCCCACACAGAAGGGACAAGAGCATCCGGGGTCAGAGGTAAACTCCGGAGTGCAGGTGTAGAGTTGGTGCCACCCTATGCCTCCCTCCAGGACCAACCGGGAGGAAAGGATAGGCTGTCACCCGGCTGGTCCCCGCAACCCACCCCTGGGGTCCGCTCCAGTCTGATAAGAACCAGGAGTCTGGAGACCCCACTTCTAGAGGAAGCAGAAGAGACACAAATGGGGAGCTCAAGGCCTTGGGCGCGGGGCAGGGGGTCTAGGACAGGGAGCCTCTGGATGCATCCAAGACAAAGATGGAGAAGTAAGGTCTGTGCGCCACCTCCAACGGCGGGGGGCGCGTTGGAACTCCAGGGGTTAAGCGGCCAAAGCCTCGGGGTTTGAAAAGTGGGCACACATAAGGCTCAGGAAAGGTGGGAGGTCCGATTCAGGGACAAGACGGGGGCATCCAGTAGGCACCGGTGAGTGAGAAGGGCTGGGTCCGGGAGACCCGAAGGGCCCACCTGCGGGAAAGGGGTAAATGCAGAGGATCTACGGGTCCCGGGGGGTGGGGGGTGCGGGAGGCTAGAAGACATCGCTTCCTAGAGACTCTGGGGTCCCGTGGGTGGGAAAGAAGACCCTGGGGCGCATCTCCGAGCAGGGTTGGGGGTGGGGAGAAGAGAGAGGCCACCTCTGAGGAAGCACCGGGTCGGGGAGGGGGCCTCGGGATCTGGCTCCCAGGACGGCCCCCGGGGGCGGGGGCAGGAGGCGCACTTACCCGCGTCCTCGTCGTCGAAGGAGTTCATGCACGGGAAGTAGATGGCGAGCGCCTCGAAGGAGGCTGACAGGCTGAGGCGGCTCTGCGAGCGCTCCATGCCGGCGCCGGCGCCGGGCGCCCCGGCCGCGGCCGCGGCGGCGGG
>NW_006442491.1:28605111-28611538 GCF_000325575.1 Pteropus alecto
GCCGGGAGGGCGCGGGCGGGGCCGACTCGCAGCCCCCAACCCCGGCAGGTGTGCGCCTGAGGGAGGACCGCGCCAGGCTGTTTGCGACTCAGTCCGGTGGCGGTACCCCAACCCATCACTCAGCCCTCTGTATCGTCCGGGTTCAGGCTTCCACTCACCTACCGAAACAGGCCTCACCCAGAGACACAGACCCGCTCAGAAGGGACACACTAGGAGCGACTGGCACGCAAGACCCTCAGGTTCACACATGAACCCTCGGAGGAGCTCAATCAGGCACCCACACAATTGTATTCACTGTGCAAGATATACCACGGCCACCCTCAGACTCATACAACACACCGGAGAGGGCCACCCCCCACTCACTCACTCACAGACACTTGCCAAAGCAATCCACAGAAACCCTCAGACAGATTCCAGACACCCAGAGAACCCGCATAGGGAGATACACCCAGGAACACACACAAACTCACATCCAGAGACTTGCAGACACATATAGAGTGACAAGTATAGACACCTTTGACCACACAGTGAGACCCTCCGATCCCACACAAACCCACAGAGTTCAGACAGGCACTCTCATGCACGCACGCTACTCACAGGCACCCTAGAATTCATACACAGGGCACTCATAGGCTCAGATGACACACACTCTCAGACCTGCACATAGAGACACTCAGTTCTCCCCCATACCTAGCGCTGACTCCCACAGCACTGATTCACACATACACACAAACACTGGCAAGCACTGTCAGATTCACACCGTCACCTTCAGACACAGACTTTAGAGAGACACTCAGACACAAGTGAGCACATACATGCTCACACTGAGACACAGCCGCACAGACTTAGTCACTGCCAGGGGTAGATATATTCTGATGCACAGATACCCTCAGATTCACACACAATGAGACACACTCTGCCAGGCTCACACACTCACACAGGCACTCCCACATACACACCTTCAGGGACTCACATACACAGGTTCTGACACTGAGATGAACAGAGTCACAATCGAAAACCTGAACTCCATTCCCTGGAGTTGACCCAGGACCTGAGGTCCCCACCTAGTCAAGCCCCAGATGTCTAACCTCTGCCAGCTGCTCTGACACCTTTATGAAGCAGCCTGGTGAGATGGTAAGATCCCAGAGGTCCAGTCCCAACTATCCTGTGTGCCTAGGGCAAATCTCTTTACTTCACCTACCTGTTTCTTCATCTATACAATGGGGGCCGGACCCTCCATTTTGAATGGCTATGAAGATTAAGTAAGGTAAGTTTCTATTGCTGTGTAACAAACTACAAAACTTAAAAACAATACCTATTTATTAGTTTACAACTCCATAGGTCAGAAGGCTCAACTGGGTTCTTTTCTTATGCCTTGCAAGATACCAGCCAGACTCGGCTCTTAGCTGGAGGCTCTGGAGAAGGATCTGCTTCCAGGCTCACTCAGGGTGTGGGCAGTTTTCAGTTCTTTGTGGCTGAAGGACCAAGACCCTCGTTTCCCTGCTGGCCATTGGCTGGGAGTCACTCTCAGCTTCTAGAAGCAGCTCTCTGGTCTTTGCACATGGCCTCCATCTTCAGGGTTATCGTCAGAATATCAAACACTTCTCATCCTTTGAATTTAACTTCTTTTCTGCTTACTAGCTTGAGAAAACTTTGCTTTTCAAGGATTCATGTGATTAGATTAAGTCTACCCGGATAATGTCTCTTTGTCATATAATGTGACATAATCGCTGTAGTGATATTGCATCATATTCATAGATTTCATCCACACTCAGACAAGAGGGGCTTATACCAGGGGCAGAATCTTTGGGGTCATTCTTACCACTCTGCCTACCACAATGTGCAAAACACCTAGCACAGTGCCTGGCATAGGTAAATGCTCCTGATCCCTCCTCCCTTCCCAGGAAATGGATCCAGACCTTGAAAGCAGCCTGGTGTGGTGGTTAATCGTCAACCCCCATTCATCCCCATCTTGGTAATTGGCAGCTCCATTTTCCCCCATTGTTCAGGCCACAAATCTTGGAGTCATCTTTGATTCCTCTCTCTCTCACCTGCCATATTTAATCCATCAGCAATTCCTAACAATTCTACACCAAAAATGTATTCAGAATCTGACCACTTCTCCCCATTCCTCCCCACCTTCCCTCCACTGCCACTACCATCCTGAGCTAAGCTGCCATCATCTTTTACCAGGAGTCTTGCAGCAACCTCCTCTCTGGTCTCCATGCTTCTGCCCTTGGCCCCTACTCCGCAGCCAGGGGGGACCCTGTGAAAACTGAAGTCAGAGGCTGCCGCTCCTCTGCCCAGAACCCTCCTGTGAGGCGCATGAAGAATGTCTGAGAGACCAGCAATGAGCCAGCCTCTAGAGGTTCAAATTGCAGCTTTTTCACTTTTCAGCAATAGTCCCTGTAGTGGCTTTAAAACATGTGTGCACATTCTTTGTCCTCCCATTGAGTGGTAGGGTCCCCTCCCTTTAAACTGGGTCAACCTTAGTGACTTGGCTTGTAACCAGTAGAATGCAGAAGCAGTGATATGCAAACGTCTGAAGCTGGGTCAGAAAGTTTCCTGCAGCTTCTTTATGGCTCAGGCAGGTTTTGCACTCAGGAGGAAGCCAGCCCCCAGTGAGAAGCCTGACTACCCTGAGATGGCTGTGCTAGAGAAGCCATAGTAAGCCCAGCCCACCTCCAAGCTGACAGCCAGCGTCAACTACTAAGCGTGTGAGTAAGTGATCTTGGGTGTCCCACTTTGATGCAGCCCCAGCTGACATCTGATGGCAACTGCATAAGAAACACTCAAACAAAAACTGCTTGGCTGAACCCTCCCCAAATTCCTGACTCACAGAATAAATGGTTGTCTTACACCAGTAAGTGTGGATAATATTATATACTACAATGAAATAGTAACCTTGAGCAAGTGAATTAACCTCTCTGGGCCTGTTTCTTCAATTGTAAAATGAGGACAGTGCCTCACAGTATGAGTGTCATCATCAAGTGAGGAATAAATGTGGAGTTCTTAGAACTGTGCCCAAACACAGTACATGCTCTGTGTGTGCGAGCTCCTAGTACTAAGGACGGGACAGCCCCCTCCGTCAGAGGCAGATGTCCAGCGCTGGAAGGAACCCGAAAGATCATCCAACTCCCACTTTTGGGAGGGAGGGAAACTGAGGCCCAGAAAGGGCAAGGGACTGCCTAAAGCCTCCTAGCATATTGGGACAGAGTGTCGCCAGGTCAGAAGCCTCCTGTTCTGGACCAGTGCTCTTCTTACTGCACTCCAGGTTGCCTGCTCACCTGACCAGAGTGGACCGGCCAAACCCCCTAACCCCACTCCCGAGGCCGGAAGTATAAAGGAGGAAAGGCAGCCAACAATACAGACAGTAGACCCCTCGTGTGATTCTCCTTTCTTGGTTATATGGGAAATCTAAGTTATCCACTATTTACTCCAGAGTATGAATAATGTGTTCTAAGAACAAGTTAAAAGAACGATAGAGAATGTTTGAGATGATGGGTGGGAGAAGTGGTGAGTGCAGAAGAGGGAAAGGTGGAAAATCAGAGACAAACTTCTCAGTTGAGTATGAATAATGTGTTCTAAGAACAAGTTGAACGATAGAGAATATTTGAGATGATGGAGAAGTGGTGAGTGCAGAAAAGGGAAAGGTGGAAAATCAGAGACAAACTTCTCAGTTTGGGCTTCACAGCCCTGAGAGATAGAGATGCCAACAGCTAGATGGCAGGTGTATTGGAGCTGAAGACATACTGCCTGCCTTGGGTTTAAGTGCCTATCCTTATTTTAGCCATGTGACATCGGCCAAGTCCCCTCAAGGTTTTCTCACCAAAAAGTGAGGTAATTAACACTTACTTTGCAAAGTCATGGTGAAGATTAGGTGTGTGTACAGTGTGTGGCATATAGTAGGTACTTCATAGATACATTCATTGAGTAAAATTTTCAGAGTGCCACCCTGTGCCAGTCATTGTACCCCGCATTCAGAACACAGATGAATGAAACAGACTGGGTCTCTGATTTCATGGATTTTATAGTCTGGCAACATTAAACAAATAGTCATCCCAATAATCATTTAATTATGACATTGTATAATAATTTCATTATTATAAAAGTATTAATTACAATTGTGATATCTGTCATATGAGATTTAGGTCTATGTATTTTATAGTGCATGTATTTGCACCTGCAAGTGCTCCCCGCCATCTATCTAACCCAGCCTGAGGGAATCTAGGAAGACTTCCCTGAGGAGGTGACATTTCAACTGAAAATGGCACCTACTATGTGCCTGGCACCGTTATTGGCCCTGAGGAGTATATATCAGTAGATAAAATAAAGTCACTGCCCTCACATTTGCATTTTAAAATAATTCCTGGGGCTGCTCTGGGAGGAATAAATTCAGAGGATTGCCTTCCCTCTCCCTTTCAGATAAATCCCGATTTGAACCAAAAAGCCACTGATTGTTTTTAAAATGGGAAAGGCAGGGGATGCTGAGAAGACTGCCCCATGGTTCCCAAGGCCAGATGGAAGGCCTTGGATGCACTTGGGTGGGAAGCAATAAAAGCCAAGACTGAGGAGAGAGAAGGAAGGGCTGAGCTTGAGAAAATTCCAGAAATTCTTGAGTAGGATTAAGAGACAGACTGGACAGGTGAGGATTGGGGGTTAAAAAAAAAGGAAGGACAGAGGCACTGCCAAGCTTTGGAACATCAAGAGCAAACAGCAGTATGGATGGAACCAACACTTCCCGCTTGCTTTAGCACCTCTCCTCTGAGACAAAGCCTGGAGAGACATGACCTCTAAACTTAGCATATTTAGCAAGATCCAGATGAGTGCCTGTCCAGAGAAAGTGAGAAGTGGCTGAAATGTGGCTAAACCTAACAAAGCCCAGTTTGCTGCTTTGTCAGAGAGAGAAAGACTGACCCCGGCTGCATTCTGCCTGCCAGGTAGAGGGGTGTGTGTGCGTGTGTGTGTGTGTGTGTGTGTAAAACATCTCTATTATGTGTGCATGTCTCTGAATAGATGGGCATTTCTGCATATTTGTATCCTTGTCTGTGAATGACCTTGTCTCTAAGCATGTCCTTGCAAAGCGTGTGTGCTTATGTTAAGTGAGCCCAGTCTGGATTTAAACAGTTCTGCCTGCCAGGTAGAGGGGTGTGTGTGTGTGTGTGTGTGTGCGTGTGTGTAAAACATCTCTATTATGTGTGCATGTCTCTGAATAGATGGGCATTTCTGCATATTTGTATCCTTGTCTGTGAATGACCTTGTCTCTAAGCATGTCCTTGCAAAGCGTGTGTGCTTATGTTAAGTGAGCCCAGTCTGGATTTAAACGCAACATGCATCCTGGTCTTTGTATGTACTGGTGTGGGTGTGTGCATGTGTGTGTGCGTGTGTGAGGGAGGAGGAACAGAGAGACAGAGAGACAGAGAGAATGCTTGCCCATTCTCTGTGTGCGTGACCCATATGTCCCAATCTTTGCGTGGGTCTGCATCTGCTTGAGTGGGTATGTACTGGTGTCTTCTATAAGTAGTGTGTCTTTCTCTGTGTCTGCCTTCTGAGTGTATCAGCATCTACATGTGCATGAAAGACTGGGTTGTATAGTTGGTTATATTTGTGTATCAATGTGTTTGTTCTTTACCATCCATCCATCCACTCACCTATTCATCTCAATTGCACTGACATTTACTGGCTATTTAGTTATTGCTCTTAGGCAAATTACTAAATTTCTCTTGCATCTCAGTTTTCTTATCTATAAAATGGAGATGATATCTATCTGATAGGGCTGGGAGTGGAGTTGGAGGGAATTAAGTGAAATATTGCATATAAAACATTAGCACATAGCAAGTGCTTACTACATTAACTCTCATTATCATTGTGGTGACCAGTATATTTCAGCAAATCCTATTCAACACTTTACTAAGGGCCGCCCTGAGCTAGAAGCTGGTAAAGCTCTACGTATAGCAGAGACCGTTAAGTGCCTCTGCCGCCACCCTCTTTTGTGACCTCAGATAAAGCCTATGCCCTCTCTATATCCATAGAATATATAGAGCACCCTTTCTTCACCTTCCCCATGAATGCACCTGCACTTCAACACCTGTGCACAGTTATGTAGCAGGCCAGGGTACATCTCAAAGGCTCAGAATGGCAGGGGCCTGTCCTCCGTCATCTGGAGGGTCAGGCAGAGCTGGGATAAAGCCAGGACCCAGGGCTTTGTCCACTACTTCCTGCTACTTCCTTCCTACCCCTTCCAGTCTCTGTTTTCCCTCTGGGAAAGCATGTAATATACTCTAGGGGCAGGGAGCGGGCGTGTGGGGGAACGGGAAGCAGAGGGACTAGGAATACTTCTCCAGTTCTCCACAAAGAGCACCTTTACTTACTTTTTGGTTAGAGGACTTATGGGAAAGAAAGAAAGAAAGAAAGAAAGAGAGAGAGA
>NW_006442491.1:28612149-28644046 GCF_000325575.1 Pteropus alecto
CCCTGTCTACTACATCCACTACTGGGTACTTGTACTTGAACTGGGAAGATAAATTAGGGTGGGGCTAAAGAAGCCTTGTCTGGGCCCCAGGCCATAGGGAGCAAAGAAAGCCACACTGCCCAGAGCAGCAGAATAGTGAAAAAGAACAAATGTCAAAGGTGAACAGAGAAAATCAAGCTGTGGAAATAGGGAGGGGCAGCCTTGTGTCCCACACGTCAGTTTCCAGTGCCATTTCTTCTTGAGGTCGTCTGAAACACACATAGTGGGCTGCCTACCCAAATCCAGCTTCCCACCCCTTCCTCTGTTTTTATTTGAGTAATTCACCCTCCACTACACAGCCATTCCTCTTGCCAGAGTTTGGTGTATACGTATGGCCAAGTTCTGACCAACACGATGGGAGTAAAATTTGGAGGGCAAGCAGCTCCCATGAAAGGTCTCCTCACTCTTGAAAAATAGATACTTTTTCCGTGGTTGGACTTATACTCACTGCAACCAGGAGGGAAGCTAAATTAGGACAAAGCTGAAAACACTGGCAGAGCAGGTAAAAGAAAGAACCCAGATCCTAATGATGTCTTTGAGCCACCGAATTAACCAACCTCGGGGCTGCCCTACTTAGTGGCTTAGTGTAATTGTTAGCAGATACATTTCATTATTGTTTAATACATATTATTTTAGGCCTTTTTTTTTGTCACCAAAAGCATCCCACTGGGTACACTCACCTGATGATACTTCCTGTCGGTGATCTATTTAACATTTTCCTGCCTCCCTTCAATAAAACCCCCTCCTTGTTAGGTTCTTGAAACCAAGTAACCCCAGGCTGAGCCAGAGACCCTCCAAGCCACCTCTAAATGTAGATTTCAATGGCGGGTGTCTTTGTTTCTGATTCAGGAAAGAAAGGGGCAGACAGGAGAGAGGAAGGTGGGTGCAGGCCTCCTTTATATCATGCCGTATATTTTATTCTATCACCCCTTTTTGTTCAATCAATCCTGTTTTTAAGATCATGGCTGTTTTAATTTTTCTTTCTCTGGTTACTAATAAATTGAGTTTCTCTTCATATGTTTATTCACTACTTGAATTCCTCTGAGAGTGAGTTTACCCATTTTTCTGTTGGGTGGCTGATTTACTGCTGAGTTTCTTGTATAATTTAAATTTTAATTCTTTATTGATTGTTGTTGCAAATATGCTGCAAGTACCTTTTCTCAATCTGTCAATCATTTATTAATTTTGTCTGTGATGTCTTTTATTGAACAGAAATCCATCAATCATTTTCTTTATGTTTTGGACTTTTTGTATCTTATTTAAGAAATGAATATTCATAAAGATAAAGATATCCTTAACTCCATATCATAAAGATTTGTCTTCCAATATTTTATAGTTCCTTAAACCACCAGAAGTTTGTCTGTATCTCTTTCTATCTGGTATTGGTACAATGAAGCCACTTTCCCCCACATCATTGAAATAAGCCATCTTTTCTCCACTGATAAATGTTGCTACCTCTATCACATACCAAATATCCATATACTTGGTTTCTGTTTCTGGATTCCTGTCTTTTGTTCCACTGGTCTATAGTTCTTGTATTAATAGCAATACTTTTGACAAATTAGATTTTGTAATATGTCTCTGTATCTGGGAGGATGAGATCCCACTTCAGTTTTATTTATGAGAACACTTGTCTTAGCTACTCATGGAAACTTGTTCTTCTGTGCACATTTTAGAGTAGATTTATCAAATTTCTCTCCCCCGAATATTTAATTCAAAATATATGAATTGACATCATTACAGTTCTATGCCTTATCTTCCACAAACATAGTGTATTTCTCCATTTGTCCATGAGATAAAAATCTCCTTTAGTAGTTTTTCTCTGGTGTGCTTTGTTAAGTTAATTTCTAAATAATTCCCCCCCCTCCCCTCTTTAAAAAAAATATTCTTAAATTTAATCGATGGGAATGTCTTCTTTCAGGACATCCAAGTTTTCTATACACTTCTTTCATGGCCTACCTCCTAGATCACCTCTTTGGCAAGAGATGACCCCAAAGATCTCAGAAATCCAGGCAGAACCAGTAAGGCACTAGTCAGATGTTCAGTTACCAAGAGTGCCAAACTAGAGAAGGTGCTAAGCATCTCTGAGGCACTAAAACAACTTTAGAGATGAAATGAGATGGAGAGAATTATATTGATCTGAGTTCCTTTCAAGGATGTCACTATACTTATTTGAAGGTGATACTTTAAAAAAGTACTTGGAGTATTGAGGGAGTGGGAGAGATGATTTGGACTGTTAAACTGCCTTCTAAGGAAGATGGGTCTGCTTAACTGCAGAGCTCTGGTTTCATTAAGCTAGTTATACAAGTTTGGGGCCAGAGCTGAATTGTTTGTTGCCACGAGAAGACTTCCTTCTTAGCTCCACCTTTATGCACCACCCAGTCTCTCTTCTAAACAAATGTTGAGCAAATATGTATTTAAAAGGAAAAAGAGACACTGAATTATTAGTGGCATTGGACACCTATACATCTCATGCAGGCAAAACATGAAGAGAAGGGGTAGTCAGATAGCAAGGGGTCCTGACAAGAAAGAAACTGCAGCGCAAACCTAGAGAAACTAAGAAACCAGGTAGACCACCAAGGTGGGAACTTGGGAATGGGGACCAAGGCCAAAGCCCTTTTGTAGGAACTACAGCCCATGCAGGATAGAACAGGACTTCTTGAATTGGGTACTGGTCCAGTTATTGAGACATCAACACATGTCTCAACAGAAAAAAATGGCAAAAGACATTACCAGGCAAATTTCCAAATGAAGAGAAACAAATGGCCAATATAGAAAAAGAAAATGTTCAACCTCACTAGAAAGCAAAACAATAAGGGATTTATTTTTTCCCCTATCTGAATGGCAAGATTTCTTTTCCTTTTTCCTTCTTCTGGTTCTCCCCTTACCCCCATCTCTTTTTTTACGATGATATTGATTGTTGAAAGAGCCGTGAGAGGGTACTCTCACACACAGCTGGTAGTTCTGTGAATTGGCACAGCTTATCTGGAGGGCAATTTGGCAGACTGTGTTAAAAGCCCTAAAGACAAGCACTGTTTTGATCCAGCAATTCTACTTCTAGGAATTTTTTCTAAGGAAATAATTAGAAGTGATCACAGAAATGAATAATAACAGCATAACATACTGGGTGTTCACTCTGTGCTAGGCAATATTCTAAGCACTTTACACTTCACTCACGTAGCCCTTAAAGCAACACATGATGAGATGAGTATTAGTGTGTCCATCTTCAGGTGGGGAAACTGAGGCTTAAAGAGGTGTTTCAAGTTGCAACTGGTAAGTGACAGGCTGGGGCTCAAATTGTAGTTTCTTTAACTCTAAATCTATGCTCTGAATCACCTTGCTGTACTACCTTCTGGAAAGCTGTGAAAAGATGATGCTCCATGTAGTACCGTTTAAAATAGCAAAAATTCAGAAATAACTTCAATGTGCAAAAATTGAGGGATGATTAAATAAATCATGCAGAATCAAATGACAAAATACGTAGCCATTAAAATAACTTTTTAAAGAATAATGGCATTGAAAAATATCCATGATATATTAATTTAACAACTCAACATAAAACAGTTATGTCCCGTTTAAATTTTAAAAATGCATCTATGCTGCTTTTATGAAGTTCAAAAGTAGGAAAGACAAGTCTATAGTGATCAAGATTTGAGGGGAGGGGTCGTCAATTGAGAAGCCTGCCAGCGTGCTGGAAATGTTCTAGATCTTGATCTGGGTTGTGGTCACATTGGTGTGTTCATACATAAAAATTAATCCAGTTGTGTAGTTAAAATTTGTGTGCTTTATAGAAGTTTATATGTTTATCTCACTTAAAAATGCATAAGTGCATAGAATAAATCCTGAAAGTAAAGAACAGAAAAATGTTAGCAGTGGTCGTTGCTAAGTATAATTTTTATTTTATTCTTTATACTATTCTATATTTTCTTTTTTTTTTTTCCACAATGAGCCCATATTATCTTCATAATCAGGAATAATAATGCCAAGTTTATTACAGTGCCCAGCTCCGCTTAGAAAAAAAAGCTGAGGGAGAGGCCCTTGGGTGCCTGAGATGGACTAGAAGCAATGCTCTTAAGACAAATTCCTCCGACTTTAAAATCCTGCTGGCCAGGTGCTACCTGGAGCTGTCCTAGACAACTCATCCTTTTGCTGCCAGTCAGATGCCTTGTTGCTCACTGATGATGACATAAGGCCTCCAGGGAACACATGGGCTGTCAATCAGAAACCATTTCTGGCAGCAGTAAGCCATCTCTGCCTCCTCTGTCTTTTAAAGGGACAACTTCCACCTGGGTAAGGGAAGCAGGTTTGGGCCACTTGACTACTTCATTCCATTTAGTATTTGATTCTGAGGCAGTGGAGAAATTAGAGAGGTGTAAGGCAGGTTTCTATGGGTGCTTCCTGAAATCCCAGCCTCAGCTCACCCCAACAATGAAATCTTGCCAACCAAGAGATGGATCAAAAGAAAAAAAATTAAGTATAAAGAAGCTTTGGTATATAAGATTACCTTTAAATATTAAATATATTTAAATATAAATCAAGAAAAATATAACTGAGAATCTTGCTTTCTTAGTAAGGAAGAATCTTGCTTTCTTCCTTACTAAGAAATACCAGTTTTATTGGGGTCATCAAATGTACCTAGTAAAAAAATCCTACATTTCCTAGCCTCTGTTGCAGCTAAGGGTTGCGATAACATAGGTATGGCCAATGAGATATGGACTAGGAATGTGTGGAAATTCTTGATAGAGTCATTTTCTCCTTCTTGCTTGGTGAAACAAGAACATGATGACTGGAGTAGCAGCAGCTGTTTTGCAATCATGAGGAAAACTTCAAAAAAAAACTGAGGAGAGCCCAAACCTGACATCTTTGGGGCATTGAACCAGAGACAGCAACTGCCTAACTCTTCACTCTTGTTTATTTAAGCTACTGTTTGTTTAGGTTTCCTGTAACCCATGAGTAAAAGCAATCTTTCACCGATACACCCAACAATGTAAAAATATAACAAAACAGAAAGTTTCAGGAAAAGAGATGGAAAAACGTATAACGGTGCCAATGTTTCATTGCAGGTAGTCACCACCTAAACTTGAAATATATGGTTAAAAATTACGATGGCTGCAACTTCTTGATGTTTTCCAGAGGAATATTTGAGGAGCTAATAGATCTTTTGGTAGAAGGATAGCTATCTAAAGCTCACAAATTATTTCATCTTAACTTTCATTTAAAAAAAAAATCTGTTAAATTCAAGTAAAACAAATAAAATATCTTTCCAAATTTAAAGAGAGTATTATAATATAAAACAATTAAAATTATTTCTGATTATCTAACATGCATTGAAAGATATTTGGCATGAGGTTCATCTCATTTGAATTATGTGAATTTCAGGCTTTTTGTTTGTCCTTGTTTTTAAACTTTTAATATTGAAATGATTGTAGAGTCACAGAAAAGTTGAGAAAGAGTACAGAAAGTACTATCTTTCACCCTTCACTCAACTTCCTCTAACGTTACACAAGGGTGGAACATTTATGAACATGAAGAAATTAACTTGGTAATTGATATGATACTATTATCTACACTACAGACTTTATTCAGATTTTCCAATTTTTTCACTGATGTCTTTTTTTCTGTTCCAGTTTTCAAATCAGGATACTGTGTTGCATTAGATGTCATGTCTCCTTAGTCTCCTCTGGCCTCTGACAGTTTCTCGGTCTTCTTTTGTCTTTCACAATCTTGATATTTTTAAGGAGTAGTGGTTAGATATTTTGTAGGATATCCCTCAATTTTGGCTTGTCTGATGTTTTCTCACGATTAGACTGAGGTTTTGAGGGAAAAGACCTTAGAAGTTATGTGCTCTTCATCACATCATTTCAAGGACACATGATATCAACATGACTGATCATTAATGATGTTGACCTTGATCACTTGACTTTTTTTTTATTTCTTTGTACTTTTCCATAGTGGTTTAATTCCTATAATAAATGTATGAAAACAGTGAATCTGGAAATCTTCTTAAGCCGAAGAACTCCACAAATATGAGGGTTAAATTTTTTATTTGAAAGAGAAAATTAATGTCCAAGGCTTGGCTGGAAGAAGGAAGAGAAGTTAAGTATAGCTACAACATCAATGTTTAATGGGCCTGAAGGCTAGCCAGGATGGCAGGAAAAGATAGAGATGACTTAGGGATTTATGTAACTGCTAGCAGAGCAAAGAATTAGGGTCTCATCCAGATATTTTTGATATAATTGATTATCCTTTCACCCTATAGCCCTGGGTATGAGTGGAGGCCACCCCACTAGTCGAGTTAGAGATGATGTAACAGAGGAGAGCTGATTCTGTTGGAAAAGCGAGTGGGTATGGGAACAAACACTAACTAAGCATCATCTATGTTCCAAGTGCTTCACCTCATTCATTTACTCTTCATGACTCTGCTGACCAAGGATGACGACCATCTCCATTTTATAGATGGGAAAATTGAGACTCAGAAAAAATGAAGTGACTTGCCCAAAGCCAAATATCGTTCAACAATGTATTGGGTAGGCACAGGAAAGCCACTGTTTGACTCTAGATTTCTGTAACATCAAACCTATGCTACGTCTCTTCCACTTCACACCGCCTGCTGCCCGGGAAGAACTGTGAGTAGAGGAATTCCTGTCATGCGGAAAGATGACGAACTTTGACGATTGTCCCCTATCCATAAGATTTTTCATATTCTTCACAATCTCTCTGTCTGTCTCTTCATTGATAAGAGAGTCGCCCAGCACGAATCCCTGGGTTTAGGACCACACTGCCCTCTGGATGCCTTGGAGAACCACCCTCTGTGATCAGGTGGGGTTAAGGACCCTGGGCAGCCCGAAGAGCTGTCCCTAGCCCCTCTTCGTCAGGATGCCAGTATGCAGAGAGAAACAAAGAAAGAGGTGGAGAGAGGGGAGAGGGGAAAAAGGAGAGGAGGAGGAAGAGGAGAGAGAGAAACTCCTTGGTTTTGGATTCCAGACTCTTCTTCCAGTCATCCCTAAGGTCAGCCCACTTCACCCCTCCTAAGGATGGATTTGAGCCAATGAAGAACTCTTTTTTTTATCGAAGCTAGTTCAAGTTTGGTTTCTGCAATTTGAAACCTAAGTATCCTGATGAGCACATTCTACTTGCTCTAGTTTCTACTCCCTCATAACTCCACTGCGCCTGGGGTTTTTGCTTCTCTAAGCCTCCAGATCTGCTTCATGAGTAATTATAACTACAGGCTCTGAAATCTGAAGACCGGGGGTGGGGGTGGGGTGGAGAATTTCAGTTCCTCCACCAACAAGGGATGTGGCCTTGAGCAAGCACTTTACCTCCTTGAGCTTGTTCAGTCTGATCAAAGGGATGGATAATAGTCCTGCAAGAGGTGTTATAAGAATTACACAAGATAATGCATGCAACACAAATGCTTAGTACACCAGCAATTTAGCTTAGCATTCAATAAATGGTACTATGACTATTATCATTATTCAGCTCTTCTTGCCAACTGTCCACAGTTTATTGATTTCCCAATTCCATGAGACATCTGCTGCTCTAAGCTATTTTGTCTCACCAGGCCACATAATTCCTATGCCACTGGTAACCTATGGATAAGTCTCTCCAGGGCTAGGAGTCTATCTCAGCCCCTTAAGTTACTACTTAGGGTTGGAATTCCAACAAAGGTTTTGAATTCTGTGGTAGCCTGTGCCCAGTGCTATACCGGTAAATATTTAACAACCAGAGTTCCAAAACAAACAACAACAACAACAAAATGGTTTACCAATTTCCATGTTGTAAATACTCCCATCATGGTTGATTTCAAGCTATAATATGATGTCACTAAATGCAAAGTTGGGAAGAATGTGTGCCATGGGCCCTCATGAGCTAGGGCTGGCCGGCTCTACCACATCACTGCCTGTGCAGGTAGAATTTCCCCGAGAAGGGCATACAGGCAGGGAAAGCATCCCGAAACATGTCTCCTAGAATAGTGACTAAAATGGTGATGGTGTGTCTTAGGTTGGGTTCTCCTGAAGCAAAGTCGGAAATGGGATTTTTGTCCACGTGATTTATCGAGGAATTTCTTAGGTGAAAGGAAAGAAACCTGCTAGAGGATGAAGGAAGCAGAACAGGACAGGGGAGAAACTAGGCAAAAAATGTGGGTTCTGCTGAGGTCTAGCCTCAGCCCAGTCCCACAGAGAACTCTGGACCATGAACCCCACCGCAGAGTTGTCCCAGCATGAGGCAAGGGGGTGGGGATTTATACCTGCCAGGTAGTCGCTGGGTGAAGGCTGCCTTCAGGAGTCTTCCTAGGCGTCGCAAGGCAAGGAAGTTCCGTTGGTTGAGGGGAATAGCCATGACCTGTGTGGCAGTCGTGGTAAGTTGTCGTGGCGATGGTGGTGGTAATTGGGGGCATGGTGATGGTGAATATGGCGAAAGTGCTGGTTATTGAGAGGCCAAGGGTACCAAAAATTCCTATTTCTTTAAGGTTTGTCTGTTTTATGCTTTGCATCTCCACAATGGCCCTGGGGAAAGAAACAACTTAGAATTTTATCTTATTAAGACTGCTGGATGAAAACTTGACTGAGAGAGTTGAAATATATTTATTTCACCAGGGCTGTCCTCCTGCGTGTATTTTTTAAAACAATGCTCACATTCCCCAGGGCTGTAATTTGCTCTATATACCATTGTATATCATGGTTCTCTGCCAAATATAAGGATGTGATGACTTCAGACTTTTTAACCCATCTAACCAATGAGCAGAGTCTAACACCCATCATCATGTCAGGAAGTTCTGGAGATTGCTAGAATGGATCCTCCTGCACTCAACACGGGATCACTGTTTTCAGCTAATGAGCCTTGCTTGGGAGTTGAGGGCAGAGTGACTGTGATGTGAGTAAGCAGGTCGGGTGCTGGCGGGGAGTGTGTCGGGGTAGGGCCTGGAGAGTAGGCGTCTAGTATCTGTCAGCGTCTGCCTAGATCTCCCCGTCTCTGCCCTTCTCCCTTCCCAGAGTGAAGCGGTGAGGCAGGAAGGAGCATTCACTTTCCACCCCGAGCACCTAACACATCTTTTCAACAAAATAGCTCCCTACCTAAGAGGTATTCTGAGACAAAGGTAAAGTTCGTTCACTCATTTAGTAAATATGTATTGGGCATCAACTATGAGCCATGTCCTAGTCTAGGTGCTGAGGATAGAAAAAGCGAGAGGAAAGACAAAAATCCCTGCCCTCTATAGCTTATATTCTGGCGGGTTTAAACATGTCTCATTCTCACCACACACAGATGAAAACACTGAGGCTTCGAGAGGTTAACTGACTTCGCCAAGGTAGTAAAGGGCAGAGCTAAGATTTTAACTAAGGTCAGCCAGCTCCCCAAACCCACACCCTTGACCCAATTTATCTGCAGTAGACATTTTTTCTGTTTTTACCACCCGACATCCTCTCGAACCTTTGGGTTGCTTTAGGAAAAGCACGCTCATGGTCAGGTACTCTCTTGGGCTCATGGCCCAAGCTATGTCATCCGGGCTCTGGTTTCTGCTACCTAGACTTCCGGGAACTCCCTTCATGTCCAAGTTCGTTTTTCAGTCTTGCCTGTACTTCTGTGAGCCATATCATAGTCTTCTCCAACATTATTTTTTTCCTCCAATTATAGAATCCACTTCTGTTGCACGTAGCCAAATAACCGGACTGACACGTGGTCACTCCACACACTGGACCTTAAGAAAGTTGTGTTATGTGCTAACTTGGAGGTATGACACCCACCCTGCAGGAGGCAGGAGGGAAGGTCTCATTTCCTTGAGTCGAACCTTGCCAATATCCACGGTTTCTGGCACCTTCTTCAGACCCTTCTCCCGAGAGAAGCTTCCCTGTTCTTCACTGGGGCCAGCAGACGTGCAAATGCTGCAAACTCAGCAAAATCAGTGCAGGAGCTTGAGCTATATTTGAGCTTCCCTGATCACACTCAGACGCAGCCTCCTGTGCTCTGGCTGGCCGAGGAGAGTGTAATTAATGGTACTCTTCTGCAGAGCATGGACGGAACAGGTGATGGCTCAGCAAGTTCAGAATCACAGCCGTGGCCAATCCTTTCTCCCCTCAGGTCTATTTTTGGATCACCACAGGTTCTTATTAAGGCCACATGTCAGGGCTACAGGGCAGAGGAGAGACTTTTCTTGGAGAACCTGTCAATTAGGATTACATGGAGTTGCACGTAACAATCTAACCAAATACAGCTTTATTTTTCTCATGTAACAAGAACTCGTGGGCTAGGCAGTCCAGGCTGGTACAGAGGCTCAAAGAAATTATTAAGGACCAAAGCCCCTTCTGCCTATCTGCTCTGCTAGCCTTAGCAGGTGGCTTTCACCCTCATAGTTACAAGATGGCTGCTCTACTTCCAGAAATCACACCTACATTTTAGGCAGGAATGAAAGCAAAGGCAATGAAGATAGTCGTGAGCCTGCTGAGTTTCCCCCAGCCCCAACCCCTTTGCATGAAGAAGACAACAGATTCCCAGGAAGCCTCATCCAAATTTCCACTTACATCTCATTGATCAGAACTGGGTCAGAAGACCAGCCCTAGCTGCAAGGAATGTAAGGAAGTATTTTCAACTGGGTATATTTTATCCAAACAAAATTGGGATTCTGTTATTGAGTAAGAAGTGAAGAATAGATACAGGTTGAGAAACTAGTAGTGTCTGTCACTGAAGGTGAGATGGGAACTGGATCATCATGAGAGAAGCCAGTGAGGGGCTGAGTCAGAGGTTCTCAGAAACACAAGAGATGGACCAGCTCCTAAAGCCCTAATGTGGAAAGAGAGAGAAGGCCAGAGAGTGGCCTCGGGGATGTCCCCAGCCCCTCCATCATTCTCACTATAATGTATGGAGAAAACCAGGAGCAGCATAAATACGGCTTTAAAACTGGCATTGACCTCCACAACATGTGAAAGGTAGACGGGCTTATCAAAAAAGGTCAAACACTCCTAGTTTTAAATTCTAGCTCTGCCAAATACTGACTCTGTGACCTTGGGCAAGTCACTTAACCTCTCTGGGCTTCTCGATTTTGTCAACTATAAAATGGGGACGATACTTTGCCCAGTGTTTATGTGGCTCAAACAAGACTATATATGTAAACTGCACATTGTAGGTATCCAACAAATGAGAGTTATTATTGGTTTAACTCTCTTGTTTTCTAAATGGTGAAAATGAAGCCCAGAGAAGAGAAGCAAGATAACCTAAGTCACCCAGCCAGGGAGATGCAAAGCCGGGACCAGGGCACAGCCTTTCTGACTCCCAGCCTGCGGCATGTTGCATGTCACCACTGCCTCTCCCTATTTTAAACAAACAAACAAACAAAAACTGTTCATTCTAACCAAGGTACGAAATTAGGCCAAAGTAGCAGAACAAAGTAGCTGGTTCATAATTTTTTTAAAACTGTGAACAAAGTGCTTTCAGATGTTTAAGGATGCCAAAATTAAGCAGAAAAAATAGAGGCATCCTGGTATGCCCCTTCCGGTGAAATCTAGTCTTTGTGATTGTTATTATGATTGGTATTTATTGAACACACTAACTGTGTGACTGATATAACGCTGAAGGCCATATCTAATGGCAAGAGCTAACATTTACTGAGCCCTGTGTTAGTTTTCTATCACTGCTATAATAAATTAACACAAATTTAGCAGCTTGAAACAACACAGAGGTGTTCTCTTTCTGGAGGTTAGAAGTTCCAAAATCAAGGTGTCAGCAGGGCTGTGCTCCTTTTGGAAGATCCAGGGATGAATCTATTTCCTTGCCTTTTCCAGGTATTAGAGGCGGCCCACATTCCTGACTCATGGTCCTCCATCTTCAAAGCGAGCAGCATAGCACCTTCAAACATCTCTCCCTCTCTCCCTCTCTCCTGTCTCTCTCTCTCTCTCCTGTCTCTCTCTCTCTCATTCTCTCTCTCCCCCACCCCGCCCTCTTCCCTCACTCCCTCGCCTCTGCTTCTGTTATTACACCTCCTTTTCAGACTCTAACTCTCCTGCCTCCCTCTTTCATTTATAAGGACCTTGTGATTATATTGTGCTCACCTGGATAATCCAGGATACTCTCCCCATCTCAAAAATCCTTAATTTACTCACATCTATGAAGCCCCTTTTGCCATGTAAGTTACCATTCATGGGTTCTGGGGAATAGAATGCGGACATCTCTGGTGGCCCATCATTCCATCTATCACAAAATTTTACTAGATACCTGGCACTGCTGTGAATTCACATAGCTCTCCTTACAAACCTATAAGGTAGATGCTATTATTTTGGCCATTTTCACATGACAAGCTATGTTAGTTTCCTATTGCTGCTGTAACAAATTACCACAAACTTAGTGGCTTAAGCAATATAAATTTATTACCTTACAGTTCTGATGGTTAGACACCCTATCCAGACCTCACCAAGCTAAAATCTAGGCGTCAGCAAGGCTGCATTCCTTTGTAGCGGTCTAAGGGAAAATCCGTTTCCTTAACATTTCTGGCTTCTAGGGGCCACCTGCATTCCTTGGCATGTGGCCCCTTCATCTACAAAGCCAGCAACAGGAAGCCAAGTCCTTCTCGCATCACATCTGACCATTCTTCTGTGGTCATATCTCTCTGCAGCTCCTCTTCTGAATCCCTCTTCTACTTTTAAGGGTTCTTGTGATTATGTTGGACTCATTTAGAAAACCCAGGCTACTTTCCCTATCTTAAAGTCACTGGATTAGCAACCTTAATTCCAACTGCAACCTTAATTTTTTCCTCTTGCCTCTAACACAGTCACAGGTTCAGGATTAGGATGTGGACATTTGGGGGCGGGACATTATTGTGCCTACCATACAAGCCAACGGCTCAGAGAGGCTAAGTAATTTGCCCAAGGTTATATGGCTAGAAAATAGCAGAGCCAGACTCTGAATGCAGGCTGCGTGGCTCCAATATCACCCTGTTAATCATCGCACTATACTTCCCTATCTCATTTTTCTTTCTCAGCAACTCTATTGCAAGGTAGGTAATATTATAATTATTACATGCAATTTACAGGTGAATGACATTGCGACTCTTAGGGATGATGTGGCTTGGCCAAAATTCACACAACTAGTGGGAAGAAGAGGAGCCAGATTTGCCAGACTCAGCTAGGAGATGCACCCAAACCGAAAGAAAGAAAGTGGCTGGATGATGCGAGGTTGTGACTATCATCCTTAAACCAAGATTTCAAATATTTTCGTTCAACCAACAGCTCTTTCTCAGATAGCCACCAGCACCAAACTCACTTCCTCATTTCTTTCAGGCTACTTCTCAAATGCCGGCTACGCAGGGACCCTGACCACTCTGTCCAAAACAGCAGCTCTCATCTCTCTCTATAGGCTTCTCTCACTTTGATTCTCTTATTGCTTGACATATAATTTTTTATCTATGGCTTCTGTGCTAGAAGGAATGCTTCATGAGAGCAGCAGCCATATCTCGTCTGTGTGCTGCTGTATTCCCAGGGCCTGGCCCATAGCAGGGCCCTCAATAAATATTTTTATTAATATGAATGAATATAGGCATGCATAAATGATTTCAATCTCGATAGCCTCATCAATGGACTTTAGAGTAAACAAATATCATCAACTTATATGTATAAATTGGGGTTCTTGATGATATTTCAGTTGAACAGATATGAAGGTTGAATAACGTGGAATCTGCCATGGTTTCTAGACTTGACTGGTCATCAAAATGGTAATAGAAGTCTCTTCAAAATGTCAGTAACCAGTGCCTACCCTCAGAGAGTCTCATTCAGTTCATCTGAGGAGAAGACTAGACATCATCGGTATTTTTAAAATCTCTTCAAGTGATGCTAATGTGCCTGAACGGTTGAAGTTCACAGCCCCAGGCCTCCTAAAACAGAATCTCTGGGACAGTGGTTCTCAACCCTGATAGCTTTGGAAAATACTGATGTTGGCACCTCACCCCCAGATATTTCGATGTAATTAGACTCGGGTAAAGCCTGGCATCAGATTTTTCATTTTAGTAATTATTCTTTTGCTCCAGGATTTCCATTTTTGTTCCTTTTCATCATTTCTATCTCTTTTGAGAGAATATCTCTTTTGATGGAATATCGATATTCTCATTCTGTTCATACATTGTTTTTCTGATTTCTTTTAGTTCTTTCTTCATGGTTTTCTTTGGTTCATTGAGTATATTTAATACAATTGATTTAAAGTCTTTGGCTAGTAAGTCTAATGATGGGGCTTCCTCAGTCATAGTTTCTCTCAGTTTATTTTGTTCTTTTGACTAGACAATGTCTTCCTGTTTCTTTGTATACCTTGTGATTTTTTCCCCCTGAGAACTGGACATTTGAATATTATAATGTGGTAACTGGAAATCAGATTCTTCCCTTTCCTCAGGGTTTGCTAATTTTGATTGCTAAAGGCTGCAGACATCCATTTGTTTAGTAATTTTTCCAAACTATTTTAAAAAGACTATACTCCTTGTCATATGTAGTCGCTGAAGTCTTTGTTCCTTTAGTCCAAACTATTTTTAAAAGACTATACTATGTCATATGTAGTCGCTGAAGTCTTTGTTCCTTTAGCTCATGTTCAACTAATATTTTACAGAAATTTCCTCGAACACCAAGAACTAAAAACAAAACAAACAAATAGAACAAAACATCCCTTTCAGTATGTGTAGATTGGCTCTGTACTGGAGCATCCCTTCAACACTTAGCCAGGCTGTTTGCAACTCTGCCTTAGACTGCATTCCCTGCTTGCACTGAGCTGTTTTAAGTTGCCTTTTTTTTTTTTTTAATTTAGCATTCACTTGGTTGCTGCAAACCTTGATCGTTTTCCAGAGTTCTGACAAAGTTGGTTCTGACAGTTTCTGCTTGTTTTCTTAGTGGTTCTCTGAAGAAGCTTGGAGTACTTTGTCTTAGCAGCAGTTTGGGCTCCTATAACAGAAATACCATAGACTAGGTGGCTGATAAACAACGAAATTTGTTCATCACAGTTCTGGAGGCTAGAAGTCCAAGATCAGGGTGCCAGCATGGTCAGGTTCTGGTGACACCCCTCTCTCAGATTGCAGACTTCCGACTTCTCATTGTATCCTCATATGGCAGAGAGCAGAAAGAGGAGGCAAGCTCTCTTACGACTCTTATAAAAGCACTAATCTCATTCATGAGAATTCCGCTGTCATGACCTCATCTAATGTACCTCCCAAAGCCCACCTTCTAATATTATCATATGGGAAAGGGGGTTAGGTTTCAACATATAAATTTTGAGAAGACACCAACATTTAGTCCATAACACACCTAGTCAGCCATTTTGTTTTTTAAAAGCTTCCCTGGTGATACTAATGTATAGCCAAGGTTGATGATATCCACTACCCTGGGAGTGAAACCTTGGCATCACTGCTTTCAACAAGCTCCTCTGATAATTCTGATGTAGGCAATTCAAGCTTTGGGAGCCTGTAGATTAAATAAACCCTGGGACTGACCTCAGGAAGTCCATCTTCTCTCATCTCTCCACCGATCCCGGGAGCTAGACAGGGTGAAGAAGTAAAGTTTTGTGTGAATGGTTCTCTATCACTCACTGCCATGCATGGTGCCAGTGGACACACCTAGTGATGAGTTGCTGCATTTGGGGTCAATAAGAGGAATTGGCTCAATGCTCCCATTTGCTTCACAAAGGAATCAGAACAGAAATAAAGCAAGGAGCCCAGGATGTGCCAGATTCCTGTCTCTAAGTGTGACAGTTCAATTAAAGTTTTTCAGCAAAAGATCTCTGTTGAGACTTGACATATGGGTCACCTGTACCCAACTAGAATCCCTTGAAATTGCTAAGATTTTCAGCTATAATATAAGGTTATAAGCTTTCAGGTAAATGCAGATGAAAAGATAAAGACTCCTCGGTCCAGCTGAACTCCAGGGTTTGTCCTTTCACAGAGATGAGGTCCTTGAAAAGTAGGTAGTTCTGGGATGACCAAGAGATTTCTTCCTTTCTCACCAGCTGTGATCATGGACAAGGCTTTAATTATCCAAATGTCAGTTTCTTTACCTGTATGGTGAAAATGATTACCTGCCTCAATTCTTATTACTGCTGTGGAAGATAAATTCAATGTCTTATTTAGTAAAAGAATAAAAAATAAAATAATAAACGTATAGTTTGATCCTGTTTTTGTTAAAAATTATGTATATGTATTTGTATATATTTATATTTATATAAGGTTATGTGTGTGTATACATATATATACATATATATGTGTGTGTATATATATATATACATATATATACATATATGAATTTATGTGTATACCCATATAGAGCCGTCTAGGATTTATACCAAACAGGTAGTGGAACTGGAAGTGATTTTTGCTGTCCTCTTTGTACTTCTCTAATTTGTTTACGATGTGCATATACTATTTTTACAAAAGAAAACTGAACTTTTGGGTCAAGAGGGCTGATTAAGCACATTTATTTATCTCTCCTCCCTCCAGCTATCTCATTGAAATGACAAAAGGGGTATTCCAAAGTATTAATGAAAGCTATCAAAATAAGAATAACCTACTCTTAGAATTATGAGGTCTAAAATCTGCCACATAATGATTATTATCTCCATTCTGCATCTCAATACAGGGGTTCTTAACGCTTATTGGGACATAGACTCTTTGCAGTCTGATGAAGTCTATGGACCTCTTCTCAGCATAGTATTTTTAAATAAATTTCCATACGTAGGATTACAAAGGAAATCACTTATATCAAAATGCAGTTATGAAAATATTTAAAAAACAAATCTGTCATATAGTAACATATGTGTTTCTATATTAGAAGATTTAGCACTGTGTCTAATAACTACCATAATTTCAAAGTCGTGATGCGCATAAATGATATTTTGAAGTAACTTCAATAATAGCATCGTGGTAGGAAAATATCTGGTTTCTATTGGTGATGAAGTCACGGGAACTGCTAATACTACTATAGTTCGTTGCTTATATTCATAAGTAAAGGAAATGCTGAATTTAGGTTGAACTTAATGAAAATTAAGACCATTTTCCTCATCCAACTTCGTGGCCCTCCAAATTTAGTAAAAGATGAAAGATTTATATGATTTGAAGAGATATCAGAGGATATGGGCCCTCCAAATTTAATAAAATGTGTTTCTATAAATTTTGCTTAAGTCTATTTATCTTCTTGTTTGGTCCCTTTCTCATTTACATCTTTCCTCAAACGGCTGATGATCCTGGGCTGTCTTCTCACAGAGAAGACTGGGACCTAAAGTTTATTGGAAGCCATGTGCATGAGAGGAGGCCTTATAAATGATGAGCTTTGGTGTGACTCTCTCTTATGGAAAATGTTTAGGTCTTTCCTCCTGAGCTGTTCAAATTCTCCAGAGAAGTTCCTTCTAGCTTCTTTTTAGGAGAGTATAATCCTCCTTGCTGCCATTCTGGAATCTAGGTTGGGAAAGCCTGAGAGGAGGAGGCTGGGCACAGCATCTCCATCTTCCACATATAAACTTTCACTTGATCCCTCTCCTTCCTGGATGATGCCCCATCTTCCACTACGTCTGGCGTTTCCCGGTCCAGATGTCCACCTCATCCAATACAGCAGCCTCTGCCACATACAGCTGTTTAAATTTAAATTAATGAAAAATTAATTATCAGTTAATTAATAAGTATAATTAATTAATTAATTAATTATTAATTACTCTTTCAGGTCCTCGGTCACACTAGCCACATTTCAAGTGCTCAATAGCCACATGGAGCTGGTGGCCAGCTACTTTATTGGACAATGAATGACATTTCTGTCACAGACAAAAATTCCATTGAACAGTGGAGGGGTTGGCAATTTTTTTCTGACAAGGCCAGATAGTAAACATTTTCGGCTTTTTATGCCATGTGGTCATCATTGCACCTACTCAACGATGTCATTATAGCACTGAAGCAGCCACAGACAGCACATAGAACATGCACCAGAACACATGGCTGTGTTCCAAAGAAACTTTGACACTGAACTCTGAATTTCATATTATTTTCCTGTGTCATGGAATATTATTCTTTTTTTATTTTTTTCCCAATCATTTGCAAATATAAAACTAATCTTAGCTTACAGGCTGTATATAAACAGGCGGCAGGCTAGATCTGGCCCGCAGGCCATAGTTTGCTGACCTCTTAGTGCTTTGCCTTTTAAAAAAAAATATCTCTGTGCTGTTATTTTAGTACATTCAGAAAGGAAGCAGAGGCTAAAGTGAGCATTCTTTTTTTTCTTTTTTTTTAACCTAGAAGTCTCATTATCTGTTCAGGGCCTGTCTTCTCCCTGCACTTTGGGATTCTTGAGAGTACAGAGCCCTTCTCTCCTGCTCACTATTCTCCACCTAGCGTCCAGCATGATGCTTGACATGTAATAGGCTCTTAGTCAATAGAGCCGAATGATCAAATGCTCACCAAGCCATCCTCTTTGTATAATTTGACTTTTCACTTAGATCTGCCTTCAGGAAAGAATGTGCTGATCATGCTCATGAGACTATTCCAGTCTGCTTAACAATTCCTTTTCTCGTTATCAGTGAATACACGAACACACCGGTTTTCCACATCAATCCAATGAACTTGGTAAATGTAATTCTGCCTCTGAGAGAAGACACCAGCCCCTAAGCCTGGGTAGAACCAAACAAATCTTGGTTACAGAAGCATAAGTCTCAATTGAATTTGATAAGAAGACTTGTAGAGAGCAGGGAAGTGACCTGGAGCACGCAAGTACTTAGAGATTTTAAATGCTTGTCTGAAACTGCCTTCTCAGCAAGATAAGGAAGAGAAGGTTATAGAATGTTCACATTGCCATGACTTTAAAAGGACAATACGCCAAGTACATTTTTGGAAACCAATCGGATGGGGCAAAAGCCACAGGTTAGATTAAAATCATACATGTCCCAAACTCCTAGCAGATAACAGGAGAAAACCTTGAGTATAATGATGACCTTGTAGATATAACACCAAAGTCATGCTCCATGAAAAAAATCATCAATAAGCTAGACTTCATTAAAATGAAAAACTTCTGCTCTGCAGGACTGTTTATGAAGACAATGAGAAGACAAGTTACAGACTAGAAGAAAATATTTGCAAAAGACACATCTGATAAAGGACTGTTATCCAAAATATACTAAGAACTTTTAAAACTCAACAATAAGAAAACAAACGATCTGATTTAAAAAAAAAAAAAAATAGGTCAAAGACCTTAACAGACACCTCACCAAAGAAGATATGCAGATGGCAAATAAGCATATGAAAATATGTCCCATATCGTATGTCATCAAGGAAATGCAAATCAAATGCCATGAGATACCACTATACAACTATTAGAACAGCCGAGCTCTGAAACACTGACAACACCAAAAGCTAGTGAGGGTGCAGAACAGCAAGAATGCTCATTCATTGTCAATACAGTTGTCTGAAGAAAATGACCATATTATCCGTTTTTAAGCCACAGGTCTACCAGAGGTTAGGTAAATATGTCCAAGAGATGTAAGGTACAATGAGCTATATAGATTTAACAAACATATACTAAGCCCACCTACAGTTGACTATATGTGACCTGGTCTTACCCTCTACTACATGAGGAGTCAGTCCACAGGACCAGGACGAGAACGGGCTCGTGGCTTCCACCCCAGGGCCCTGCTGGCTGCACTGCAGAATCATAACTGCTTTGGGCTCTAGACATAGAAAAAAGAGTCATTTGGGAAGAATTGAAACATTTCCTCCTGTGCAAATTGTTTCTTTTTGTGCTGGCAAGTCCAAGGTGTTCTGACAAAGGTCAAAAGCATTTGTTTTCTTTAATACTCTGAGGACGAGAGTGAGACATAGAAGAGGGAGAGCCAGAGCAGGGAAAGAAGAAAGAGGCGCATCGCCAACTTTTATAGCTGAAAACACTTGTTTTTCAAATCACAGTTAATGATTGTTTGGGGGCACAGAAACAACCTCTGGTTTGCTATCAAAACAGTGGAAATTACAAGGAAGGAATATTAAGAAATCGTTGAATAGATGATGAGGTCAAGGCCATCGCCTATCTGGCCCTGCCCACCTCCCCGGCATCTGATCCTTAAGCTTTGCCAACCCACTGTGTTTCTGACCACTGAACTCCCTGTACTGTTCTCTCTGGCTGGACTGCCTGACCCCAGTTTCTTGGCCCGCCAAGTCCTCCTCTGGGACTCAGATCAGGTGTCACCTCCTCCCCAAAGACTCCCCGCCCCCAGCTCTGCTTCTATGCACCCATCACATCCTTCCATCTTCACGCTCAATCAAGCTGCGTCGAAATCGCCCATATGCCCATCTGTCCCTCCCATCGGACTAGAGATCATCCACTGGACCCCGGGGCTCAGGTCTGGCATTCAGACAGAATCATGCTTTATTTGGCCTGCACCACTTGGGCCCACATGGTGTTTTTCAAGTTTTTTTTTGCATTCATTGCCAAAAATTAAAACTCAAGAGATTTCACGTGAAAATCCAGATTTCTGGTTTCTCTCAACAAACTGGAGATCCAGCAACATGAGTGCACTTCTTCACCCTCGTGGCAGCTGGCCCCTTTGGATAGAGTATGGTTTCTCCATGTCTCCACAGTCCCCACCATGCCCTATTGTCTCAGCATTAAAACCTCATATCAGAGCCATTTGTCATAACTCTTGCAATATTGTTTTTTCTTACAGTGGGTTAAAAGAGAAAATAAAATATTTATTTTATCCTGTTTCTTTCTCCCACCTGGCCCACTTGCTTCATTTACATCACTAGACTAGACCGTATAGGAACCTGGGCTTCTCGACCTTGCCCTAGACTGAGAACTCCTTAAAAACAAACATGGTGCTTTGTTCATCTCTGTGGCTCCAACAGCAAGCTCAGTGCCTGCCTCAGAGTACGTCCCCCATAAACGCTTATTGGAATTATGAATGTAACTCTTGCTTTCAGAAGAGAACCTCTTTCCAAATTCTGTCATCCCTTTAGTCTTCTTCCATTCAACAAATATTTACTGAGTTCACCTGTATGTCCATTTCCCTAAATTAGTGTCCCCTTTATCGCCGGAATCCTGGGTTTTCTCATAACCCACAAATAATCAAAACCTCTCTCCAGATTGCCAGTTCAGGCACCTCTTGTAAAACCTTGCTCTTAGCAATCAATAAGAGGAATTCACAAAGAACTACTGGTTGGTAGTGGAAATATTAGCAGTAGTAATAACTAGTTATTATTTATCGAGAGCTTCCCATGTACAGGAACTCTACATACATTTCCTCATTTAACCTTTACAACAACCCTGTGAGATGTCATTTGTCCTCATATTAATCAAGACTGTCAATTGCAAGTAGACAAAAAAAAAACAATCCAACTCACAAAATGGCTTAAGCCAAAAGTTTCATACAATTGAAAAATCAGATATAGCATTCATGAAACCATTATGTGACTGACGCAGTTCTAAGAATTTTCATTCCTTTAATCTTCTAAACAGCACCTTGAGAAAGTTACTATATTGTTTCCATTTCACAGATGAGAAAACCTGAGTACTGAGGTTTCAACGATTTTACTACACCCATCAAGCTAAGTCATGCAATTTTTCCTTTGCAACGTTTGAACCCCTTTCCTGTATTTAAGGGAATTGCCTACTTTATTAGACATCTTGGAACTGAAGTTCAATTCCCATGGAGGAGGCAGAAAAATGCCAAAGGCTGGCTTCTCAGACTCCTTTGCATCACCAATGTGAGCATGTGGTATAGGCTCTGCTCCCTAGCTTCTGGCTCAAGAAAACCCATGTTAACAACTGATGAGTGTATTTGACTTTTCTCCAAGTCAATATAATCACTCTCACACACACACACACACACACACACACACACACACCCACACACACAATACAACCTATATAGAAATCCTGCTCTTAACTCCATGATATTCATTTTAAGGGACAATGTATCACTAACGGTGGTGTTTTGGGCACCAGAGATTGCTTGTTGAGGAAAAGAGGGATTTCACGCATGGAGGCAGCCCCTCTTAGCATCCCCAAAATTGTACCGCTAAGGTGACCTTCAGGTAAGCTTGTTCCCCCACAGTTATGGAGTGGGTATGAGAAGGTTGAGGTAGGCACCCTTAGTCCGCACCATAGAAATAGATCTCAGTGGGGCCTTGGGCTCATGGCTTCCAGGAATGCTTGCTGGCCTGCCTGCAAAGCTGAAGGACCTGCAAAGACTTCTGTCTGGAACTCCTGAATCCAGGCCAGCTAGTCCCCTCCTCCTCCAAACCCTTCGACACCTCCTTAATGGATTTCTTTCTTTTTCCTCCTACTCAAGCAATTCTAACCAGTCCAGGAACCAGTTGTTCTGCCTTCAGATCAATAGCCTTTGGGAAGGACTGCAGATGGTCTCTGGGGAAGCACCTTGGCTTTCTTCCGGATTCAGTTTCAGTGAAATGAAGCTTCTTTGCTTTATTAAAGCAGGCGCCTTCAAGAATATGAGTTGACACCAACCCAAAAGTAGTGACTAAAACTCGTCTTTTCATTTCAAACTCCAGCTTTCCAACAAGATCTTGGAATTTTATTTAGTTTATTAGCTACCACCATGTTTTAGAAGGGATCTAAAGCTGCTTGTTGGCTTAAGCATTTGTTAAGAAAGGATGAAAGAAATGATAGAGTAGTCAGCACTTGATAAATGGTTAATGAGGGAGAATCAAATGAGATAAAGCATGTCAGACTGATGTGTGTAATCTTTATACAGTGAAAATTGTAACTGAGCTGAACAGGACTGCAGCCTTATCCACTGGCGCCATCTGCTGGAAATAGGTTAGCACAACCGGTCTACCTTACTGAGGCATGGGGACCCTGGCTTCTGGAAATGCCATCAAAGAGATGGGTAAAAAGGGGTGCTAAGTGCTTTATATGCATTATTTCTCTTCATTCTCACTGTAACCAGAAGAGACAGATGCTATTTTCATTACATCTCTAGAGATTCTGAATCTGAGACTTAGATTTATAGTGGATTTATAATGTCTAAGGCCATATAGCTAGTGCGTATTTGGGATAAGACTCAAACCCAGTTTTGCCTGACTTCGAATCAGACTCCAACATGGAGGTGTACATGCAGGAAGTTTTCTGCAGAGTGTTCTCAGGTCACAGGTGGAAGAGAAAACTCAAACTGCAGTGTAGCCAGGCGTTTTTCTCAGCATCTGTGGCAGAGACCACTAAATGTCCCCTAATAAATGTCTCCCTTTCTTCTACAAAGCAATGAGAAACTCCAGAGTCCCCAAACCATCAGGAAACAGAGCTATAAAATCTGTGCAGTCCCCCACAATAAAAGGCGACACTAATGTCTATTAGATATGGCTCTTAGGATACGGAACAAGGAAAAGTCTACCTGAGGGAAGAGCCAGGGGTCATGGAAGTAGAGGACAGGGACACTCCTCCTAGAGAGCAAGGTCAACTCACCTGCCAGAGAAGGATGTCTGTCCAATTCTGGACTTTGAATAGTATTTAGAGGTCATCTCCCTGTGTCTAGGCACATGGTCCCCCAAATAAATACTTATTTTCTTAACCTCCCTTATAGCCAAGTATGGCCATGTAACCAAATTCTGTCCAATAGGACATAAATCAGATAATTACAGCAGATTCTAGAACCTTCGTTAAGAGACAGCAGGGTTGCACCCAATACCTCCACCTTTCCTCCCTGATCCCTTCCTCCTTCCTTCTGGCTTGGATGCAGATGTATTTGTAAGATTTGGAGCAGCCATTTGAGACAATGAAGTGGGTTTGGAAATAGCAGCTATTTAAAACGAAGCAACAAGATTAAAAGAGCCCGACTCCCAAAAGACTTCATGGCACAAACAACCAAACCAACCCATCCTATAACTTTTACAGGAGAGGGGAAACAAAAGAACTTTTATTTATTAAAAGTCACTGATATTTGGCACATCTGTTATCCACAGACAAACCTAACCCTGATATAGCATCCAACTATTGACAATTCGAAGTCTCTACATTTAATTAGGAAGAAAAATATCTTTTTGTTGTTGTTGTAAGTAGAAAGAATAACACTCTGAAATTTTGTGTTTGGAAGTGATTCAATGAGTTGGAAAAAAAAAAACTAGACTGGAGTTAGAAGACCCAAGTTCTAGACCCAGCTCTGTTGCTGGCGCACTATGACCTTTGACATATTTCCCTCATAGGGTGAAGTGAGAGGGTCGGAAGAGGAAGGAAAATAATCAATAAACATAGGACAAGATGTTTACCTTCATTAATAATAAGGGAAATGCAAACTAAAACAAGCAGATACAATTTCACACCAATCAGACTGGCAAAACCCAAAAGCCAGGTATTGATGTGGATATAGGGGAAACGAATGTTCATACAATGCTGGTGGAATTGTAACTTGGCACCAACAGTGTAAAGTAACCATCAGTGTAAAGCTGAAAAATGTGCATAACCTGTGATCCAGTAGTTCCCTAGGGACACCCTAGAGACACTCTTGCTAGTGTGTCCCATGAGATGCTACAGGATGCTTATTGAAGCATAGAGGAAACAATCTATAATCTCAATGTGTATTAGAGAAATAAATTAGATAAGTATATTCAGGCAATGGAGTACATCACAATAGTGAAAATGAACCACATCTGTGAGTATGAGCATGTTTAGGTCTCACGAACCTAACGCTGAGTGATAAAAGCAAAGTGCACGACGATACATACAACAAGATGGTATTCATGCAAAAAAAAATTTAAACCGACAAAGCAATTCTATGTACTATTTATGGATATATACATATGTGGTAAAATATTAAAATATGGTAGGAAAAGATCTGTAACCAATTCATGATGGTGGTTCCTCCCGGTTGAATGAACTAGGGAAAAATATAAAAGTGATTTCAACTTAATTTACAATGTTCTCTTTTACTATTTGAAATTAGAAACAAAAATTAAAAGATATGTGTTACCTTACTCTCTTACATTTTTGTATGTTTAAATTTTTGAATATATAAATAAAAACAAGAGAGTTGGAATAGAATATCTAAGGTCTCATTCAGCCCTAAATTTATAAAAACAAAATATATATGAAGCATGGTGTGAGATAAAGAATGGGTTCAAATCCCAGGTCAGTTGGAGGTCTCTCAGTTATGAGTGACCAACACACACACGTACACGCAAGCACGCACACACATCACCACCACCACCAACACAACTGAAGCAAAAGGTAATTCATCAGCTCATGTTACTGAACAGTCATGAGTAGCCTCAGGTAACGCTTGATCCAGGACTCAGAAAATGCCACCAGATCCATTCTCTTCCTCTCCATTGGCCTCCAATATGACTACACAATAGCTGATGCAGGATCTAGCTTTACATCTTCTCATTACTAAGCCCCAGGAAGAAGAGACAATCTGCCCCTGCATTATCAGCAGAAGTCCTCACTAATAGTTAGGGTAATGCAAATTTTAAATGCACCTAAGTACTAGTTTTTGTTTAAGATATTGGCAAATAATGGAAGTCATTTCCAGGGCTGTGGGCGGGAGAGTGTGGCTTCTCCAGATTGGCTCTATCCTCTCCGCCTCCTCTGTGTCCCAGGAGGCAGGCCTGCATGGGCTATATCGACAGACTCCTTGGCCCTCTGTCATCTGGTTGAGGTCAGCCCAGTAGGAGACTGGAGAGAAAACAGTGATTTGAGGCATGTATTCCCTTGGCTCCCTCCAACGGCGCCATATTGGCTGGCTTCACCCTCCCTTTCCACATGACTCTCCTCCTTGTCCTACTAACCGCTCTATCCTCTAGCCCCTTCAGGCCCACCGTTACCAGCCCTGGGATACTGCACTATTTTTTGTAAACAGTCCCGTTATGAAACTCACTTTGAAGTTCTAATGACTGTGTGACATTAGGATACAGAAAGAAAATTGGCATAGTCCCTTTGGTGAGCTATTTATCAGCAAATCCACTTCTCTGTACCCACCCTGGAGAAACACTTGCACATAGGCACAAGGAGCAAGCAAAGGACATTTGCAATTAAAAATTTTTTCAAATAGACAAATAGATAAATAAGCTATACTATATTCATATTATAGCATAGTATGCAGCTGTTTAGATAGGAGATGGATCTATTTACATAAGATACATGAGACATTTTTTGCATGAAGAAAGTAAGGTTCAGTACCATCATAAATTATATAACAATGATACCTATTTCCATCATTTTATGTACTCTTTAAAACTTTAGGCAAATGTTCACTGCCCTCCCCTTCCCCATGGAAGGATTATGTATCCCCACCCCACTGGAGTCGGGCTTGGCCAAATGGTTTGTTTTGACCAAAGAAATATGAGTGAAAGTCACATGAAACTGCCAAGCAGAAGCTTTAAGTGGTTCCACCATCTCTGCCGTGAGATTAGCGTATTCCAGCTGCTTCTTTGACCTGTATCCAGAGATATAGCTGAAGTCAACCTATGATAAATATGTAAGGATCAAGAAATAAACCTTTGTTGTTGTAAGGTACTGAAATTTTGAGGATATTTCTTATTGCAGCATAATCTATTGCATATTGCTGTATAATTGATACTTGGTTACTTTCTGGGGAGGAGAAATAGCATTGAGGAGGGGTAATTGCAGGAGACTTTGGTTTTTATCTTTAATATTTTAGTCTACTTACCATGAAAATATATTCATGCATCACAGTGGAGTAAAAATACATTAGTTAAAATTAATATAACAGGTGTTTTCTTCCTTAAAATTAAAGGCTAAAAAATATCATTCTTTAAATACACACACAAACACCCAATAAATTAATAGTTCTTTTTGCCCAGCTGGGACTCTGAAGAAAGAGACTGGAGGCGGATAGCTCCATGAACTTTCCAAGACTAGGGGAAGTGCCAGAGCGTGACAATGCCTTGTCACTTTCTCTGCAGGTAGAAAACTGTAAAGCCTAGCCACACTGTGAAACTTACTTCTGGTTCCGCTATCATGAAATAGAAATACAGACTCATAATCTTTTTTGTTTTTATATTAATAATGCCTACCTTACCAGCGACCTCATTTATATGAAAACAAAGGTGATTATATGACCAAAATTCAATTCAGTGAGTTTGGAGAATTCTGGTCTGCTTGACACAGCCTACCCTTGTCTGGCAAAGTTAGTGAGACCTATGGGAGGTCTGTTTCTAGTTATACCTATAGGTCTCTCTGAGTCAGGATCTCAGCCTTTGTTCCATTAAAACAAAAACCCAAAATTGTTTGGGTGGATATCAAAGCCCTCTTGTGAACTGATATGTCATAGACTACCCTGCAATTTTAACTTCTTATTTAATCCAAACTACAGGCCTCTTGTCTTTGAACTTTACTTCTGAGCCAAATGTCAGTGGTCAGACTCCCTGATCCAGTGCCCAGTCTTCAGCTTCATGTGATCAGGAGTTATGATGGCAGCAGAAGTAGTAGCTTAGCAACCCTGACCCCTCAGTCACGGCTATGATGACTCCCCCTGACTTCAACAACTCCGGCTCTTCTAATGAGTTTCCAAGCACCTAATTCCCTTTATTAAATCTCTTTCTCCTTAAAATACCTAGATTGGTTTCTGCTTCCATCTCCTGCACAGAACTCTGACTAAATACAGGTTGGAAGATAATATTCAGAAAGTAGACCCAAACACAAAAAGATAAAACAATGACAGAGAGAGGAAAAAACAGTAAAATTATAAAATCATTCCAAGAGCTCAGATATCTGGATAATTAGACTTCCAGAAAGTATAGTCAAAGAAAATAGGAAGATGGAGGAAGGAAGTCTTCAAGGAAATAATTCACAAAAATATCCTAGAACTGAAATGAATGGTTTTTCAGACTGAAGGTCATTGAGTAACAATTAGATATTATGTGCCTCCTGATATGGTGCAATAGGAAATACACAATCCCACCTGTAAAACATCCTTGCCAAAAATTGAGCTGAAATCTAATCAAGCCTCTAGATACAACTACCAGTTTACAGTAGTACATACAAGGGATGGTGTCACATTTTAAAAATACCACAAGGACCCAACCAGCCAAATTCAGACTGTGAGAAACTTCATAGGATAATTTACCCAGTTTCTTCAACAAATCAATCATATTTAAAAAAAAAAAAAAAAGGAGGAAGAGTAACTATTACAAATTAAAGATACTAAGAGACTTAGTAACTAAGTGCAATGTATAGACCTTATTTGGACCCTGACTTAAACCAATGTAAAAAAGTCATTTTAAAGACAATTGGGGAAAATCAAACCTGGACTGTGTATTATAAAATAATAAGGAATTATTCTTAATTTCCTTAAGTGTGCTCATGGAATTGCAGTTATATTATTTTTAATACTTATCAGTTGGAGCTACATACTAAGATATTTATAAATTCGATAATATAATGTCTGAGATTTGCTATAATATACTGCTTATAAAACAGTGTGAAGGATAGATAGAAGAGGAAAATAAAGTTGAATACATGGAGTTTACTGTACTATTCTACTTTTTAGTTTGTTTAAAAACTGTCATAATAAAAAGTGAAGAGAGGAAGAAAGAAGGGAGGGAGAAAAAAAGGACAGAAAGAAGGAAGGAAGGAAGAAGGAAGGAAGGAAGGAAGGAAGGAAGGAAGGAAGGAAGGATGGAAGGAAGGAAGGAAGGAAGGAAGGAAGGAAGAAAGAAGGGGACCCAATGGGTATCTCAAGGTCATTAAGCATAAAATTTCAGAATACTAGGAACATAAAAAACACACACACACACTTTTGGAGAGACAAACCAGGTTCTTACTTGACACATCTATATAAGAATGGCTGAAATAAAAAACAAAACAATACCTGACAATACCAAATGCTGGCATGAGCATGGCACTGGAGCTGCAGGAACTGTTCTTTCATTGCTTGTGGGAATGCAAAATGGTAGAGGCACTTTAGAAGACAGTTGGGCAGTTTCTTATAAAGCTAACCATCATTTTAACATACAATCTAGCAATCATGGTCCTAGGGATTTACCCAAATGAGTTGAAAACTTATGCCCACACAAAAACCTGCACACAGATGTTTATGGCAGCTTCATTCCTAATCATCGAAAACTGAATTGAGATGTCCCTCAGTAGATATATCACTTTCCTAGGACTGCACCACGAACCAGATGGCTTGAAATGACTAAATTTATTTCCTCGCAATTCTGGAAGCTAAAAGTCTGAACTCTAGTTGTCAGCAGAGACATGTCTCTCTGAGACCCTGCTAGAACACTTCCTTGCCTTTTCCTAGTTTCCGGTGGCGGTTATAGATCCTTGGCATTCTTCCAATTCCGATCACTGACTCTGTCATCACGTGGCCTTCTCCTCTGTGTCTCCCCACATGGCATTTTCCTCTTTTTATAAGGACATCAATCATGTTGAATTAGGGCTCACTTCAATGACCTCATCTTATCTTGATTATATTCGCAAATACTCTTTTCCAAATAAGGTGACATTCACAAGTACCATGGATTAGGACTTCAACATATCTTTCTGGAGGACATGAGTCAATCCAAAACAGGTGAATGAACAAATTGTGGTACATTCATACAATGCAATAATATTCAGTGATAAAAAGAAATGAGCTCTTATGCCATAAAAAGATATAGAGGAATCTAAAATCATATTGCTTAGTGAAAGAATCCAGTTAGTAAAGGCTATATATTGTACGATTCCAACTATATGACATCTGGAAAGGCAAAATAAAGAGGATGTAAAAGAGAAGCCACTGCTAAGGGTTGGGGTGAGGGGAGGGGTGAGGTTTGAATAGTTGACTCACAGGGATTTTTATGACAGTGAATTTGTTCTATATAATACTGTAATGGTAGATGCCACATTATGAATTTTTCAAAATCCATAGAATTATACAACGAAAAGAATAAACCCTAATGTACACTATGGACTTTAATTAATAATAATGTATCAATATTGGTTCATCAATTGTAACTACTGTAAGATGTTAATAGTAGGGGAAACCTAGGAGGGGAGAGGTTGGGTATGTGGGAGCCCTCTGTACTATCTAGTTAATTTTTCTGTAAACCTAAAACTGCTCTAAAAAAGTCTATTTTCAAAAATTCATTATAGGATCTAAGACTCAAGTATCATCTCCTTCAAGAAGTCTTTCTTGTTCTCTCATCACACTCCCAGGATGGGTTAAGAGCCCTCCTCCCAGGCTCCCATAATACCTTGGGCATACATATTCCTATGGTTGTATCTGCTACGTTATATGTTGGTATCTCTTTGTGCCTCTGTCAGTTAATAGCTGTGGTTTGCTGACCCCTGGCCTAGAATGCAGAGATGGTGAAAGCAGCTAATCCATGCAACCCAACAGGTTAGCAGGCACCCAGGAATGCTTGGCAAAGGGCACTTCTGTTCCCTCGATGCACTGATGATGTCATTTGTGGTGTAATCATCATGAGCCTTGTGACCCACTAGGCTATTTTCTGGATGGGGGCATAAGGCACAGTCATATCACATTTTAAGGCTTATTTCAACCTCAGCAGTCCCTGAATTACTGATCTTTGGTTTGCCAAAGATAGATCCCCACGGGAAAGTTTTTGCACTGGAAAACTTTGCTGGGGTACAAATCCTGTGATTTTGATGTCAAATTCATGTTATTTATATTACGCAACATTCAATCTTGCTGAAGTTAAAAGGTGGTATAACACAGGGTGACTGGCATAAATGTCTATGTGACAGATAACATTCATGAGGAAAGCAGACTTGGTCAGGAGGGACACTGGCACTTTGAAAAGTCCATGCTTGACCTAGAGTGAGCAACCACTCATTGGCTTCAGCTAACTGTTGCCACACAGAAATGGGGACACAGTGTTGCCAGACAAGGCAGAGAGATTTTTGTTCATACAAAATTCTGTCTGTAAAAACTTTTGGCAACTAATACAAACGGTTAAGAAATACTGGAGCTCATATCGGGAGAAGGAACCATCCAATTGAATTGAGGTTTTAAGATGGGGAGAAATAGCAGGGAAAGGGTGCAAGGTTAAGGGCAGATTCTGGAGGACTTGACTGTCATACTCAAGGTGCTTATCAATTGTCTTCTAGGTCTGAGTAATCACCAAAGGATTTAAGCAAGAAAGAGACATGCATAGAATGGCATTTTAAAAAGATCGCTTTGGCAGTTGATGGGAGCAAGGCTGAGGGAAGGGTGATGAGTTAGAAGTCTATCATTAGGCTGAGTCAGGGTAAAGGAGAGATGACAAAGAACTATTCCCTTTGGTTTTTTTCTCCTATCAGATTGTAAAATCCAAGACAGCGGGGCCCCGTCTCTCTTGTTCTTACTGTGTCTACTAAACACAAAGCCTGCTCAATAAATAAGTGTCGAAAGAATGAATGAAAGTGAGGGTGCGGAGGTAAAAGGCATTTTTGAGGAACTGTACTTAAGTCAACTGCCTTGGGAGGAATAATGATAATGGTGAGAGTAGGGGGCCCTGGAGGCCTGTTTCCTTTCCTCGTTTCCTTTAGGAGCTTGAGAAGGGGGTACTCAATTAGATCATAGACACAGGTTTCAAAACAAAAAAAGACTTGTGCAGGTTCGATTCCTGGCACTTCTCATGGCCTCTTCAGTCCACAAAAGGAGGAAATCAGTACTTTGAAGGATTCAAGAGATGATTAAGTAAAAATTTAGGGATGAACAATTTTTGTCTTTCCCTGGATTCAGTATTCCCAAAGGACGCAGCAAAAGGGGGCTGACCTCAACATACGACCCCGTGGTAATTACTTTTTCGGGTGGGGTGGGAACCGATGACCTCGGAATCTTTGGGCCTGGTCCTCTCGAATTTTAGCCTAAGCAGAGAGGACCTCAGGCCTGGCCAGCCCCAAACCTCTCCCACTCTTCCTTGTTCCCACACATCCCAGTTCTTGACCCTCCCCCCACACCCGCCCCCTCTCCTCCC
>NW_006442491.1:28644336-28677984 GCF_000325575.1 Pteropus alecto
CGCCGCCGCCCCGCCACTGCAGTCGTCGCCGCTGCCCCCTCTGCTGCCGCTGCCGCCTGAGGAGTGGGCCTAGGAAGGAAGCGGTCACCGCGCTCGGAGCTCCGCTCACAAGCGTCTTTGCCCCCTGCAGTCCTCCCACGGTGAGTGTGGTTGCTGGGTCCACCCGGGGCCCCCAGGGGCCCAAGCTCGACTCTGTCCTCGGCGGCGACGACGACCAGGGCGACCCCGCCGGAGGGCTTCGGGGATAGCGGCGCGCGGCCTCATCGGCCCCGCGCGGCCGCCTGCGGCGCGGGCCCGGCCTTGCTGCGGCCCCTCCCTGTTTCCGGGGCCGGGCCCTTCGTTCCTTGAGAGGCCCCGGCCGCCCTCACCGCCTGCGGCCTTGCCCGGCGGGTGGGGTGCGGCTCCGTACCGGGCGGGAAAGGAGATCGAGCCACGGACCCCGGATCCTCCCTCACTGCCCAGTTTCGATCCCCGCGCGACCCCTCCCTGCGCCTGGGCGCAGAGGTCCGACCTTTTCAGCTCTGTCACCCCTGCTTCTCGCTTTCCGGTTTACCAGAATTAAAAATTGAACCAAATGCGGGCGAGTCCTCGAGCCCCAGTGCCCCTGCTCGACTCTCGCTGGATGGATAAAGGGGTTTAACCTTGGGAGAGAGCAGAGAGAAAACCCCCTCCCACTTTGCAGTAAAGCCATTTCATCATCGTTCGCTGGTTTTGGAGCCTGGCAGGACCCGAGATTCCCTGGGAAGCACAGGGTTGAGGTTTGAATCAAAATGCATTTGTTGGAACCGGTTACCGAGTCAGGCCAGATAGCCAGGAAAAAAAAGTCAAAGGCTGAGAATCGAGCATTTTCCCACGGTACTGACCGTCCTTAATGCCAATCTTTTGTCTCCTCGCCCCAAATTCCCCATACTGTCTATTAGCATGTTTTTAGTCTTGCAATTTGCCTGATGGCCTCCCTGGTGGTGGGGAAGAGTGAGAGTGATTTGGGCCCCTTTTCTTCATAAAATGAGTACATCTTTGTCTATTGCAAATGGAGACCTCGCATGCAATGAGGTTTTCAGAGGTGGCAGTATTGTTAAGACAGTTTGCCAACCTTTCTGTAAAAATCCGTGTCTCTTGTCCTTACCTTCACGGCTTTTCTCTTTGGTAAGGCTAGATAACATCAGGCTCTGATTTTACTCACCTTCTGTGGGAGATGATGTTATGAACATGTAAAATCAGGTGGCTACAGGAGCCCAAACAGAAAGATGAAGCACCTGTAAGAAAATAAAAATTGTCTGCATTTCTCAACTCTGTCTCAGTTGTTGAAATCACACATGCAGTTTGTAGAACAGGACACATGGTTACTCAGCTTTTTTGCATTTTCCTGTTAGAAATTTATCTTTATAGATATTACTACTTGGTTCCTAGTGATATTCTCGAATAGTTTCAATGCACTCCAGTTCTTATTTAGGAATGCATATCTCAATTGGCTGAGACCTAATTTTTCAGCACATAGGATGGTGAAGATAAAACCTGTAGGTTTTACTGGGCCCTAATTAGATTTTTATGTGTGGCCTTCAAAATAGAAGGCCAATAATCCATTAGCAACTGCTGAATTATTTTCCTAGCCTTTCCTTTCAATTAGATAAGAAACCATTCACCTATCTTACAGATGGAGTCTTTATGAGAAGTGAGGTGATTTGGCCTAAACCACACACCTGGTTTTCATATTGAATATCCTCATTCATCAGTAGTAAATATTTATGGACTGTCAACCCCTAGAGTATGGCTCTTACCCTATAATCTTCTGTACATTTCCCATGATGCAGTGCCTGTGTTATGTTGAAGCCATTTTAGAATTGGAGCTCTATAGATCAGGAAGGCAACCTCCATAAAACCAGGCTGAGCAAATTACCATGGTGCTATTTCCCAAGGCAGAGTCTCCAGACTTTTGGGCCCCTGCAAAAAGTGCATTTTGCTCATTTGGTTGTGGATATAGAAGCAGAAAGACTACTGGACTTGGCGTCAGATCAATTTGATTCAGGTCTTGCCTGCAACATTTTCTAGCTGTGATCTTCAGCAGGCTGCTTAATCTCTGGTTATTGGTTTCGCTATCTCCAGAGTTGTCATGAGGCCATTTTACAAACTAAATTCTTAAATATAAGCTTTTGGTTTTGTTTTTTAATCACAGAATTCACTATTAATGGCTTTCTTTTTTCCTCCAGTTGCATTCTGATGAGACTCAACCCTACTTTAAATATATGTTGCTTTCAAAAAAATGGCATAGTATTACAGAACCTTATTTTGTATATAGCATCTCTAGTCTTCCTATTCACCCATCTAGTCTTCCTATGAGCCCATTTTCTCATCTGTACAATGGAAATGTTTAGTCTTTAATGTGTTATTGTGAAAAATTTAATTAAATAAGGATCTGGGATATAGTAGATGTTTTAATAAATGTTATTTGACCATATAAACGAATATACACATATGTAGATAAGACATGCTTATATGCTATAAAACATAGACATAAAGAGTCCATCCCTTTGTGATTTATTCACCAGCTGATGAGGTAGCATCAAACAACTAGTCTATAATAATAGCTACCACTTTTATTGCTCACTGTGTACCAAGCTTTATTCTAAGTCCTTTACACATAGTAATTAACCCTTCATAACAACCAGTGATAGATAAGTACTGTTAGCCCCATTTTACAGGTGAGGAAACTGAAGCATAGAGAAGTTAAATAATTTTCTGAGGGATATACACACAGCACAAGGTAAGTGCTGGAGCCAGCAATCAAACCCAGGCAGTATGGCTCTAATGATAGATTTCTACTCATAATAGACAACATATGTGTATATTTCATGTGAACACCATTTTGTCCTTAATTTTTTATTTATATTTGTCTTATTAAAGTAAATGTTTTAACAGGCATTTTAGCTATTTTGAAAATAGATATAATCTAATTTATTGGGGGGACTATATTTCATTCTGGCTCGTAGGGATGTTACTGCTTGTGAAAGACCACATTTTTCTAGTATTTGCTTCATGTGACGGAGAAATTTCAAGTTACTTTGTGGCACACTGACTTATCCAATCCTAGGTTCTTCATCTAATGGAATTTAATCAGGACTACCATTATTAATTTTTCTTTATCATACTATCTTTTCTGTAGAATTTTAAATTTTTCGTATTTTGTTAGGGAGGAGGAGATTAGGCCTCTATCTACGTAAGTAGGAAGAAAATTCTAAATTATAACATTCTGTTATGCTGCTTGCTCTTTCAGTGGCCTCAAACTAAGCGGTTTTCCTTTAAATGAGGATAGATTCCTTAGAGCATGAACTAAAATTTATTTGTGAAAGAACTTTAAGTTCCTGGGTTCCTACATTTTTCTAGGGAAAGGTGACAATTCACACTAGTTAGGGAGCAAGAAATTAATTGTTTTATTTTATTTTATTTATTTTTTTTTAGGCAAGTCACCCCTTGGTTGACCTCACAGATTGCAAGGACCTTGTCAGTTTACAATCTCTTATTTTTTATTTTTTACACCTACAGCACCTGATCTTCTTAGGTGGTCTCCCATCCAAGTACTAACCAAGCCTGACGCTGCTTAGCTTCCGAGATCTGATGGTATCAGACTTGTTCAGGGTAGCATGGCTGTAGACTAAGAAATTAATTGTATAATAGCAACTTGTAAGCTTTAGAACCATCTTGGTCTCAACTCATGTATGATCCTGGTAGTCATCTATATGACATGATGGAGAAATTATCAGTCAAGAGTTGGATTCTGAGGGAATTTTCCTAAGGGGAATACTTAGGAAGGAAAAATAGACTAAAGTTACTTTCTGTTTTGTGATTTGTATGCTAAAAGCCAATCATCTTACTGCTTTCTCTGCTAAAAGATCTAATATAGGCATCGCTATGTATTTGTAATACTTACTATAATGAGATGAAATTGATGGCCTCAAGAGAACAAGTCATTCCCAACAGACTGAGTGAGATGACTTTTTTTTTAAGCTGGTAATTCCTCTATTGTGTAAATTTTCTGTTGTACTAGTTGGTTTATTTCATTGTTTTTCCGAAGAGATCCAACAATAAAAGTTACTTCTGAATAGCCTTGACCAGGGCAGAGATTGGAAGTGACAATAAAAGTAGGTATGAGCCCTTGGCCATTGTTAACTGTCCGCAAAGTTTACCTTAAAGCTTGTTTGACAGTCTGGAGAGATTTTGGCATATGCTGTTTTAAACTGCTTAATTTGAATTTGGGCTTTCAAAGCTAGAGAGGTTAAGACCATTTCTCAAACCTCGCTGTGACAGCCTTTTTGGGTCTTCAAAAATTTTCATTCCATTTTTTCTTAAGCATCGAGAATCATAATTGATCTTTAGGAATAGTGCTTCATTGAGGAAAGAGCTTATATCAGATATACCTGTGTGACCCTGGGCAAGTTACTCTTAGCTTCTATAAAAAGGGACCATGACACTTCATAGGATTCTCTGGATTAAATGAGTTGATATTTCAGTGCTTTGCACATTTAGACAGACCATCATAATTGATGGCTTTTTGTTGTTTACTAAACCATTTAGCTAGTATGGCTTTTTGTGTAGCTAACTGGTTGGACTTTTGAATAGAGGAGATAGAAAGTATTCCAAGGGCTTGTTGAAGCTCACTTTGAATCTGTGAATATAACAGTTGGTAGCTAGAAAATGTAGGGTTGTCTCCTGGCTGGAGCTGAGGCGGCTCTTTTTACAAACAAAAAGCAACAAACAGACAAGCCCGTGGACACAAGACAACAGTGTGGTGGTTACCAGGGAGAAATGGGGTGGCGGGGGGTCAAATATATGGTGATGGAAGGAAACTAGACTTTGGGTGGTGAGGACACAATGGAATCTACAGATGATGGAATATAAAATTGTACACCTAAAACTTATATGTTATTAACCAAGGTTACCCTAATTTAATTTTTTTTAAAAGCCTAAGACAGTGTAAATATAGTCTGTATTTTATAGGTCAGATGTGGTCTACCTACCTCTATCCATATAGGAAATAAGAATCTGTTCACTTCCTTCAAAAAGTGTATCAGTTGATCAGAAAGTTTCATATTCAACGTGTCAGGCATTGTGCTATGTGTCGGGCACCCACAGATCAAAGTCTGGGTTCTTGCCTGAAGCTCAGTCCAGTGTGGGAGCCAACAAAGCCTTTCACAGTGAACTGTGATAACTGCTGTTTTAGAGTCTGGCATAGGTACGTTAACAGGTGCCTTTCTTTTAAAAGTCTTTAAAAAAAGCTGTCTGGATAGAAAAGGAATGAGGTGTGTAGTAAACGTCCCTTCACTGGCTGACCATTTGTTTGTTAGACTTTTGTGGAATATTCTGTGGCTACCGTTTGAGTGCTTACATTGTGCAGAAACCATGCTAAAGGGTTTGCACTGGGAACCAAATTTGCTTCTAACAAGAACCTTATTAAGTAGATTTGCATATTTAATGCATGAGAAAACAGACTTACAGAGGTCGGGTAACATGGAGTTGGTGTGTGGTACTGGTCAGTTGGGCTTGGCCACTCCCATTATGTTGAAGGGCCCGAAGCTTCTGCTCCTTATTCACAAGGTCGACCACAAAGATGGGCTGTCTTTATGTGTCGGTATTAGCATATTGTCATTTTAGTTAAATGGATCACTTAAAGCCAAGAGATCAGTTTAGTGTCATATCTGCTGTTGAGTCACATTGTGTGACCTTGGGCATATCACTTATCACCTCCATTATTTTAGGTTTAATTTTGTCTGATTGGACGTAATTAGTAATGGTATTCAACAACTGATGTGAAAGAGGGGCGGGGTCTTCAAATAGAAGTGCCGTTTCCCTCCACAATCCCATGTTCTCTGGACATCATTGCTAATGACTTCGTATTTCAGACATGCCGTGTTTTATTTTCTAGCAAAGAGCCTGCAAATATTTGAATGGAATTAAATTTATTACAGGACTCTGAATTTTGTGTGTAGAATGGCACACAGACATTCTTAGAGTGGGCGTTTTTCAGTGAGTAGTTTTCTTTAAGAGCCAGGAGTACTTTTTCTGGGTAACACCCACTAACCACCTGGTTCCACTGACTTCCGCAGTCCCTCCTGCAGTAGCTTGGCATCTGTTTTTCCTTCAGCAGCGTGGCTCCAGACCGTGACTTTGACTTTATGGGGGCTCTGGGTGCTCTATCTGGAATGGTACACCTGTGAGTGCTGTTCAGAATTTGCTGTCAATTCCTTACCCCGTGGACACTTCTGAGCCTAGATTCTAAAGATGTTCCTGTCAGTTTTCTTGCTTCAGTTTGATAACTGTTCTCATTTCTTTATGTACCTTGGCCTTTGAGTTCTCTTTCATCTAGAAAAACGTACATGCACTTTATTCATCTATGTTTCTATTTTCCCACAAAGGGAGTTTCCTTTTTCCCTGCCCCCAACCCACGAAGCCAGTTAGGACCAGTTACATTTAAACTAAGCCTTTTTCCTCTAATTCTAGCTGGTTGCTTCTCCATGAAGCAGCTTTGTAACCCTTAAATATGCGCTGTCTTCTCATGTTCCTACCATGGAATTCCTCAGTGAATGGTCAAAAGAGTTCTTGGAAATACTGGTAGTTTTTGTTTCTTCATTTACAGTTATTTCAACACGCACTGAATTATACACATTTTTGTGAAGTAGTTTAAGACTATGCCTATCGAGCCTTGACTCTGACCAGCACTGTCTGGCCATTTTATGTATATCATCTTAGTTGATAGGTGTTCCTGTCTCTTTTTAACAATTGAGGAACCTGAAATTGAGAAAAGTTATTTTTAAAGTCACCTATTTCCTTTTTAGGAGCTCAGATTTGTTATGTTAAGGATTTCCTAATAACAGATCCCACTCATGTATGTTTCATATTAGAGTTTCAGTAATCCTGAAACATGCTAGATAATAGAATTCTCACTGTAAACTTCTAACAAATTATTAAACTAAATTAAATCGAGGATATTCTTTTCCTTGAAAACAAAACAGGTGAAAATTAATACTTCTAAAAGCCACAGCTGTCATTTTCATCTTTTTTTCCTTTATAGTGATTTTTCTAAAATATAGATTAACAGTGGATAGTCTTTTATTTTTTTCTTCTTATCTTATCGGATGTCTACTTCTGGCCACTGGGAAATGACCACTCAGTATTCTGTCCCAGGCTTGAAAAGTATTCCTTAGGCAAATAATTGAGATAGAGGGGCGAGGTTGGCTCATAAATGGCTCTTACTTCAGCATTGACTTTATGATTTAAGCTTTCATTTATTTGAAGGAAATCCTATTATTTCATGGGTACCCGTAGAAATTAGTCTTCATAATATTCTTTAGGGGATATTTTACAGGAATGAAATGTCGTGCAGCATTTCCCTCCTCTTTATAGCTCTTCAATGAGTATTTCTATGACATTAAATCACTTCTTTTCATGGCCAGTAATCTTGTACCATTTATCTCCACTGTTAGATATTTAGATTGTCCTCTGTATCTAGTGGCCTTGAAATGCTGTCATCATGTAGCTGTGCTTGAGAATATCTGTTCTGGAACATGGCAGTGTCTTCCTAATCTGTGCCAGGCACAAGGAAACCTCTTGACCCGCTGCAGGGTTAGACCTTTCAGCCTCTAATAATTTTTCTGCTCTGGTATCTCGACTGTGCTGTTAGCTCCAGGCCTGATAATGAGACTGCGGTCTTTTAAGGCTTTTTAAGAGGCATGCAAAGGCTTTCTTGCTGATGTTTATCTTGGTGGAACCTTGGTTCAAAGTCTCAGAAGAAAAGTACGTCTTGATTATAAACTCCATCACTACTTGGCATCTCTAGAAAATCCAATTAGGAACCAGTGAATAAAACTTTTACAGTTAACATTTGTGTCTGTTTTGAGGCCACTGAGGGGGAGTGGAGTCTTTATCTAGGAATGTTCACATTATAATGTATTCTCTTCCTGTACAGGACTGATCTAGACTTTCTTTTCCTTTACATGGGTTGTATATTTTTTTAAAAATCCAAGCTCACATTTTATGGGCTAAAACAGTTGATGTGTACGTACTGTGAGAGGAATAATAGTACTTCAATTTTGTTCTGCACTGTGCATTTAAAAAAAAATTTCCCCCATATTTACTCTTTGATTCCTGCCCCTCATCTTGACAGCACTTCTTCTGAGGTAAATGCTATTGTCTTCAGATTATAGATTGGAAGACTGAGATTAAACAAGCTCACATGGCTATGTAATAACAGATTCCGCTTTTACACATTGTCCTGTTGCCTTTATGCCATTACCACATGTGGGTAGCCTGTGTTCTTTCTGCTCTCCCAGTAATGATTTGTTGAAAAAATTCAGAGATACTTATTTGAGCATTAGTTTTGTAATTGAACAGTTTGGGGCATTAAATGAGAAAAAAAATGTAAGGCTTTAAGAACATGCACACGTGGAGCTGTTTGTAAATAATGGTACACTGCTCGTCATCCTTACCATGGAACACACAGAATGTGGGCATAAAGAAGCCCTAGACTGTGTAATAAGCTACACGTGTGTTTGGATTCATAGGCAGGGTAGATCAGGGAATGCTTTCTGGTCCTAGATGGATGAAAGAGTTTGCATAGGCAGGAAGCAAAAACGAGAGCATTCTAGATGAAGGGAACTATAGGAGGTCCCCCTTATCCTCGAGATGTGTTCCAAGACCTTATGGATGTCTGAAACCATGAGTAGTACTGAACACTATATATACGTTTTTTCCCTGTACATACAAATCTATGATAAAGTTCAATTTATAAATTAGGCACTATAGGAAATTAACAACAGTAACTAATAATAAAACCATTAGAACAATATATTGTAATAAAAGTTATGTGAATGTGGTCTTTGTCTCTGATAACCGATCTGATAACCTAGACGGCTAGGAAGTGACTAACGGGTGCAGGTCGTCTGCTGTGCGGACACTCTGGACAAAGATGATTCATGTCCTGGATGAGACGGAGCTGGACAGCATGAGATTTCATTACACTACTTAGAACGGTGTGTGATTTAAAAACATAAATTGTTTATTTCTGGAATTTTTTTGATATTTTCAGACCACAGTTGACTGTGGGTAACTGAAACCATGGAAAACGAAACCGCAGATAAGGGAAGACTATTGTATAGAAGCAGTTTGGGGCATGTATGAGCATGACATTTATGGAATATTCAGTGATGTCCAGCCTGGAGAAGGGTACATGTTGGAGAGTAGTGGATGAGAAAGCCTAAAAGGTCCAGAGAAGCCAAATTATGAAGACTTTGAAAGCTAGGTAGAGTAGCCAAAAGAGAGTCATTGAAACTTACTAAGGATGGAGGCATGACTAAGTAATTTCGAAGTAGGGTTACAGAAGTACAAGGAATGAGGTACAAACGTAATGAGGTTTTAATATGATTATGAAGAATAGGTGCTTTGAATTATTTAAGAATAGAGAGAACCCTACCAAAGTTGCAGATATTTTAATTCATACTGATTATGTGCAAGATTATGTGCACGATGCTGTGGGAGATGTGCCCTAAAGGAGTTTATGGTGTAATAAGGGACTTAAGGGATATATTCAGGTTATTTTAGTACTGAAGACATGTGATAAGGCATTAAGAGAGGTACAGATGAAATGCTTTGTGAGAATATTTTCAGCTTAGAATAGTGCTGTCCAGTAGAAATAGAATGCAAGCCACATGTAATTAATTTTTTTGTGGTAGCTACATTTAAAAAGTGAAACAAGTGAAACTGATTTTTTAATTTTTTAAAATTTAACTGCACATATCCAGATATTGCAATTTAAACATGTGGGACTAGGCACATGTGGCTAGTGGCTATCACATATCAGACAGCTCAGTTATAGCAGCCTAAAAGATTTCTTGGAAGGGATGCCATTTGAGCCATGCTCAGAAAGAATTCTGTATGCAGAGTAGATGGGAAGGGACATTCTGGGTAGAGGGAGTGGCTTGATGAGCAAAGACACAGAGACAGGAAAGTGCACTTAATATGTAAGAAAACCATTTTGAATAAAGCACATATGGTGTGGAAGGCATGTTTTCGGGAAGAATCTTGGGGAGGAGATAGGTTGGAAAGCCTTCACGGATAGGAGGAAATCTGACTACTATTGGCAGTAGAGAATATTTTAAAAATTTGAGCAGGAAGTGACTTAAGTAGAGCTTTAAGATAGGGTCTGATAGCAAAGGCTGGAAGGAGGCTAAAGAAAACGAGAGACTGAAAGCAGTGGGACTAAGGAAAGATTATGGATGGGAGGTTTATTGTAGATGTAGAAATAGGAACAATTTAATTTCTCTGTTGTCTGCTGCCTTCCTCCAAACTGCTGGGTGTTGTGTAACCCATTTCCTGTTGAAATTGGTCTAGCTGCTTCAAAATCCATGTTATATAAGTCAAAAGTTACATAAGCAGTAGGCATCAGGACATTTAACTATGGCTTTTGCTTGTTGTAAGTTGTGTGTGTATGTGTGTAATTCATTTTTTTTAACAGATGGATACTTTTTTTTAGGCATGTATTCAGTCTTACCATATCATGATGGTTCTCAATTTCCAAGGACTCTTTCAGTCTTCTCAAAGAAGCTTGAAATAGTTGGCTCCAACCCAGAGAGGTCACATTTTATTTCGAGAACTAGGGTGTGTACATTTGGGAGGTCCCAAGGAGTAGTCAGGATTCTTCAGAGAGGTATGATTTAACTTTGAATGTTTGGGAAGGGGAAAAGGCAGGGTGTGTCTTAATTGGGAGCCTGGTCGGGCCAAAGAGTGTCATGGAGTCCTTTAGCAATGAGAAAGTTTCATTGGCTTTCCGTCTTATAATAGTACTACATGGGATGGCTTAGCTCTGAATTGGCTTTTGGCCAGTGCTTTATTAATTGGAATCTTTCCTGTGTAGAGTTGGACAGGTGCTGTTTTCTGAACTTTGGAGTGGACCACTAAGTGACTGCTATCTTTGAATTAGTCTACAGACTGGAAACTTTCTAAGGTCCATTTAAAGTTGGCTTCTTTCTGCTTCTCACTTTTAGGAACAATGAAATACGGTTATTTAATGATGGAGATAGTGTCCTGATCTGAAGAATTTATGATCAAGAAAGTTGGACATACTGAGAGAGTATATAATTTTAAGATGATGAACAGTATATTTTCAATGTGCTTATATTAGAGTAGGCTAGGTTGTGTTGTCATAACAGACAGCCCCACCATCTCAGTGCCTTAACCCAGCAAAAGCTTATTTCTTTTTCACATTACATGTCCAGTGCAGGTCTGCAGGACTCTCTGCACTGCAGTCACACAGGGACTCGGGCTTCAGACACTCCACTGTTTTGTGACAGCGCCATCTAGAACACATGGCCTTCTGGGTGGCTGTTGTGAGAGAAGAGTCTGGCGAACCACAGATAGGCTTTTCGCAGTGTCAGCCTGGAAGTAGCATCATTTCTGCTCGTGTTTCATCAGACAGAACTAACCATGTAACCCCTCCTAAGTGCAGGAGGGTTGCTGGCAAACGTAGGAGAGCAAATGGGATATTTTGTGAGGATTATTATCTCTTATGGTTATGTGAGTGAAGAGAAGATGCCAGATGGATCAAGGTGAGACCTGCTTCACTGAGTGTAGCTTAGAATTAGCGAGCCTTATATAGGACACAGCTCTGAATATGATTTAGGTAATAAGTGGGATGAAGAAAAATAGTTCTGAGCTAGAAAACCAACTCTTTCTGAATTATCTAGATTTGGAGCATACCTTATTATTGTGCTCCATGTCATAAAACATGTTTATGTGGTAGGGCCCTGTCTGTAGAATTTCTCCCTTGAAAAACAGAAATGACTTGAGGCAAAACCATTTTATCTTTATATACCTTAAGATACTAGTGTATTTTTACACAGGCACAAATGGATATATTGCAATTTAAACCAACACTACATGAAACTAACTTATATTGGTTAATAAATAATTTTTAGCTACATGTTATCCAAAACTTGCTGCATTCTCCATAAATGGTGGTGATTATAGTGGGGAATTGACTATGGTAAGGTGAATAATTTAAGTTATTCACTGACTGGTATATAAAGGGTTTGATAAAATGATAAACTGAAGCCATTAAGAGTTTTGTCTATTTCAGAAAAACTTTTAAATGAACTCAGTTATGGTTTGAAGTTCTGTGGTACATATTGTTGAATACACTTATGTCTCTTGCAACCTACCATGAACAAAATTAGTGCCCAATATTTGTATATAATTCCATGAACTTTTCACAGTGCCTTCATGAAGATTAGATCATTAATTACTCATAGAAACCAGTGGAGAGTTGATAGTTTTCTTATTCTCCACTAAGGAAACTGAAATGCGCAGAGGTTGAGCAAGTTCACCAAGGTCATACCACTTATAAGCAGAGCTGGTGCTAGATACAGCCAAATCTGTCTGCCTTAATTTATGCTACCGTGTGTCCTTAAAACAGATGTAACAAATTGCAGAAGACATGATAAAAATGGCTTCTATTTTTTTAGGTACCTACTGATCGATGGGCACTGCCAAACATAATATTTAAAGTCATATCTTTTGCTTTAAGATCACTTGAAGCAATTGTCACACATAAGATGTTTTTTTCTAGACTATGGTTGAAAAACAGATTTGGTCAAAACCAGACAGTTTTGAAAAGAGGGACATATATTTACCATAAGTTTCTAAAGAAATAGTTATTAAGCAGTCTGTGTATTGAGGCAGATTAGAGAAGTGGAAGAACACAAAAGCCGTAGAGGCAGAGAAACTAATTTGAGTTGGCTCTCCACCTTCTCCTGTCAGAGTTGCCCTGGGCACATCCCTTGCCTTCGCTGAACCTCCATTTCTTCACCCGAGAAAAGGAGGAGAGGATTGTTGTGGACAGATCTACCCTGTAGGACTGTTGGGAAAATGGACCAAAATAATAAAAGACCTTAGCAAAGTACCTAACCCTGTCAGTGCTCTTGGTCAGTGGTGTCGAGGGCATCTGGAAGTAGATGTTTCACTTGTAGGTGTGTTTCTTTCTAGATGGGTTGAAAGAAGATTTCGCACTTGCATTTCCTGGGCCCTGAAGCCTGACATTTGCTTTCCCTTTTTCTCCTGCTCTTGTTCTAGGGAATGACCATGGATAAAAGTGAGCTGGTACAGAAAGCCAAACTCGCCGAGCAGGCTGAGCGCTATGATGATATGGCTGCAGCCATGAAGGCAGTCACAGAACAGGGGCACGAACTTTCCAATGAAGAGAGAAATCTGCTCTCCGTCGCCTATAAGAACGTGGTAGGCGCCCGCCGTTCTTCCTGGCGTGTCATCTCCAGCATTGAACAGAAAACAGAGAGGAATGAGAAGAAGCAGCAGATGGGCAAAGAGTACCGCGAGAAGATAGAGGCAGAACTGCAGGACATCTGCAACGATGTTCTGGTAAGAGGCCAGTGTTTCTGTTTCAAACAATGATTTCTAAATAGTATTAATTTAGTGTACAATGCAGACTCTCAAACAGCTTATGAGAGAAAGGTGTCTGATATACTGGAAAGCTACAAACCATTCACAACTAATTTTTAAGCATATGATGTGGTTTTTCTCACCTCTTACCTAATCAGAGGTTGCTTTTCACCTTCAGGGTATTTTCCTCTTCCTTCAAAAAGACCTGTGGAAAACAGGAACATTTAATCAACATCCTTCCAACTTTTCTTTAGAAATTGAGTCTAGACAGGCAGGATTTTAGATAAATGCAGCTACTTTAGGCTGTTCTATATATTAGTCTGAGTGCTAATGTCATCTCCATCAGAGGGACAGGAGCAAAAAGCTGAGCTGCCTTTCAGCCTCTCCCCAGTCAGGCCTCATAGTGTAAGGTCCTGTTTTTGTCTGAAAGTTAGCCACATTGGTCGGTTCGGGCCTGCTTTCCAAAGTCAAATCAGCAGTGGTTTGGGGGTTCTCCTCTCCGGTGTTTTATAGAAGCCTTAGTCAGATGATTAATGCCAAACTGCTTTCACTCTGGCCACCATCTGGGATTGGATGGGAGGGGTGTATATCCTAGAGCAAATCATGATCATATTGTCTTTCCCTCACATCCTGAGCCCAATGGGAACTTTCTTTTTCTTCCAGGTGAAATCAGGTAAAAATGAACGGTGAGGGCTGCTTTGAAGGGAAAAGGAATTCACACTTGTGGATCTACCTCCCCTGCTGGCTGCCTTTCTGAATTACTGCCCATGACACCTTTCTTTTGAAAACCTGTACAAAGCTTGTCAGCCATTAGGCAGTTCTCATCCCTAACCCATAAGGAGTTACACGCTGTCTGTCTGCAAAGAATATTAAAATGACTACTGCCCTTTGCATCTTCTCACTTTGATTAAATCCCCCTATAACTAAGCTTTTGCATCAAGCTGCTCTTTTTGTGCAACTCATGGTGTAAGAATGTCATGGCTATATTTGTTGCCTGTTGGTAATTTGGGAGTTAATTAATGGTGCACTAATTCCTGAATGTTAGGTACATTTGGTATTCAGATGAAGTATGGCATGCATTCCAAGGGCAATAAAGTTCCATAGTTCCTGAAAATGTAGACCAGCTTTTGAAGAGTGTCTGAAAGAATGTGAAGAAAAGCATGGTACTTACTGCCTCTTAACCAGTTTTTCAGGATGGCACATTCTAAAACAACTCTTGGAAAATATTGCTCTGTATACGAAGCTTGGACTCCTTCAGAACTGCTTTTGTTGTAAGCATAAATGTTTAAAGGCATTTATTATTAATAATAGTGGTAGCTACTTTTTGAGTGCTTACTACATGCCAGGCAACGTGTTAAATAAACACTTGTGTACGTTAGCTCATTTCTCTTCGTAATCACTCTCAAAAGTGGCTGTCATGCTTCCCCGTTGGAGAGCCGAGGAAATGGAGGCTCAGGGAGATTAGGTTGTTTGTCCAGGGTTACACAGAGAGTAAGCGGCAGAGGAAGGATTTCTACCCAGGTCTGAGTGATTCTAAATTTAAGTTTTTGGCAGTATTGCTCTTTTATCATTTTTTTCTTCCCAAAATGGAAAGTTTTCTTTTTCTCTAATAGGAGTAATAAAAGTTGTTTTGTTTTGTTTTGTTTAAAGGACAGGACAGAAGGGTATAAATGAGAAAGTAAAAAATAATTTCTGTTCCTATCACCTAGAGAACCATTATTAACGTGTTGATAAATATACTTTCAGACTTTTTCCTTACATATTTTTGTGTGTGAATGCATATTTAATTTATTATTAAAATTAGATTCATGTGGTATTTATAATCTTTTTTTCTCAGACTTTGAGAACCTTTTCATGTTATCATGTTATCAGTGTAGTTTATTGTCATTTTTATGGTCAAAGTGATTTTTTACAGAAGAAAATGGGCATCTGCTGTTATGACCTGGGCTAAAGAACAATTAAAAAAATGTGGTTTTTTTAATCTTTGAAAAAATTTAAGAGGTGGTAGTGTGTATCTGGAATCTCAAACAGTTTTAACGTCTTGTAAATAATATTTCCAGATTCTTAACAGAATATGAATCATTTTTTAGGAGCTGTTGGACAAATATCTTATTCCCAATGCTACACAACCAGAAAGTAAGGTGTTCTACTTGAAAATGAAAGGAGATTATTTTAGATATCTTTCTGAGGTGGCATCTGGAGACAATAAACAAAGTAAGTAACATTGTTTAAAAAAAGAAGTTTGATCAGTAATAGAGCCAGTCTTCCTTCATAATAATTTTAACAGTTTTTACTTTGTGCGTTCATCATAGACACTAACACCACAGTACTCAGAATCTGAAAGACCACAGCACTGTGCTGACCTGTGACAAACAAGGTCCTGGGAATTGACACATCCACATACATCTAAGGGGAAGATATGGAGGGCATTAAAAGTCTGGTGCAGCAGTGCATTTAAAGAGATCTTTACCTGGAGGATTATTTGGTAGCTCTCTTTTTAGAGGCCTGGAAGTTCATGAATCTAATTATAAGACTATGTACTGGATAAGCACATGCACACTAGGCAGAGAGTTATATAGCAGCCAGGTGACAGTCAAAATGACCTCACTTGCCAGTCACCTAGCAATGCCTTTGGAACCACCCCATCATGGTCCTAAATAACAACCGTAGACCTCTCCCTCCACCGGGGTTACAGCTCTCCATCTTCCCTGGCTGTAACCCGTACTCTCGCTCCCCCCCACTGCCGACTCGCCCCCCGCCCCAGGGGTACTAACCTTGTTTCCATGTGGTTAGCCAGTTCCAGGCTTGACCCGTCTTCTACCTCATAATGTGCTTTTAATAAGTGAGTATTTCTCATAAAAAATAGTTCGATAGTATGAAACCACTTTAGTAAATAGTGATGCATTTCTCTTAACACATACATGCGTTACTGTGATGGTGATCATTATAGCTATGCTTTATTAAGTGTCTACTATGTGCCAAGTATTGTAGAGTCTTGTTTATTTCTCTCACAAACCTGGGAGTTTAGGTGTGAGTCTGTTTCATTTCTCTGGTAAGGAATCCAAGGCTCATGGAGGTTTTCACTTACTCCAAGCCACACACCTAGTGAATAAGAGTTGGGAATTCATATTTGGGTCTAAAATCCATGATCTTTTCACTAAAACATATTGTTTTCCTTGTTCTGTCTTGTTTTTTCTGTATTAACTGCTTTAGTAGACTTTGTTATGATTGTCTTTGTTTTCTCCCAAAGCATTTAATATAAGACTTGGCTTAGAACAAACATTTAACAAATGATTCTTAATCAGATGGTGGAGACACGGACCCCCTCATTCAGTAGACATTTAGTCCAGCCTAGTTTGGTAAAATAATTTAATAGTGGTCCAGTGTATGGTGCATCCTACACACCCAATTCTGTACCCTCCACATATGTTTTTTATCTTTCTTTTAGCCACTGTTTCGAACTCCCAGCAGGCTTACCAGGAAGCATTTGAAATTAGTAAGAAAGAAATGCAGCCTACACACCCAATTCGACTTGGCCTGGCACTGAATTTCTCAGTCTTTTACTATGAGATTCTGAACTCTCCTGAAAAGGCTTGCAGCTTGGCAAAAACGGTGAGAAAGATTCTCTGGGGTTTCTGATCATAGTAAACTGATGTTTGTGCTATTTAATAACTCTTTAAAAACTATTTGAATGTAACTCATTGTCTTGGACTTTTTTGAAGATTTTTCTGGAGGTATCTTTTATAAAATAAAGATCTTTTTTGTTTTTTCTTAGCAACTAATTTTTGTTTATTTTTGATTACTGTTTTTGGAGGATGGTTGTAGAAAATTCAGTGTGAAGATAGTTTGTTGCTTCTTGTCAAGTTTTGGGCTGTAGATCTCCATTATATATTTATTCTATTTATACCATAATTTGAAGTTATAGCTGTGTAAACAAAAGAAATCGGACCATGTTTTGTGTCTGATCCTCGTTTGGTAACTTGACTGCCTTTTCTTCATATTTTTGTAGTCATTCAACATGCACGCTGTTATTTAAGGTTTTGTTTTTGTTTTTTTAATTTGAAAAATGTGGGAATTATTCAAGTTCCATCACTTAATCGAATCAGATTAGTAGTATGAAATTGTTCTCCCTTTATCCCTTGTATCCAGACCTTTTGAGTTCTTGCTTTAAAAAAAAATTACTAGAAATGCCTTTGGTAATTAAAAAATTACATGAATTTGCCTAGAATGAATGTGCTGTATTAACAGTAATACCTGTTGACTTAGTAGGTAAAGTTCTTATCTAGGAATTTTTGTCATTGTTGGTTGGTGCTTTATAAACACATGTTTGCTGAAACAACTGGCAAACTAGGTAGTAATGGCTCAGAGTACTGTACAGAAAGAGAAATTATATTCACTTGTTAGCAGGAAAAAAATGGGCTAAAGTTGGTCCATAGAACCCGTGACTTCTTTGCTAAAGGCTCTTTGTTGTAGGCATTTGATGAAGCAATTGCTGAATTGGACACGCTGAATGAAGAGTCGTACAAAGACAGCACCCTGATCATGCAGTTGCTTAGGGACAATCTCACTGTAAGTACCCGGATTTCATTGACTGCTTCTGGAGGGTTTACAGTCTCTATTCACTTAACTAATAATTCACTGTTACCCAGACCTCAAGAGGGGAGTTGTAACTTGTGCGTACAGTTAAAATTTTAAATTGTTGAGCTGGTTTTGAGTGCTAAAGTTTTGACCTTTATAATCATCGCTGTCTACAGTACTACGGGGAGAATTTTAAATAGTTGAGTGAATTAAGATGCTATAGATTGGGCCACCTCCCTGAGTAAATTTTAGTAGTCTTCCTTCAATTATGACTCTGTTTTTCTCTTGCAGCTCTGGACGTCGGAAAACCAGGGAGATGAAGGAGATGCTGGGGAAGGAGAGAACTAATGTCCGTCGTGCTTCATGATCTGTTCAGTGTCACTCTGTACCCTCCACATAATGTCCCTTTGTGCGATAAAAAAAAGAATCGTACGTCAACTGTCGATTTTTCACAGCCTCAGCCTAGCAAAAATGGTCCATGGGATAAACAGCTCGTATTTGTATTTCAAACTCAGATTGGTCACATAAATGCCACGGCATTCTGAAGGTTTGATTTTGATTAACATTGACAGGATTACCGTGTGTTTAATTTTTTTAAAAACTGAACACTGTGATTATGGGGTTTTGTAACTACGCAGAACTCTTACTGGTAGAAAAAATAGACCTGAATTATGTGTAACTTTTTGGAAAGTTTAATCTGATATTAAAAAGTCAATGAAATACAGCTCCATTGTAAAGTTGTACAGAAAGTTATAGATTATATTGTGATGCTGGGACTTGGAGTGAGACACCTGTCATTTTGCATTCGAGTTTGATGGTAATTCACAGTAATTCTACCTGTTGTTCAGGCCTTATAGACACTTGACCAGTTTGGGCTGTTGCCACTCAAAAGTTCATGACCGCAGATGTCCACAGTGTCTTCCTGTGAGGAAACTCGAAGCCTGAAATTGAAATTCTTTGTGGCAGACAACTGGGTCTGACAGCATGAGAAGGTCCAGTGCTCATAAAACACACGTGACTGAAACCTCTTTCCTATAGTAATATGTTACTGATTTATGACTTGTGCTTCTGTAGTGGAATCTATTTTCCTTGTAACCACGAGCTAAAGAAGATAAAAAGCCGTGTATCTTATGAATGGCCTTATCTGTCTTCTGGGTAATACCTTTAAGAATAATGTTCTTCGGAGATTGCCTTCCACATGAGGAGTACTCAGTCTTTGGGTTCTTCCTAGCTCGGGGCTATCAAATTTTAAAATCTAAACATTCTTTCCCATTGTTCTTTTTAACTGTTGACTTTGGTTTTCTCTTCCCTCTTTAAATTTCTGTACTTCTGCTGCTTTACTTTTTTCCTTTTTGAATTCTGTCTTTGTCTTTTGTCCAGTTTAATACCATATGGGCAGGGATAGGAGGCCTGGAGGAGGTGAGGAGTGAAGTTGGTGAGCACTTTCGCAAGCAGGCCTTGTTTCAGAGAGTTGAGAAGAGCTTCCAGCACCATAGCTCTGTCTTCCTCCAGTTCTCAGCACGGTTGTTACTCTTCAGTCATATCAAGATCTGAATCAAAAAAGTATTTTTAAATATCCATGACTTCTCCCTGTATTACAGCCAGCCCTGATAATGCTTGTTAGTACCTGTCACCAGATCTTCCAACTGTACTCATCCAGCCAAGTTCACAGACGTGTTTAAAAAAGACCCTATAATGCAGGGAAATTGCATGAACACTGCAATGGGGAGAATCAAGAATACCCAGGCCTACCAGTCTCACAGTATCCCCCTTCCTTTTAACATTCCATGTAGCCGTAGTGTCCATCTGTTTGTCCATCTGCTGAAATGAGAAAAGAAACATTCATGCACTGACGAAAACAAACCAAAAAAAGAAAAAAAAATCCCTTTCTAGCTGAACAAAAATGTGCAGTTAAATACTTGGCGCTTGAAAATGCAGTAGTGAATGTGGAACGAGCCTGTCTGTATATCTGGTAGCTCTCTCTTGCTTTGTTTTTCCTTACCAGTATTCTGCCTCACGTTTGCTTCTGTGATGGTTATACTGCCTAGCAAGCACACCCGTGGTTGTGAAAATAGTATAGCAAAAAAGAAAAATCCCCGGTTATTGATGTACTAGATTTGTGTATGTCTTTTAAACAGTTCTAGTTTCCACCTTACACGGAATAATCAGGAACAGTGTAAAAATTCAAAAGTGAAATAAAAAATTTTATCAGTTAGTTGCCTGCGAGTTTATGTGTGGCCCCATCTCTATCACTACCAGAACTAGCTAACTTCACATTAATTTTGGGCTCTAATCCTCAAAAATAGGCAACAGTTTTGTTCTTTAGAACCAGAAGTCAAGGTGTTGTAGAGGGGAAGAAATTACAAATAATTAACACAGCCCATCCACCTTCCACAACAAAGCATTCAGGTCTTTTGGGGCTTCAGAGATTTGATAGACAGTTACTTTGTATCCCATTCAAGTCCTCACCCCCCTCCCTGTTTTTAAACCCTGAGATGTAACCAAGACAGAGATGGTTGCATAAGGCCTAGTCATCTCCAAAGTTCTATGTGTCTCTGTCATCTGTCCCAATACTTGGGTAGTCTACAGCCCTATTTTTCCTTATGGGATTTGCTCCTTTCTAAAAATGTCCACACTCCCACAAAGAAAAAGATCAGGATGGGGTGGTATTTTACTCCAAGATTAAAACTAGTGCTTTCTTGCTACTTAATACTGTAGGCTGGGCAGCCAGACTGGCTCCTGCCCCTGGTTCTGGAGCTGTTCCACAGGTGAAACACCCAATCAAAGGTCATTGGAACCTACCTGCTTCGTTGCAGCAGGGACACCAGGAGAGTCCCTCAGCCTAGGTAAAGTGCAGTTCCACGATGGATTCGAATTCAAAAGTGGCCCTACACCACCTATTGAGGCTGCAAACTGACAGAGGGGCCTTACTGCTCAGCTTGGGACCACTGTCAGGACCTTGTTTGTTAGGTCCCCACTGTTCCCATAGATCCTGGGTCACAAGTGACTTGGTGAACCTTCCTGGTGGCAGGCTGGTGGAATAGATTTCTTATGAGAAAGAGGTGGGCAGAAAATATTCCACGAAAAGGTTGGCAATACATAAGGGTCTGTGTCAAGGAAGGCCTTAGTGGTCTCGAATTCTCACATGGCGCCTTCAGTCCCAACTCAGAGCCGATTCTAGAAGGGTGTGACGGGATCTGGGCTGTCATGAGAAAAAGACGCCTTTCAAGTGGCTAGGTACACAAGCTTTGAGGATGGGCATCCGGCTCCGAATTCTTCCGTTTGTGAAACACGCAGGGGATGCAGCACTCTCCCCTTTAATCCTTGCGAAGAGTAAGTCTGCAGAAAACGGAGACGGGCCCAAAAAGGCAATGACAGGATTAGAACCCAGATGCCCTGCCGTCCCAAAGGGCTTGGAACTCCATCCCATCTCCGCATCCCTACTCCAGGCCAGGTGAGGGCTCTCCCCGCCTCCGGAGGCGGGGTCAGAGATGCCGTCCACCTGAGGCTTCTAGAACACGGAGGGGGTCCCAGGTGAGCGAGGAGGGGCCCCAGCGCCAGTGATTGGCGCGCTGGGCGGCGAGGGCGGTAAAGGGTGGGGCGCCCGGCCCTGGGAGGGAGAGCCCCGCGCCCCCTGTGCGCTGGTCGCTGCCGAGCTCCCGCCGCGGTGAAAAACGGGCGCCGGGCGGGGGTCGTCGGGCCCGCTGCTCGTTTTTCCCGCCGCTGTCGGCCACCATGAACGCCAGCGGCCCAATCTTTCCGCTCGCTTCGCTCTACGTGGGCGACCTGCACCCCGACGTAACGGAGGCCATGCTCTACGAGAAGTTCTCGCCTGCCGGCCCCATCCTGTCCATCCGCGTGTGCCGCGACGTGGCCACCCGCCGCTCGCTGGGCTATGCTTATATCAACTTCCAGCAGCCAGCCGACGGTGAGCCCCGGGTAGGGGGTGGGGGATGGACCGACAGCATCACGGCCTCCGCGCTTTCATCTCTGGCTCCATCTTTTATCTTGCAGCCAAGGAAACTGAGGCCCATAGATACAGGGCGTTGCATGCAAGGGGCCCTGCCCCCAAGCGGCCCCTGAAGCAGGAATTAGCAATCACTGTGTGCCTGCTGTGTGTTTTACTAGTGCTCCATTTTGCAGAGGGGAGATATTAAGACTGAGTGAAAACAACCAAGGGCTTTGGGATCCAGCCAACCTGGGATTAGAAAACCAGCAGCTGTGTGACTTTGAGCAAATTACGCAATCATTCTGAGTTTCAGTTGCCTATATGAAAAATGGGGATCGGACTTGCCTGATGGAGTGATTGGGATGATGAGAAATTTAAAGCACCTGGTGAGGAAGATGCCTGGGGTGACAGGTAATGAGTGGGGAAGCCAGAGGAGCTGGGCCTGGGGCTCCTGCCTTTCTGGGCAGTGTGACATGAGATCTGCACCAGGTGCTACCTCCACTCCAGGCTTCACAACCCGTTTCTCAGAGTTGATAGGATTGATTAGAGCTTGCCAGATGGATGAGTCCACACTTGTGTTGAGAGTGGAGAGGATGAAGGTTAAGAGCATCTGGTTTTGCTGAAGTTCTGCCACTAGGCTGTGAGCCTGAAGAGTTCTGTGAAGTGGGGCAAAGGCTTATTCCCCAGTAGCACAGAAGGAGTGGAGAACTGTGTCCGTGAAGCATCTCCAGTACATTGTAAGGGTTCAATATATAGTAACCTAAGAAAAATACTAGTAACTATAGGCTTCAGGTGTAAGATTCCAGAAACAACCAAAGTAGGCCCACCCCCGCCAAGTCCAAAAGAGGGTGCCCTTGCTCAGGTCTCCCAGGTGGGTGGCAAGGTTTCCTGAGCAAGGGGTTTGCTGGGGTGGTTCTGCCTGTTGCCCAGCAGGTGACCTGGATTCCAGGGAGACTTCCCCTTTCCTCTGCTTTTTCCACCCACTGCCATTTCCATCTTCCTCCAACCCCTGCAGGACTTGACCTTTTGGCCAGGCTTCATAGATGGGGAAGCTGAGCTCCAGACAGGAGAAGGTTTTGCCCATGGGTGTTCATAGCAGAACTAGATGGAAAACTCAGACTTCTTGAAATGTGCTCCACTGACTTCTGCACGGTTCCCTGCCATGCCTCTGAAGCTAGAGGAGATCCTGAAAGCAGGAGACAGCATATTACCTGGGAGGGGACAGGCTGTAGCAATAGCAGAAGTGATGGGCATAGGCTGCTATGTTCAGACATACTGCTGTTTACAAAACACCTATTTTGTGCCAGGCACAAAGGACAAGGCACCTTGCATACCTTATTTAATTTTCAGGCTATCGACAACATAGAGGTAGATGGTATTATCTCCCTTTATCAGATGTGGAAGGATGGGTAATAGCATCTTCATCCTTACTTTATAGGTGAAACCATCTCAGAGAGGTGATGTTCGTCTCCCCCAAACTCTACTACTTAAGATTGAATCTCAGCTCTACTGCTCAGCACCTCTCAGCTTTAATTTCCTCAAACTGCTGCCCCTCCTTTGTCACTGACGCCCTCTTTTACATTTCTATCTACTCTGTGTGCTTTAGAGACCACAGTAGACCTGGCTCTGCCACTGATTTTTTTCCCCTTCGGAATCGCAGTTTTCCCATCTGTAGAATGGAGATAGGAATCCGTGCTCACGTGGCTACAGTGAGAAGTTGAATGAGATCCTAACTGGAAAGTGAGGAGAGCATCATACACATTAACTCTTCTTATCCTCCTGAGCCGTCAGGCTCTTAACTCCGGCGAAACCCAGAGATTGGCTCCTTTTTTGGCGGGGGAGGGGGCGGCTCTCAATTAAGCACCTTGGGACCCAGGAAAAGAAAGTCCCCTTACCTTGCTCTTTTTTCTCCTTCTGTCCAGCGGAGCGGGCACTGGACACAATGAACTTTGAAGTGATAAAAGGCCAGCCCATCCGCATCATGTGGTCCCAGCGAGACCCAGGACTTCGCAAGTCAGGTGTGGGCAACATCTTCATCAAGAACCTGGAGGACTCCATTGACAACAAGGCCTTATATGACACCTTTTCTACTTTTGGGAACATCCTCTCTTGCAAGGTGGGTATGCCTCTTGGAGGAGTCTTTGTCCAATACTCATGTGGTAGAGGGATGCCAAACAACACCTGACTTAACAGTTGACAAAGTCATTTCAGTTAAGTGCCAGGTTCAGCCAGCACCTGAATGGTAGTTATTCTTTCAGTTTCATCCTCATAGACCTATGAGAGGTCACCTGTGTATCAATCAGCTCTTGCTGTGTAACCAGCCCAAAGCTTAGTCACTGTCAACGACAACTATTATTTAGCTTATAATTCTGCAGTGGTGATTGGGCTGAGTTCAGCTAGGCAGTTCTTCTGGTTTTGGCTGGGCTCCTTCATATGCCCGCCAAGAGCTGGATGGCTCTGCTTCTAGGTGGTGGTTGACTGTCAGTCAGCTGGAATATATCAGCTTTCTTTCCTATAGTCTTTCACGCTCCCGGAGGCTAGCGCAGGCTATTCCCGTGGCAATGGCAGAGGCCCAGGAGACAGAGTGGAAGCTCACCAGGCCTCTTGAGATCTAAGTTCAGAACTGGCACACCATCACTTCTGCTGCATTCTGTTGACCAAAACAAGTCACAAGACCAGCGCAAATTCAGAGTGAGAGGAGTAGAAATTATAAGACAAAGGGTGTGGATACAGGAAGGCCATCATGGCAATCAGTAGCCACACCTTTAAAGATTTCTCATAATGGAAGTTTCATGAGAGTAGTGATCTTATTCTCCTTCACTTTTGTGTCCCAGGACCTGGAATAAGATGTGACACATAGTAGGTGCTCAATAAGTGTTTGTTGAGCAGATGGCTGTATTATAATTTGAGAAGGGTTCTGGTCATTTCTCTGACTTTGCAGATAAGGATCTTGAGGAGCAGAGGTCATACAGCAGGCCAGTCGGTCCTGACAGAAGGCTTAAACCTGGATGTTTGGCCTCTAGATTTTATGGAGACAGCAGTCGGTTACCCTGCAGACTCTGGTGTGTCTTCCCTTCTGGGGAAGTTGGGGGAATGATGGTGCCATCTGTGTTAGAACTCTTCCCTGAGTACTGCTGTGTGCCAGACACAATCCTTAAGTTCTCACGTCTCATCACCTCCCTGTGAATAAGGAACAGAGAGACTCAAGAAGGAGCAGTATTCCTGAGGGTGCTCCATGACAGACAGCCTCTCCTGTCTCTGAGGATCAATGTGAGAGAGAGTCTTAATTGTCCTACGTTCTTATAGTAGAAACAGATTTATCAAGTTCTAGGTTTTCTGCATACATGGCCCCCACTGAATTTCCCACAACAGCCACGTAAGATGTAACTAGGAGGATCCCTGTATTACATTTGAAGGCAGAGAGGCTCAGATCTGGGGTCACTTCTCCATGGTTACATGTTGTTACATGGGGGTGGGAGGTAAGTAGCAGAGCAGGATTTGAACCAATAGGTTTGCCAGTGTAGTTGAAGCTAAGTTACAGGGAAGAGTATGTCTGTCCCAATTATCCAGGACTTAGCTTCCTCTGGGCCACTGAAGATTAGACAGAAAGCTCTGCGTGACTCAGGCAAGTCTTTGCAGGCCTAATGAGGCTCCACCGTGGGCCTAGTTAGATAGAAAATGTACAATGTGGTCCCTACCCCAGAATTCTCAGGCTGGCTGGAGGTGGTAAGAAGCTTTCTGTGGCACCATGGGAAGAGCTCTAGAGCTAGAGTCAGGCCACTGGAGTACAAAGCCCAGCCTAGCCACTGAGCAGAGAGGCAACGTGACACAGTCAGACCTTGGACTTTAGGGCCAAATGTCCTTGGTGTAAATCCTGCCTCTTCCACTTCCTGGCAGTGTGACCTTGGGCCAGTTGTTGAACCCTCTCCATACCCCAGAATGTTTGTAGATTTTTTTAAAGAATAAAACAAGTTTATTGTTGAAACAGTACACGAATTGGTAAAGTTTTAAAAAATGTGCAAAGGAATAAAGTGAAAGAGAAGGCTCTGTTCCTTGAACCCTAATCCCCAGAAATAATCATTTTTAACAGTTTTGTGTATGTCTGTTTAAAATTTTCTCCTGTGTAGATGCCAACTTTAATCTAAATGGGCTTGATTTTTTTTTTTCCACTTACCAATATACCTTACAGATCACTGCGTAATCTACCACGTTCTCTTCAACTGTGCACATACAGTAGGCAAGTATGAATGCACTGTAGTTGACCAGTCTCCTCTTGATGGATATTTAGGTCGTTTCTAATTTTCTGTTAGAAACTAGGATGCGAGATTGGGGATTGGAATCAGATCCTTTTGCCCATCACTTTATGAAGATAATTAAAAGCTCATCTGTGTTATAGATGAGACCTGTGTTCAATTTGAGGACTCTCACCCTCCTTACTGTGTGATCTTAAGCAAATAGATTGACCTCTCTGAGCTTTAGTTTCCCATCTCTAAAATGGAGCTGTTGTTTGACATAGGATTGTCTTTCACAGGTGCAGAGCAAGCACTCAGATATTGCTTCTTATCCTCTTGCCATGCTTTTGTACCTGAATTGAACCCTCTGCTGGATGCGCTCCCTGTCCTTTCTCCCTATGGCCCAGGTGGTGTGTGATGATCACGGTTCCCGAGGCTTTGGCTTTGTCCATTTCGAGACCCATGAGGCTGCGCAGCTGGCCATCAGCACCATGAATGGGATGCTGCTGAATGACCGTAAAGTGTGAGTGGCAGGGTGTGGGGGCGGGACCAAGGCTGAAGGAACAGAATCCTGGCACCACCAACTCGGGACTGATGCTACCCACCACTGTCTAATGGGCACCAGGCACTGAGCAGCAGCCGATATTCTTCCTGGCAGTGTGACGGCCGAAGAGTGGCTCAATCTCTCAGGGACTCCTTTTCTGCAAGTAAAAACGGGGCTGCTCATATGTGCTAGAGGATTGTTCTGAGTAGTACATGAAGTAATGAATCTGAAATTCTAGCAGTAACAGCTAATGGCCAAATCATCAATGGTCTCGGGGATTTCATGTCTTCAGCCTTCTCAGCACGGCTGTGAATTCTTTTCTTAAGCCTTTTGTGTTGTTTCATGGGATTCTTGGATAGGAAGGAAAGTAGGCATATGCTTAGCCAGCCATATTCATGCAGTTAAGTTTGGCATCATCCCCACTTCACAGATGGGAAAATTGAGATGCAGGTGCTGGAGAGAATCTGCTCTGGCAGTTCCCCTCTCCCAGTTTTGCTTCTGCCCCTCTGATGGCCAAGCCCCGTGCTCAGTGCTTTGGAGTGATGGAGGTGCACTGAGGGTCATTCTGTCCAAGGTTTCTCAGGGGAGGCTCCTGTCAATGAAACTGAACCTTGGCAGGCTTTTCCCAATTCTCAGAAGGACGTTATCATTGTCAGCTACGATTTGTCCAAGCTTACCTTTGCCACTCAGTTTTCATCAATTTTTAGTGCCAGCTACAATTTATGCTAAATGTGCTATAGCTACTGTCAAATTTTCTTATGCTTGGCTTTTTTTTCCCCTTAATCTAGGATACTTTCTTAGATGCGTTGACGTGAACTTGGAAATGACAATTTTGAAAATTAATATTGTATTTAAGTGACTTTAGTCCCTCGCCACATAGCAACACTGGCGTGGTCCATATTGGTTTTCTCGTTGCTTCCCCAGTGCACCCAAGATATGTTAAATAAATCAGCAAATCCTTGTGGTGTGAGTTTGATCCCCAGTTATACAGGAATGAACACTGAGGCTCAGAGAAGTTAAGTAACTTGCCCAGGGTCCCACAGCTAGGCAACTAGAGTAAGGATTCAAGTGTGACTCCCAAGTTCATGCTTTTATCTCCTCTGCACTCAGCTGCCTGGTGTCTGGTAGAAGTTCCCTGTGCATTTGCCATAAGAATGAAGTCTTCTTGACCTTATGCTAGAACATTGAATCTTGGCTGTAGGAGGCGTCTGGACCTTAGATGTATTCCATCTAAGAAGTATTGCCCTGCCAAGTTCCCCGCTGAGGGATACAGAGGCCTGGAGGCTGGCAGCAATTGACCTCAGTGACCCAGCACTGCTGGATGGGCTGGGGTTGGGATGGGGGTGATTGATGGCTGGTAACTGCCTACCTTGTTGGTGTGTGCACAGCTTCGTTGGCCACTTCAAGTCCCGACAAGAACGGGAGGCCGAGCTGGGGGCTCGGGCCATGGAGTTCACCAACATCTATGTGAAGAACCTCCAAGTGGACATGGATGAGTGGGGCCTGCAGGAGCTCTTCTCCCAGTTTGGTGGGCACGTTTCCCGAGGGAGTTGGGGATCACTTCAACTTCCTGAGGATTTGTGGGAGGGGAGGGGAATATCTTGAGGATTCCCAAACTCCCCTTTGAGCCAGATTGGTCCTCCCCAGGGAAGATGCTGAGTGTGAAGGTGATGAGGGATGACAGCGGCCACTCCCGGGGCTTTGGCTTTGTCAACTTTGAGAAGCATGAGGAAGCCCAGAAGGTAGGAGCCTCCCCAAGGCCCTGTTTCATGGAGGAGGTGCTGAGCTGGACTAGGAAGGAGGGAGGTCTGGAACGGAGAGCTCCAGCTGCCAGTGGAGGGAAAGGAAGTCCCTCCCCAGCCACACAAGCTAAAGGCAGAAGGCTTCACCCTCCTTTGGGGACTTCCGAGCCCTGAGACTGGCTTCTTTTCATAGATTCTTGTCACATAGATTCTTGTCACATGAGAGGCTGGCTTCTTTTCATAGATTCTTGTCACATGAGAGATAAAAGGGGCCTTCGAGACAGCCACTAGCCTCTTAAATTGGTGGGATCGAGGTCAGGGAGGGGAAGTGCTTTGCTACTTCTTCCAGGCTTTTGCAAATGCCGTTTTCTCAAAACACTTCCCTTCCCCTACTCTCTAGTCCAGTGCTGCCCAATAGAAATGTAACATGAGCCACTGATGCTATTTAAAATTTTCCAGTAGCCACATTAAAGAGGGTGAGAAAGGAAACTGAAATTAATTTTAATAATATGTTATTCAACTTAACATATTCAAATTATGACCACTTCAATGTGTATTCAGTATAAAAATTGAGATTTTTACACTCTCTCTTTTTGTAATTCTTTGAAATCTGATACTTACAGCACAGTTCACTCTAACCATATTTCAAGTGCTCAGTCCATGTGGGTAGCGACCACTATGTTGGACAGTGGAGCTAATTAGTGTGTGTCCTTTGGGTCTCAGCTTATATATTCCCTCCTCTAGGAAGCCATCTCTCCTGTCTTCACTTGCTTCTGGTGAGATGCCCCTTCTGTGCGCCTCCATCATTAGCACAGATCTCTGTGTACAGAACTGAAGCTGGGTCTCGTTTCACCATTAAGTCTTTAGTATTGTACCCGCCAGTAGGTACCAGATTTATATTTGCTGAACAAGTGAATGGTACAAAGCCACATAGTTAGTGACAATAATAGTGTCATATTTGGCCTTCTACCACAAAGCTCTTTTTATGGCCGCTGCCCCATTAAGGTCACTGTTCATGGAAGAGCTCAGCTCATGGTGGATTCTGGCTGGAGACCTGGATCCTGGTGCCATCTCAATAGCAGCTGCTTCTCACTGATCACTTACCAGGGACCTGACACTTCTCTGAGGGTTTTGTATACGTCCTCATCTCCACTCCCACCAGTGCGGGCTCTACTGTTATTGTTCCCCGGGTTATAGCTAGGGACATCATGAGATTACAACCAGTTCTTTCTGACTCTGAAGTTTTGTTCTAGAATACACCGCTCCTTTGAAAGATAACCTCTTGTGTGTCCTTGAACAAATCCTGCCCTCTCTAGGCTTTGGTTTCCCCAATTTGTGAAATGCCAAATTGGAGTAGATGGATGAAGCTACAGGGGTCCATTAACTCCAGGATCTTAAAGACTTTGGTAATGACCTTTAAGACAGCCATAGAACAGGCAATTCCTGAGTCCCCAGCGTATATTTACATATATTTGCATATTTGGGTAGAAAAGCAAAAGTCATCATTTTGTGAAAGTATTTGCTAATGAAATGACCACTTAGCCCCTTCAAATATTTCTAACACCAGTGTCTGATCTTCACCATTGAGTCATGCACACATAAGTCTGCCTTTTGTTGATTTTTGTGGATAAGTCAATGCAAATTAAGTTCAGCGTAAGTGGTTTACAGAAAGAAGTTGTACATCTTTTGCAAGATGTAGGATTTCATGTAATCTAAGCCACTGACAGTTTAGGGTCTAGCTGGCTTAGGACAGTTAACTGAAGAAAAGAAAAATCAATGAGTTAAGACATAAATGTTTCTAAAACTAAAGCCCTCACAGTTAGCAAAAGGACTCTTTTACTGTGAAATCCAACATGAAGTGAAGGATATGGACTATGCTGTCAAACATTTTGAAAGAATTTTGCTCGCTGCTTTGTTCAAATAATCAGTGCGTAGTTAGTTAGAACCTAATTGTTAAATACAAGAAACTCTGCAAATTTCAATTTCACTTTTTAAAGCAGGTTCAAAATCAGATTTTTAACAATCTACAGCTTACTCAGAAATTCTTCTATGTTTTTAAAAAGTGGATTCACTTTAAATGGCCTTTAATGTGGTACTGATTATTCTCAGCTAACAAGGCTGGCCTGGCTGGCAGGTGGCCCCCTGTAGGTCTAGGAGATGGGACTGGAGGCCAGGGCTAAGGCTGGGGGCCTCATGGGGTGGTTACCAAGCGCTCTCACTTCCTCTTCTCTGCACAGGCTGTGATGGACATGAACGGAAAGGAAGTGAGAGGGCGGCTGCTCTATGTGGGCCGGGCTCAGAAGCGGATGGAGCGGCAGAATGAACTGAAGCGCAAGTTCGAGCAGATGAAGCAGGACCGGCTGAACCGTTACCATGTGAGGGTCAGCCTCCTGGCGGCAGCTGCTTCTATGTTCAGAGGGCCCCGAATGTGACTCCTTCCCCTGGCAATCCCAGTTCTGGGAACTGGGCTTTGGGGATTGTGGAGGCCTGCAGATTCCAGGGCATGGGCATGCTGAGTGATTGGTGGGGTGCATGGGTGCTGCACAAGACTGCGAACAGGAGCCTAGGTGGGCAGGGCTTCTCCTACACATGTTGGCTCCTCCCCACCCTCAAGGCAACCTGGAGTTTGGAGGGGAAGGCACATCTAGCAGTATCCTTTCCTTCCAGGGCGTGAACTTGTATGTGAAGAACCTAGATGACTCCATCAATGATGAGAAACTAAGGAAAGAATTCTCTCCCTATGGAATGATCACCAGTGCCAAGGTGAGGGCCAGGGATACGCACAGGGGATAGATGGCCATGCCCTCCCATCCTCTCACTGCCCGTACACTCCTCCCTCCTCACGACTTCCAGAGAGTTGGTGCTGGGCTACCCCTGTTGGAGTTTCGGGGGCTATGTCTGACCCCATTGGAGTTTATCATTCATCTGCAGCCTTGTCTGGACTGGAGGGGAAGAGGGTAGAAATGCAGTCCCAGTCACACAGCTGAATTTATTGAGGCTCACTGTAACCTTGGTTCATTCAACAAGCATTTATTGAGTGCCTGCTGTATGCCAGAGTCCAGAAATTCATGTCTCAGAATTTCCATTGACTTTTGTTGTCATGCCTTGGCTGGTGACATAACCCTTTCTGGGCCTCAGTTGCCCCATCTAAAAAATGAGAGGTTTGGGCTGCATCGTTCTTCATTCTTTCCCATTTATTGAGCACCTGCTTTGTGCTCAGCCCTCTTAGCACCTGAGATGTGGTTATTGACTGTTGTACTCAGTAGCTCTGTGACTTTGAGCAGATGTCCTATGAGCTTCATATATAAGATGAGGGTGTTGGGCTCACTGAATGGTTCTCAACCCTGACTTCTCATTAAAATCCCCTGGGGAGCTCTTCAATACAGGCGCCCGTGTCAGACAAACTGAGTGTAGATCTCTGAGGGTAAGGCCTGGGCATTTTATTTTTAAAAGTTCCCCAGATGATTTTAAGATGACCCAGTGTTCATTCCTTCCATATTTAAGCACCTGCTGTTTTACCAGGCAGGAAAAGCATACAAGAACAAGTCAGATGTGGTCCTTGCCCTTGAGTAGCTTATGGTCTGGGGGGGAAGTCAAATGCATCACTAACTCAGATCTATTATAAGGTATGTCTGTGGAGGGTGGGTAAGTGTTGGAGGTGGAGCTGCAGTAGCTCAGTGGAACAGGAAGGAGGGCTTCCTGTAAGAAGCGGCAGTGGTAGCAGCATTTGAATTGGCTGTGAGGAGGTAGGGAATTGCAGGTGGGAATGAGGAACTCTCCATAGAGATTGGTGTGGGTCATGGGGCTGGGGACCTGCACATGTAATAGCTGTGTTCTTAGGGAGTGCTCTGGAAGTTCTTTTCCCTGCTGAATACAACTTTAAATGTCCTTCAGGGAGCCTGGTGTTTGGGAAGAGGTTCTAACAATTTTGGAGTTAAGGTGCTTTTGAAAAAATGTGACAGAAAGCTGTGGGACATATAAATTAGGCATGAGTAAATTTGATCAAACATCATAAAAAACGGTGGGTCCTCTTTCCCAGCAAATGCATGCTTGGTGTAGTGTTGTGGTTGAAAGATGGAGTTTCAGAGTTAATCAGAATTACGTCTTAATCCCTGACCTACTGCTAACTAGCTGTAGGACCTGGGGGAAGTGACTTTGCCTTTTGGATGCTGTTTGCCCATCTGTAAGATGGGAGCAACATTCCTTACCTCAGATTTGTCCTGAGAACTGAAGAGCCTGCATGTAGAGTACCAGCCCACAATAAGTAGTGAAATCATTGTCTGATTATTCATGTACGTTGCATGTAATTTCGGGAGATTCACCGACCTCCTTGAGGACTCCTTGAATAAAAGGAATTGTAAAAACTTTGGAGTCGTGCTTCAAGTTGAGGCACACCTACCTTGTGAATTGGTTTAAGTCTGTATGTATTTATATAATTTAATATATTTTCTCTTATAAAAGTGATTATGAAAATTAAATGAGTTAATCTATATAAAGTGCTTACAGCGCTATCAAGTTCAGAGTAAGCTCTGCATAAGTGTTAGTTGTACTAATTATTTTTTTACTACCTAAGTTCTTATTAACCTGTTAAGGCAATATTTTTCTGCCAGGAAAACTTGGCTGTCTGGTGAAGCCTATGGACCCCTTCTGAGAATATTTTAAATATGTAAAGAAAAATTCATAGGATTACAAAAGGACAATTATATTGAAATAATTATCAAAATATTAAGGTGACAGCAGTATGTGCATTAAACTATAAGATCTAGTGAAGTAGCAATTATTATAAATGATATTTTGAGATCAATAATGTGGTACGAAAATATTTTCCTGAAAAAGTCACAAGCATGGCTAATAGTACTATGACTATTTATTGTTGCCCATATTCAAAATAGAAAGATATGCTAATGTGAAAATATAGATGCCATTTTTTTCCCTCATCCGAGTTCACAGATCTCCTTGAATTCCATCCATTGACGTCTTTGTGGATCTGTGAACTCTCAGATTAAGTCTCCCAACCCAACCCCCGGGTTGCAGACCAGTACTGGTCCGTGGCCTATTAGGAACTGGGCCACACAGCAGGAGGTGAGTGGCAGGCGAGCGAGCAAAGCTTCATCTGTATTTGCAGCCGCTCCCCAGCACTAGCATCACCGCCTCAGCTCTACCTCA
>NW_006442491.1:28678160-28679754 GCF_000325575.1 Pteropus alecto
CTTGAATAAAAGGAATTGTAGAAATTTGGAGTCGTGCTTCAAGTTGAGGCACACCTACCTTGTGAATTGGTTTAAGTCTGTATGTATTTATATAATTTAATATATTTTCTCTTATAAAAGTGATTATGAAAATTAAATGAGTTAATCTATATAAAGTGCTTACAGCGCTATCAAGTTCAGAGTAAGCTCTGCGTAAGTGTTAGTTGTACTAATTATTTTTTTACTACCTAAGTTCTTATTAACCTGTTAAGGCAATATTTTTCTGCCAGGAAAACTTGGCTGTCTGGTGAAGCCTATGGACCCCTTCTGAGAATATTTTAAATATGTAAAGGAAAATTCATAGGATTACAAAAAGACAATTATATTGAAATAATTATCAAAATATTAAGGTGACAGCAGTATGTGCATTAAACTATAAGATCTAGTGAAGTAGCAATTATTATAAATGATATTTTGAGATCAATAATGTGGTACGAAAATATTTTCCTGAAAAAGTCACAAGCATGGCTAATAGTACTATGACTATTTATTGTTGCCCATATTCAAAATAGAAAGATATGCTAATGTGAAAATATAGATGCCATTTTTTTCCCTCATCCGAGTTCACAGATCTCCTTGAATTCCATCCATTGACGTCTTTGTGGATCTGTGAACTCTCAGATTAAGTCTCCCAACCCAACCCCCGGGTTGGGTTGCAGACCGGTACTGGTCCGTGGCCTATTAGGAACTGGGCCACACAGCAGGAGGTGAGTGGCAGGCGAGCGAGCAAAGCTTCATCTGTATTTGCAGCCGCTCCCCAGCACTAGCATCACCGCCTCAGCTCTACCTCAGATCATCAGGCATTAGATTATCACAGAAGTCTAAAGTTATCCTAAAATAAATTATTTTAATATAAAGGCTAAGATCCTCTTCCCCAGACTCAAAAAGAACTTGGCTCAGGGCCTTGCAGAGGCAGTGGTGGTTTACCAGATGACGCTTTGGGTTACGGTCCTGGTTGATACATGACCTACTTTATTGGCTGGGTGACCCTAGACAAGTCACTCCTTTTTCTCTTTTTTCTTTTTTTTTAAACGATAAGGACCTTTATTTCTACTAAAAAGAAAATTAACACAAAAAGCACCAAAAATAGAAATTCAAGTCGTTTTCATATTCCATACAAACCTAACTCTTTGAGTCTCTAGCTGTTAAGAGCATCTTTTTATACCTGTATTTCACAGATGAACTAGAGAATTTTATGTGTCGTTTAATAAAACCCAAAGAGTTGTCGAATGCAGATTGTTTTTATTATAGTGACCTCAGCTGGAATGTTTATGATTGTGACCCTGACTGAAAAATATACTGTTCTTAGATTAACAAATCCTAGACTACCATCTCGCTTCATTATAGACGCTCCGATGAAGGTACATACACTTAAGCCAGCTTTCTATCACAGCTGAAGAAAATCTTTTCAGAAAGAAGATTCAGAAATAAGAATATATTCTGAAATGCATGTTCTCCCTAACTCTGGGGAATGGTCTATTAAACGTGAGCAGCCCTCAGTTAGCAAGTGGCCTGGTCTCGGACAAGTCACCCTCGAGCCCCATTTCCTTGACTT
>NW_006442491.1:28679767-28685319 GCF_000325575.1 Pteropus alecto
GTGGGAGTCGGCGAAGTGAAGAGCGGCGAGTATCTGGCATGCAGCGGGCCTCAGTAAATGTGGAGGTGACAGCACACCCTGGATAAAACCTCGGCGGGTTCCTCCTGGGCCTGCTCAGGGGAGGAGGGGAGTTCTGCCCCAGGAGCCTTCCTTCTCCAGCTCCAGCAGCCCTTGTCTTGTCTTGCTTTTAGGTGATGACAGAGGGTGGCCACAGCAAAGGGTTTGGCTTTGTGTGTTTTTCCTCTCCAGAAGAGGCGACGAAGGCCGTGACAGAGATGAATGGGCGCATCGTCGGCACCAAGCCGCTTTACGTGGCCCTGGCCCAGCGCAAAGAGGAGCGGAAGGCCATCTTGACTAACCAGTACATGCAGCGTCTCTCCACTGTGCGGGCCCTGGGTGGCCCCCTCTTGGGCTCCTTCCAGCAGCCCGCCAACTACTTCCTGCCCGCTGTGCCCCAGGTGAGGGCCTGCCCAAAAAAAATCTTTCCACACCAGCCAGGTAGAGCAGGAAGACGGAGCTTCACAGGCAGACGGAGCTTCCAGAAACGGCAGGTCTTTCTAACCCCACCTCTAAAGGGGTAATAGTGTCACCGTCAAACGGTGCTTCCCGTTCTGAGAGATTTGTGAATGTTATGCTGAAAAAGATTCTCTGTGGTTGAATAAGTTTGGGAAATATTGCATTAAACGAAAGAAGGACAGATTACCATATACGTTGTTCTACCCTAATATGCCAGTATGTATCCTGATTTCCCGAGGCTGGCAGAGAGTATGTTGCATCACCCCAACTTAAACGGTAGTTTTTGCTAACATCCCTCCTGGATGTTAATGTTCTGAGGGGCATAGTTTGAAAAAGGAGCTCGCGCGATGGCCCCAGGTGTCTTCCTTTCCCACCCCCAGCAGCCCTTGTCTTGCTTTTAGGTGGTGACAGAGGGTGGCTACAGCAAAGGATTTGGTAGAAAGATAGTGGAAGAAGTAGAAAGATGTCAGCCATTAAAGGCTACTAGGATGGGAACATTCCCGCTCCTTTTAGCAATTGCTTAAGCTGGCACAAGTGACAGTATGATGTGTCACCATTTTATCCAGGTCATTGGGCTAGTAGCTCTGATAATAAGGGCAAGGACTGAACCTGAGATCTTGCCCTGAAGGGTTCAGGGCTAATGGACATCTTGAGATGGGAGGCAGGACTCATCCCAGCTTTGTGGGTCTTCAGCATCCAGGCCCCTGGAAGGGACAGTGGAGTTCCTGCAGGGTGTCCTTGAGGGGATACAGTGTCTTACTTCTCCTGCTGCCACCCCTGACTCTGGGTCTTCTCCCTCACAGCCTCCAGCCCAGGCTGCATACTATGGCTCTGGCCCACCTCTTCAGCCTGCCCCCAGGTGGACGGCCCAGCCGCCCAGATCCTCGTGTGAGTGATCCAGCCCTTTCCACCCTCGGCCTGGCCTATGAGTGTGAGCCCCATGAGGCAGCATGTAATATAGTGAATATGAGCTTTGGGTTTAAGCCTGGCTCTGTCACTTCCCAAGGTGTTAATTTGAGTGGGTCACTTCACCTCTCAGAGCCTCAGTTTCCTCTTCTGAATGTGGGCCCGAATGAGGTCTGTGTAAAGCACCAAGCACCTGTAAAAGACTCACAATATAGCCATTATCTGCAGTTAGCTCCAAAGAACTTGTCTGATTTGTGACTGAAAATTCTTGCAAAGCTGAGAAAATGAAACTCCTTTGGCTGTATTGCTGATGAATGGTCCTTTTCTAAAAGTGAAGTTTACGTGACTTGAAACTGTCCGGTAGGACGAAGGTGTGCCATCATGACGCCTGTGCCTCTTGGGGCTCTGGGGAGACATGAGTTGGTTTGTAATAGCGGATTTCCATATTCCCCCCTCCCTGGGGTTCTGGGTCTACCTGACTAGGTGAATTCACTCATCTTTCTGCTGTGAATGCTCTGATTCCCTTTCCTATCCCCTTCCTCAGGGTGCAATGTGCCTCTTTCATCATACTCCCCGCCCCCTTCCCACCAACCTGTCTCTCTCCATTTTCTCTGTGCCACAAGCTGCCTACCCTCCGGCTGCCTCAATGGTTTGGACACCAGCCACGTCGCGGCGTCCCCTGGCCCACGTCAGCAGTGTTAGGCAGGCTTCCACTCAGGCGCCACAACAGGTGCCCCACACCCAAAGAGTGGGTGAGTGTGGGCGGGGCCAGGAGGAATGGGTGTGCAAGGAAGGTGGGGCAGGGCTTGGTGCTGGGTTGGCATTAGCAGGGAGTCAGAACCAGCCCCACCGTGACCTTGCCATTCACGCTCTTGGAGAGCCGGGCTGACTTCGGAGGCCGTGTGGCACAGTGGGCAATGTGCACTTTAGAGGCCCCCAGACCCACTTCCTGCGGCTGGCTCACTCTGTGGCCTTGCTAACTACTATATGGGATCACTTCATCTTTAAAATAGCAATGGAAACAGTATTTCTATTTTGTTGGGTGGGTGAATGAGATGATAAATGCAGGGGCTTAGCACCGGATTTGAACTTAGTAACAAGAGCAGCTGCGAACTAGTGCGTAGATTTTGACTGTAGGCAAGCACATCTGTTCCTTCATTCGGCAAGTGTTTGCGCATTTACGTGCTGGCACCAAATTCAGTGCTGGGGATTCTATGTGAACGCTTGTCTTTTAAGTTTTGTGGCTTTGAGGTTGCTGCCAGGTCCTAACATCCTGTTTGTGTCTTACAGCCAACATTGGTACCCAGACCACTGGACCCAATGTGGTGGGATGCTCGATGCCAGGCGGGCCTCTCTTGACACACAGATATTCTTTGGCGACACCCAATACCCCTGGGGTAAGGCTGGTCCAGCTGCCCTCTTAGTCCAGGCTCCAGGAAGCCTGGCTAGAACCTTGGCTAAGGCTCTGGCTCTCTCTGGGCCTTGTAAAGTTTCGTTTATTAACGTGTACCATCAACATGATTTCCCCGCCCTTACTAACAGGAGGGAAAGGAGCAGGATCATGTGTGTTTATTAATCACGATTTGCTTCGCCTGGGTTATTAACAAAATTAATTTGGATTTCCTTAGTATTTATGTGTTGCGCAGCAAGGATGTGATTAATCTGTAAAACAGAACTGAAAATATCTACTGCAATTAAATTTAAAGGCTGGATATTTATCTCCCTGCCCCACCCCCCAAGTCTCAAACTCAGCATGTTCATCTCCTATCTAGAATTTCAGTGGGTATGCTCCAAACTATTTCTTGCAAGATGAACAAGAATAGTCTTTAAACAGCAAAATGCTTTTAAAGTTACCAAGATGTGAAAAGGTCAGACGTATGCTGGGGATGTGGCCATGAACGCTCCTTGATCCAAAGTGCTTTATTTGGCACAAAGTGATTTTTAGTAAGGTGTGGCTTCGTTTGGCCTTTAGAGATTCCTGGCACAATGGAAAACATCTGTGTTAGAGTAGAACTTTGTCGTCTAGGCCACCGTGCCCTTGTCGGGGACTCTGTCCCACCCAATTGTCCATCCCTTGCCCCCTACTCCCCTCTTGCAGAGCCTTCCTGGAGGCCTGTGCTTACCTGACAGGGTTAAGTGTTTCGAGGCCTTGCCCATCCGTGGTGGTTAAGGGATGTGTCCCTGGCACTATGTGCAGGTCCAGGAGCCTGCTGTGTGCATCCCTGGAAAGGAGCCCTTGACCGCGTCCATGCTGGCCGCAGCACCTTTGCACGAGCAAAAGCAGATGATTGGTGAGTGCCTTGTTCCCCTGGCTGAGAGCTGGCTAGCCTGGTGGGAAATACCCTGAGTGGAGGTCAGACGTGAGGACAAGGTCCAGCTTTGCCGCTGACCAACCTGCTGGCCAACCTTGCCCGAGTGTCCTCTGCATTCTAGGCCCCGTTCTCTCATCTTAAAATACTGATCAGACCAGATATTCCTGAGGTCTCTTCAGCTCTGCTGTCCTATGACTTTGACTTAGTCTGGGAGAGACCTCCAGATGTGGGGAGGTCAGGGGACAGAAAGAATAGGGTGTGAAACATGATCTTGGGTTTCTGCTGGGATGTGGCCCATAAGATAGGTGTTGCGGTTCCTCACACCTCCCCTAAATGGGAAGAAGCTGTCACCACATTCCATCAGCCTCCCAGTAGAACCCATTGCAGGGTAGTGGGAAGTAAATGTGCATTAGGAAAATAAATGTTCCTCACTGGCCCCTGAATTCCTTGTGCAATTCATCTCCATCCCCAGTGTCCATGACAGGCCCTGCTCAAGGGTATCACGAACTTAAATGAATGAACAAACTCACTCGTGGCTGGCAGGTTCTTTTCTTCGTGGCCACCAAGTTCTCCTTAACCTTCTTTGCCTTGGTTGCCACCACCCCATTGTCTCCTCAGCTCACTTGGGGTTTTGCCACTTCACTACCCCACTTCACTACCTACCCCTCGAAAATTCTCAGTGGGGGCAGAAGGCTGTCAGCAGTTCCCTGTAAACGTCTTCACTTTCATCATGGGAAGACCTCTCCCCTTCCCACTTCAGGCACCCCAGCACCCCATCCTGTCCAGACCCTCCACACATTGCCGAGATAGGCTGACCACCAACACTGGGCCTTGTCACTAGAAGTACCTGATGGTGGAAGGTGAACTTATCTTGTATATTTGGCTCCCTGCTCCCCCAAAAAGTCAAGTTCAGCATTATTACAACCTGTCTAAAATTTCAGTGTATACTTGGACCTATTTCTTGCAAAACAAACAAGAGTAGTCTTTAAACAGGAACCAGCTTTGTGTCAGACCCTGTACAGACTCCTTCATGTATGATATCATATTTGATTCTGCAGACTGGCCTCCAAAGTGGGGTTTGCTGTGCCCACTTCATAGCTGGGAGAGGTTCCTGGTAAGGTTAAGTAACAGCCTGGAAAGGAGCACTTCTGGGACAGCCACCCAGATGCCCCAGCACCCCTGGGATGCTGGGCTATCAGCCAGGGGTGTGCATAAGCCATCAGAGGCTGTTCCATGCAGGTGAGCGTCTCTACCCCCTTATCTATGACGTCCACACCCAGCTGGCTGGCAAGATCACGGGCATGCTGCTGGAGATTGACAACTCAGAGCTGCTGCTCATGCTGGAGTCTCCAGAGTCCCTCAATGCCAAGGTGGGCTGGAGCTGGGTGGCAGGAGAGCTAAAAATAAAGGCATCTCCTAGATGACCTAGCAAGCTGCTGCTTGGACAAACTTTATCTTCTTCCTGATACCTCCGGAATCTTGGAGTGAGAGTGATTCTCTGCAGCTCCATAGGCAAGGTTTTGGCACAAGGAGCTGTGTTCTGACTCAGTATGAGGGTTCCCGTTTTCCCAGCTGTCCAGCAGTGTACATCTGTCTTGAGAAGGTGACCGTGGGTTTCTGTCGTGGGAGCCTGCAAGCAGCAGTCAGATGAGGGCTCTGCCGAAATGCTGTGGCGGGAAGGGAGTTCTTGTGTCTAGCGTGCTGAGGCAGGGGGAGGTCAAGGTTCTCCGAGGACCCTGCTGGGGCAGCTGCACTAAGCCCCTCCCGCTGTGTCCCACAGGTCGAAGAGGCTTTGGCTGTGTTGCAGGCTCACCAGGC
>NW_006442491.1:28685397-28745106 GCF_000325575.1 Pteropus alecto
GAGGAATAGTAGCTGAGCCCCGAAGCTATAAAGAACTCTGCAGGGACTGGTTTCACAAAGTCACGGGGAACCATGTTGTGTCTGACTTTCTCCGAGTTTGGAGGAAGCTGTGAGGATCAAAGCAGAGGATAAGCTGTGTGACTAGAATGGGTGTTGACTACTGTGCAAGTACAAAGTGAGTGAGAGTGATGTTCTCTCGCCAGCTGCCCTGCCTGGCCTCACTCAGAATAGGTAGGGCTTCCCCAGGGCCCTGCCTGGCTCCCTTCTGCCCGCCCAAAGGCCTGGCTGGGTCTAGTTTCCGTTTTTAGTTGAAGACCAGGTGTCTGCCATACTTCAGAAACATTTATTTTTGCCCTTTCATCCTCAGAAAATGGAATCCTCACTCCCTTGGCTGAGAGAACAGCGTTTCCTGCTCTTGGCTCGAAGGCCCTGTGAACCGTAACTTGTTTCCCAGTTGGGCTGTACCTGTACCTGGAGCTCAGTGTATGGAATAAAGGCGGGTCGCCAGCCAGCCCCTTACCCTTTGCTTCGTGCATTAAAAGTGCTGCAAATTCTGGCTTGTCTCTCGAGAGGTCTTCTTGTGTGAGGGAGGTGGGGCAGGACAAAGGGTGGGCTTGACCGGATTGGGGCTGTGACTATTGGGAACAGAAACCCAAACAAGTGCTGAAGTACAGAGTGTGGGGACAACAGCACAGAACTGTTGGCAACGGAGCAGGACTACCTGTGATGGCCCCCAAAAAGCAGTTACCACCCACCAAACGAACTAAAGCTACTGGTGCCCATAGCCGGACGCCTGGCTTAAGCACCCCGCAGTGCAGGCAAACACCCAGGAACCAGCGACGCTCTGGGCTGAGGGCTTATGTACCATAGGGAATCCTTGTAGAAATACTTCAGGGTGCCTTCCTGGGTCATGATTTTCCTCCCCTATAGGGAGAGAAGAGCCTTAGGATGTGCTGGCCTATGTTTTCATTAGTCAAGATACTTGCCTTCTAGACCTTGAGAAGAAAGTGGTGACTGGATGTCTCTGCTAAATCTGCCTCAAATTGGGTAAGAGCCATGCCTGCTTAAGAGGGAGCGATAGAGCGGGTACAGCTCCCCACTTTGAAATGGTCCCCTAGCCATGCCTATGAGTTTGTGGACTCTTAGAGGTCTGATTGCTCAGGAGACTCCTTCAGAGAGGCAGGAAGCGCTGTGCCAACAGCTGAGTGCCGCTCAGCACTATGTGATGCTTTAGTCATCGAACTTCTCCATGAAGGGGAAAGAACTGAACTCGGACACAGCCCAGGAAGGGGAGGCAGCCCTTAGGTTTGGCTGGACCCTAAAGCATTCTCCAGCCTCATCCACCAGGTTTTGTGGACTGGAGTGGCACTTTCTGGTCCCTGTGCACACCCGTCTTCCCAACTCGAGCCTTTTCCCTCCCCTCTTTGCCAGCTGAACTCTCATGTTAGAGCTCAGTTCAGACTTTGTCCTCAGGGACCCCTTTCCCTTCATGGGGTCACATCTCCCCGGGTAGGCAGGGAAAGCACTGTGTGACGACTCCTTAAAACGCTGCCGCAATCTGCAGTTTTATACTTGTTCCTGGGATTACCTGATTCACGTCTTGTCAGCCCTCTGAGCAAGGACCACATCTGTTCATTCACTGTTTCCCCAGTACTGTACATAGGGCCTGGCCCAAGCAGACATTTCAGTAAATTTGTTCAACAGATGAGTGCTCAAAAAGCAGCAGCTATTGTTGCTGCAAAATTCCAAGCACAAAGCTGAAAAAGCATAAACGAAAGCACATTTATGTAGAAGATGTTTAATGCAATCAAACACAGTTAACAATATTGGAGTCAGTTCAGTTCAAATTAACTTTGTGTAACAAAAAAACCTAAGAAGCCTGGAGGGGGCCACTGTTGGGGTCAAAAGGCAAGTCCCTGCCCAGAACAGAAGGACACTGACTTCAAGGCAACCTTTCTCCCCACCCCAGCTTCAGGAGGAGTGACCACACCTCTGGGCTCTTGAAACAGGTTAGGCCCCAACATCCACGCAGGAGGCAACACAGAGCCAGACAAAGCCATCCAGGGTCAGGGTTCTGCATCCCAAAGCGGGGCTGGAGCTCAAAACACAGGGGATTATGCCAAGGACGGGGCAGGGATGGCAGCCCTGGAGAACCAGCTCAACAGGCTGCTTTGGGTGTAGGTGGGCCAGAGTGTTCTGGTCCTGTGGCCCACCTGCTCCCACCCCCAGCTCGGTTTGCTCAGATGAACGACAGTGAGGAGTCTGGTGAAGCTCGAAGAGCGACACTGTCTTGAGCTTGCCTGTGTGTGTGGTCCACTAGCTGTCCGAGAGAGGGGATGGAGGACAGGGCTTCGGCTCTAGCAGGGGACCTTGCCTGCAAACAATGTCTGGTTTTGGCTACACTGCGCTTACTCTGAACAAACAAAGCCTCTTAAGGGGTGGGAGGCAGTCACCTCTGAGGGGCAGAGGAGGGAACGTCGAGCTCAGTCTGGGGCATCTGGGGTCCCAGGAGCAGGCACAGAGGAAGGTCGTCTGGCAGAGGTTTCCTGCCACCCTTTCGGGTTTTTAGTTTAACTTCTGGTTAACTTCCTGCTTCAACTTCTGTGCAGGGCCGTTCCTGGGTTCAATTTGCAGGAGGGAGCTGATGTCTGCAAAGCTGGATTTATAGTCCTAATAGAAGAGAAAAGGGCATGAGGAAGGTGCCATGAGGTGAGACCAAGTAAATGTGGGGACAGTTGCTGAGACAGCAGAGGGTTTTCAAACCCTAGCATGTAGGCCTGCCCTGACTGAGCTACCCTGGGCCCCCAGATGACACCAGGGTGTGGCAGATACCCCCTCACCCTGACTATGCTGTGGACGTACCACCACAGGCACAAAAGTCTGTAGCTTAGCTGGTACCTTTTGGTTGGGATCTTTTTACCTTGAGTGCCTTGTAGGCTTGAGCCCGTCTGTAAAATGCCTTCACGTTCTTCCCATCCAGCTTGAGGGCTTCTGTGCAGTCCTTCACTGCTTCCTTGTACTGCTTCAGGACCAAATAGCAAAGCGCTCTGACAGGGAAAGACCATTCCAGAGGTTCCAGTCACTCTTAGGGGCCACCCAGAGCCAGGAGGTAGTTTGAGAAAGGATCCTGATTCGCAAACACCTACTCTGCTGCTTGCTTTCCATTTTCAATCCTCACAACCACCCTAGCCCATAGTCACAAGTGAAAACGCTGGCTCAGGGGTGAAGTGGCTTGATCGAGGGACCGCCACTACTGAGGGGCAGACTGGGGACTCGTCCCAGAGATCTGGAGCTCAGAACACTGGGGACTATGCCAAGGGGAGGGCAGGAATAGCAGCCTTGGAGAACCAGACTCTGTTAGTTCTATCCTCACTTAGTTCTATCCTTTTGTCTACTTTGCGCTCCTATACTATGCTCTTTCGAGCAAAGAAAAGGCTTCCTGAATCTTCCTCCTGACAGATTAAAAAATTAGCCTTAAGAAAAAACAAATACTGGATTCTCACGATATGTATGCTGACATGTTAGGGGTGAAATGTAAAGGTGTCTGCATTACTCTGAAATGCGACAAAAGTAAGATCGACCGATCACTAAATAGTAATAAGCAGATATAACAATGTTAATGATTTTAGATGGTAGGTATATGGGTGTACAATTCTTTCAACTGATATTTTGAAGTTTTTCATAATAAAATGTTGGGGAAAAAACAGTAAGTCAGGTACAGCCATAGAACCAAACATTCTGCATCTATGGGGAAAAAAAGTATGTATGTATCTCCGCCTCACTCGATTCTAATCCTTTTCTCCAAAGACAGTCACTAAAAACAGATGTCTTGGAGCTCAATTATTAAGTCCTTCCATTCCGCTCCACCATTTCTGAATGGGTACAGAGTAGTCAGTTGCCTCTACCATAATTTATTTTTGATTACAAAGAAGTCTGGGTGACAACATGAGTGAATGAAAAGGAACCCAAGCTTTGTAGCCACAAAGACCTGGCTTTGATCACAGCTCTACCACGTGTGAGTTGTCTTCCTTTGTGCTCATTAATTCTTTCTGAACCTGTTTTCTCATAGGTAAAATAGGACCATGACCTAACTTGGAGAATTGTTGTACCAAATAAGAGTCTCAAGGTCCATCCGGGGCCAGGCAAGCTGTAGGTGGCAGGGACCCGGGTGGTGATGTCCACTTGGCTATTAACAGAGAACTGAAGCGGAAGATGACATCCTGGTCTGCACAGATGCACGTGCACTAGTGGGAGCATTCTAATGGCATCTAGGATGTGGTATAATTTTAGCCACAAAGGGTGGAAAATTCAGTTTTGTATAAAATTATCAGTTCTTCAAGTTAAATTTATAAATTCAATGTAACCACAATCAAAAGCCCAACAAGATACTTTTTGGAATTTGTCAAAATGATACTAAGGTTTAGCTGGAAGAACAAACACGGGAAAACGGCTGGGGGTGCTCTGATTAAGGACAAGAAAAAGAGCAGCCCTATGAGATATTATAAAGCAACAGTAATTAAAACAGTGTGGCACAGACACTTCTGCATGTATTTAAACATTGTCTCAAAATGTGGTAAATATCCAGGAAAATGGGTTAACAGAGGTCTCCAGCAGCATGAGGTCAGCAAAGCCAGAGCCCAGAGAAAGAGGATATTTAGAAGATGAAGCTGTGCAAACATGGAACAAATAGGCTGCAGCCCTCTTTTTCAGGTTAGCCTGGCAGACTGAGGCACCCTGATCCACCCAGCCAGTAAAACCATGGGCCCAATACTTAAGCTTTAAAACGAGTTCCCTTTCCGACTCACTAGGCAGTAAACCCTGACCCAAACTGACACGAGGCTAGGCTTTTTCTATTCCACCCATGTGAATGAGGAATTTCCTTAAGCTTCACTGCAGAAATGCTAACAATGAACTTCGGCAAGCTGCCTCGGACCCTAAATGTTATGTGATTAGTAAATGGACCATATCACCTTACTAAAGTCTGAAACATTTTATCCTAAGAGTTTTAGATTACGGAATAGGTGAGCCTATAGTAGATCCAAGGTTTCTGTTAGTAAGGAGGGAGGAACAGATTTATAACATTTATAGGAAATGTTTTATAAAAAATGTTTGGATCAGGTATGGTCCCTTGCTGAATGTTTCAAGCTTCTGATAGTGAAACTAACAGATCTTATTGGAGCCAGGTCCCAGTTCTGTCTCCATCATTTACTGGATGGGTGAGCTGAGGCAAAGCCCTTCCTCCTCTGAGCCTCTTAACTTTGAAACAGAAAGACCAATTATTATCAATGCCTCTGAGCTTTCTTCCAGAGCAGTGACTCCTGCACAATAAAGGGATGGGGCCTTTGCTCCCAGGTCCTGTCAGTGGAATCGCTGACCACCGTCAGCAGCTCATGGCGCAGGGCCTGCTAGAGCACCACGAGTCTGCTCCCTCAGGCTAGACTGGACCCGTCTCTCTTGTTCTCAGGCCAGATGATAATTACTCCATACCCTGGGTTCAGCCCTGTGCTCTCAGACAGAGTGCCAAAATTTCTAACAGGAGGGTCTTTGAGAAGCCATGGGTAGGAGCAGAAAAATACGGAGAAGCTATGAGACTTGTGTTGAGGTTGTGTCTGTGTAGCAAGCACACTGCTTGCAATGCCTGCGCGTGGTGACTGAAACGAGTGTGAATGCATGTGCTGAGCTGCAGCATATTGACTCAATGCCAGGGATGAAGAGCCCACCACAGTTCAAGAGAAGACTATAGGGCAGAATATCCCATGCCCTGAAATCCCCCAGGCCAGCAGCTGCGGGGAAGGTACCTGTTGCTGTACGTGGCGGATTCCAGGTTACTAAACGAGAGGCTTTCACTGTACTTCTCAATAGCTTTCTTATGGTTTCCCTTCTTTACAAGCTCATTGCCTTCTTCCTTCAGAACTCTGGCTCTCTCCACATCCCCAGCAGAAGGCACTAGATGCAAATTCAGAAGAGGAAAAAACCATGGAGCAGGTGCCTGACGGAGATCGACAAGGCCTCTTTGGCACTGTCTCATCTAAGTCATCTACAACCCTCTCTCCCCAGAGGTTTCCTACGCTGTTTGAAAGCATCATTCTTAATCAATGAGTCCCCCAATTAATGGCTTCTGGAAAGTTTTTCGTTCAGAAGAGCTTGGGGCGTCCTGGTATAAACATACAAGCACATAACATACACATGATAAAAAACAATCTGAGTTCCAACCCTGGCCTTGCCACTTAGCAGCCGGAAGACCTTGTGTGACCTACCTCCTCTGTGGGACCTCAATTTCCTAACCAATACAGTGGGGGCAACACCTACTCTACACAAGGCTGTTGTCAGGATGAAATCTGAGAAGACACGACAAAGTGCAGAAAGTGCAGAACTCCTTATGAACTGTAAGCAGGAGAATTAGTAGTATTTAAATTAACAAGCGCTTGGTACAGAAGGTGTTGCTCCCGGGCTCTCAGGAAAAAGCAGAAGAGTCTGCTGCTCCTCATCGCTATTTCGGTCTGAGCTTGTGGGTATCCCCCTCACTTAACACAGGCAGCTCTGCCCCAGTGTTCAAGGAGACAGGTGAAATTCAAGCTGCTCTTGTTCCAGCCCCGGCTCCCATATCACCTGCTTTTTTAATTTTTAAAAACTATCTTTATAAAATACTAAATATTTATGACAAGGGTAAGGCTCTAGAAGTAAAACCAGCACCCTTCAACTCATCCCTCACCTTAAGAGACAGAACAGTTACTGGGGCCTTTGAAGCTCTGTGGGCCCCTCCCCAAACCAATCTACCACAGGAGGATACCATAATCCCCATTCTGTACATCTTTCTTTTTTTTGTTTTTGGTAGTTTATACACTGTGGTATCTATAAACCGTTTGTTATTTACTTTGTTTTTGAACTTAATGTAAAGAAATACATAGTTCTATGTATTCTTCTATGACTTGTTTTTTTTTTTTTTCCCCTGCAAAATCATATTCCTGAGATTGATCCATGTCGATGCATACACCTGTAGTTCATTCATTCTCACTGCTGCAATACAACTGATTTTTCCATTCTTCTATTTATGGAGACCTTTATGATTTCCCATTTTGTTTTTTGCTATTATAAACATTCTGCTAAGAATATTCTCATACGTGTCTCCTGGTGCACGTGTGCATGAGTTTCTCTAAAAGCAGAGCCAGAGGGTTGCAAGGTACACAGAGCTTCAGCTTTACCCCAGCTCTGCAACACGCCACACGCTGCTGTCATGCTTACGCCCGCTGTTCACCAGCAGCCTCCATGCGTTCGCTCTCTAACTCTCCCCAGTGCCTCTGCCAAGAATTCCCGTGCCTTCTCCCTCTCCCTTCTGAAGGCCCCGCTCGACATGTCACCTCCACTGCCACCTCCCCTGTGAGCCTTTCCCTGACTCCCCTAAGCCCAGTCACGTCAATTCCTATTCTGAACTCCCCAAACACCGAAGACTCTAAAGCACTGTCCTTCCTCCTGTGTTTTAAAATGCTGTTTATGTGTCTCAGTATCTCATTGGACCAAGAGCTTCCTGAGGGCCAAGACAGCCCAATCTCTCTGTGTCACATATGGCTTAGTGACTCTGAAAGAATGAAATGAATGGTAGGTGCACTGAAGCTACCTTGTTCATTAGCACCCCACATTTTCATTCTGGGAACACTTACCAGGCTCCCACAAACCAGAGTGAATGCTACCCGTGGCCAGAGAGGTTTCCCCTTGGGAACGGGAGTAACTCCTGTCCTCCCCCAACACCCGCGGCAAGGCTCCGGCCCGGCCCCCTTCTGCACCGCCTGTCCTCAGCGCCCAGCTTGCGGGGCTGGACTAATTTCCCTGGTGCATTGTAAGGGCGTCCAGTGAGCCCCCGCCTGAAGAACGGCCTGTTTCACACAGTCGAGGTGGACAGTCTCCCGTGTAGGGCTACCTGGCTTCGATCTCCTTTCCCTCATTTCTCTTCCTCTAAGGACTCGTACAGTGTGTGTGTTCCTGGGGAAGCATCACCCTCTAGTTGTGAAAGTGATGCAGTAATTTCCCTGGTGCATTGTAAGGGCGTCCAGTGAGCCCCCGCCTGAAGAACGGCCTGTTTCACACAGTCGAGGTGGACAGTCTCCCGTGTAGGGCTACCTGGCTTCGATCTCCTTTCCCTCATTTCTCTTCCTCTAAGGACTCGTACAGTGTGTGTGTTCCTGGGGAAGCATCACCCTCTAGTTGTGAAAGTGATGCAGGTGGCTTTGGGCTGAACTAATCACAAAATCTCAGCCCCTGGTCACAGAGACTAGTTCAGGGAATGGCCTATGACTAAAGAGGCCAGAATAAATTGAGAAAATATGTGGGTTAGGGATTTGGGGAAAAGAAATCCTCTCAGACAGTTTTTCTCTTCCTCTGGGTCATGAAGGATGGATATGGATGTGAGGCTGTTAACAGTAAAACAACTGTTATAGCTGTTTTACTGCCAGGAGGAAAGACTGCTCAAGGCAAAGCTGACACGTGCCAGAGAAGAGAGCTGAGAGTACAGAGACAGAGTCGGAGCCTGATAATGTGGGGAGCTGCTGGATCAAACCTTGCCTGAACCTGAACTCTGCACTTTTCAATTACATGAGTCAACAGAATCTCTTTATTATTTTTACCAGGATGAGTTTTCTATTCTTGTAACTAAAACATCTGAAATGATACATCCCACATGCTGCCAGAAATGCGAAGGGAACTATCACCGTATACCTATATGCCAGGCTGAGAGTTCAACGTGCCTCATGTCACTTAGTCCTCACAGCTGTGGGGTTTTCTCACCACCCCCACTGTAGAGTTGAGGAGAGAGTCTCTGGGAGGTTAAGACTCTTGCTTGAAGACTATTTTTATAACTCAGCTTAAACCAGGCCAATTTTCATAGGATTACTCTAAAGAAAGTGGCTATGGGGAGACTGCAACACTGAGCAGGAGGTCACAGCTCACCTTTGTTCTTTGCAGTTGTGGTTTCTTTGGATTTGCTTTTAGCTTTCTCTTTACGGTTTTCCGAAGGCAAGGAATCCCACCTCTTCTGAGCTGAAACAGGCACCAAGGGGATCGAGGGCAGCTTCAGGCGCCACTCAGGCCCAAGTGAGTCCATGAGGGCTCCGGTCATCCTGGAAAAGCAGGCAGGATAACCCGGAGGCTTCCAGCTGGGTCGAGATGCGCCTCCTCTCACAAACTGAACAGAGGTGTATGAGAGCCTGTGTCATCCCCCCGATCTGAACCATCTCTTTAGATCCTCTCAGATTGGCTACCACGATTCTCCCTCCCTGCCTGGCCCTCGCTTGGTCACACTATGTTAACTTCAAAGTGATGACCTGTTGCTTGTTAAGGGTACTTAAACCTTACCTTATTCCCAAAGGACCACACATTCCCCAAGAAAGGACCATATGCTTTATATTAACGGATCTATTACAAGGCCATTGAAGCACCCCACACTGGATTAATGTGAGTTTTAAAAAATGCAAATCTTACATCATTCTCAAATTTGAAAATCCTTCAGTGGTTCCCATTTCCCTAAGTGAATGGGGACTGAGATCTGGTCCCCTCCTATGGCTCCATCTTCATCAGGTGCCACATTCTCTCGATCCTTTTGTTCAAGCCTTTGCACGTGCTTTGTCCTCTACCCAGAACAATCTCTTCCACCTCCCAGTCCCCGTTCCCACTTTCTAGGTTGTTTAACTTGCTTAAAATGCTGCTCAGTGACCATCTTCATTTTGTTATGATCTCCAGCACTCAGCACGTCGTTACCTGGCACCCATCAGAGTCCAGTAAGTATGTGCTAAATGAGTGAATAACACCAACTCTGTACTTATTCTGCTTTTACAACCATGTTCCTATGACACTAGAATGAAAACACAGAATGACATCACTATAAATTCATAGTCTCTTGACTACACCCTCAGAGCTGTTTTTCTGATCGGCCCAGCTATTTCAAATCTCTTACCCTCCTCAGCTCTGCTCCTTAACCCTCTTTCTTTTTCAGAGAAAACTTCCTCATACTCCAAATACAAACCTGCCTGCAAGGGCGCCCAAGCCTTCCTATTTCTCTCTTGTCACAACAGAAGAGCTGACCAGGCCAATCCCTCCACCTACGCTCTGGACCCCATCTCTTCATGCCTCTCCTAGGGGCCACACAAGCAGCATCCCCCTCTCCTACATCTTCATTATTTCTCTCTGCTGGCTCCAACTATCAGCATTTAACTCTCCTTCACTTAATAAAACCCTCCTGGACATCCCTCTGCCATTGCAGCTACACTCCTCTGCGTCCCCACGGCCAGACTTCTTGAACCCACTGCCATCTGGCTCCTGACTCCACCGAACCACTTCCATCGGAATTGTCAGGAACTTCATTGCTGAACCCTTGGTCTACTTAAGCTCATTGGGACATCTGATATGAATGGCATCCTCGTCCTTCTGGAAACACTCCTTCCCTTGTGACACCAAGTACTTCAAGTTTCCTCCTCCCGCTCTGGCTGCTGTTCCTCTCTAAGTCCCTCAAATGTCAGAACTTCTCGGAGCTCCATCCTTTCCCTCCCACACGCCTGCTGTGGTATTCTTCTTTTCTCCCAAAACCTCAACCCACTTCTATGCCAACGACCTTCAAATGTGTATACTTGACCTATACTTTCTCCTTTGCCCCAAACCCATGTAAATACCTGGGTGTCTTCCTTACGTTTCTAGTCTCATGTCTCATAGTCGCCTGAGACTCAACATGTCAGCCACTGGGATATCTCTTCTCTTCTCCGCTTCTCACCACCCAGCCACCAAAACTTGTTGAGATAGTACGTAAACGTCCCTTTAACGGGTCCCACTGTTCTCTTCCCACTCTCCCCACCACCCTTCCGGGTTACTGCATGCCTCCTTCCTACTCTGTTCTCTTCAGCCCGGCAGCCAGTGAACTTTTCTCTCAAATCTGCTCATGCTGCCCGCCTGCTTAAGACCCTTCTGCAATGGGTCTTAACACTGTGCTCAGGTTAAGCCCAAGCCCCTGAACGCCAGGCCCTGTGTGATCTGGCCTCCCCACTTCTCCTGGGCTGAACTCCTCACCTACAGCATCATGTGAAATGGACTTCTCACAATTTCTGTAATACATCATGCTTGCTCACTCTTGCACCCTTTCTCCTGGCTGGTCTTTGGCTCCAGATCTCTCAGTTCACCTCCTCTGGAAGCCCTCTCTCGCCTCCTCCTAGCTGGTTAGGCGCCTCCTTTCTGCCCCTTCAGCCCTGTGTGCTGCCTCCCACCCAGCACTCATCCCTCGTTGTGTGCTTGCCCATTAAGGACCAGTGTTCTCCAAGAGACCAGGAGCTCTGTCGGGGCAGGAAGAGGTATGTCTCAGGCAGCAGCCCAGGCCCTGGTGCAAAGTCGCGCCTAAGTGGCAAATTTTATTGAATGATAGAAACTAAAAGGAGTAAAAACATGTCAAGCTGGAAATGCACTAAACACATATCATGAAGTCCTATTGAGGGTTTGCTATTAGTGTGGTGTTTGGCTTTCTCGCAGCCCACGCAAAGAGGGGAAGGAAATATGATCAGTTACACAAATGAGGGAATTCCTCGGATAAAAACAAACAACTGCCCAGAACACCAGAAAGAAACTTTACGCAAGGGGCCTCATGAAAGGGTTGTAGCAGAATACCCTGACCCATGTCCACAAACAAAATCCCTACAGCCTCGTTTACCAGCAGCTTGTGCTTGGGTCCTACTTTCCCCACTCTCAGTAGCTCTTGGGAGCAAGTGGAGTCTGCATCTCTTTATTTCAGCATTCCCACTGAACCTGGCACAATACCTTCAACAGAGCTCAATAAACTACTACTGTATGAATGAATTTGAGCACCTAGGCAATGAAAAACAAAACAAAAAATCTCAGGCTCACCTGTTGATGCCTTCCAAGGCTGCCTTCACACTGTCATCGATCTGCAGCACGGTCTTGTAGTCAACGTAGGCCAGGGGATACTTCTCCAGAGCCTCGTAGGCTGATGCTCGTCGCAGTAAGGGTTTCATGCTGAAGGGAACTAAGGCCAGCGCGCTAGAGCAGAAGGCAGAAATGTCATCTGGCTGCTAAGCTACCAGGGCTTCCCCCGCAGCTCCTTCCAGGCAGGGTCAGCTACTGCATGCAGTATATAGGAGGTCACTTCCAGGAGAGAGACACTATTGAAAACGTCAAACCTTAAAAGAGGGACTTTTCAACTTAGACTGAGTAAAGGGAAGAGAGCAGAGAACCACTAATATTGTGAAATTTGTGTGCATGTGCATCAATGTGCATTCATACTGCAATCCCCCCCGAACTAAGAACGAGTGCCTTGTAGCTTTATGCCTCTTTGCGTTTCTGCAGAGTTGTGGCCCAGTGGAAGTAACGAACAGGCTCTGGCGTCAGATGGAGTGGTGTTTGAAGTCCACCTCTGCCACTAACTATGTGACCCCAGGCAAATCATCTCATCACCTCAATCCTCTGCAACCCAATTTTAGCCTGGGAAGGATGGAAATCTTCCCCTACACAGTGGTCACGAGGACTGCGAGAAAGAAACCTAGCACAGGGCCTGGTACAAATCGACTCAGCACAGGCTCCACGAGCATGCTCGCCTCTCTTCCCTTCTCCCATCTACTACCAGGGCAATGATTCTAAGGCAATGTCACAGGATATCAGATCTGAGAACACATTAAGGTATGTGTGCTAGTTTAGCAATGACGAAAGAAGGCAGCATCAGACTGGCTTGAAGAAGAAGTATACCCAGGCTCCTCTTCCGAGCCCCGAAGGCACCCCGAAGTTACCCTGACTACTTACGAAGTGCAATCTTTGATGCAGTCTCTGCAGTTTCCATCCTTCAAGTAGCATGCTGCTCGGTTGGAGTAGAGAACACTTTCTTCTTCGAGGTCCGAAGAACCTGCCCAGGTGGAAGCAGAAAGCATGAGATTAATAGGCTGGGAAATGGATGCCTTGGGGTCCTGGGTGCATTCACATTCTGAGCTCTCGGCTTTGGTAAAAGGTAGCAGAGATGACTATAACCTGATCAGGCTTGATGGTCCAATGGGCTGGCAAGTTTGTCATTAGTACATGGGAGAGAGAACACCAAGCATCTTCTTATTCTCTCACTCTACCACTAAATTTGGCATCAGGCAAAAGATAAACATGAAATAGCTGCCTTCTGCCTCGAAGAAATCCATGCTATAACTATTTAGGGGTAGATGGTGCATTCATTTTATTACAAAAAGCATGTAAACTCAATTTAAAAAGTATGATAAAGGGAATGAATGAGTGTTGTGGGGACATAGACAACAGAGATTGATTCTACCCAGTTAAATCAGAGAGGACTTTGCCAGGGAAAAGTCCCCTGGGTGTGGCAGGACTGTGGAGAACTTAATGAGGGGAAGGACTCTAGCTCCCCAACGGGGAGGAGAATTATCAGACATTTCTCTAAAGGCAGTCTTCACTCTCAGCGATCTCAGAAGCTCAAGTGGCCATGATGATTTTCATTTTTAAAAATAATTTTTCAACCACTGCATACCCACTGGCAAGGGCCATAATTAAAGAAAAAAAAAGAAAAAGGAAACTATCAAGGTTGACCCAGTAAGTCTACTCCCAGGTATATACCCTAAGTAACTGCAAACAAGCTCTTTTAAAAAGTGTGAAACATACAGAAAACAGATATTCGCTATCCATCGCTAGGCTTAGCAAACATTCTGTTCCCAATCTTTTTCATTTTTGATATGGCCAAAGCTCCACTCATCCTGTTCCCTGTGCTCCATCTCCAGATTCCCAGATGTCAGCACAATCCTGAGGCTGGTATGTAACATTCTCATGCGTGTTTGTCCACCTTTATTATATATGTATTCACAGGTAAGATATCATTTTCTATCTTTTAAAGCTTTTCCTAGGTGACACCTTATTGCCTATCCTTCTGCAACTTGCCTTTTTCACTAAGTATCAGGTTACCACATCTTTCATTCAATACCAACAACAACAAACAATAACTTTTTTTTTTTCTTCTTATTTTGTCAGGCCCTGAATGAGACAGCACAGTATAGAGATAAGTAAAATATATCCTTGCCCTTAAGGAACAAGTACAAGTACTCGAAACTTGTAATCCATCTCAAGTCCCCGGAGAACGGGTGCTCAGAAGCAGCAGTCGCCAGTACGGTACAAAGGACAAACCAACCCACAATCCAGCTTGTGATCCTGCACAAGTCACTCAATCCCTCTGATCGCATGTGCTCACCTATCACATGACACTATCATTTCACAGACTTGCTGGAAGGGTTTACTATGTTACATCGCGTCTGGCTCTCCTTTTTTTTTCTTTTCCTTTTTTTTTAGGCGAGGTAACCTTTTTGGTTGACCTCACCTAAACTTGACAAGACCTTGTCAGCTTACAATCCCTTATTTCTTATTTTTTACGCCTACAGCACGGGGTCTTCCTAGGTGGTCTCCTATCCAAGTACTCTCCTTCAAGATCAGGAAAACTGATCAGAGAAATAAAGGGACTTGCCCACGTAGTATCTAAAGAACGATGACAATCCAACTCTCATCCCCTCCTAAATCTAGACACCAGGCCAGCTCTTCTAGGGACCCAGAATAAATCCCTACAAAAGCACAAGCTTTTCCAAGCCAGCTGGGGCAGGATGAAAAAAAAAAAAAGGCAGAAATATCAGTATCTCAAATTCCTCAGTGACTTCAAGTGAGGCTGAGATGAGCAGGTGGAGTGTTCTAGGGAAAAAAAAAAATGAAGCAAAAGTGGCTTGAAACTGCAAAAGTCCAAACAAAAAAAAGGCAGCAATTCGGAGAGGATTGGGGGAGAAGTCTAGCAAAATGATTACAAACTTGGACTTGGGACACAGACTCATATTCAAATCCTGCCTATAAAATGTCTTCATTATGTAACCCTGGGGTAGGCAACTTAACCCTTCTGGACTCCTCACCTATCAAGTGTCTTAGGCACAGGTTAGTATGAAGATAAAAAGGGACAATGGCTAGCACATGGGAAAACACTTGACAAATACTAGCCATGAGAAAAAGAAGGAAGACAAAGGGAAATAGGTACTACAGAGAAGGGATTCCAGTGAGGGCTAAAACAGTTTGGAGAAGAGGTTTTAGGGAAAGGGCTGTGGTTGGTTGAAATGAGCTGGAGGCTGGAAGAACTGATGAGAATATGCTACTTCTCTACTTAAAACTCTCCAGTATCTTCCCATCAGGGAACAAGACCCAAACTTCTCACCATGGTCTCCTGTGTAAAATGTCTACACAATAAGGTTCTGCGTGTCTAACTGACCTCAAATCTTATTACTCCCTCCACTGGCGCACTATGCTTTGGCTCCTGGAACACACCATGCTTATTCCATCTGGGTGCCTTTCTACAGGCTTATCTCAGAGATATTGAGAGTTCGATTCCAGACCACTGCAATAAAGCAAGTAGTTATCTTTTTGTTGGTGGAGAGTCTTGTCTTCCATTTGTAAAAAAATACAACACACATGAAGCATGAGAAGTACAATAAAACGAGGTATGCCTATAATTACAGTTTCCTCCACATGGAATGCTCAGCTCACAAAACTTTGTGCGCCTGGCTACCTCTCATCATTCAGACATCACCTCAAATGTCACCTCTTCAAATAAGTGGTCCTTGACCTCCCATTCTAAAGGAGCTCCCTAGTCGACTCTTTATCATATCACCATGTTTGTCTCCTACAATAACCCTCATCATTATTGGACAGGTCTTGTTTACTAGTTTAAGATCCACACTCCTCCTTACCAAAAACAAGAATGTGTGATCCTTGAGAGAAAGGACCTTCTGTCTTGTTACACAATCAGGACATAAAGGTGCTCAACAAATATTAACTTAATTGAAGACTGGTTGAGGAGAAGGAGAGTTGAGCTATATCCTCAAGGATTAGAATGACGCCTGAATAACAGGATGGGGACCAACGGAACGGTTAAAAAGCAGGTAGCTCACACCTACCAGGATGGCCACTATCAAAAGAACAGAAGATGAGTGCTGGTGAGGATGCTGAGAAGTTGGAACCACTGAGCACTGTTGGTGAGAATGTAAGATGGTACAGCAACTGTGAAAAAAACTATGGAGGTCCCCCTCCCCCAATTAAAAATAGAACTACTATATGATCCGGCTATCCCACTTCTGAGTATATATCCAAAAGATTTCAAAGCAGGACCTTGAAGATATCTGCACAGCCATGTTCATCACAGCATTCTTCACAATAGCTAAGAGGTGGAAGCAATTCAAATGTCCATCAGCGATGAATGGACTTAAAGAGCGGTATAACCATGCAATGGAGTATTATGCAGCCTTAAAAAAGGAAATCCTGTCACATGCTATGACATGAATTATAATGTCCTTGACATTATGCCAAGTGAAATAAGCCATTCATAAAAGACAAATATTGTATGATCTCACTCATTTAAAGTATCTAGTCAAAATCATAGGTATAGAAAGTAGAAAGGTGGATTCCAAAGGCTAGAGGGAAGGGGGAGAATTAGCATTCAGTGGGTATGCAGTTTCAGTTTGGCAAGATAAAGTTCTAAAGATCTGCTGCACACAGTGTGAATATACCTACTCAACTCTATACTTAAAAATGATTAAGATGGTAAATTTAATAAGTATTTTTTACCATAAAAAAGTGATAAAGCATCTATTAATGTGGAAATGTTTCTGATATGTCATTAAGTGAAAAAGAACCAGTAATAAAACCATGTTACAATTTAAAAAAAAAAAAAAAAGGAAAGAGCCAAGGAAGTTTCTCGTAAAATGCCAACGCTGGGAATGGTAGGGAAGTGTAGTGGAAAGGCCTGGTGGGACAGTCGGCCGCCTGTAAAGGAAACCCCAGGAAGGCAGGGAAAGCGCGAGGTCTGGGTAGATGGGGTGGAGGGAGACGGGAGAGAGAAGCAGCTTTGGAGGTGAAAAGAGGGGGGCCAGGGTCATACCTTGCGCCTGCATCAGCTGCAGCGCACGGCTGTAGAGCGCGGCGGCCTCGCCGAACTGGCCGTTGCGGAAGCTCTGGTTGCCGGCGGCGCGGAGCCCCTGCACGGAGTCTGAGAGTTTGGGAGCCATCCCGGGGCCAGGCCGGCAAACGCTGGAGCGGGGCGCCGCCGTTCCCGCCACAGAGTCTTGCTTGCGGAAAGGCGTCTGAGCGGAAGGAAAGGCTTTAAGTCCCGGGTCCGACTGCTAACTTGACAGAGAAGGGGCGGGACGGATTGGGACGGGGTGGGGCCTGCGCCAATCGGTGGCCCGGAGCGCCCGGCGCTCTGTGCATAGCGCATGCTCAGTTTGGCGTTTACGTTCCCGTAAGCTATCTCCTTGGTGCTGCGCTGGGTACCTCGGGGTGCTGGAACGCAATGGATGAAACAGTGAAAGAAGCCAGGCCTCTGCTCGCATGGCGCTTATATTCTAGTGGAATCTGACAAAGAACTAACTCATGAGCAAAGGAAAAGGATAATTTCATAATGTTTATGAGCACTATGAGGGAAACAAAACACTAATGCATTAGAAAGGGACCGCGTGGGGACCGTTTTAGATAAGTGGGGGTGGGGACAGGCATCTAGGAGGGACTAATAATTGAGCAGACACCTGAAAAGATTTAGGGAATGCTGTTCCAGACAAAGGGATAGCAAATGCAAAGGCACTGAGGCTGGAAACTAACTGGCACCTAGTGTTCTACAGATATTGAATTAATAAATGAATGCACGGATAGATTGGTGGAGGATCTTCACTGAGGGAAACCAGCTCATCTTCTGCCTCATCTGACTTTATGTCCCGCTTAATACTTTTTTTTTTTTTTAGGTGAGGCAACCCTTAGTTGACCTCACAGATTGCAAGGACCTCATCAGTTTACAATCCCTTATTTTTTACGCCTACAGCACCTGGTCTTCCTAGGTGGTCTCCCCTCCAAGTACTAAACAGGCCTGACCCTGCGTAGCTTTCGAGATCAGACGGAATCGGGCTTGTTCAGGGTGGCATGGCCGCAGACCCCCCCCTTTTTTTTAAATTGCTTGTTGCTACCATCACACGTTAAGTGGTTTCTCTTGCTTCCTAGTATTTGCTTAACGCTCTCCTACCCTGGATTTTTTTTTTCCAAACACCTTTTCGCTTGCCTTATGGTAATTCGACCTATAGTCAATGCAAACATCATTTCTGAAAGCTTTTCTTGACTACTCCTCCCCCTTCCACTATGTCCCTCCTCTGCTCCTATTGCCCCTGGGGTTTATCCCTAATTTAGCACATATCAGTCTGTGATTGTCAGTATACAGTTTTTCCCAAAGACTCTGAGGTCTTCAGAGGCAGGAAGCAGGTCTTCTTTATCTTTGTCTCCCCAAGACCTAATAGGCCCTGGCACCTGACATGCATTTATAAAGATTTGCTGACAAAAACCTGGTCTCTGACCCCAGGAATTTAGTTACAATTATTTGTGTAAACTCTTAACTCAATCAGACTATAAACTTTCTGAAGATTGAGTAGCTGTTCCATCTAAATTCCCTTAGCCCAGCACGGCCCCCACAGAAGACGGAAGAATGAACACCCAATGTTGTGGGGAACCCAGATGAGACACACGGCTGGCTATCTACTCAACAGCCTCTATCTTTGCTTCCAGAAGTCTGAATTTTCCTTGAGATTCTCCTGGCCCAGGACATTATTCAGGATGTCTCTAAACCGTCAACTGAAGGTCTGCTGCCAGTTAACACCAACAGCAATCTACCATTTGGGGTGCAACAAATGGGGGACTTCGGTGAAAACAACTCAATTGTGAAACAGCTTGATGTGAGATGGGCTTGGTATGAATCAGCTCTGGTGTTACAGTTCTAGCCAGAGAAACACAGCCTTTTGTAAAAAATGGAAAGTGTGCTCCTAGAAACGGGGAACTGGACTTACACATAGCAGAGTGCCAGACTCTGGTCATTTCTATACAAATAAGGACTCCACGGCCTCACAATTTGATTGGTCCAAATAGCACTGTCCTGATTGGTCAGAATAGAGAGATACTTTGATTAGTCAGTGAAGATGGCAAAAGAAGCTATAGCTGCACAGCTTGATTAGACTGGTAAAGTCAAAGTCCTATTGGTTGAATTTAGATCATAGAAACTCCTTTATAAGGGTTTGCTCAATCAGCAGGCACATAGTGCAGGAGGCCAGCAGTTCAGTGTGGGTTTTCCTGAACCACAGCGTGGGTGAGAGGCCCCTGTTAACAATGGCCGCTAGGCTCTGTTTATAAATTTGAGCCCAACTAGCTACCAGGATCCTTAACAGGTACACTCATTCTCGAATTGCCATTACCAACCACAATAATCTCATTCTTTTTTGCCAGCGATTGGTCAAGGAGTATGTGACCCTGATCTGACCAATGAGATAAAAAGATGTTTGTGGGGTACTTACAGGGAAAGTTTTTCTTCCTTGAAAAGAGGAGAGGTACAGGACTTTGAACTACACTTTTTTGTGCTCTTTCTACTTTGGGTAGTGTTGGGTAAAGGACATGATACCTGGAGGTGTGGTAGTCATTTTGTAACTGAAGCAATAAATGCTCAAGTATGAAAAGCCAACACGCTGAGTAGGACTGGAGGGGAAGGATGACATTAACATTGTTGGCCACTGAATCATCCTAGAATTAATCAACAACAAATACCATTTAAATGTTTTCTTAATTGCTTGCAACTGAACATATTACAAGTGGAATGCCACACAAGTATCCCCTGAACAGTGGAGATGACATTATGTACCTTCTAAAGCTAATGTCAGTCCATCATCTGGAAAAGTCCTGGGAAGGGGACAAAGGAGGGGTGTCTGACACTGTGTATTGGTAAATTGACATTGATTTTAAATGTTGAGTACCTACTTATCTATAGGGATGAGTGTGTGGGCACAATGCCAGGTCAGACACAGAATGACCCTTCAAGGAGGAAAAATCCAATGGGCAGCAGAGCCTGAACATAAGGTAAAAAGTAGAGTAGTACAGGAAAAGTGCTAGAAGATTTCAGAGGACAGAGGATTGACTTCTTGCAGGAGGGACCTGTAATGGCTTCCTGAACTTTGTAGAAACTCTCCTTGATCTTACTTCCTCAGAGCTCCTACTGCCATTTGTACAGATCTCTTATAGAACAAAGTGACACTTTTGGGCTAAAACCTTTGCTAGCTGTGTATATGTGAGTCTCAGCTTCCTTACCTGTAAACGGGGAATAATAATTCTTCATAATGTTGTTTTGAGGATTAAATGACAGTCTAGGATTGTGCCTGGCACATAATAAATCCTCAGTAAATGTTTTCCTCCTGTGTCAGAGGAATGGCTCCATTATCCCGTTTTTAGAATATGGGGTGCCATACCTGGGTGGCCCTGAAAGATGGTTGCTCAGGTGTTAAGTTTCATGTATAGCATATCTTTGGGAAAAGCAGGACTATTAAAATAGTGAAAGGTTGCTCTGGGTAAATTTCCTCCTGTAACTGTCACAGAGGTAAACTGGGTGGCAACTGCCTTTTTCCTAACACTCGTTGGCGGTGGCAACTGAAGAATTACAAATGGCAATCCTTGGAACTGGGGCTCTGACTTTCATGTCCAATCAGAGGGTACACATCAGTGGTTGTCCAGTTTGGTGGCGCAGGCTCTAGAATCAGACTGATCTGGCTTTACATCGTTATACTGTTGGCTCTATGACCTTCACCTCCGTGGTCTTATGAGAGTAATAATCGTACTTACCTTATACAGTTGTTTGCAGTATTAAATGGGTTAATATTCGTAAAGTACTGTGAATGTGGTAAGCATTGTATGTTAAATGATACATAAAAATGAAGATGTTGCAGGCTTGATATAAGGATTAAATGAGGTAATAAATGAAAGCAAGTGCATGCAAGAACTTAATAAACATTAGCTATTTTTAAATCTGCAAACTGACTCGTAGGTGAGGCTGTTAAGAGGGTGGGGCAATTTGCCCGCTGATGCTCTGTGACATCCAAGGAGAGGGTATGCGGGGCCCACTCTCCATTTGGAATAAGAATTCAGTTAATACAGCGAGAAAACCACCAATACCTCCAGGAGTTCCTGGAGCAGCACTTTCCAGGAATCGCGTGGAACTTTGCTTATTATCAAGCCGGCGCTTCTCAAGACGCTTCAGCACCTGCCTCTGAGAAGGGGCGGGGCGGGACCACGGCAGAGGTGGGTTCCGGGTCCGGGGACCGAAAGTCTTGGGCAAACAGCGTCGCAACCAGATAACATCGTCGAGTCTCGAGCCTGGCTGACCACACTCAGCGTAGCATCCTACTGGACCCCAGACTTTCCTGTCCGCAACCCCGGTGCACCACGTGACGCAGGCCGGGCACCATGTGATCTAGGCCGGGTCCTCGCGGCTCCGCCCAGCTCCCCGCGCCTCGCACCGCTTCCGGTATGGGCGGAAAGCGGAAGTGTGGGAGGGTCTGCGGGGCCGGCACAGGGAGGTCCCGGGGGAGGATGAAGCAGTGAGCGGGTCTGGGCGGCTGCCGGCAGCGCCATGGAGACGGTGCAGCTCAGGAACCCGCCGCGCCGGTGAGGGGCCACTGGTTAATAGGAAAGGGGTGAGGGAGGGGTAGGCGGGAACTGGCGGAGGGAGACATCGGTGTGTGAGCCTCCAGAGGGGAGGGACCTGCGGGGCGAGGTGACCCAGTTGATGGGGCACCTGCTGAATGGGGGACCTCCGGCGGGTGGGGGTCCTGCAAGAGTGGGGCACGCGCGGAGGGAGGTGAACGTGGCGTTGTGTAGGGAGACCAATTGGTGTGGATGGAAGGACATCCTCGGGGATGGGGGACGTCCACCAGTGAAGGGAGTAGCTGCTAAGGAACGCGAGGATAACTTAGAGCACCTGCTGAGGGCTGGGGCCACTGGAGCAAGACTGTCTTAGAAGAGACTGGCTGAGGTAGGGGGAATGCTGAAAGAGGATGAGAACCCATGAGGGCTCTGTCTAAGGGATGGATCTGGACAAGCAGAGAGGAAGGCTGGGTGGACTTTCTGAGGGAGGGAGTCCCACCTGACGGGTGCAGTGGCGGGAGGATCTGCTGAGAGGGAAATCTTTGCTCTTAAGGCTGAAGGTGTGCCGAGAAAGGGCGAAAGTCTAGCAGGGATGGGGTTCATCGAGGATAGCATTTAGGAAGATGTTCTTAATAGTGTTCTTACCCTAAGATGATGATGGAGCCTTTCATTCCCGATGTGCAGTGTCTTCCCAGTTTTCCTGACATCCTCAGCCCTTCAAAACTCCACGTTGGAGGGTAGTTAAGGAAATATGAGAATATTTTCAAGATGGGCAAATTGAGGACAAGGAGTGTTGAGATACAGACATATGTGTTTTCTTCTTTGCTTTAGGCTGGGTCCTTAGACCAGACTGTGCCCTTTTCAGGCCTCTATTGTTTTGTGAATGTCAACTCCAGATCCTGCAGCTACCTGGAATTGTTTTAAGTCAAAATCAGGGAGGTTGATGAGCCTAGAAAGTCTGAAATCCTGGTTGGTTGCAGTTGTATCATTGATTTGCTCTGAGGTCTATGTCAGTAAGGTCTATATGACTCTGCTACTTCTGGAAAAAAAATACTTGAGATGGTGGGGAGTCATGCTTCTCAGAGGTGCAATATAGTTAGCTTCTGTTTCACAGAGACCTCTGACTTCCTGCAGCAGAATGAGCACTAAAGTAGGAAGTGTTCAGCGTGTGGGAGTGTGGGGCAATGGAGAGAGCGGTGAAGGGAAGGGATTGGCAGCCTGGGCTGCACACTTGGGGTTTGTTTGAAATGCACAAGCATTGCAGAAAGCAAATAGCTGGTTGGGATGGACTCATAATTCACCCTACTGTGGTGTGCTCAGACTGAAATAAGAATGATTATTACACTCATACAGCACTTACTGAATGCCAGACACTGTTCGCAATGCTTTCCATCTCTCCTGTTGAACCATATGAAATTGGTGATATTTTGACCATTTTTAATCTATTAAAATGGTAATTTCATGTGATTCAGCTTATTGACTCTATTGATCCTCATAACAATCATTTGATGTGGTGTGTGGTCTGTATCTCTGTTTTATAGGCAATAAAACTGAGGCACCGAAAGGTTAGTAATTTGCTGGAGGTCCCACAGTTAGTAAGTGGCAAAACTGGGATTTTAATCCAAGCCGTGTGGTCCAAAGTCCATGCTCTTAACTGCCTCACCCTGATGCCTCTCTGGAAGTACCCCTATTGCACATGGCCTTGTATGTACACTGGTTATATTTCTTTTTTAAATACATTTATTTTGTCTCTGAGGTTTTGGTGTAATTAAAACAAGGATTAAGCATCTGAGTATTGTTTCTACCTTTGCCTTGTGTTGTTTAATCTTGGGCAAAAGAGTAAGGCTTTTGCTTTTTGACACTCATTCCTGTGCCTGTGGATTTTAAAAATGTATTAAATGTGCAAGAAAAGAGCGTTGCAGGGCCAATTCTTAAATGACTAGTGCTTTTATAACAAATGGACTGCCTACTTTGCAGCAGATTAGGTTTATTATTATTCGTATTAGTTTGTTAGAACTGCCTTGTCAGTTTCACAGACTGGGTGATTTAAGCAATAGAAATGTATTTTCTCTCAATTCTAGAGACTGGAACTCTGAGATCAAGGTGTCAGCAGGGTTGTTTCTTTTGAGGCCTGTCTCCTTGGTTTGTAGGTGGCTGTCTCCTTCCTATGTCTTCACACTGTTTTCCCTTCGTACCTGTCTGTGTCCTCATCTCCTCTTATAAGGACACCAGTCATATCATATTAGGGCCTACCTACCCATATGATCTCATTATACCTTAATTACCCCTTTAAAGGCCCCGTCTCCAAATACAGTTACATTCTGAAGTACTGGAGGGGGGCGGTTAGGACTTCAATATATGAATTTGTGGGAGTGGGAGACATTAATTTTATTATCGTTAAAGAAACTTATCAATTTATCTTATGTGTTTGTTGTAACCCATATTAAATTCTGTGTGGAAAAAGGGTTAAGTATACACAAATAAAATGAACCTTACAGGAGTCCTAAAATGGGAGAAAGAAGTTTGAGATTTAGCCAAAAAAAGATACAGGTGTCTTTTCAGAAACTTAGATGATACATGTTTCCAACAAGGGATAGCAACCCCAATGCAGGAAATGCTCTTTGTGTTCATAAGTTTGACATTTATGTGTGACTAAGTGAGTGATGATAGATTAAAGTTATTTGCTTATGTAGGAGGTTATAATTTTAAAAAGTGAGTTACCATTAGATAATAGTGTAGCAGAAGGTATAGAGTACATTTCTGGGATGCCAGCCATTCACGTGGCCATCTGCCTTGAGAGAGGTACATCTGCCGGTATTTGGTCCATGGAGGCTGTGTTGTCCAGGCCTATCGGTTTGTGAACAAGCAATGAAACTACCTAGGACCTGGGGAAGTCCCAGCTGAGAGAGTTGAATCATCAGAGTCTGGGTATTGTGGTTATAGTGCTTCTACCATGAAGACTCATGGTATAAAATACCATTAGGTTACTTATCAAAAGATTTTCCGTAGAAATCTCATTTGTTGAGAGTCTAATAATACTTTTTAGGGTGCAGTTGTGTTTTATTTTGAAAACTCAAAGAATGCTGATGAAGATGTATGATTCCTCTTAGTATATTTGTTAGTTCATTTAGCAAATATTTATTGACTACCTCTGGGTTATCAGGCACCAGAGCATTGAAGATCCCTTAAGCTCAGACCAAAAACACAAAAAAGCACTTAGATTGTTTTAAAGAAGTATCTGAACAGTCATAAAGTTCTACTTGTCAAAATATTATCAGAGGCTTGCAGCTGTTTCATGGCAGTGGCAGTTTCCTTTGTTATGCTGTGGTCTTCATGTAATTGAAATAGTGAGTTTTGCTTTTGTAAACCACAAAGTCAACACTTCAAAGGAACACATTTGATCTTCCTTTATATAAGCTGTTTATAAAACTTTAATTATACTTGAAGAATGAGGTATTGTCCATTGTTTATATAGTTATAAACTCAGCGCTTCACCGAAAATACCTGATTTATGAGATGCCTATTCTAACTTCTGCGTTCATAGAAATTTCACTTCTGAAGTTTAAAGGGCGTTTCATTTCAGCCCTTTTTGTTTTGAAGCTGGGAGTTTTTCATGATGTCATTGGGATTTAATTTTTAGGACCTTTTGGTTTTTAAAGGGCAGCGTGGTCATTTTGTTATGTAAATTTTCAAGTTCTGGGAATTATTGACATGAGCAATTCTCCATATCTTTAGTACATAGCCTTTGATATTTAGAAAATTCTGTAAGATTGTCCTTTTGAGATCAGTGTTTATTGGTAGGTATATTCGATGTGTTTTAGAAGTTTTATTTGATTTTTTTTTCGGGGGGGTCTTCTGTTTTGTTTTCTCTAGGAAGGTACATATTTGTGTGTGTGTAGTGTGTGTATTTTTTAAATTCAGGTCTTTTTTTTTTTTTTTGGTAAAAATTGATATTGTTCAGCTAGTTTTCTTTACAAAGAAATTTCCAGTGTGACTACTTCCATATTTCACCGTTTCCTGAGCTCTCTTTTCTTTGTTGTCCTTTATAGTTTCAGGAAGCCATTGTGTAGAAGATACACACCCACAAATATTACTTAGGAAGCTCCTCCTTTAAGCCCGTAAATAATTTTCAAAGATCTCAGAATTTTAAAAAGAATATTGTTAATTTATAACCTTGTTACAGTTATCTAGCATAATCAGAAAAATCTGAATTATCTAGAAGTTGTAAGCAGCCATATATCTTTGATTTGGGGGACTAGTCAGAGGTATATGGCTGCTCTCGAAAGAGTCTTTGTAATATTGTTTGAAACTCCCAGCTGCCTAGTTATTTTTCACTTTTGATCATCCAAGTCTAAGCATATACTTTCCACTTCCTGTTTCTCTGATACCTGTAGAATCTGTTTTGACAAAATTACCAAACCTTGCTAATGGAGAGCAAGGGTCTTCTGTGTCTTCCTTGGCCTCCAGTCTAAGATCATGTTTCAATTCATAGTTAACCTTACATTAAACCTCTTTTCCAAAGAGACAGTTATACCATTTTAATTCACTGAATCTCAAGATTTAAATGGATTTTGCAGGTTATATCTAATGCTTGAATCCACTCTACAGCTTTTCAGCCACATGACGATTCACTTTCTGTTTAAATTCTCCAGTGATGGGGAACTAAGGACTTCTTAAGGCAGTCTAAACCATTTTAGAACTACTTTTTATTGTTAGAAATTTCTTACACCTGTTGAACTGAAGTTTGCCTCTTGGTAGCTCTCCACCGTCTGGTTCTGATTTTGCCTATCAGGGTGACTCAGGACGCATGTAATACTTCCATGGGACAGCCCATCAGTTTCCCTTAAAAGTCTCTTAGCTTACCCTTGTTGTTTACTAGGGAAGATTTTGTAGAGAACTTCCTGAGATGCTCATTTTAAAATAAACAATATATTTTGTGTTCTAGTTGCTAGCAAGTAAAATGTATTTCTTGTTTACATTTCTTCATTCACAGGCAGCTGAAAAAGTTGGATGAAGATAGTTTAACTAAACAACCAGAAGAAGTGTTTGATGTCTTAGAGAAACTTGGAGAAGGGTGAGTGTACAGAAAATAGATGTGGACCAGTAGGCCCCAGTCTTTTCCAGCCCAATATCAGAAGCATATGAACCTTTTTCATGGCAATAATTTGCAAACCTAAGGAGAAAAAGGGGGAATATTGCATATCATCTCTGGGTGGGATGGGAGGTAAATTTACAGTTTGAAATGTCCTTTTTCTCTTCCCCCTCAGTCACTAATATAGACAGATTTAGTGACTGGTCTTTTTAGCACCAAGGACATCTATTTTTTTTCTCTTGTAGAATCCATGATTTGCATGATTTTTTTCTATTTAATAGACAGCACTACCTAGTTTATACTTCATGTAAACATTTTTTTATTAATCGGACATTTTTATTTGTAGTAGGTGGCTTTTGATTGATATGCAATAAGTGTTTCAATAAAAAAAAATGGAATTCAGCATTTTAGTTAGTGCAATATTGTGAAATATAGTAAATAAATCAAGGACTAATACTACCTTCCTAGCTTCCTAAGAGATCCAAAATCTCAGATTGGGAATAAGTAGACTTTTTGAAACACAGATTTATGAATGAGTTGATAAAAATACTGGTTAAATGATATGATGTAATAGCTAGTGGCCATCATTGACTTTTCTGATACAATAAAGATTACATCATAATTTTTTGTGCTTTTACATATCTTTTTAATTTAATCCTTGTGTGTTTATTTATACTCTATACTGGACCATTAAAATAATTAGGGACATCCTTTCTTAAGTTTTGTTGTGAATTTTTGAGTAGATAATCAATTCATATTTAAAATTCAAAAGGCATAAGTGTTTATAATGAAAAAAATCTGCTCCCTATCTCTACCTCTTAGCTACTCAGAGGCAGCCAGTATAGCAGTTTTTATGTATCCTTCAGAGATAGTTCGCATAATAAGGAAGTGTCTGTGTGGTTTTTTTTTAGTCTCTTGGGAGTACTTCTGGTTTAAGAGAAGGCCTAATATATTAACTTTAAAAAATGTCTATTGTATATTTACTGTATGCTCTCTAAAATCAGGTCTTATATATCATTAGATTATTTGGGGGTTTAATGTCATTTATGCCGAATATAGATCAATAACAATGTTAAACCCAATCCTGGATTACATAGAATAGGTTTTTCATGGATTGCTTCCTTGGAAAAAACATTAGTCATCATCTTTTTGTAAGTTGGAAAAATACTCTATGGAATCAAGCAAGAAATCCAGCAGAGAAGGGAAGTAAAAGTTGACACCATCTGCGCTGCTTAAAGACAAGTGCAAGATTAGACTGAAGACAGCATGCTGACTTGACATCATTAAAGGTATGAGAAAATGACAGTCCTTCTACATATCTTGCCTGCCATTTCAAGCTTTAGCTTAGCATCTTTGTTATTATCCTCAAGGAAATGAGTCTAAGGCCCTTAATCTAACACTGTTCACAGGTTATGCTTTGAATAAGATAAAGAGTGGTAGACATAACTGACTATCTGACTTTAATTTTTTTAATGAACGTGTGTTTCGTAATAAGGGCATAGATCTGAAGTCAGACAGACCTGCATGCTCAACTGTTTATTAGTCATAATAAATGAGTGAGCTTGAGCAAATTGCTTAAAATTTTGAAGCTTCATAATCCTCAGCTATAAGTGGGGATATTAGTATCTCCCTAATAGGGTTCTGTTGAGTATTACATGAGATGATGGAGGTATAAAGTACTTACTTGGCACACAGTAAGTGCTCAGTAAGTGGCAACTTATTTTATTTTTAACTGTATCAACTGAAGCATTTTTCAGATATTTTCATGTCATAAAAGTTAAATCTTAAGTCTTCAAGTTTATTTAGGTATTCTTGAAGGGAGCTCTGGGTTGATTGGGTTTAGGGAATATCAAAAGAAAACTACAGACTGTCAGGAATATAATATAAGGAAAAACTAAGCTAATTATGATTATTTCTAATTGTATTTTAGATCAGTGGATATCTTCATCTACGGAAATTTCCCTATGAAGATATGACCAGGGAGAAAACAACGCTTCAGATCTTTCTTCCCATGTTATCGCCACATTGTTCTTTTAAAAGATACCACAGATGCTTAGATTTCTGTCATCATGGCTGAATGAACCTGAACAAACCTCATTTAACTAGCAGAATCCTGGAGGAAGACCTTAACTGCACTTACTTTCTAAACACAAACTTCTTCAGTCATTCTGCATTTTAAGGAAATTGTGTGGATCTGTGGAACAGTGGAGCCAAAGCTCCAGACCAGGATGATTGGACAGCACTTGGAAAGTGTTTAGAATTAGGGCCTAGTATCTTTTCTCTTCTATTCTACTTAAAGTTTTACACATTGAAGACTCATTTAAATTTTTATTGTAGGATGATAACAAAAATCTCTTGCCCATGGTTTCATAACTGGAGAGTGGTAATGTTAAGACTAGCACCTAGAAAATTTGCCCTCAGATACTGTATTATTTCTGTTTTTCTACATTGATTCTCGCCTTGCATGGCCTGTGGGAAACACCTACTTCCCTATCATCTTTGCTCTCTGCCAGTTAACATTCATTGAGTCACTTAGTTTTTATTGTAGGGAATTAGGTCTTCAGGGACTTGCCTGTAAGTGAACACAATTACTAAAACCTAAATCCTTCATCGATTACTGTAAGCACAGTACGTGGAATCATGAATCATGCTCATATGAGCTCTCGGAGTTTTCTTTGCTGTCAGGATAGTATAAGGAGGCATGGAGAGTGTTCTGGTCAAGATTGTTGAGTGAGTACATGTAGAGACCTCTCCTTTCCATTTCAAATACATAAGACTAATGAATGAAAATTAATTTTTTAAATGTAAGGCTACATAGCCAGCTGTGGACCAGAGATAGAAAAGTTATGTATTATAGTAAGATGAGAGTAAAATATGCCTGTCCTTGTCAGGAGATTGCAGGCGGGCTTCCTACGTGAAGTCATGGGCTAGAACAAGGTTCTCCATCTACGAACTAAAGCTGAAATAAATTTGCCTGATCATCACAAGGAAGTATCATGTAACTGGGGCCTGGGAAAAAAGGAGAAGTGCTGGTCTGACAGTAGGAACTGGGCCTGGACTGCATTCAGGTATTTTATCTTGAGGGGCAAAACCCCTAAACTCCTCATAAGAGATCTGGTTTAAATTGTACAGCATGGAAGACTGGGCTGAGGGAACCATGAAACCATTGTGATGCCATGGAATGCTCTTGACAGTGAGCATTATGTAAAGGAAAATCATTCAAGATAAAAAGAAACCTATACAAGGAAATCTGTCATAAGATAATCAGCAGACCTAACAAATGGGAAAATTCACACCCAAGGAAGTAGAAATAATGGAGCAGTCTGAAAAGGAATTTGACATTTGTGTTTATCATTTTCAAAAAGATAAAAGGAGGGAATAACATCCTTAAAAGAAGAACATGAGATTATTAATATTAACACTTAGCCCCATGAAAAATAAAAAGTTGGGAATCTTGACAATGGAAACTACAATTATTGAAGTTCTAAAAGCTGGATAAATAGATAAACAGTAAAGTAGATAAGCCGAGAAGAGAATTTGTGAATTGAAAGATAGAAATGAGACCAATCACAAAATAAAGGACAGAGAAATTGGTATTGGAAACCAGGAAAACAACATGGATTGGGGAGGTTCAATAAAGGTCCAATAGGAATTCTAGAAGGAGATATTAGAAAAGATAGAGATAAAGAGATAATAATGCTAAGGATTTTCCAGACTTGAAGACATGTGCCTTCAGATCGAAGATGTTTATGAAGTGCCAAGTAAATCAACTCCTTGTTAAATTATAGTAAAGTAGAATGTTAAGGATAAAATGGAAATTTTAAAAGCTGCAAAAAGAGATTACCTATGAAAAATGATAATCTGATGATAGCTTACATTTGAGCAACAATAGAAGCTGGAAAACTGCAGAAAAAAATGCTAGGGAACGTTTTTGTCAAAGAAGAATTCTACGTCCAGCAAAATTCATTCAAGAATGAAGGTGAAATAAAGACATTTTCACACACATGGGAGTATATCAGGAATAACTGGATGAAAGTCACATAATACCCAACTAATGGTGACTAACCAATATGGGCATTTAATGACTAATAATAAATATGGGGCGAGAGACTCCAGATGGTTAAATGGCTTGATAATGGTTTAGCATTTATGTTATTCTCATAGTCTCAAGATGGCTGCATTAGTTTCAAGCATCATGCCTCACATGATAGTAACCGAAAGAGGAAAGGAAATGGCAGGTAAAAATGTTTCCTGTGTGCTGTTATCTGGGAAGAAAGTCTTTCCTAAAAACCCTGCAGCAGAATTCCCCCCAAATTTCATTGGCCAGTACTACGTCATACGCTTACAGTGAGTTCAGTCACCGGCAAAAGGAAATACGAACACTGTGGCTGGCTTAGACCTCCATCCATGCTTTTTCCCCTAGGACCCAGTGCTCACCACCCTAACAAATCAGAGGGTTATCTTAGGAAGGAAGAAGGGGAAGTGGTTGGGTCTTCACACATGGTCAGTGGTTGCCTTTCTCTGGCGAGAAAAAAGGTTTCTGTAATATATAAGGATCATTACACTATTTTACAATGTAAGAGATTCTGATGGAATGGAAATTTTTATGTGCTCTGAATAGACTTCAAAAAAATTTTATGTTAATTTTCACATTGCAGTGATTCTTGAGCATTATTTGGTAGCAAGAGTACCCAGCTACTTTGATATATTAAGTGGCACTGTTATTTTAAATCTTTCCTCACCAAAACAGTATGAAGAATAGGTGTGTTTGAGAAACATGAAAGATAGTTCACTCATTTTATTTAACTGACAGCCATCCAGGTTTCAATTAAGATAGTCTGTATAAGGTGATATCTCCTTTACCATCACAATTGTCTTGCAAAGCAGTTTGTATTGTCATTTTACAGATGAGAAAATAGAGGCACAGCAGGGTCTCAGCGATAGCTAATCTGTAGTGGTGGCAGAATCTAAATACCAAATTCTTGGTCTTTAGATTCTAAATCTAATGTCCCAAATTGATTGGCTATGTGTACCTTTTATTTATTTTGATAATAAACTTAAGGGAAGATGAAGTAAAAGGCAAAAGGAATTCATTCATATGTGCTCTGTTCATTTGATACTAGCATTTGCAGGAGCTTAGATTTTTAATTTGTTTCCATGATATTTTAAGCATTATCGCAAGTAAGAGGAGTAAGGACTAAAATACCTTGTGGTACTAGAGTAAACACAAAAAACAGACCTCCACTTTTGTGCCCCAGTATATATGTGGAGAGATGCATATATTCAGATGCACCTGGTTTAAAATCCTGGACTGCCCACTTATCTTTTGTGACCCTTGGGCAAGTCATGTGACTTCTGAGTCTTTTCACATTTACTTGTGAAATAGGGATAATGGCTCCTTCATTGTTTTTAGGAAGAATGAACTGAGATGATGCACAGTTTCTGTCAGACATCAGGCATGCAATTTATGGTAGCTACTATAATCATTTTTATTTCATATTAACACATTCAGTAAAATTTAAATATGACGTTTTTAAGATGCCATTTTGTGGTAGTTCTCTTAATGACATCTTTTCCAAAGTACTTTAGCTATCTCAGTTTTGCAAGTGTAGCCAAGTATATATGGGATGTAAATTAGAACTGTGAGTTGCTTGTGTTTTACCACTTTGTATCTCTTGGCTTGCTTTGACTTTAATAAATGTTAAATGTTCTCCTTCCTCCAATGATAGGTCCTATGGCAGCGTATACAAAGCTATTCATAAAGAGACGGGTCAGATTGTGGCCATTAAGCAAGTTCCTGTGGAATCCGACCTGCAGGAGATAATCAAAGAGATCTCTATAATGCAGCAATGTGACAGGTAAAGGCGTGTGATGTTACTTTGGAGAGAACATGGTTTTGAATCGACTGTGATTGTTTAGAGTTGCATTGACTTAGATATTTTGCAGAAGGGAGAGTTTAGTGGAATCACCATGCACGTTCTTTACAGAAAAAAATATAATCAAAAAGTTTGTGTGTTTTAGTAGCTAAACTTTTTCCTCTTCTAAAAGAATAGCTAAACTTTTATGGTTTGTATTTCTGTATAGTTTTGTTTGTTTTTTTGTTTTGTTTTATTTTTTATTTTTTTTAGTAAGCCCTTTTCAAAACTAGGAAGAAGAGGCAAAGAGGCAGAGGAAGGTGGTGCTGCCTTTTTTTTTTTTTTGATAATGATCTCTTACTTCCTATTGAGAAAACAGTTCTACAGAGACACTTAAGAACAGATAATTCAAGTGCTTTCGCCTTTAGAACCCTTAGAGTATCAGATAGATCTGTAAAAAGAGAATACTTATTTATGTATTATTGTTCATTCCTTCACATTTTTAAAAAATTATTCAAGCCAAGAGTAGTTAAGTATCTTATTTTTGAGGAACTAAGATTTGTCAAATGCTGTAGCAGGAAGTCAAGCCAAGAGGCAACCACAAAAAAGCATGTGGTTTGCTCTGAAATTCTGTGACAACATGGATGGTCACCGTGATGGAGCAGGCTTTCCCAGTACCGTTTAGATTTCAGACAAACACAAACTTAGGGACAATGCCAGTTCTAGGGAGTTGAAAGAATGAGAAAGTATAGCACTCGAGGCCGCATTCATTCTTCTGAGACTCTTTTGATTAGCAGATCAACTCAGTACCTCTTGTTTGTAAAGCTTCAACATTAGGGCTGGTGGGGCTGCCTACTAGGAACTTTGCCCAGGAACCCTTAAGTGATTTCTCCCTGCCTCTCTTTTATTCTCTATATGTTAGTGGTTACTCTCTCTGAGATAAAACCCCCTTATTTCTTGATTGACCAGAGTAAGGTAGCAGTGTTCCTTTTCCTCCATAAGATACTTTATGGAAACTTTCCAGTTGGCAAATCAGGACTTTGCCACTTTTGAGAGACTACGCAAGAGCTGTGTTCCAAACAGGGTGTACAAGTGCTTGTAATTTAAGAAGAGATATTTTGAAGAGCCTGCCCTGTGCTAAGTACTCTAAGGAATACAAAGAAACACTGGGCCGAGTTCTGGTCCTCTGGGAGTTTGTAGACTGATTGGACAGGCCAAGAAAATCTAGCTGACAATACGAGGTATATAGAACATATTCTAACAGGAAGTACCTGACAGTGATTGCCTTGCAGAGGCCGTAAATACTACAGACATTTCGGGAAGGGAGAGAAAGTGTGGTGATATGTACCTTAAGAGACTATTCGTCAGTTTCTTTATTAATATTCATTTTGTGCAGTTTTTTTTCCTGCTGTCCTTGTCATTGGCATGTTTCCTAGAGATAAAGGAACTTTCAGTTCTGAGAGTTAATGAAGCCAAGTTGGTTTTAGCATCTTCATTTATGCAACATTATTTAGCCCTGATAACAATCTAGCCCGTTAAAGCTGGTAGCTCTCAGATGGCAGATTATTTTATTTCAATGAGATGTTTGACTTTTCTTTGACATTCATTGTTTTATATCTCTCTTCAGGCTTGAGACCCCCAATTTTTTCTTTATAATAGATTGTTTTGGGTTTTTTTTCTTATTTCAACGTACATGTGACTTCTTGGAAAAATGAAAATAAAAAGAAGAAAGTAAAATCACTTTTCCCTTTGGAGAAATAATCATTGTTAAATACTACTTGATATACCTATCTTTCCATATATCTTTTTGGAGTTTCACTATGCTTATTATGTGATCTGCACTGTGTGTGTGTGTGTGAGAACAGGATAACTTTTCATGTTATCAAGTATTTTGTAATGTTTTCCATGGATTCATGTTTTTTTCATTACATGGATATATCATTATTTTTTAACTAAAATCCTTAGTGTTAGACATTTAGATGGTATCTAAATTTTCACTTTTGTAGACAGTACTGTGATGGTAACTCTTTCTTTTTGCATATCAAATTCTTAGGATGAATTGTGGACTTAGAAATGCTGGATTAAAGAACCCACACATTTTTTTTTTCCACTTTAGTTATTTACTGCCCTCCAGAAAATCGATGCTATTTTACATTCTTATCAGGGGGATGTCCATTTTAACCATAAATATGAATAATTGATCTTTTTAGCAGAGGAATTAATTTTCATGTATTTAACAAAGTGAATTAATAGAGATGTTTGAAGTCTCTTCCACTTATTTGTGTTGTTTCTCTCTCCAGCCCTCATGTAGTCAAATATTATGGCAGTTATTTTAAGAACACAGACTTGTGGATTGTAATGGAGTACTGCGGGGCTGGTTCAGTGTCTGATATCATTCGATTACGAAATAAAACGGTAAGTTTACCTTCTAGAATAATACCACTGAGCCGGTCTCTTACACCATTTTCTTTTCTCTGCCTGTTTTTCATGTGCACTCTTCTACTGTCATATCTAGAGAGATGACTGTCAAATTTCCCCTTTTTCATGGTTCTTTTCCCTCCTCTGCTTTTCGATGTCTCTTAAATGTGGCAGTTTTGACACCACCCCAATCCAGTGATATTTACATGCTTTGCTTATTTGTTATTGGGGGAAAAAATGACTATTCAATCTTGATTTGGATTTGGTTTCTTCTCCTACACATAATGTTCACAGATTAACTTCCTCTACACCCTATTAATCAGAGAATACTTTCTGTGAAAGATTATTAGCTGTTACTGTGATTACATGACAGTCACCAGCCACATATAGTCATTGAGTACTTGAAATGTGGGTTGTCTGAATTGAGTATGCTGTAAGTATAAAATACACTCCAAATTTTGAAGAATTAGTACAAAAAAAGGATGTAAAAAATCTTAAATTTTTTATATTGAATCCATATTGGAATGGTAATATTTCAGACAAATATGGTTAAGTAAAATATATTATCAAAATTAATTTTGCTTGTTTATTTTTTCTTTTTTAAATATAGCTACTAGAAAATTAAAAGTCGAATTTGTGGCTTATATATATTTCTTTTGGGCAGTCAGCTGATTAGAATATGGAGTCTGCGAGCCAGTGTTGAACTTTGTTCTCTTTGGCCGCAGAAGTTACCCCAAACTCTAGCTTGCTACCCTGCCAATAGTGTTTGCTTGGACTTTAGTGAGGGTCTATCATTTATTAGCTCCATGACCTTTGGCACAAATTACTTAATTTGTCTGTGCTTCGGCTTCATTACCTAAAAAATGGTGATGATAATAATAGTACCTTCCTCATTTGATTGTTATAGGATTAAATGAGATTACAAAAGTAGTGCCTGGTATAGATTAAATGCTTAGTAATTGTTAGCTGTTTTTAATATTATTAGCATAGTGCTTGGCTCTTAATAGATGCTTATTAAATATTTGTTGATTGATTGATAGTGTTGTAGTCGTTAAACCATGTGTATATTATTGCCTTATATTATTGATTTTCATGACACTCTTAAAGACAAGTGATATCCCTATTTAATAGATTGAGAAACTGACCCTAAGAGAAGGTCAATAACTTGCTTGAGTCGCACAGCTAGAAAGCAGAGCCAAGAGTAAAGGCTGGGTCTTCATATTCCCAAATCCCATATTTTTTGCACCACAGTATGCTTCCTTCTAAATGTAAGTTGTTTGTCATAAGGAGAACTAAGTGAGAATTTGCTGGTCGATTGAGTTTTTTTAGGACTGGGACTGAGCAGATAGATGGTCTTTGTCAGTTTCCAACATGCTTTTATTTTTTCATCATCATTCAACAAATGTTTTTTTAGGACCCTGCTATTTGTCAGGTGCCTCTCTTGGTGCTAGGGATATAGTAATAAATAGATCTAAGACATCTTTAAGTGTATGGCAGACATTACCTAAATAGGTATACAAATATTGTGTGATAGATCAGATGGTGACAATGCTGCATTATCAATAAGGTAGAATAAAGGGGTAGAGAATGATCTAGGAATGGAGGGAGCTAGGGAAGGCCCCTCTGATTTTCTGATGAGGTAAGATTTGGGCAGAGACAGTGAAGTAAGGAAGTTATATAGATATCTAGATGAAGAGCATTGTAGGCAGGCGAAAAGGCGCAGAAGTGGGAGTGTACTTGGCGTGTTCAGGGGACATCAAGGAAGCCTATGTGGCTGAAACAGGATGAGCAAGATAGAAAACGATAGAAGGTGAAGGTAGCTGGAAACTAGGTCATGTAGGATCTTGGTGAGGACTGGCTTTAATTTTGAGTGACTTAGGAAGCCGTTGGGGTTTTGAGAGATCTGGCTTACATTTTAAAAGGTTCCTTATGGCTTCTGTGTGGAAAATACGTTGTAGAGGGTCAAGGGCTGAAGCAATGAGACCAGTTAGGAAATTATTCAGATAGTTCAAGCAGGACATGATGGTGGCTTGGACCACGTGATTACAGAAGATATGATTAGAAGTATTTTGAAGATGGAAAAAAACCAAGGATGATCTCAAGGTTTTCAGCCAGAGCAACTGGAAGAATGAAATTGCCTTTCACTGAGAGAGAGAAGACTCCGGAGAGTAGAGTAGGTTAGGCCAGTAATAAGGAGATGGGTAATGTGGTAGTAGAAATAAAGAATTTGAGTTTGACATGTTATTCATTGGAGATGTTGTATAGGAATCTGAAGTTTGGGGAGAGATCTGGGCTGGAAATACAACTTTGGGAGTGGTCAGTATAGTGATGGTATTAGAAGCTGTCAGGTGCTGTTTACAGATTGAATAAGATCTTATATTCTAGGAAAGGAATTTGGATATAATTTTTTTTCTTTTTTGAATGTGCTGATGTAAACTAGTAGAATTTTAACCTCTCTTTTTTTCAGTTAACAGAAGATGAAATAGCTACAATATTACAATCAACGCTTAAGGGACTGGAATACCTTCATTTTATGAGGAAAATACACCGAGATATCAAGGCAGGAAATATTTTGCTAAATACGGAAGGACATGCAAAACTTGCAGATTTTGGGGTAGCAGGTCAACTTACAGTAAGTAAAAATGCTACTTGTACCGATAACTTTCAGCTTTGTTCTGAGAGGGAATTCCTTTTATTTACTTATTTTTAAACTATAATATTTTATTTAATTGTATTAAAAAAAAAAAGTATAGGATGCACCACTAGGTTACCAAAGAGCTAGTAGGTTATTTTAGATCCTTTTCTGGGGTTCAGTTCTCATAGTTTAAGTTTGTTTAACTTTGATAATAATAAAACCTAAAACGAGATATGATAGACTAGAAGTTTAAATTCTATTGGACTGCATCACCATATTTATGAAAGGAAGAAAAATGAAATCCAAACTGCTTTCCTGAATGAGCTGTAACAGCTTCTCATTCAGCCTCCAGGTAGCAGTCGGCAGTTACTTTTCTGAAAACACCGTCCTCATTTGCTTCCAGGATACAGCCTCTTGATTCTCGTTCTGCTTCACTGGTGCATAGCAATGAAAAAAAAAAACATTTTAAAACAGGAAGTCTAGAATGATCTGATTTTGTAAAATACATAAGTATATGTGAAATATATATAGAAACATCAAAACAGTTCTAGATAGGTATATACGAAAATTTGCAATAAAATTATACATCTAACAGTTTTGTCAGGTGGTAGACTATATATATTGTTTAGAGCTGGTATTATGTACATTTTTTTTTATATTAAATCTACCTGGAAGATGTTAGTCTGTATCTGGACCTAATATTTTCCATTGATCTAGTTGGGTTAGTATCTACTCAATACTATTAATTTTCAAAAAATTTTTAGTTATCCAAATATCTATTTTTAGTTATAATCCTTGAAAACAGCTTTGACTACCACCATTTGAAAACTACTCCAGCAAATTTCAAGTTTCAGAGCAAAGGAAATGACTAAGCAGTAAGTTAGTTCCTGTGTTAATTTTTTCTATAAGACTAAGTGAGATCAATTTAAAAATATTACCTGCCATTTGCCTCTAATTGGCATAACCTAACTTAAGCCACAGGCATTTCAGAAGGAACAGTTTTTGTTATTGTTGGGTTTTGTTTCATTATTTTCCTTTTACAACAACAAGGCTATATTATATATAATTTTGCAACCTATTTTTTTTTTTTTTTTTTGCTTCACAATATATCTTATACATTTTTCCCAAGCCAGAAAAATGTATCTACCTCTCTCTTTTGTTTTTAGTGTGGTGTTTTATTGTATGGATATTTATTTTATTTAACATACTCCCTTTAGATGGTCATTTGGGTTGTTTCCTACTTTTATTTCACCCCTTTATTACAAATATTTCTGCAGCACTTATGTATATATCTTAGGGTGCCTATGCATAAGATACATTTCTAGAAATAGATTTGTATCAGAGGATATGGACATTTGAGTTTAATAAATATTGCCAAATGGCTTACTAAAAAGTTGTACTGATTTATACTCCAGTAACAGTGTACTTCAGTGCATGATTTTCTATGTTGTTATCAACAGTAATTATTAATCTTCTTCATTTTTGTCAATCTTATTTTAGTGTTGTATTGGTTGTTATTTTTTGTTTTAACAGCTGATTGAGAACCTTTTGTCTCTAGATTATTCGAATTTCTTTTGCGACTTGCTTGATCATGCCTTGAATGTGGTTTTTATACGAATTTCGAGTGTGAGTCATTACTTATTGTTGGAAAAGTCTCTCTTTCTCAGTAGTTTTAATTCTCAGTGTCAATCTCTCCCCGCTTTCTATTTAGGATACCATGGCCAAGCGAAATACAGTGATAGGAACACCGTTTTGGATGGCTCCAGAAGTGATTCAGGAAATTGGGTACAACTGTGTGGCAGACATCTGGTCATTGGGAATAACTGCCATAGAAATGGCTGAAGGAAAGCCCCCATATGCTGATATCCATCCAATGAGGGTAAGGAAATGGACAGAACACCACTGTAGTGGTTAGTTACTGGTTATCGTTAGAAAGTTAGTTAAACGACTTACTTGGTTAGGTACTAAATGATAAATGTATTAATTGCATATTATTGATGTGTCAGTCTGGACTTCAGATGATAACACTTCCACTAGTTGTAGTCACTAATTAATCCATGTGTGGTTTTCCCATCTCCATTCCAGAGGCTGTGTCTTGATATCCCTCTGGCAGGACATGGGCCACAGAAATGCTTGGTTTAACTTGTGCAATATGTATAGTTTTTAGTTTAGGTGCTCACATTTTAACACAACATTAACTGGAACTGAGGAGCATTCTCCTTTATACAAGTTAATGGGCTTTCCACTTGATCAGTCTCCACGATTCCCTGTTCACCAAGTATCAGCTGTCAACTTATTATAGTGTTTTCTCTAATGTTTTTCTTAATAGTAGTATTAAGAGGAAGGCACACTATTTTTTGAACTCATCTCACTAATACCCAGCCTGGTGCATTTGTCTCTTTCCTGCCTGGCCCTTCTAGGTATTTACATTTGTAAGTTTTCGTTCATAGAGCCCCAGACTCTTTTCATCTGGTGGTTCTATACTCTCCAACCTCCATCTGCTTCTAGAATGTTAAGGGCCCATAGATTCACTCTCTACTGAAATGCCCTCAGCGTTAAACACACTAAGGGGTTTCCAGGCTTTGCCCGCCCCCAGAACCCCTCATCACAGTTCTGTTATAAGGCCTCAACCCTGCCTCCCTCTGGGAATTTGTAGTCTTCTCCATACCCCCCAACCCCAGCTTTTTCTCTTCTCTGATTAATTAGTTCTATTATTGAAAGACTTAACAGTTATTTTTTTTAAGTATTCATGTGTTCAAGATAAGCTGTCCTCTTTTGGAGGGGCAGAAGTGGGGAAGGGTGGGAAGATTTACCGGTTGTATTTAAAGAATATAATTTTGATTTAAAGAGTATCATTTGAGCTGCTTATTGCAAAGAGCTTTTTTTTAAACTGTGGCTCTTATTGGAAACGTAATAAATAAGTAAGTAAGTAAGTAAATAAATAAATAAATAAAACTTAATTAATAAATAAGAGTTTTATTTTTTTTTAACTGCAATGTAGTGAGCCAGTTTTTTTTTCAAGTATGTTGAATTGGCTTGGGTTGGAGGTTAATGAATCCCTTGGGATTTTGGGGACATCTGGGTTTATGATCTTACAGTCATATCTAGTGGTGGTGGCAACCTTTAGGAGGGAGTGGAATTTGACAGCTGAGGGGCCGAGGTTATCTTCAGGATATTGATGCTCTTAGGTTTTGCCTGTTCATTTTGAAAGGCAATATACTGTGGTCAGAAAAAAAAAGCTTGATGATATTATGAGGTTCAGGGGACAAGGATATATGTGAAAGAGGGAGAAGGAGGGGGAAGAAGAGGGAGGAGGAGGGAGAAAGTTATTATATGAGGTTCTCTAATTGTCATATTTATTTCTTTGAATACTTAGACTTTTGTTGGATTTTGGATGGGCTTATCGGTAGATAAGAGAAAAATCACTTTATCAAACTTCGACCGTATTTCTAGTCATATTTTTATTGGAGCATCACTTTTATTTAACCAAATCTTTTTTTTTTTTTTTTTTTTAACTAGGCAATCTTCATGATTCCTACCAACCCTCCTCCCACATTTCGAAAGCCAGAACTGTGGTCAGATAACTTCATGGATTTTGTGAAGCAGTGTCTTGTAAAGAGCCCTGAGCAGAGAGCCACAGCCACTCAACTCCTACAGGTATGAATCACCCTGGGATGCTGCCTCTCTCTGTTTCATTTCCATGCCAACCAAAAGATGCTGTTAACCACCTACACAGGGATGGTAAAATGTATAAGACATTCTCTGCCTCTTGGGAGGTTTGAATCTTAACTGAATAGGAAAGACATAGAAAAGAATGTTAAATCACTGAACAAGACAATAATGCAAGAAAATGCAGGGCTCTATGAGATTAGAGAACAGAAATTTACATTTAGTGAGCACCTGCTGTGTGCTGGATGCTTTTCATGTGTCGTATCATTTAATCAGCATGTAGACCCTGTGAGGGATGGGTATTATTTCATTTTTATAAGTGAGAAAATGGGGACTGGGAGAGGTTAACTCATTTTGAGATACTGCTGGTAAACAGCAGGGCCGAGATTAGAACCTAGGTCTTTTGATTTCAGAGCAGGAACGCCGTCAATCCTATTCAGTTCTGACAAAGAACTAAGATTAATGGTAGGTGCTGTTGTAGCTCAGGGCGGGAGGAGGCCACTTCAGACTGGAGATGCTAGGAATGCTTTCCTGGAGAAGGTGTGACCTCTGTGCCTGGGCCTTGCAGGATGGTGGGCTTTGGCAGGCAGTATGCTTAGTGGTTAGGAGCTGGGGTTTTGGAGTCAGACTGCTCAGATTTGAATCCTGGCTCCCATTTACAAGCTTGATGACCTTAGGCAAGTAACATAACCTCTCTGTTACTATAGTTTTCTTATTTATAAAATGGAGATAAAATACCTACCTCATCTGTTGTGAAGATTAAGAGATATGTATAATTTTGAACAATGCTTTACACGTATTAAATTATGGATTTGACAAATATTTGCTGTTATTGGGCTAGGCAAATGGTTTTCAACCATTTCAGACCCAGTGCCCCCTTTTTATAACACACACACACACATACACACACACATCTTTTAACACTCTCATTACTCTTCTAGAAGGAAACTCATAGATAATAAAATCTATGCCCATAATTTAAAAGGAATCAGTATAATATCTGTGATCTAATGGAAAAATAAAAAGACAATTTATAATAAAATAACATATCAGACAACATAGAAATACTCCAGCTTTACTCAACTTATAGACACAATGAAGTAGTTAGACACCTGTACCTAGCGTTATGAATTTAGATTTAAGAGCAGTAAGAAGAACAGAAACCATTCCATTCATGAAATAGGAAAACGAATAGGTGAACAGTTGCCTAAAACTAAATGTTATGTCATAACAGACCAGACTTACTTGCATATGATGAGGAGGGAAATGACCTTAAAGATTTTTCCAAGTGGAGAGAACAAGGAAATATGATATTCTTATAAACAGATCTTATTTCTAAGTGTAATGAGAAATTCTTTTCCTTCCTGGACGGGGAACTGATGAAGTTTTATGGAAGAGATTTCTCTTTTTTGCGATCCCACCACATATTGAGGCATCCTTTCAGTCTCTGTAGTACTTACAAAGACTTTGGAGCCCCTGCCTTTTGGTGGGTGCAGGAGAGAATGGGTTGCAAAGAGAAACACTAGGGACAATATCAGAATAAATTTGGAAAACAACAGGCACCCTCCCCCCCGAAAGAATTTCCATATGTGACTTTTATAGCATAGGTTTCTTGAGTCACAAACATAAACAACAAAAATGTAAGATGGTATTAATATTAAAAACTTTAAGCCATTTTTATAAATGAAATTCAGCAATATCCCTATGTTCCCAGTGCAACTTTGCTGATTAAATAGTATTTGGGCCTACATCTGTCACATATTTGTGATCAGTTTTAGTATTTCTGCAGTAACTCCACTTTTGCACTAAAATCCTTTTTACCTAATTATGTAGTTGGAAATTCTATAGAACGTTGAATAGAAAGAATAGAAAGAGTGAGTAAATCATTCAGTGATTCCTAAACAGTGTCTTTATTCCATGTAAGCCTGCACTCCAAAATCACCTCCCAAATTATTACACTTTTTGCTTCTCTTGAAAAAAATTTCAGTATTATTTATTAAAGTGTATGTGTAGACTGAGACATTTGGAAAATGTGCAGAATGTGCCACAGTTCACGTGCCTGGAGCGTTCTCCACCGGCAGGACTGTAGTGTCCCAGCGTCCCCTCCCATGCTGTTCCTGTTCTTCAAACACTGTAACAACCATAAGCTCCCAACCTTACAAAACTTCTCTAGGGAGTGATCCCACCCTGTTGAGAATCTGTAGATTTGGCAGAGAGAAATGGAGGAGACGTTCTCGCCAGGCTGAAAAAGATGGGCAGAGCTCGAAAGTGCATCTGTTCAGTTATAAAGTGAGTGTGGTTTAGCTGTTGTCCGAAGCGCAAAGAGAAAGATTAGATTCACTGATTTCAACCAATGTTATCAAGTTCCTCCTGTGTGCCAGGCACTATTTGGGCAGTCGCGCCATATAAACTATCCCTAGTGTTTGCTACTTTCTTGTTTAAGCACCCATTTGTCAAGAGTGCCAAAGGAGTGTCGATACTGCGGGACTTAATTAATGAAGCCATGGACGTGAAACTGAAACGCCAGGAAGCCCAGCAGCGGGAGGTGGACCAGGATGATGAAGAAAACTCAGTGAGTGGCCAGCCTGGCTTTGGGCTCAGGCATTAATGCTTGTTATTTCAGGATTGCAATCCAGGCAGGACGAGTAGATGTTGGTCATCCTGGAGCTGGAGAATCTTCTTGTGTGACCAAGACCTGTCCTGGACCAAGGCTTGCAGGAGGCTTGGTGCAGTTGTACTTGCTCTTCTCGCAGTGCTTCCTAAGACACTCTGAAGTTTTATTTTGCCCCTGTATCTTTTATTCAATTTAAATTTTTATTCAGGAAAGAGAATCTTCAGGTCTGAGACTTGGTTTTTCCAATGGCCTTTTTGGAGAATCTAGAATTTATACTAAATACATAGATTTTACACTTACAGATGTCCTCACAACCCTGAGATTCCAAGGATGTCTTTTCAATTCCTTAGATCCATGTTGCAAAGTCTATTAAGAAAGAGAAAGGAGGAGAGGGAGAGGGTCCTTTGAGGTTAGATATGCTACTCTCACATGGGTAATTTTATAATATTCTTTGGTTAAATAAGAGTCTCAGTTCTACAAGGTGGGTCTAGGGCCTGAGTAAGTGTCAGATCCAGAGATATTTGCATCAAGATGAGTAATAGTTATTCAGAAAACTCAAAATCTTTTAATCAAATTAGCCCCTATTTGAGATTTTGTCCTTTTACAGGAGGAGGATGAAATGGATTCTGGCACGATGGTTCGAGCAGCAGGTGATGAGATGGGCACTGTCCGAGTAGCCAGCACCATGAGTGATGGAGCCAATACTATGATTGAGCACGATGACACATTGCCATCACAGCTGGGCACCATGGTGATCAATGCAGAGGATGAGGAAGAGGAAGGGACTATGAAAAGTAAGGCTCTGATTAAATATAGTAACTTCTCAGACAGACCATGCACATTCCAAAGAAAACAGGTTCACCTGGTCCACACCGGCTCGGTCTCGAGGTGCTCTTCTGTTGCTACAGCCAGAGAGGCAGGCGCTGGAGGGTTGTGGTGAGAGCAGGGCTCAGGGAGCGGGAAGGCTCGCGTGTGGCATCAGAGGCAAGAAAGCAGCAGCGATGAGCATGGACTCACTTTCAAACCTGAATGGCCAATCCCTGAGCGAACGTTGTCATTTTTTCATTCTTTTCCTTGATCTGTGGAAGGCAAGCACATACATTGTTTTGATGCATAATTCAAAGTGTACTGAAATTCTCAGCTATTGACCGTACATATCTTGAGTCTATTTTTATGCTACTCTGTGTGTCTAACCCAGGTTTACCAATACTCAGTCAATCTATTAGGGATGACTGAACAAACTTAAAGTCCTAGCAAATCCCTTCTAGTTTAAACCCATCTCTGCTGCTTTTCTTATCTTGCTGATCCATTTTTGTCTGTGACTGAGTGAGGCCTGACACCTGTGTTGAGCTCCTGTCTGTCACAGAGCGCCATTCTCTCCTCCCCTTTCCCTTCCTCTTACTCTGCATCACAGACCAGCTCACAGAGGAGAGGAGATAGTACAAAATGGTAATCATTGAGTTGTGTAAGTACAGTTTAGCCTAAATTTTGTATAAGTTTAAAGCATCAAGTCTCTGATTGTTTCATCATCTTTTTTTTCCCTTCCTTTTTTAAAATTTAAAGTTCTTCCTTTAAACCAGGGATTGGCAAACTGTGGTCCACAGCCCAAATCTGGCTCACCACCTGGTTTGGGCAGTAAAGTTTTGTTGGAACACAGCCATCTCCATTCATTTACATATTGTCTAAGACTGCTTTTGTTCTGCAGAGGCAGAGCTGAGAAGTTGTGACTGAAACCATGTGGCTCCCAAAGCCAGGAATTTTTGCCATCTGGTCCTTTATAGGCAGAAAGAGTTCTCCAATCCCTGCGCCAGACCCTCTGCTTTGTGATTGATTAATTTAATACATTTTTCTTCAGCACTTATTGTATCCCCGGTACCTGGTAGATGCTGAGAATTCAGCAGGGAATGAAGACACAGTCCTCGCTCTGAAGAAACTCATTGTCTAGTGTGGGGAGCAGACCATTAATTACACTTTCATGCGTGAAATAAGTTCCAAAGTAGAGATAATCTAGGGTATTGTCAAAGCAGAGTGGGAGAGTATTTAATTTAGACTGGGGATTACTGAAAAATTCCTGGAGGAAAAAGGCAGGAAGGTTGCAGTGAGTGGGTGGGTGGAGATGTTCCAGCAGAGGGAGCAGTGCTCACAAATTCCTAGAGGCAGGAGGAAGGTGATGAGTCCAGAGAAACTGCAGCTGGTTTACAGTGGCTGGAATAGGCTGTTCTAGGGCTATGCTATGGTTCTTAGCCCCCTCTAATTTTCACCTTTCAGGTCTGTGTATTCATAATCAAGCCATGTTTTTGAAGGAGGAAGGTTTTCTTTTTCTTTTGTTTTTTGGGGGGGGCCAAGGCTCATTATCTGTGTTTAGTTTTTCTTTCTTTTTCTTTTGTTTAAGTAGCCGGTATGATTTGTTAGGAAGGTTTGTTTTGCAGTAATGAGCTGCTGATCTCTAGTTCTTTTCATTGACTCTGAGTGCCATATATTCTACTTGTTTTAAAGGCTTTAATAATGCAGATGATTATAATCACTGTGTAATATATCTAGGCTGATCCACTAACATGTGTTGTGCATGCACGTGTTATGGAAAATCTGCCTTTTTTTAAAGAATTAATTTTGTTCCAAATGTAATTTTCGTATTTCAAGTGCTAATTAATTCAGTGGATTGTTTGTTCAGTTTCTGAGCTTGGATGGTTTTAGCATGTCTAATGAGAAACATGCATCATTTATTATAGTCATGATGAAAAAAAAATTTTAAAGCCTCAGTAATCACAGCTAAATGACATGAAATATACTCAGTTCATGGACAATCTGCTACAGGTCTTATAATTCAGTTTTTAGGTCACAGATTTGACAGCTTTGCCCCTCATTTTGAGATCTTTACCCCTTGTTATTTTAGGAATTTAAACTTTTCATTATGGAAAATCAAAACATATACACAATTGCATAGAATAATATCATAACCTCAATGGACCTATCACCTGGTTTCAAAATCTATTAATTTACTGTCCATCATATTTCATGCCCCCAAAAGAAAATAGCTGAATTAACTTAAAGCAAATATCAGATATCATATCATTTCTTCAGAATTGATTTTTAAACATTTAAAGGAGACTATTTAACTAAGCCTGGCTCAGATACTATCTGTTGTGTTGGATAATTCACTTTCCTTGTATGGGCCTCAGTGCCCTAATCAGTAAAATTAAAAAGTTATTAAGCTTATATATTTTTCTTGTTCTTTACAGCTCTGATAGTCCACACATTTATAAAAATCATATAACTAAATCATATAACAGAAGTTAAATTTGTGAAAATAAGTAGATTTTCATCTAGTGCCTTCTTTGAACTGTGAAATGTTTAATCCTTGAAAATTAAAATTATAACTGTTAACCTTTATAAACTTAATAAGACATATATACCACTGTAATCATTTGCATTAGTTTTGTAGAGTGTAATTTTAGTTTCTAACTTTAAAGAAACTTTCACATGAAAATAGGAAGGCTTTTGCATTCATAATGTATGTTTAGGGTGTCTAGGTTAGAAACTTTTCTGAACTATTTGATATATTTTTTGACAACTGACTATATATATAGATTTTTTAGAAATTTATTTCTTAGAAAAGTTAGACATTTGTCTCTATCATTTACTGTGTTAAAAATTATTATACCAACAGTATTATAGCAATATTAATGCAATATTAAAAAGAAAGAAATTCACCCCCTCATTCCAACAAAGAACTACTGTTCTTAATCATATGCCCATAAAGTTTATATACAGTAACAATTTGTTGAGATACTCTGTTTTCCGATTATTTTTCACTTATAAGCATATGCATTTTTCATGTTGCTGCCTAGTCTTTTGTTATACTTATGGCACTTAACAGTGTTTTTTAATCATTTACCTATTGCCAGGCATTTTGGTTGTTTCTCATTTTTCACTATTATAAATAACTCTGCCAGAAACTATCTTACGTATAAAATGTTTTCTTTTTAGTATTTCCTAGGAAAAATTTCCAGAACTTTGAATAATTTAATGTGTATGTATTGCCATATTGTCTTTCAAAAAGTTTGTACTACCAGTTTGCATCCCACTGTCTATTCCTATCTTACAAATTTTGTTTATCTCTCTGAACATTATAAATGTTTTTATTTTAAGGTATCTTTTAGATTAATCTATTATCTTGAGTTCCTGGGTCTAATTTCTGCTGTTATGTGTCAGCTATTTCTCATGCTGTTAGATTTCTTCTTTTGTTTTGTAATTTTTGTTTGTGAGCTTATCTTTAGTAGGAAGTATCTTCTTTTGAGGCCTCTTGTGTTCCTTGGTTTGTATAGGCATCCCTGTTGGGGCCTTAAGGGGTAGTTCTCTCCAGAGCAATCTTTAGATTATTTTGCATTTCCCCAGTATACTTGTGGTCTAGCTAAGGGAATTATATTTCTAGCAGTTGACTCTTTCCATCCCTTACAAGGGCAGAAGCCATTCCCAAACCATGTTCTTGAGCTTGTGGGTAGAGTCCTGGCTCCCATCTTCATGCTGGGAATTGAGTTCCAGCTCCCCTTTTATAGGTGTGTCTTGGCTCCTGTCATTATCTGTCTTTCAGACTAGTTTCTATGGTTTGGTTTTTCTCAATGGGTCAGTGCTGTGGCTTTCTTTCTTTTGCCATCTGTAGACTTTCCTGTCCTGGTTTTGAATACTACAGTGTTGTTTGTCTGTCTTGTCTTGTCTGTCTGTCTTTCTTTTCTTCTCTCTCTCTCTCTCTCTCTCTCTCTCTCTCTCTCTCTCTCTCTCTCCCTTCCTCTCCCCTCCCTCCCTCCCTCCCTCCCTCTCTCTCTTTCATCTTGAATTTGTATGTGTTTGGAGTAGGTGGGGGAGGCCTCTACTTCTGCCTTCCTCCCCCCTCCCTCCCTCCTTCCCTCTCTCTCTCTTTCATCTTGAATTTGTGTGTGTTTGGAGTAGGTGGGGGAGGCCTCTACTTCTGCAGTACATTCAGTCATCTTGAGCAGTCTACAGTGATATTTCTGTACTCTGTCTTTAAGGAAACAGGTTCAGAGAGCTATTTCCTCATGGTCACATGGCTAGGAAGTGGTAGAGCTGGGTAAGAATTCCAGATTCTATGCTCCCTTCACTCTACTGGACTCCTTTGTTTTGAAAACCTACCCTTACATTGATGTGCTATAGATCCATGGTATAAAACTTACCAAAATTCATGGTAAGACTGGCGCTGGCTTCTGATGAGATTCGAGAGATATCTTTTTTTGTTTGTTTTTTGAAACAATTATTATATATAAATTATTTATTTTTATCCTCAGGAGGATTGACATTATAACTGTTGATAATAATCATTAATGATTGGGCATTTAATATATATCAGGTACTGTGCTTAATCCTTTATAAGCATTTCATGTATTTTAATCATTGCAGCTCTGCTGTGTGATAAATATAGCCACCCACATTTTACAGCAGCAGAGACCGATTTGCTAAGAGGTTAAGTTACGTACTTATGATTCCATAGTGAGTCATGAGAGAGCCAAGACTTGATGCCAAAGTTTAATTTTAAAGCTCATGCCCTTATTTACTGTATTATACTACTTTTCAGCAGAGCCTCTTTTAAGTTGTTGAGGGGCAGGACTAAGGCTCATGTTACAGGTCATATGTTCACAAGGCTCAGCCTGCAGTAATATAACTCTCCTTGCTGGTTGTTTGCATAAGTAGCTACTCTACGTGATTCCCCAGGATTTCTAGAAGCAAGGGACAGGTGATTTCCAAAGATGGCCTGCCTCTGTTGATAGGCTAATGATGTTACTTCTGAGGGAGCATGCTTTGGTTGTGTATATCTGAACCTACAGTAAAGAAAGAATCAGATTGCAGTTGGAGGAAAGAGATTAGACGGGAGCATGTTTTGGTTGTGTGTATCTGAACCTACAGTAAAGAATCAGATTGCAGTTGGAGGAAAGAGATTAGAGTGGAGTGAGATTTGATTGCTTCATGAGACATCTCCAGAACACCTGTAAGAACCATGGAGGTAAACCATGGCCCACATTGCTTTGGAAACCCATGTCTGGATAAAATACCAGTTTGGGGATTTTGGAAGCCGCCTTCTGTGTGTCTACATAAACGGTTTTTTTGTTGTTGTTTTTTGTTTGATTTTTTGTTTGTTTTTTTACGCAGGGAAGGCAGGGAGATAAGGCTACAGAAGAACTTTGTTTGCTCCCAAGAATAGAAGGACATATTCCTCAACTGACATAAGTTCTATGCCAAGGTTAGGATCAGTATACTTCCTCTGGCCAGCAGAGGGAGCTCTGTATTAGGTTATGAGTTAAAATGGTGTTTCCATTTGTGTTCACAAATCTACTTTCTATGGTAGGCTTCTTTCTAGATCTAGATTATTTATTTATTTAAAAATCTATTTTAAGAAATCATAGCAACACCAGAGCAATGTCTTTATTTGCTTAAGTAGGAGATTAGATAGCTCATACTTGGTAAAGTTCAAAAAAGACTGGTCAGCTAAAACGTCTCAAAATAGTTTAAACTTTTCCTCCCTCTTCCCAGATGTTTTGGTAGACCTTAACTAGAATTGATGTGCTCTTTCTGCATCATAGTACCATGCATATAGTTTTGAAACTACAATCAGCTAAAATGGCCCTAAGTAATTGAATACATTTAAAAAATAAAACTTAAAATTCTTATGCAGAACTGACTTGGGGAAAGTTATTTTAAGTATCAAAATAAATATTAATAATGACAATTTATAGCTTTTGTTGCCTAACCTCTTTGGTTTTCATGTAATTTATTTCTGTGTTGACTACACAAGAGTCTAATGCTTTCTTTGGAAATAGCCTTTCCCTTTTTTTTTCTTTTTGTCTTTTCGTTACTGATTTACAGTAGCTCTTTATATGTGGATACTAATTTTTTGTCAGTTATAAGCATTGTAAATATTTTCTCCTAACTTATGACTTGTATTTTTAATTTTGCAGGTTTTTTCCTTAGAAATAGTAACTTTCATTTTTGTAAAGTCACAGTCATCTGAATTTTCTGATACAGTATACTTTTTGTGTCTTCTTTAAGATATTCTTTACTATCCTGATGTCTGAAAAATAGTCTCTTTTTTTTTTCTGAAAGTTATACAAGGCTTTCTTTAATATATCAAAAATTTGTTTTTGTTTATAATATAAGCCGTAGTCATCTAATTTGACTTTTCTATCTGTAAGACTTGCTTTCTCCTTGCATTCAGTTTTGGTTCTGTTATCTTCTCAGGCCTTCCTAGCCATCTCTCTAAAGTACATTTCCCTTTTCCCTCTTATTTTTCTTTCAACACAGATTGCTGCTTGCAATGTATATCATTATTCTTCCATATACATTTTAGCATCAGTGTATCAAATTTTGTAAAATACCACTGGGATTTTGACTGAATTGCATTGAGTACATTTTAGGCAGAATGGCCATCTTTGTGATATTCTTCCTATTCATGAACATGGTTTATCTTTTCGTCTGTTCGGATTATTTCTTCCATCCCTAGATAACTTTATAATTTTATCCACAAAGATCTTCATCTTTTTGTTAAATTTATTTTTATGGATTATTTTGTTTGTTTTAATAGGTTTTCTGGAGGCTTATTTTAATGAAGACAATCTTATTTTCTGAGAGTTACAGTCTGAGTTTTTCCTTTTGATCTTGATGCTTATATAGTTTTTGGTCTTACTAACCTCCAATACAGTGTTGACTAATAGAGGTGATAGTGGGCATTCTTGTCTTAGTCCTCACCTTAAAGAAAATTCTTTTAATGTGTTGCTATCTAGTCTGATTTTGCAGTAGGACTTGGTATAGACTCATTGTCAGGTTAAAGACACTTATCTATTTCTAATTTAAGAAATTTGATTTTTAAATTAAAATTGGTGTTAAATTTTATTATTTTTTTTAGTTGAATACTTAGCCGTTTAATTTTCCTGCTTACTAATGTGTTAACATCGTAATAGTTCCTCTAAGTTCTGTTTTAGCTGCATCCCTTAAGTTTCATACATGGTACATTGCGAATCTTTTTCCCCCAGCTTTGTGGTGCTTTGTGCTTTTTACATATCTCTTTTTTAACCCATGAATTATTCATAAGTGCTTTTTTTAAAAAAACATTTTTTTAATTGAAGAAATGATTTAAATCCCCCCCCATCTACTTCCCTCCTCCTCACTCTCCCCTCCCCTCTAGTAACCACTAGTCCATTGTCACGTCCATGAGTCTCTGTTTGTTTGTCATGTTCATTTGTTGCTTTTAGGTTTATATCCCACGTATAAGTGATATCATGTGATTTTCAACTTTTTCTGTCTGGCTTATTTCACTTAGTATAATTATTTCAAGGTCCATCCATGTTGTTGCAAATAGCAGTATTTCATCTCGCCTTATGGCTGAGTAATATTTCATTGTATATATGTAGCACAGCTTCTTTAGCCAATCGTCTATCGTAGGACACTTCGGTTGCTTCCATGTGCTGGCCACTGTGAATAATGCTGCTATGAACATTGGTGTGCAAATACCTTTTTGGATATGAATTTTCAAGTCTTTGGGGTAAATACCCAGTAGAGGGATAGCTGGATCATATGGTAGATCAATTCTTAGTTTTTTGAGGAATCTCCATACTGTTCTCCATAGTGGCTGTACCAATTTACAGTCCCACCAGCAGTGTATGAGGATTCCTATTTCTCTGCATCCTCTCCAGCATTTGTTATTACTTGTCATGTTGATTATAGCTATTCTAACAGGTGTGAGATGGTATCTCATTGTTGTTTTGATTTGCATTTCCCTAATAGCCAGCAATGTTAAGCATCTTTTCATATATTTGTTGGTTATTTGAATGTCCTCTAAAGAGAAGTGTCTGTTCAGGTCCTCTGTCCATTTTTGATTGGATTGTTTGTTTTTTTGTCGTTATTGAGTTGTATGAGTTCTTTGTATATTTTGGATATTAGGCCCTTATCAGAGGCATTGATTGAAAATATATTTTCCCATTCGGATGGGTCTCTCTTTACCTTGTTGACGGTTTCTTTTGCTGAGCAAAAGCTTTTTAGTTTAATGTAGTCCCATTCATTTATTTTAGCTTTTACTTCCTTTGCTTTTGAGGTCAAATTCATAAAATCCTCTTTAAGTCCAAGGTCCTTGAGTTTAGTTCCTATGTTTTCTTCTATGCATTTTATTTTTCAGGTCTTATAGTCAGTTCCTTAATCCATTTTGAGTTAATTTTGGTGTATGGTGATAGACAACAGTCTAGTTTCATCAGAAGTGCTTTTTTAAAACGAAATGTATGAATTTTAAAAACTGCTTTTTTTAATTTTCTATTTTAGAGAATTGTAGTTAAAGAACATGGTGTATGTAATAACAGTTCCTCGGTATTTTCTTGAGGTATTTGTGTCCTAGCATGTCAGTAATATTGTTTGTGATATTGATATTTTGTAATATCAAGGCTCACAAGTGTGATGATAGACAAGTTTTTATAGCTAGTTTGCTGGATTGATTGCAGGATAAATAAATGTAGTAAAATGTTAACATCTGAGGTATCTGGGTAAAGGGTGGTCATTGTAACATTGCATGTTTTTTGTGCATTTGGAATTGTGTCACTATAACACATCAAACCATTTTTAATTCATGATTTTCAAAGGCTAATTTGGGATGATTCATAAATTGAAAGCATTTCACTTAAGAATTTCCTGCTAAAATGATATCTTGAGGTTGTTGGCTTTTACTGACTGATTTGGGTATTCTGTCATTAATATTGCTAAAAATATGTGTTCAGAAAATCAAGCATATCACAGAGGTTTAGGAAACTGTTAGTTATTAATATATGTTATTCAAAGTGATATATTGGGCACTGAATACTATTAGTGCTGTGAAAATATGGACATTTTGTAGCTATTATCTTCCGTGCATTTTATATTAAATTATATGTGGAGTTTTTTGGTATGTCTTAATATGCAGAAAAATGGTTTCTCCATTCTCAACAAGTATCTTTTTTTAATTGAAGAGAATGCCTTTTATTTTTTACTTGATCATCATCAAATGAGGAGTTAATATTTAGGAGCTAAAATGAGAACTTCAACTTCTATACCAAAAGTATGGAAAGAATTCAAGCTTTCAAAACATTAAAAATATTTTGGTAAATTAAGTATATGTTATTGTACTTTAATAATACTTTAAATACAAAGTATATTTGAAAGAAAAAAAGATTTCTTTTTTCCCCCAGAGTCATTAATAACAACAAAAAAAATCGTAGTATAACTGAGATACCCTGATTTGCATAAATTTGTAGTTTAGCAGTTAAATGCTTTTGCCTCAGATGAGGAAATGACAGCCAAAGATGGCCACCTGAAATAATCTGTACCCCATCTACTAAAGATTTGACATGGAGCCATTCTCCCTCCCAAGGCACATGGGCTGTGATGCCACCACTTTCTTGTCTTTGTGGTGTTCCCAAGAGACACATAGCAGCCATCTCTAGGCTTATAAGGCCAAGAGGAAGCAGAATTTAGATTACTGAACTGAAAGGTTGCTTCCACCGACTCAAGCCTTGCAGATTAGACTCAGTGCACTAAAAGGGAGCAAGTGCATTGGTTTCTCTTTAAAACTTACACTCCATTCATGAATTTCCAGTTTTTTTCTAGAGCAATAGCCACATTAATCTCTTTGAAATAGAATTTTAAAGTGTAGTGGCATAAGGAAGTTAGGGCAACTCAGAAGCATGTTTTAGGTAAATGACCGTGATGGTATTATGTGGCAAAACATGTATTTATAGTTCACTGGAAAGTTATAAGTCTCGTGAAGACACCTGTTGTTGCTGTCAGTTTCCTCATGTTAAAACCAAAGTCCAGGCTCTCGTTGAAATGATTTTACTTCACCATCATCCATCAGATACTAATTTCAGAGCTTCATAAGACGGAAATTCTTGACTCACGGCCTGTGTTCTTTCCACCTGCAGTTGTTTGAAGGGGATCGTTATAACATTGCCTCCCTTGTGTGTTATGTATCTCATTCTCTCTGACTCAGATGATAGCATTTGCAAGGACTGTAGACAGGACATAATGTACTGCAGGTATTTTAACACTTCTTTTACCACAGTAGCCTTACTGTCCAATCTCTGATCCCTAGGATGTTCAAAACTATCACCAGAGAATGTTAAGTGTTCATGAATCCTTGCCCCTTACCATTAGCATCACACGAGAGTTTCAGATAGCATTAGTATAGTTATACATACTAAAGCTAAAACTTAAAACATTTAATTTTGTTAGACTCATATCTCTGAGAAAGAAAAAGGAGTAGTAGAAAGAACAGTAATTTTTGGAATGAGAGTCTTTGGTTTGAAACTTGACTCGGAGTCTCATAGACTGAGTCAGCTTGTTGTTTCCTCTAAAGCCTCAATTTCTGAGTCTGAAAAAAATGGGGTATAAAAGTTCCTACATTGTAAGGTTGTTAAGATGATACAAGATAATGTATATAAAATACTCAGCACATAAATACTTAAAAATAGTAGGTAGTATAATATATGAGTCTTTTAATGTATGGCAGTGGCATTTTTGTTGGACCTAGAATTTTCTTGAACCAGAGCTACTATTCTGCATCCTGATTCCTTTTCTCTTGCTAGTTAGGCTTTCGGTTTTTACTCATGGTGTTAATAGTGTTTGTAAGTGTCACTTCTGTGCCTAAATACTGGCATGAAAATGGTTGATCTAAAGGAAGGTCACTTGTCAGTTTCAGTAATGTTTTTTAAAATGTGCTGAGGAGAGAGGGAGGAGATTGTGTGTGTGTTTCAAATTCCTTGGAAATAAGATGGTAGATGTTTTGAGAATCTGTTAAATAGCTCAAAATCTAAGATGGTAGGTTTTTTAAAAAGGCAGACTTTGGATCCACATGAGCCTTCCTTTGTAGAGTCTCAAGCTCTTATCTTAATACTGTGGAATGTATTACTGACTGGAATTTTTTTCAGCCCTGAAAGATAATCGCTGGTTCACTGGGCATTTATCAGAACCTCCCTCCTGGGTGAGATTTACAATAGAAGAGCAGATATCTCGGTCCTTAGGCTTTTCTCACAGTTGCTCAAATAATTCAAATCATTATGCCAGAGCGGAGACTAGATCCTAATTGTTTGTGCAGCTTTTCTAATTGTGTCCAGATGTTGGGCCCACTTTTATCTTTGGAAGCTATTAACATTCTTGATTCTTTCGGGATGAGCCAAAAAGCACAGACGCTTGGTGCCTGAAAATTCATTCAAAACACCCTGCCAGACCACATGTTAGGCTATGAAAGAACCAGATCTCAGTGTAACTCAGTGAAAGGCTCAAGACTTGTATTTTTGGGGAGATATGGTGCTCGCTCCATCATAGTTCAGATGGTAAAAAGAGAGCCAAGAGTAGCCATAGTTCAGATGGTAAAAAGAGAGCCAAGAGAGGGCAATAGTATGATATCCAGTCAACATCCAGTTCAGCCAAACTAAATATTCAATTTTTAATGAAGAGCAAAGGAAAGTGAGACCCAAAAGATATACTTTGGCTCTTATGCCTAAGAGGCAGATAAATCAGTTTCGATCATTTAGGGGAAATATTTTTCTCTGGTGCTCTAAGCTCATTTGACCTGCTCACTCGTGTTCAGCAAGAAAATGGAGATGCATTTTGATAAATTTAAATGGATCTATAAAGAGAAAGTAGATGATTCTCTTAAGTGCTTATGTGCTAAAAAGAAAAAAAAAAGTATCACTTGGAATCAGTACTTGTTAAAAATAATTATTTAATACCAGCCAAGAAGTATTAGGTAGTCACTATGTGTTAGTAATGTGTAGTGTACAAAAACCATCTGAGACATTTATTGTTGACTAGGAATTTATAGGTTAAAAGGGGAAGACGACAGTGGTTATTACCATTGTCTAATATTTATGGAGTGTTTACTGTAACTGTTTTTTCTAATTCTTTATATGTAAGGAGCATCACCTGGATGCTTCAGACGAACTTAATTAAGGCTATGGGACCTCTACATATGAAGGTGACATAATACTAGGCCAAATGCTGGGTAAGTAGTATAGAAAAGTATTAAAGGATTTATAAGAAGGAAAGCAAAAACTTAGACGTGTAAGAAGACTTGGTGAGGATTTTCCAAGCAGGTGCAATGTCAGAAAAGTAGAAAAAAAAAATTGAATATTTAGTTTGGCTGAACTGGATGTTGACTGGATATTAGAGAACCTTGAATGCCAAAGTAATGAGTTTGAATTTGATTCTTTTGGTCATAGTGTAGTATAAAGACAGATCAGAGAAGTAAAATACCAGAGTATTTTTTAGGAGAGTCAGTTGGATGATTCATAGTTTGAAAAGACCAGAAAAGGTGAGACCAGTTAGAAATTTGGTGGAATAGCAAAGGTATGGATCATTCTCACTGTAAGCCTTTTGTTTCTTTTTAGATGTGCTGCCTTTATTTTTCTAGTTAGTAACTCTTTGAAGACAACTAGACTTGAAGAATTAGAGCACCAGTGCCCAGAAGTCAAGTCAGTTTACATAGAGGCAATTACCAAAGCTGGTTAACTGGAAGGGTTATTTCATCTGGGCTCCAGGGAATCTTATAACTTACGATTCCAGTAATTCTTGGTAGTTTCAAAAACCATTCAAAGGAGTATTCATGGCCACACACACAACTTGAATAATAACTTATGTAATTAAATGAGTTAATACATGTAGGTGCCCAGTAATAAAAACAAAACCCAAAACCACATATGTATAATAAATGTTAGATTGAAAAGCAAAACAAGCAACTCTATGATAAGACATATTATTCCAAGGAAGAAAAAAGGTTTTTTTTCTTGCAAATATTCATGTGTAAAACTGAGAAGAAAATGTAGGCTCTCTAGTTTAAATAGATTTAATTACTATTAAGGCAGAAAAGAATTATTATAGAAATTAAGAAAAGAGTAGGTTGACCATTGTGTTTTACTTAGTGACAGTCTTTAAAATGAATGTTTAAAATAGAAGGACATAAAGTTTAATGTCTAGTAGATGGTCATTCCAAAGGAAGACGTGGCCTTTGGTCAGGCTCCTTCCCAGTTACGGCTCCCTGAGCATCGTGTTACAGCACGTGCAAACCCAGAAACAGAAGTAAGTAGGAGAGGAAAAAGGTCCTGCTGTTTCGGTTTTTTTTTTTTTTTTTTGAGTTATTGGTGTTTAATTTACATACCATATCAGTCACTCATTTAAAGTGCGCAGTTCGTGGTTTTTAGTTTTACAGAGATGTGCAGCCATCACCATAATCTAGTTTTTAAAAATTTGTAATTTTCTTTTTAATTTATAACTTTCAAATTGAGATATAATTCCCATATCATAAAATGCACCATCTTAAGACTGTGGTTTTTTAGCGTATCAGCAAGGTTGTGCAACCATAACCACTGTCGAATTCCAGACATTTTCATCACCCCCAAAAGAAACCACAATCCTGTTAGCAGTCACTTCTCATTCGCTCTTCCCCCTCTCCCCAGGCAACTAGTAATCTGCTTTCTGTCTCTTCGGATTTGCTTCTTTGGGGCATTTTATGTCAATGGAATCATACAAAATGTGGCCTTTGTGTTTGGCTTCTTTCACTAAGTTTAAATGTTTTCAAGGTTTATCCATTTTGTAGCATATATCAATACATCATTCCTTTTTATGGCTGAATAATATTCCATTGTATGGCTAGACCCTATTTTGTTTACCATCTAATTTTAGAACATTTTGATCACCCCCAAAAGAAACTCTATCCATTAGCAGTCACTCACCATCCCACCCACTCACCCCAACACCCCCAGCCTTAGGCAACCATAATCTACTTTCTGTCTCCACAGATTTGTTTATTCTGAACATTTCATATAAATAGAGTCATAGCATATGTGGTCTTTCGTGACTAGTTTCTTTCATTTAGTGTAATGTTTTTGAGGTTCATCCATGTACCACGTATCAGTATTTCATCAACGAATAATATTCCACTGTGTAGATGTACCACATTTTACATATCCATTCGTTGGTCGATAGGCATTTGGGTCTTTCTGCTTTTATATAGCATTTTTCAAAGAAAAATAAACATAGGCTACAGTTGCTTATGAATTCACCCCTTTTTGGGCTTAGACAGAGCATCCATTTAGCTTGCCAGATGCTGCTTACAAAGAAAAATGGGCCAGTTTTAGTATAGGAATTCCTGCATTTTCTGCATCAGATAAAAGAATCAGAGCAAGACCTGGCTGTTTTCAAAGTTTGACTTTTCTGCTCAGTCTGTTCTCCCTACGGCTTCAGGTTTCTGGTATTGTCATTCAACTGAACGTCTTCATTTCTTCTGTTGAAAAAATACCCGAGCTCACATTGGAACAAAAAGCCCACCAGCCAGCTGAAGCCCCGGGGACTACACTGCCTTTAATCAGCCTGGAATGATTCTCTTAAGCTTTCAGTACTGACAGGCTGTTGTCTAGCACACGTGATCCTCTGGCTCAAAAGTGCTGAAAGAAAAGTTCAAAGATAAGGTTACTGGGAAAATTCCATTCCCCTGCTCTTTCTGCACCCAACTTGATGGCAGTTCTGACATGTCAAGAATTTTCATTTTGATTTTAGAAAACTTGCAACATGAGATGCCTCTAACCAGACTTAAAACCTAATGATGAGGGTTCATATTCTATGCGTGGTGGTAACTAGCTATGAAATCTCAGGCAAATTTCTCTGCTATAAGGTAAAAATGATAATATGTACTTCCAAAGATTTGAGGATTAAGTGAAATAGTACATTGTCTCTCAGTTGGTAGGTGCCTAATAAGTGCAAGTTCTCTTCCTTCCTCCTTTACATGGTGGTCATGAAGTTTGGATGAGAACATCATGTGAAAGCACCTAGTAAAAAGCCACATTCAATACTTAGAAGGTATTCAATAAATGTCAGGTGAATTTGAACTTGAGTTCCCAAAGAATGGAGCTCTTTTTTATAGATAAAG
>NW_006442491.1:28745124-28756212 GCF_000325575.1 Pteropus alecto
GAGTGACAGAGACACTGTATCAGTGTTTGCTGCATCACCTGAAAACCACCTCAAAACTTAGTGGTCAGCTGGTGCAATAGCAGCTGGGGCTGGCTGCCTTAGGAAGGCCGCTCAGGCAATCTGTTATCTAGGGCCTTTCTCTACACGTGCTTCACCACGTAGCAGGCTCACCCAGGTGTATTTACTTGGTAGTAGGATGCACAAGCACATTTCAAATTCCTGCTTGCAGTATATTTGCTATTGTCTCAATGACCAAAGCGAGTCACATGGCCAGGCCCAGAGTCATTGTGGGAGGGCACTACTGAAAAACAAGGATACCAAAGATACAAAGAAGAAATTGTTGTGGCCATTTTTACAATCTCCCCTAGGTACTAATTATGATCGTAATACAGATCTGTTTACTGTATTTAAAATCAGACCAAGAACAGGTGCCATAATATGACTAGTGTTATTAAGGATATCTTGGTCACAGAAGGAATGCTATCTGCGTGTAAACTGAATGCATCAGTGAAGCACTCAGTTGTTGAAAAAGACAAAGAATAGTTGGTGATTTAACTCCAAAAATGGTAGAAATCTTTACTTGAATCGAGAAGGGCTTTTGTCATCAAATAAGAGAAAGCAAATGTTCTCATCTTCTCATCTAAACAGTGGGAGAAGTTAGGCAAGTGATTTATACTCTAGCTTAACAGCCATTCCTTTGATTTTTATGCTGTGTTTTAGAATTAGACTACAGAAAAATTATCTGTAGTGTTTTATCCTTGGTTTCAAGACCTGAGTTTTAAAAATCCACCTGTATTGCACCTGGAAGGAATTGATGATGCCTCATAGATGTATATAGTACCAGTTACACAATTTTTATTGTTGGATGTGATGATTTCTTAAAAAAATGATGTCTTTATGGTTTTCATAACAGTTCCACAGGAGAACATATTTTAACTTACCTGTTATTTCTACCCAGAAGTTGTCATTTTTATTGATAACTCATTTCATTCATTTCTCTGCATATATAAAGATAGATGGATAAACTGACATGAAATGACAAATAATGAGGAGAGGCTGGTGCATGATATGTGCAACTTACTCTCAAACATTAAGTGTGTGTTTTCTAAGAAAGGAGTTACTCTGTTTTGTGTGGATTTCCTAAGAAAAAGGATATTCTCTGATCACCATTTTACAGTTGTCAAGTGATGATTTTTCTAATGAACTTTTCCCTTCTCTCTCCAACCTTCTTCACTTTCAGATTATTACTCTGAGTTCATAGATTCTTTTTATTCAGTGTATCCTTTTTACTGCTTAGAATGCCCCAGAATTTACCAGTGAGAGCCCCTCAAGTGGCTCCTGTGTCCTGCTTATAAATCCCCCTCAGTTTTTGAGTACTCGCTTGCTTTTTTTGACACCAAAAGACGTTCCATGCCCACTCTGTACTTTTTCTGCCCTAGATCTGGATTTAGCTATCTCTTTTAAGAAGCCTTAGCTCCTTTGAGTGGGGAATGGTATTTAGAAACTAAGATTTGAGTGCTAGGTGGTAATGGGGTGTCATTGCTTCAAGGCCTTTAATGAAAAAAAGCTCAGAAGTTTTTGAAATAAATCATGAGTTCATGTTAACACTTACAGTTCAAATATAACACTACAGGATTCTTCTGTACCTTCCCCTGTTTCATATTTTGATATATAGATATTGCCAGATCCCCTTCGTAAGGCTTGTACTGTTTTGCACTCTGATTCAGCAACATATGAGAGAGCCTGTGTCCCCACAGCCTTACCAACAAATAGAGCGTTGTCAAGCTTTTGAATTTTTGCCATCTGAAATGTAAGAAGGTACATCTCTGAGTAGTTTCGATTTGAGTTTTCTCTTATTGTGGCTGAACCTAAGCATTTTTTTTTTTTTATGTTCAAGGACTAATAGAATATCCATGTATAAACTGTCTTATGTTTAGTCCTTGTTTTTGTCTTTTTTCCTTGATTTTCAGAATTCTTTAGTAGCTTATTTGTTTAATATGTAAAGAACTCTTTAATTAAAAAAAAAAAAAAACAGGAAATTCCACTTTGTGATTTGTCTTGGCTTATAGTGTATATGTGCTTATTTTTAAAATTTGTGATGTTTTATTTACACAAAAGGTTTTTATCTGTTCATTTTTTTAAATTGCATCTGGGTTTTTGCCATAGTGAGAAAGTCTTTTCCACACCTAAGTTTTAAATGTATTCACACATGCTTTCTTCTAGTACTTATGGTTTCCATTTTTACAATTAGACCTCTTATCCATTTGGAGTTTTAAGGTATGAAGTGTGGACCCAATTTAATCTTTTTTTTTTTTCAAGTACCTACCCAGTTTTTTGGGTAGCCATTTGGGCTTTCTCCTTTGTTTACAGACTATTTTGTTTAGCTGGTTGGGATAAGGATATTTTGTTATAAAAGTACATTGTATACCCTACATGTCAGCAATTGGTAGTACTTTCACAGTTGCTTGGCTCACAGAGATGCTCCAAACACTCCTTTTTTATGTGTAGGACTGTGTGTATGTAGGCTTGCTGCAGGGTCAGTGGTCCCAAAGAGAGAGGACCGATCAAAAGGACTTAGCTTCCTGACTTGTTGACAAATACCAAACCGCCCCCATTTTTACAAGTTTTATTTTGTTGTAATTCTTTCAGAACTATATTATGAAATAGTACCTTAAGTTTAACTTAAAAATTAAACAGAATAAGCATGAAAAGCACGTAATCATACCTAGAACAAAACAAAACACACATTCAGCATATAATCATTGACTGGTCCTAGCAAATACTGTGTTTAATCCCTAATAAGCAAAGAGGCAACAGACAGTGAAGTAAGCTATTGGCAGCATCTGGAAGTGAGCAAATCTGGGATTGGCTGCTGTTGAATTTAGCAGTGGAGAAAAGTAAGATGACAAACGTCTGAGAGGCAGTCGGGGTGCTGGCTTGAAACTGGATGAAGCAAGTATCAGGAGATAAGATTGCGGAACAAAGGTGCCTGGAGAGAAACACTTGCTGTTTTCTGTCTTCCAGACCCTGCCCCATCTACTACTTAATACTTAAGGCTCTGAACCTTCTGGTCTTTTTTCCTGGTTACTGGGAGAAAGGGCAATATAAACCCACATGTTCGTGAAAAGCATGAACTGTATAATAAACTGCATAGTAAATACTTCCCAGTATTAGACTACTAGCCACGAGCACAAAGCTACTTCAGCATATGAAAAAGGTACGGCTACCTAGGTTTTTAAATTAGGCCAGGTAAATATTCTTTTTGCCATTGTTACCAGTTGTAACTAGTAACTGCTATCTTCTGCTCTCTTATATTGTAATTGCTGTTGCATAACTGCTGATTCTGCCCTGCTCTGTAACTGTTGACTCTTTTCTCAGGGATAGTTTGAGGCCCAACCTAAACCCTCCTCTACCAGCCCTCCCCTACCACCCAGCTTGCAGGATTTCTACATCTTCTGGGCACACGTAACTCTTACAATCAGTTCTATCTATTTAATACTTATGCTGTATTATCTTCTTTTAAAAAATGTTTAAAAGAAGTAAGTAAATTCATCTATAATCCTACTGTCAGAGACAAATCCTGTTAACATTTTGGTATATTTTCTTTTGGTCTTTTTTTTCCCTCCTATGTATATGATTTTATAGAATCGATATCTTACTATGTGTGTGTGTGTGTGTGTGTGTGTGTGTGTGTGTGTGTGTGTGTGTATACACATATATAATATTGTATTCTGTTTTCCCCCTTTATCTTAAACCATTTGTAAATAGTATTTGAAAAGTTACATAATAGTTCATGGAGTGGATTGTGATTTACTTACATTTTCTTTTTCATTCATATTTTTCTCATTAGTCCAATTGAGATCATCAAGGGAAGTCACCATATTGTATCATCGCCCTTTCCTACTGCAATGCCTGTAGAGAATATCGTATATGTAGATGATTAATAAATATTTTTGCTTGTTCCTCTGTTTTCAGTCTGATCTTATTGGAACTATTTGCTACAGGGGACCCAAGTATTACCTGCAGCTTAGCTTACTCAGTCATTGCATCACCCAGTTCTTTCCATCTAGAAAAAGAGAACCAGAAAAAAATCTTTGTATTTTAGGGGACCTATGAATCCTTTAAAATTCTACAAAAAGTATTTTGAGTGAGCATTTGTGCATTTGCCTGTGATTTTCATTAGATTCTCGAAGGAGTCCTTATCTAACAAAAAGAGCCACTGATCCAGAAACTGCGACCCGTCTGGAGATGGAACTAAGATTTATTAAACTTATTTGAAATCTAGGATATTACATTTCACCTTTTATTTTATTTTTTTGGTTTTCAGGAAGGGATGAGACCATGCAGCCTGCAAAACCATCTTTCCTTGAATATTTTGAACAAAAAGAAAAGGAAAACCAGATCAACAGCTTTGGCAAGAGTGTACCTGGCCCACTGAAGAGCTCTTCAGATTGGAAAGTCCCACAGGATGGAGACTATGAGTTCGTAAGTAGCGTTGGAAGTAAATGGTTGTGTCTACTGGGGGAAGTTATTTGAAATGTCACACGTTCAATTCTGTCATTTTACTGAAAGTGCCTGAGCATTTTCTTACACAGTTCAAGTGTAACCACCCTAGCTGTAGCTCCTAGGCCAAGGGCCTCACCAGTTTAAGAGAACAGCATTTTGACTGACATTTGAGCAGTTCTGGGGCCCCCAATTAGTGGTATCTTTTTTGCTTTAAAAATCCTTTATTCGCTTGCCATTTTTCTTTCTGTTGAGTTTGAAATTGTTAATGGTGAAAGAAATATTTAGTCATCCAGTGAAGATGCCCTGTCTTTAATAAGTTTATTTGGGATTGCGATTTTATATTTAAGAATTAGACTGGAGGGCAAATAATGCTGTCTTGTAGTGTCTTTGTTGTTTTGCTAACCATTTTCCTAATTTTAGGCTCTCTGAGAGGATTATTCTGAATTTTGCCTGAGGATAAATAGTAAGCTGTTCCAAAGTTTCTTATGAAAAACTGGGTGTGTTTTTCATTTCTCTGCTGTGGAACATTTCTCCCTCAGCCACAGACACTTGTTAATGTTCACAGAGATTTAATGAGTAGAGGCAATAAAAAATTGGATGGAAAAAAGTAAGCTAAGGAGTCTGCATTCGTTTTCTGAATAGTTTTAGGAAAGAATTTTCTCTTTAAGAATATTTAATTTTTACATTTTTAAATTCTGACATAATTCTGTTGTTGTTTGTTAAGAGCTTAGCTTGGGTGTTGTATTGCATTCTGGGAGGCCTTTCTAGTCCTGGCTTTACACTATCCTACTGATTGGCCGAGAGGAAATGATACCATTCTTCCATAACATAATTTCTACTTTTGTAAAATGGCACGAATGTCACAGTTTATACAGCTAATGATAGAGATCTTTTGAGACCAGAATAACTTACCTGAGGTTATTTAACTGATTAGTCGCCGAACCCATATTAGAATCCATGTTCATTTGTTTTATCGTCTGTTTGTTCATTGATTCATGTATTCATCATCTACTGTTCATTATCATCTGTTATTATCATTTATGTGTTTACTTATTTATTTATTAGTTTTTTGAGCACCAATATGTGCTTGACACTTTCTAGGAATATAATAGTGAATAAAACAGCCCAAAACCTATCCCTCATGGAGGTTTCATTCTAGAAGATGTGGTAATAAGGAAGTCAAATATGTGGAATGTCAGATAGTGATAAGTGTTATAGGAAATATAAAGCAGGAAAAGGAAATTGATGGGATGGGGAAGAGAGAGAGGGGAGTGTGTGTGTGTAAATGTGTAGCAATTTAAAATGAGTTAAGGAAGTTCTCACTGGTAAGATGAGGGAGTGAACTACATGAACACCCAGAGGAAGAGCTTTTCAGACAGCTGGAGTAGCAAATGTAAGGGTCTTGAGGCAGGGACTTGCTTAGTGTATGTGGAGAATGGTGAAGAGAACAAAGTGTCTGAAATGGCATCGGGGTCATGTAGCAGAAATGAGATCAGAGACCTAACACAGAGCCAGATAATGTAGAGCTTTTGTGTACTAATAAGGACTTTAGCTTTTACTCTGAGTGAAATGGAAAACAATTGGCAAGGTGTGACTTGATACTATGTTTTAAAAAATAATATTTTTTAGTATTAATACACTATACGGAGACTAGATTTTTCTGGACACAGGTCTAGTAGTGTTGTTATGCACTGTACAAAGGAGGTCGAATATGGGGCACATCTGCTTCCATTCCATGGCATTCATATTTTCCACTGAGTCAAGATTCAGCTTCAGAATCCTTAACACAGTGTTTTTAGGCTGCCACTGCCACTGTTAATCAGAGTAGACTCATGAATTATTCTGCTCACTGTTCCACACTGCTTGTGTAGTAGTCTTCAACAAATTTGTAAGGACTGATTTTCTCAGTTTAGTGAGTCTTTAGGCAAAGATGAAATAACTTCTGGGTATCAAATTATGTCATCATTATGATAGAATGCTTACGAATCCTAAAATCTATATTCCTAGGTCTAATTTCTTTCTTTTTATATATATAGAGCAAGAGTCCCAATATCAAACATCCCTATATATATATACATACACGTTATAGACTCTAGTGATCTTGTAATTTCAGTCACTTTAAGCTAGTCATTATTTTTGGATCAGTAGTTCCAGTGTTGGAAGAATTCACTTCATTCTGCCGTAGTTTTCCCACACTAAATCATTGGCAAAGAATTTGTTTTAATGGGCAAGCTACTTATGTAAAGGGGCTTCAGTAGGTGTTTAAGGAGAGTGTTTTTACTTTAGAAGTAGGTGGCTGCTGGAGGGAGCTGGCCGTGCGCAGTGAAGAGGTTAGCGCACCACGCAGCCTGCGTCCCTCCTGGCCCGCTCAGCAGAAGGGTCCCAAGACCGCCCTCCCCACCAGAGGCTAATCCAACAGCACCCAGTTCACGGACCTTTGTGTGTGTCCTGTACAGTGTTTAAAATTTTTTAGATTAGTTACCTGTGTTTAAAAATTGAGAGCTTTTACATAAAAAGTTGGCTCTACAGCTTTTTTTGAAAACTGGGAAGATCCGGCCATGATAGACCTACATTATTGGGTGACGCGTTGTCCAGCCGAGTAGCAGCCGCCCCACTGGGGTGCGACCTCAGTATCTGGCCTGCCCCCTTCACTGGTACTAACTCTCTGACCTGTCTGGCATTTAGGGATATTCGATATTGGGACTCTTGCTCTAACTCATTTGGATTCGTCTATGTTCGTTCACACTGTACCTGAGCCTACCGATCCTGATATACAGAATTTTATTCTATTTTTACCTTCAGAATTTCAAGATAATTCATTTTTTAAGTTCTCTTTAAAGAAAATATGAAATTAAGCAATGAAAGAAAATTTAGGTAGGGCGTACATGAGCTGCTATACCACAAAGGAGTAAAGAGCAAATGAAAACTATTTTTAATGCCTTGATATTCTTGCTGTATAGCTCTTGCCTTAATCCCGAATCAAGCATCTGAAATAATTGTCTAAAATAGTGTTTCTCAAAGTGTGGTCCCCCGACCAGCAGTGTCAGCATCCCCTGGAAAATTGGGAATGCATTGTCAGACCCCAACCCTGACACACTGAATCAGAATCTCTGGGGACAGGCAGCACCTGGTACCCTGTGTTTTAACCTACTTTCTGCGTGATTGTAACCTACTAAATTCATGTAAGTTTCTTCTTTTTTTTTCTATTAGATACTACAGAAATTCAGATATAAAAATGTATTCATATTTTATTAATATTGCATGATTTTTAAATTTTCTTTTTACTCCCCTTTTGAGTCTCCAGTACTCTTCATGGAGGAATGAAAAAAGCACATTAAATAAGGAAATGTACATTTGTAAGTGACATCTGGCAAAGATAGAGCCAATCTGTTGAATGAAGTATTCTGAATACTCTCACTAAGCTTAAAGAAGGGTATGTGTCAGACTAGCTGACATATTTCCCTTTACAGTCTCTTACAGAGACTTCCTAATTTCCCGACAGGCAGTATTTAATTGTGGAAAAGATATTCTTTCTTCCTGTGAAGGCAATTCCTATTTTGAAATGAACTTTTTACCCACAATGTCTAATAGGAAGTAATTTAATTAGCAATGGCAGAATTTGGTAATTTAATCAGGAATGGCAGGAAGCGATGCTGACAAAACTATATTTTCATCTGAAACTCAATACTTATATTTCTAAAACCGAACTGCCTCATTTGCCTAGTTGAAAAATGCGACAAAGATTTTTTTTAATGTTTAGCGATTGAAGTATAAATAAGACGTGTTCGAGAATGCAATATTCTCTAAAATTGGTTCTTCATATTCTAAAAACAGATTGCATTTTTGGAAATGAATGCTACTTTTGTGAGAATACAGACCCTCCCATCTTGCCATCTGTAAAGCCACAAAAAGCTGTAAACTTGAATCCAGTTTGACTCGTGGATCTTTCAAAAACACACTGTAAGATTTTAGTCTAAGATGGCTGGAGTGCCCTGAGTGGTGAACAAGACAGACAAGGCTCATGCTCTCCTGGAGCTTAGAGGGTGGTGAGAGAAATAGACGTTAAGTCAGGTAATAAATAAGTTCAGGTAATAGTAGCTCTTTAAAGAAAAAAAGCGCAGTAAAGAGATACTATGAGAGAAGGCCTTGCAGAGGGACAAGACATTCAGCTAAGACCTAAATGAAGAGGGAAAGGTGGAAGGACCTTTAAGCCATGGGACAATGGAGGGACCAACAAGTAAAAGACTGAAGCAACCATGATGGGTGTATGTAAGGAAGGAATAGTCATGGTGGCTGGAGCAGAGTGACAGACAGGGTAGCAGTCCAAATGTAAACACATCAATAATCACAATACATATGAGTGCATTAAAATCTGTTCAAAGATGGACTCTAGATAAAAATAGCAGTCAAAATCCAGCTAACGACTGTTTATAAAATAAAATATCACTGAACAGTTTACAGCAGAGGAGTGGAAAAAGATAGAGTAGGCAAATACTAAATAAAAGAAAGTAGGTAAAGTAATATTAATATCAGATAAAACAGACTACAGGAAAAACAAATATTACAGGGGAAAGAGATATTTATTGCTTAGGTGTATTTGATCCAGAAGACAGAAGTCATGAACCAATACAAAGCACACATATTTATCTAAAAACTGATAGAAATAACAAGGAGCATTGAGCAAACTGCTAGCATAGACGAAGACTTAAACATTCTTCTCTCAAAAAGTGACCTTTCAATGAGACAAAAACAAGATACCACAATTATCAAGGTTGCTAAAACAGAGAATGGGAGCACTTTTCAAATATCCATGAGACTTTAAAAATATATATGGAATATCACAAAATCTGACTGTTTTAAAGTTCTTGAAAAGAAATCTCAACACAGAAATCATACAGTCCACATTCACTGACTATTATACAATAAAATTAGAAATCAACAATATTAAAGTAGCCAAAGTAAAATATACTTTTACATTTTAATTTAGAAATATAAAAGTATATCTCTAATTCTCGCTTTCAAGATAAAATCAGAATAGAAATTTCTAAACTATTTAGAAATGAATTATAAGAACCCAACAAAATTCAGATCCCTGTAATTCAGACCTGTAGGATGCAGCAAAAACGATACTCAGAGGAAGATTTATAGCTTGAAAAGTATTTTCTTTTTAGAATACAAGAAACATGAATAAAATTAAAATTAAAAAAAAGCAAAATTTAATGAAATAGAAAACAAAAAAGTTTCCTGCTAAACCAAAAGTTGGTTCTTTGAAAGGACCTGACATTTAGCAGATTTGATCAAGTTAAAAAAGATAACAATAAAGTCTACTAGAAGAAAGGGAGAGTGTTACTAGAGATAGAAAAATGTTAGGATGATAGGAGAATATTATTATTTATAGTTTTATATCATCACATTTGAAAACATAGATAAATAGATGCTTAAACATTATGCCATAATTACTTCTTATATGGAAGTGTAAATGCATAAAAATATCCAAGATATTTTTGAATAAGAACAATGAGGTTGGACTTACTTGCAGCTATTAAAACTTACAAAATCACAGTACTTAAAGCATTCTGATATTGGCACAAAAATAGAACATAGATCAATGGAATGGTTCAAAGAATAGAATCAAGAAACATACCTGTTGTACATAGGAATTTATTATATAGTAATGATAAAATACAAAAAACCGCAGTGTGATACCATTTGGTAAATTTTTTAAAAGCCACAAGTCATGCTACATATTTATATATGCATACACATTGTATAGGTTGAAAAAGAATATAAAATTATTTCATAAGTCATTACTTTTGAAGAGAGGAACTTCAGTTTTAGCTGTTTTTACAGACAATATATTACCGTATTAAGATATTTTCTTAAATTTTTTTAAAAAGTGAGATATGTTTCTTAAAATTCTACTTAGATTTTCCTGGTTTTAGTCTTTAGAGATTTAGCCAGAACATCTGCACATCTCAAAGAACCACAGTACTTTTCAGCCTTACTAACGTTGCAAGTATTATTATTAGCTCACTGGTATCCTTAGGTTTTGGAGTTAAGTTTCCTATTTATTCAAATGAAGTCATTTTCAGATTTTTACGACTTACCTATAAAAAGAGTTGATTGTAGCTGACCCCTACATATTAATCTGTATACATTTAAGTCCTTACGTATACATTATATGAATAGGCAAGACTACAAGGTTCTTGACAGTGGGACTTTATTATACTCATCTTTGTATTCCTAACACTTAGCAATTTCCTGGCTCAAAGTTAGTACACTATTTTCAGTTAAACTCAGACATAATCTCTGAATTAATTCAGTACCCTTAGTGAGTTCATAGTGTAGCAGAAAAGATAATCAAATAATTTCAATACATTGTGCTAATAATAACTTAGATTTATTGAGCGTTTACTGTGTCCAGGCATTGGTCTAAGTCCTTTATGTGTAGTAGCCCAGTCCTCACAGTCATCCCATGAGGTAGATAATGTAATTATTGCCATTTTATGGATGAGAGAACCGAGGCTTAAAGGGCATAAGTAATTGACTAAGGTTGTACAGAGAGTAAGTGGCACAGCAGGA
>NW_006442491.1:28756240-28832220 GCF_000325575.1 Pteropus alecto
TACACTAATGGCCTCTTTCTAGGCTATTCTGGTGAATTCTCTGCATAAAATGCATATTTTATGTGCTGTAGGAGCCCAGAAGAGGTAGCAAGAACTTCAACAAGAACCCCAGGGAAGGCATCAAGAGGTCTCATTTGAAGGATATTTTGAAAGATAAATAGGAATTCTTGAGCTAGAGAAAGAGGGAAAGGGATTCTGGGCAGAGAGAGGGAAGCGTGTCTGTGAGGCTTTAAGGAATGTGGGTGCCAGGCAATACTGAGACACTGTCGGGAGCATACAGTTTGGGTGGGTGTGTGACGAAGCAGGGGACTGAAGGAGGGCCCTTCAGGTGGAGCAAATGAGAGCCCAGAGTGCCTTACTCTTTCTGGAAATATGTGGTTAGATTTTTCCTTGGTGAAATTAAAAATAGAATCCTAATGCAGCACAAAGAGCTAATGAGCTGATACCCCTCTAAAGATGAGTCCATCAGAATATAAAACCATTGAACTGTTAATTCAAAATTAATTTGATAAAAGTAACAGAAGCTGAAGAAGATTGATTGCTTGGATTCCCTAGGTGGTTATAAAGTTATAAGCCATTCAGATAGATTTTTGTGGTAGGGAAGGATAAATTTTAGCTCTAAGTTTTCCCCAGGAGGGTGATAGCCTCTGCTTTTATGACACTTTATCTTAACCCTTTTTTCCTGGATCAGGGCTCCAAATATGATTGTTAAGTAGAGATTTCTTTGGGTTTTTATAAAGAAACTTTACTGAATTATCAGGACATGATCAATTGCTTTTTAATTTTTTTTTAGGCTGTACTTTTTATTTTTGGCTATACACATTAGAAATTAGACATTTGGTAGAAGGAGAGAATTAGTTACTATCTTATTTATAATTTAAAATCATAATTGCTATGGTAGCAGAGATGCTTTAATTACTCATGTTTAAATTAATAGTCTCAAGGATGTATCTTGATGTTTTGTGGGAACTCAAGTATCTACAGCTTGAAACTTTATCTGCCATTTTATAGAAACAAAAGAAACACTCCTCAAACATACTTTCTTTGAATTTATTGTCCATTTGTTTCAAAATGAATTTTAAAAAATTAGTGCATCTCCTTAAATATCCCAGCCTCTATTGTAAGAGAATCAAATGAAGATCCTATCACTCAGCTATGACTATCATCAACTAACTCATGACTGTTCTTTTCCCTGATCCTCCACTTCCGCTATTCCCACCACTTGGTTATTCTGAAACAGATTCCAGTCATACTTCATTTCTAAATATTTCCATATGTACCTATAAAAGATTAAGATCCCTTTATTTTTATTTTTTAATTTAAAAAATATATTTTTATTTTTTTTACTTTTATTTTTTATTTTTTAAAATTTATTGGGGTAACATTGGTTAATACAATGATATAATTTTCAGGTGTACATTATATAATTTGACATCTATATATTCTATTGTGTGATTACCACCCAAGATCCCTTTAAAAAACATCAAAAACATAACCACAATACCTTTATCATACAATTAAAAATTAAGAATGATGATTCTTTAATGCCACAGAATGATCTTGTCAGTGTTCAATTTTTCCCAGTCACCATATATCTTTCTCTTACAGTTCGTTTGAATTAGCAAAATGCTCTAACCAACTGAGCAAACCAGCCTCGCTCGTTTGTTTGAATTAGAGTCCAAGTAGAATTCATACATTACAGTTGGTTGATATGTCTCTTAAACTGCTTTTAATTTATAAGTCCCCTCCCTTTCCTGCCCTGCACACACACGTACTTTTTGATATTATTGAAGAAATCAGTTGTTGTCCCATACAGTTTCCTATATTCTGAGGATTGCTAATTGTATCTAAGTGGTCTGTTTAATATGTTGAATTTCTTGAATTTCTTGTAAATTGTCAGTTTGACCTAGAATAGGAGTTCTTAGGACCCCTTCACACTTTTAGACGTTATTGAGGACCCCAGCAGCTTTTATATAGGTTATACTCTTTGATATTTACTGAATGAGAAATTAAAACAAATTTTTAAAAATTCGTTAATTTATTTAAAAAAAAAAACGAAGCCATTACACACTAATATGAATAACATATTTCTAAGAACAATACCCATATTTCCCCAAACAAAAAGAAATGAGTGAGAAGAATGTCATTTACATTTTTTCCAAATCTGTATCGCTTAAAACATGACAGGTTATCATATCTGCTTTTGCATTTAATCTATTTTAATGTATTTTTGTTGAGGTATATGAAGAAAGTCTGGCCTAAGATATGTAGTTGGAAAAAGGGAGAAGTATTTTAACAGCCTTTTTGAATAATTGTGGATGTTCTTTGAGGCTACACTGAAATTAACAACTGGTGGTTTCCTGAAGGTTAGTTGCAATGTGGAATCTGAAACTATATCAATGAACTTTTCTTATTCTGAATATTAAAATTCATTGATCTGTCTTATACTTTTTAAAATTTGAGTAGTTGGTATACAATATTATATTAGTTACATGTGTACAATACAGTGATTCAACATTTTTATACCTCATAATGTGATCACCCGACTGATTCTAGTAATCATCTGTCACTGCGCAACGTTATCATTGACTATTTTCCCTTCACCTATTTCATCTATCCCTCCGTTCCTTCCCTTCTGGAAACCATCTCTTTGGTCTCTGATTCTGTTTTTGTTTTATTTTGTTTGTTTTGTTTTTAGATTCCACATATAAGTGAAATCATATGGTATTTGTCTTTCTCTGCCTTATTTCACTTAGCATAATACCCTCTAGATCCATCCATGTCGTTGCAGACGGCAAGACTTCATTCTTTTTGTTGCTGTCTGTGTATAATATTCCACTGTCTGTGTATGTGTATACACACATCTTTATACATATATACAGATCTTCTTTATCCATTCATCTATTAATGGACACCGAGGTTGTCTCCACATCTTGGCTTTACAAATAATGCTGCAATGAACATAAGGATGCATATATATTTTTGAATTGGTGTTTTCATTTCTTTCAAATGAATACCCAGAAGTAGAATTGCTGGATCATGTGCTATATCTGTTTTTAGTTTTTTGAGAGATTTCCATGCCGTTTTCCATACTGGCTGTACCGATTTTCAGTCCCACCGACAGTACACAAAGGTTCCCTTCTCTCCACATCCTCGGCAACATGTTATTTGTTGACTTTTTGATAATAGCCATTCTGACTGGTGTGAGGTGTTATCTAATTGTGGTTTTCATTTGCATGTCTTGTACTTTGAGTGAACTTTTACTCATACATAATTTTGTAATGTAATGCATTGGTTCTCTGGAAAATATTGGTTCACTGAGTTACATAGTCTTCCCAATGTTGGCACATTTCATTATTCAATATTAAAAAAAAAATCACATTCCTTGAAATTACCACCAATCTTAGAAAAATTTCTAAGTGTCTGAGTGAAGCCGTCAAGCTCGTGGTGGCGGAATCAAGTTTTCCTAAATTCTCATTTTTGTTTGGAAGTTTGAATTTTATCATTGGCAACAAACACTCTCAGTTGTTTTTCTTGAAGTGACAGCCTCACTTTGTTCATTTTTTGTGAAAATGTGTGCCAAATACCAATGTCTGAATAAACCACAGTTTGTCAGTCATTCTTTCAAGTAAAAATGGTATTCCATGAAAAAAGCAGCCAATTTAGTTTACAGCTCATTTCATCACAGATACTATTAAAAAGACATATACTCAAAGATCCAACTTGAATAAAATTAATGCTTTTTACTACTCCATCAAGGACATTCCTAAAGGGAATTATTTTTTGTATCATTTGTTTCGTTTTATTTTAAACGAAGCCTGTGGTCATGAAGAATAGCTTCTAGTACCATTTGGTGCCCCTTATTGATTCATAGCAGTTTTATGCACCACGGCACAAATGTCAACACAGTAGAAAAGACAAAAGTGCCTTAGGATTAATATGAAAATATTTTGAGCTCACAGTTTCCTTAACAGGGGTCCGTAGGCCATACTTAGAGAATTGCTGATTTAGAAGCTTGATCAGACTCAGGTTCAATTCTTCCTAGCAGGGATATTTCATAGGTAGTATGCATACTTTCATCAGGAGGTTCAGAATATCTGGATACATGTTCATCTCTCTCTTTCTGTTATCAGCCGCTGAGGGTCATTGCCTAGATGCATTATTTCATTAGAGATTGTAAAATGGTGACATTTCATCATTCCTTCTCCATTTACCAACTGAAATACTTCTATAGCGAAGCACTTCATTAATTATGTAGGTAATCTTATATACAATTCATGTAGAAAATAATATATAATTAATTTTTTCCTTTTATCAGTTTTCAGAATGAGTTGGTTACTTAGCATTCTCCGGAGATAACGAATGGTTTTGTTCGAATCACTGTGAATTCATAGATTTAAAAATATTTGATGCATTTGATCCTTCAGTTATATTTTTATGTTTAAATCTTTCATCTTAATATAACCCCAGTATTTTGTTCTTTTTTTCTTTTAATCTGGTTTATCGAAGTATATACGCTTCAGTAGTTTTTGATAGCTTTCTTGCTTTTTAGTATGATGAGATGCTCCACGCTTATCTTGTACATTTCCTGCACCAAACCTGGAAACAGCCTTCTTTTTTTAGGTTCATTGACATATAATACATGTAAATTTAAGGTGTACAACATGATGATTTGATATATGTATATACAGCAAAATAATTCCCATAATAACTTTGGTTAATGCCTCCATCCCCTCACATAATTAACTTTTCATGGTGATAATATTTAAAATCTATTGTTAACAACTTTCAAGTATGTAATACAGTATTATTAATTATAGTCCCCATGCTGTTACTTAGATCTCCAGAATTTATTCATCTTATATCTGGAAGTTTGTACCCTTTGTCCAGCATCTCCCCATTTCTTTGAGTTTGTGGAAACAGCCTTTTTTTTTTTTAAGGAATTCTGGTCCTTTTAGTGAGAAATGGTATTTAGAGACCACCGTCTGGGCACAAGGTGTGCTCATTGCAGTTAGGTCATTTTTTCCTAAGCCTTTTCAATGTACAGAAACAGGAAATATGTTTATTACAAACTCATGAGTTCTTATGCTATTTCCAGTGCAGTAAATACCATAGAGTTTTTATTTAACCACATGGATCCTATATTTGTAACTCCTTTCCCTCATGCCAAATATCTTACTTCCCAATACCAATATAATTATTCCCTTGCCTTATAGCCCACAATAAATGTGTCAGCCTCAGAATAACAGTACCAACACTTCCACCAACAATAATTACTGAAAACAATTTAAGATTTTTACTGCAGTCCTCTTTATCCCTAGGCCATATCCCAGTTGATATCCGCAATCAAATTATCATATGTTAAAGTCATGTGGAATAACTTCTGTGTGTGTGGTTGTGGTGCACATTCAGTATGCAGATTTTTTGTTTTATTTGCTTTCTGTTTTTAGATATTTTCTTTTTATTGTTTCACTTTATAATTATATAAACTCTATGGTTCCAAGGGCAAGTGTACAAAACAAAGTTATGCAGACTGAGTGTCTGTCCCTGTCCCTTCTACTCTGTCTCCTTTCTCTTTTCTGTGTTTTGGTTTTATTCACACATGTGCATGCGCACACCCACACTCACAAATACCTGTTTATTTGTACTCCCCTTCTTAGATAAACAGCAGTGTACTATACACACTTTACCTTTCTGTTTTCACTTAGCTGTATGTCGTAGAAGTCGCTCCATAACAGGATGTAGATACAGCCCTCATACTGTGTATGGTAGTTTATTCAGCCAGTCTACTGTTGATAGACATTTAGGTTGTTTGTAATGGTTTTAAACTTGATCTCTTCATAAACCTATTCATAAATAGAAAATGAAACTTTTTATAACTGTTACCTTTGTTTTTTAAGGTTCATGCTTTAGCTTTTCAGTTTTGAGAAGCAAGTTACATACTTTAAGCCTGTATAGCCTTTTTTTTGTAGTTAATGCAGATGATGATACTGGTAATGCTGATGATGAATGAGTAGATTTATTCAGAGGTGTCTCTCTGCCAGAGTCTGATGTTGTTTATGTGAACTAACTAGACTCTTAATTTAGTCATAACACCTGTGTCACAGGAGTGTGAGTAATCACTCACTCCCTGCAAACATTGTTTGTTAGATGCCCCAGGTATCAAATGTTGCCAGGCTGATATTAATGAGTAAAGGAGTTCCTTGCAGGCCTGAAATTCCTAATTTCTAAAATCAGAACCTGAAATTTCTCAAGTTTGAATCTCATTTCAACCAAGAGTTGATTCAGTTACTTTAATTTTCCTAAATTTGAAGTCATAAAAGAAAAACAACTCTAGGTTTTGTATTTATTTACTCTTCATCAGTCAGGAAGTTCCAGAGGCTAAATTTAATATAAATTTAATATTAATTTAATATAAATTAGTTATATTAATCTAGAAGGCAGTTTTAAATTTTCAGCTGATATGAATGTAAACAATTTTTTTTTAATTTTTATTTTTCAATTAGAGTTGGCATTCAATATTATTTTGTATTAGTTTCATGTGTATAGCATAGTGGTTAGACAGTCATATAATTTATTAAATGATTCCCCCAATTAGTTTAGTACTGACCTGGCACTATGCATAGTTATTATAATATTATTGACTGTATTCCCTATGCTGTACTTCACATCCCTGTGACTATTCTGTAACTACCAATTTGTACTTCTTAATCCCCTCACCTGTTTCACCCATCCCTTCAATCCCTTCCCATCTGACAGTCACCAGTTTGTTCTCTATATCTGTAAGTCTGTTTTCATTTTGTTTGCTTGTTCATTTTCTTCCTAAGATTCCACTTTTACGTGAAACCATATGGTATTTGTCTTTGTCTGACTTATTTCACTTAGCATAATACCCTCTAGGACCATCCATGTTGTTGCAAATGGTAAGATTTTTTTTATGGCTGAGTAATATTCCATTGTACATACCACAACTTCTTTATACAGTTGTCTATTGATGGGCACTTAGATTGCTTTCATATCTTGGCTATTGTAAATAGCACTGCAGTGAACATAGCGTTGCATATATTTTTTTAAGTTGGTGTTTTGGTTTTCTTTGGATAAATACCCAGAAATGGAATTACTGGGTCATAAGGTAGAATTAAAATTTTTTGAGGAACCCCCCAAACCATTTTCCGTAGTTACTGTACCAATTTCCAATCCCACCAATAGTGCTCATTTTTTAATTGGATGTTTGGCGGGGGAGAGGTTTGTGTTGAGTTATATGACTTCTTAACAAATTTTAAATATTAACCCCTTATCAGATGTATCATTGACAAATATCCTCTTCCGTTCAGTAGGTCGTCTTTTCATGGTTTCCTTTGTTGTGCAAAAACTTTTTAGTTCGATGTAGTCCCATTTGTTTAGTTTTTATTTGTTTAGTGTTTCCCTTGCTCAAGGAGATATATCAGAAAAAATATTACCAAGAACAATGTCAGAGACTTTACTGCCTAAATTTTCTTCTAAGAGCTTTATGGCTTCGGGTCATAAGTTATTTTTCTTATTGCTGAATCTACAGCCATGACTTTGAATTGTGATCTCATTTACCCAGACATATCTTTTTTCGCTCTCCTTCCTTTGAGCTGTCAAAGATACTTTCTTCAGTCTTTCTTCTCAGCTTCACCTCCCATTTTTTTCTCACATGGACTCTTGACAGTTCAGTAATCTATATTCCTGGGACATGAAATGTTGAGAACACGGGAAAAAGATTTATGCCAATTTTTCACCCCCTTCACAGAATCTCTATTAGAAAGTTGTAGTAGCTTCTGTAACCTAGTGCCTCTGAAAGAAAAAACATGATGTGGAACTTTTCTCATTACCTGAGTTGTATTCCATATATCAATTCTCTGTCCTAACACAACCACATTTACTTAATAAAAATCCTGATGCTGCACCACTCAAATGAAATGCAATAGTATTGAGCATCTTTTGTCTTTAACAACATATTTACTCCAAGCACCAATAATTCTGAATGGGGGGGGCATGTCTCTTTTCCCTTCTCATCTCAGTGTTGGAGTTTGATGCTGTTGTTGCTGAGACTTTGAGCTGACAGTGGAAGGAAGAAGAGGTATTGAGAGGATGATTTAGACAGGAGAGGCTGATCGATGACGATTTATATTTGCTATGGAGAAAAAGACACAATTCAGGGTATCGGTTGTTTTTTAGAACGAAACGTGTTAGATATCACATTTGGTTAGAAGTTCTTCTAAAGTTTCAGTTGGGTCTATTTGTAAGGAAATGTATTATGCCTATGTGTACCTAAGTGACTGATACTTTGGTTAAGGCAGTATACCTGGTCGTTAAGATCACTACAGTGAGGCTTTTAGGGTTCCAATCCTGACTTCATTATTTACTGAGTAAATTTAGGCCAATTTGTTCTCCTCTCTATGTCTCATCTGTAAAATAGAGGCAATACTAGTTCCTGTAGGATAGATTCTGTGTGTGCATGAGAGTGTGGTAATGCATATAAAGCGCCTTCAACATATAATAGGCACTTCGTAAACGTTAACTTCCTCTTTTCTTCACTCTCCCCTTCTTTCTTGAAACATTGTCCATGGAGTCAATTTCAGTAACCTAAGCCCCTTTCCCCAGTGATTTGCCATTCACTTTCATTCTGAAACCAAAGAGCTATTCCCAAAGAAAACTTGCTCCTGGAGACTGCTTTAAAAACTGCTCTAAAAGAAAGGAATTAGAACTATTACCAGATGAAATGGATTACCCAAAGTGGTTGTGGGTGTCATTGTTAGAACATCCCAATGCTTGTTTCCTTTGCCTTACATCTATACTTCTTATAGTTGTTTTTTCTACCCACCTCCAATATCTAATAAATTGTTGACGTTACTGATATTTTTCACATCTCAAAGTTCTCACACCGTTTCTATTGCAGTGCACAGTTTTTGCCAATAGATGGCATCCTCTCGCTTCTTGTGTGCACAGTCTCCTGGGTGGAATTTCCTTAATGGCACTAAGAGGTTGCTGGCTATGTAAAATGAAAGATAAAATTACTTTATTGGCTTGGAAGCTGGACATAGTGCGAGGTGAGGTTCCTTGAAAATAGGGGTACCTTGTAACATAGACCAGTAGAATGAACATTAAATGACGTCAGAAGAGGGATGAATGGCCCTGGCTTTAGCCAGGACTTTGGATGTGTCACTCTCCTCTTTGAGTTTTGGGTTTGTAGTCTGTAAAAATCAAGCATAATACCACACCACCTGTCCTGCTTTTCCCACAGATTTAGAGGAAGGACCAAATGAAATGGAAGTTGGGGTTATTTGAACCAAGTTTGTATTTAGCACTATGGTAGTATTCTACAAGCAGAGATTCTAAGACTGCTTATGTTTGTTGTTAGTTCATTGTGTATTAAGTATTATTATGTATTATTTTTTCACTTTCAATTTCACTTTTGTAAAAAAATTATTAGATCTTTGATCCAGAGACAAGAGAAGCCCATGTAGTTAATAAGCCGAGACTTCTGCTATGCTTCTGTTTGCTGCTGATGGTAGTATTATCATCACATTAGGGTGATATAACATTTAATGTAGTTAAAGGCACATTCATATTTTGCTCCTTTTTTTGGTGATGCTTATAGTGTTCCTGTGAAGGAGGCAAGGTGAGGTTTCTTGTCCCTTACATAGTTTGAGGGTCTGACGTCCAAAGACATTGAAAGGCAGCTTTCCTATTTAGTGCCAGAATTAGGTCTAGAACCCAGATCCCCAGGTTGCTTCCTATCTCTGGTAACTGCTGGGTGTTTTCTTACATGAAAAACAAAAGAAAACAAACTGATCGTGAGCTCTAAATACACACTAGGTACTTAATTAGTGTTACAAAGCAGCTAAAAGAATCGTCTTTCACATAATACGTCATGGGGACTATACTGACCAGGAAGAATGGTTTCAGGTATATTGTGTCTTACTGGAAATTTTGTAATATTAAAGGAGTATTTAATTATTGACTCGAATGGTTTTTTCATACTTAATCAGAACATAAGGCAGATTGACAAGCTTTGCATTTCATTTTTTATTTACATAAATAATTTTCTGTTTTGGAACAATTGAATTCTTCTTTTAATGTTCTTTACTATTTACTTTGTAACCATGGCTTTTACAGTTATTATGCTGTTGTTCAGGAAATGTCATGCTAACTAAAAAGGCATTCTTATTTTAAGAACACTTGGTTTTGACCAAATATAACTTATATGAAAACAAAGATATCCATTGTATGGGAGTATTAATGGCTAATTCAGACATATGATATACTCTTAGGTGGTATCTCTATCACAGTGTGTCTGTCAGTCTCTTCAGGCACTTATTCCAGAATATTTTCTGTTTCATATCCTGTTATCTATTCAACATTAGCTTTTCTGTAGGTTTACTTATCTTACCATAGTAACAGATACTGAATATTTTTAGTAATCTTCGTATTGGTTGCTCATTATCTTGTCTTTCCCCTCTTTATTTTTATTATTATTTTTCTGCTAAAAACACTTAACATAAGATCTACCCTCTTGGCAAATTTTTAAGTATATAATACAGGATTATTAACTGTAGGCCAGTGCTGTGCAGTAGGTCTCTAGGCCTTACTCCTCTTGCACGCCTGGACGGAGCTCTACCCATTGACTGATAGCGCCCTGCTTCCCCTTTATCTTGTCTTATTTTAAATTTTACTGGCAAAGACACTTGCTCTCTTAAGGTTGTAGAATTTGAGAAGAAAATGATGAAAATAGCAGATACCAAGTGCGTGTTGTATGTTAGGTCCCTGTCAATGTTTTCCTCACAATATCCTTGCATAATACACCTCATTCCCACTCACTCGACAGAGAGGCTTGGAGGCTGGGCAGTGTCCCACCCATGGCACATGGTTAATAAGTGGTAGAGTTAGGCTTTAAATCCAGATTTTCTGATGTCAAGACCATTGTTCTTCTCAGAGTCACACACATTTGTGGTGTGAGAAGTGTTATATATGCTCCGATGGTGAGCGCTACACAAGCTCTAATTCAGGTGGTGCTTATTTTCTTTCTCTGATGTGCAAATAGCCATGGCACAAAGGTGCTCAGAATGTTACTTGATTACATTGTTTGAACCCATTGTGCGTTATTTGAAAAACTTCGCATATCTTTTCATATTTTCTCTTTGGGAATATCCGTTCATCTGTGTGTATAGGAGCATGTTTATTAGCTTAAAAATTTGATGGCTGTGAAGTTTAAGTCTTTTCCCCCTTTGGGAAACTGTTAGAGAAGAACATTGGAACTGCAAAGTTGAGAATCCCTAGGCCACTAGATCAAAGTTGGATAAAGCATGTAAAGCATTTTGCAAAGTGCCTGGCGGTCTTACCCTATTATTAATATGTTGGTTCCTTTCAGAGTGACAGCTTACATAAAGTTAAAGAGAACAGTGGATTGGAAAAAAAATCTCACCTCTGACAATAACTAGCTTTGTGTCCTTAAGCAAGCCACCTAGTCTTTCTGGGACTCTTGTTTCTTCATCTGCTAAATAAAGTTGAGATTAGAAAGTCTTTAAGAGCCCTCAAACTCTCATAGTCTTTGTTTGCTAATCTTTAAAATAGAGAATACATATCTGTTATAGGGGTTATTTGAGCCCAAAATAGATCGCCTGTGTAAAGCATATAGAAGATACTCAGTGTGTGGCAGTTTTTTCCCCTGTCCTTTTAAAATGCAGGGAGGTACTATGGACAGCCTAGAGACCACAACGAGCATAGGAGGCAGTATAACATACTGACCAAGAGCCAAGCAGACCTGGCTTCGATCCTAGTTTCACTATTTATGAGATCTGTAACTCTAGGCAAGTCACTGAACCTGAACTGAAGATACTAATCATACTTACTTCAGGGTTATTGAGAATGTTAAATTAGAAAATGTTTTTAAAGGGCTTAGCAGAGTACCTGACACATAGTAGGCTTTCAGTAAATTTTATTTATATGTGTAATACTTAGGTGGGAGAGATGAACCACCAGAGAGGGAGAGAGTTAAAGATAATGAGGTGGGCCGCCCAAAGAGAGGTAGGAGGCAAGCCCAAAACTGGTTTCACAGTTTTGTTGAGGGCCCCGTGGCAGCAGCTCCCACTGCCTAGTTAAATGTTGTTTGCTTTGAAGTATGTCTTTAATACCTAAAATGAGCTTAATTCTGTTGTGACTTTCTTGTTCATAGGGTTTAAATATCAAACATACTGATTCAAGTAGACTTTGTGTTCTTTGGTCAGATTGCTTCCCTTCTGTGCCTGCCTGGAAGATATAAAATAGCTCATGTGTGTGTGTGCGTGTGTATGTGTGTGTGCATATTTGAGAGAAAATGAGAGAAGCAGAGAGAGACAGACTAACAGAGACGCAGAAAGCCAGATCTGGGAGCCATCACCTGTCTCGTGCTCTGTTTGTATAGCTGAGTTCACATTGCATGCACTGGATCAGAAGGTGGCCAGCTGCTGGAGGAAGGGCAAACTCATCCGCTTTATAGACCCAGCGGTCACTTCCTTTTGCTCCTTATTTAGGAAAATCACGTTAAAGACTATTCAGACAAGGGTGTATCTTTTTTCCAAATCTTATTATATTCCTTTTTTTAAACTAAACCTTTAATTTTGAGATAGTTGTAGATTCACATGCAGTTGTCAGAAATAATACTGAGAGATCCTGTGTACTCTTTACCCAGTTTCCCCAAAGGTGACATCTTCCAAAACTGTAATACAGTATCATAACCAGGATACCGAGATTACTCCATCAAGATAAAGAACAGTTCCATCACCACAAGGATTCCTCCTCCCCACCCCATTTCCTAACTCTTAACAACCACTAATCTGTTCTCCATCCAATTGATCTATTTTGAAGTTTAAAAATAAGGCCATGGGGTTTACAATGAAGTAGAGTCGGGAAATTTGCTGTGTTCTCTCAAGTGCTCTTGTTCCCAGTTATGGCAGGACCAGGCATAAAGTTATTTCCACTCTGGGAAGGAGCAAACCATCCCAGGCTCAGTGGAGGTTTTCTACTTTTGAAGTGCTGCTGAGACTGTGATCATAAACTAGGATTCATTTAAACCAGTTTCTGGGATGAATTAAGATCTTGTGATAAAATACCACATACCGTCTGTCACATGATCTGTGGCAGCTCTTCTCTGTGCCAGCTTGGTGAATGAGGGTAACAGCTGCCCAGGTTTCTTGCTGAAGAAGTGTTTAACGATGGTACTATGAATTCAGCAGTTCATGGGAGAATTTTTTAAAAAGCAGTGCTTGAGTTCCTAGTATTTGATCAATGCGTGGAGTTTTATGTACAGTTATATAAAAGGTACGTGATGTGGAGTTCACCTTTTCCGTTCTCATACCTCTCCTCCCATCTCAGTTTTGTTCTTAAGGGAAATGAAAATCCCGCAGGAAACCCTAGTCCTTATTTCCCGGCTACTGGCCTTCTGTGCATCACTCGCCCTTTCCTTCCTCATCCCCTCTGTCCATTCTGTACCTGGGCCTTTTAAACAAGGCTGGATGACGGTAGCCTCAAGGAAAGCTCGGTGTTAGACTAAATGACCTCTGTGGTTTTGTCCAATCCTGAGAGTCGCTCATATTGCATCAGTGAACTCTCGTGGCTACTCACATGTGATAGAACGGGTGAGTGTTCAGCATCCACAGTAAGGGAATACCTAGGCTGGTCATAGAGGGACCAGGCTACTGAGTAGTACTCGTTTCATGGCTATGGATTACAAATCTAACCCTGGGGGGCTGTGGCAACATACAGTTTTTACAGTTTGGATTACTGAGGTGGATGTGAACTCTCCAGTTTACCGCAGATCACACCACTTCCTGTTTGTTTTATAACCGGCCTGTTGAGCTTATTTTTACTGCTTGTATTAGCCCCTGAAAATATTTGCATTGTGACCTCAATTTAACTAATCCCCAAATCTTGGACATTTAGGTGGCCTCTGGCTTTTAATATTAAATATGGTTTTAATGAACATCTTTACGTGATTTGTATGTCTTTAGACTTAATTCCTACAAATAGAATGCTTGGGTCAAACTGCTTATGAATTTGAAATTGTGATATGTATTGTCAGATTTCCCTATTGTTTTTGGTGTCTGCGTTGCCAGTTGGTGTGATTTATCTAATCGTTAATGGAATTTTTATTTTCCTTAGTGATTTCAAAGAGTTCTTTATACATCAAGTAAGCTCATGAACCTTTTAACATATATGGTAAAGATATTTTCTCAGTTTTTTAAAATTATATATGGTGTCTGACTGTTCAGATATTTTAAATTTTTATATACTTTGATTTATCCACATTTCCTTTGTGGTTTATGGTATTTTATGCCCTGTTTAGAAGATTTTCCCATCCCAAGATTATAACTATTAACCCTTACTTTGTTTTAGAATATTTTTTTTTCTTTTTCAATATTTATTGTGTCTGAATTTGTCTTGACATAAAGAGTAAGGTAGTAATCCAGCTTCATATTTTTCTAAACAGCTAGCCAATTTTCCTAACAACCAACAATTTTTAATATACATAGTGAATTTGGAATTACCAAATTTTGATGGCTCCTAGTATCTAAAAGTGGCTTGGTTTTATAGATAGAAAGTTTCCACTTCAAACTCTTGAGTTTCAATATTTTTCTGCTCTTAAAACCTCTAGAAAGGAGCTGTGAACAGAACATCATATTGGTTTTGGCGTTAACTTTAATGCATCTCAAATAGGCTGATTCTACAGAATTTGATCCAAAGTACTTCTATGTCTTGATGCCTTTTGCCAAGCAAAATTGATTATTTCTAACCAAAAGGCCTTCAGAGCTGGACTGAAAAAAGAGTCAAGGGTCCTCCTAGGCTGCTGGCAGATTATGTAATTTGGCATCAGGTACAATGCTTTTTATTTTTCTTGTAAGTTTCTTACTAGTCCCTAGCCTCCAGCTGTCAATGCCTCGTTGTTGTGGACTTTTGTCAAGGGGTGAGGGGAGGCAGATTCAGATCCTCTCTGTCCTAGTGTTGCATCTTTAAAATGCTTTTATTTTTTTCTTGACAGTTTGATAAATAGATAATCAGAAGTCTTTCTTTGACAGTTTTTTTTCCTAGCCTTCTCCATATTGTAGAATTTGCTGTAGGTTGAATTTGTTGTGCTCGTATATTTTCACCTGTAGTGAAGTGTGGCTTTTTCACAGAGATTCTCTCTTAACTTTAATTAAAGGTACTTTTTAGTTCTAGTTTGAAAATTTACCTGAGTTATCTTAGTACCTTAGCAGATGCCTCTTTTGTAGTCGGATTTTCCTAAATTATTATAGCGCCTTTTAAAGTAGATTTTTATCATTGATGCTTGTTTTTAGGTCACTTTTGAAGGCAGGAAGGCAGATTCTGCCATTGTGGTCGAGAGGCAGCAGTTGAGAGGTGATATACATAATGGTTAAAACCACCAGTCATTCTGTTTGGGTTCATAGCCCATCTTTTCCACCTATTATGTTACCTAACTAACCTTCTATTTCCTTACCTATCAAATATGGATAAAAGTCACACCTATCTCATATCTCTCATAAATATCAAGTGAGAGAATGCATGTAAAAAGCACTTAGGACAGTGCCTGGCCTGCAGTATGCACTTAATAAATGTTATTTTCCATCCTCTTTTTTAGTGTTGATTTACTCTTCTAGGATGTTGCAATGCTATTTTTTCCCTCTTAGTTGTAAAAAGAATGCATGCCCATTGCAGAAAGTTTAGAAATTAAAGAAAAGCTTAGAGAAGAATATTTCTCCTACAGGTCCACCATCCCCAGCAATAATCACATTTACATTTTAACATGTAAATTTGCTTCCAGTTTTTTATACTTATATATTATCATATGTGCATATATCATAATATACTTATCTATTACCCTATGAGATCATTTTGTATGTATAATACAGTGTCTTGATTTTTTTTCACTTAACATAGCTTAAACATTTTCTCACATCGTCGAACATATTTGTACCACCATCACCTTATATTATATTATTCGAACTTATTAGGCCAGGCTTTCTTTCTTGTCAACAACAGGACTAGGAGTTGAGGCTTGGCGTTTGCTTTTGTGGTTGGTTTTTTGTCTGTTGAGTGCATGACTTAAGCTAGGATTTGAAACATCAGGCTGTATATTCTCAGACTTTCGCCTTTCTGTTCAGACAGTCTCCATGCTGCTTGCTTTTAAATCTTCCTTTGACGAGTTTCTTTTCATAATCCTGTGCTGGAAGAAAGATGAATGGAGACCATGATTAGTATTTTGGTCTCTGACCCTACAGTGCCACGTGAATGCCCAGGAGCCAGCCAGGAGAAACACCAGTTGCATGTTAATGCATCTTTATTGAGGTAATGCTGAGAAGTTTCTAGTGAGAAGACTCTCCTAAATTGTTCTTGACGAGGTATTCTATTTTTGTTTCCAATTTCTTGTTTTTCCTGTAAATTTGGGTTTAAAGTATGTTAAGGCTGAATTCATTTGTACTTGGGAATATAATGAGATCTTGTATTTTTTACTCTCAGAAAACCAGCCAAGAATAGCAGTCTGAAAAAATATGTATCCAAAATTGCCAGGGAAACCTGCTGTTTAGATATGCTTTCTGAGAAACCACATGGCAAATGAATGCCATCTTTGTCTCAAGTCACAGTAGCCTGGCTCTGCTGGTGAATCGTGCCAGCTGATTTGAGCTTCGTTTTTAACTCAGTTGTTGAAATGGCGCTGAGAGCAAGACTTAAATGCTGGTGGTTTGTGACCCAGGAGGTTGTTTCAAATGGTATTAGCCTTTGTGAGCTTGACACTGTTTCTCATCTCCTTTGACTGGTTCTAAGACTACTTGGCAGCTTTCTTCTTTTAAGGTTTACTCTTCATGGCCAGTTATTCTCTGCTGTTAAAATATGGGATGATTTTTATCTCAACCACGTGGTGAGCCAAAGAGCTGAATGCAGACCTTGGGTTTTGTGAATTTTCGTAGAGCATGAATAGTAATAAGAAATTAATTAGATCTAAATGGCTCAGGACAGAAGATCAGAAATGGATCCCAAGACCTGCAAATGTCTTAGTACCCTAGGCCCTAGGAGGGTCTGTCACTTCCCTGTGGCTTCACCGACAGCATAGTTGACAAATGGCATATGTCTTAAATTCTAAGAAGCCATCATCTTTCTCACTAACGTGTTCTAACACTGTTTCATTCAGAGAAATACAGGCTTTCAGAACAGAAAGGGGCCTTGAAAGGCATGTGTTCTAGCTCCTGTTACATCCCCAACATCATGCATCATCCAATGTTTTCTTGACCGCTGCTGGTCATTTCTGAGAAGGGAATTCCGCAAGCTGAGAAGTAGATCATATTGCTTAAAAGCTCTCCCTAAAGATACTGTGTTTTTTTGATCTCAGCCAAAATTTGTCCCCAGACAACTTCTACTCCTGTGTTTATTTTGATTATTTCTCAGAAACTCTGCAGAAGATTGGTTGAGATGATCTGGCTTTTCCATACAGGTGAAAAGAACCAGTCTCTGGCCTTTAACCACTTAGTATTATAGTAACGAGACTTGAGTAAACCTTGCCAACCTGGTGCTAACTCATCGTTACCGAGGCAAGCAACTAAGTCTTGGGTACTCTCTGTATTCAGTGTTGCTTTGGTGGTGTCTTTGCTTTTCATTCTCTCTGTAACTAAGATTGTAAGTGTGAAAGCGCCTAACCAATAGTAGATGTTGGGTGATGTTTCATTGAAAGTACAGACTAGAGTCAGACAGAACTAGATTTAGTTTTGGTCTCTGCTACTTGGTAACTATAACCTTGGACAAATCATGCAATTCTGCAAACCTCAAATTTCCCATCTATAAAATCAGGTTAATAATTATAGTTGTAAAATTTAATGAAGATCAAATGAGATAATACGTGAAAGTGTTTAACATAGTGACCAGCTAAAAATGGTTAATAGATGTTTTTAAATGCTGGCTCATATTAATGTATTATTCCTGTAATCATTATATAGCGAGCCCTCATATCCTGCCCTCTCACCAAGGCGATATTGGCAAGTGTTCTACTCAGCTTCTGCCCTTTCTTTGTCTTCCTGATTTACTGAGAATAACAATGCTAGCATTATAATAAAATGGGGTGGACATACAGACAATGTTTCTGGCCTCTGGAGATTTCCCCTTTCACAAGAGGAAGTTTTAGGAATGATCTCAGTAGCCTGTCATATTGCCAGAGCTAGAAATTGGAATGTAGCTTCTTTTTTTTTTTTCCCTGCTTATTGGGGAAGCACCTTTGTTCAGTAATACCATGGTTGTCTCTTTTTAAAGATTATTTCATCCTCTGTGGCTCTGTCATTTAAGTGTACATTTTTAACGATCTAGCTCATCCTGCTTTGTCCTTGTGATCCAGAATTCCTGGTCTATGGTCTTTTGGTTTTATTCCAGATAAATCTAGGATATTTTTTTTCCCCCTAGAACTCTTGATTTCATCTAAGTTGTAAAATTTTTTGGCATTTTAAAATTTGCAGTTCTAGTTTGCTTTTCATTCCTAATATTTGTTTCTTTTTTCTTGATCAAATTTATCAGAGTTTTTTCTCTTTTTTTAGTCATTTTTTGATCATTTGGTTTTTGTTGATTCTTGCCATTGAGCATTCGTTTTTGATTTTATGAATTTCCATTCTTAGCTTTATCTACTTTCTATGGGTTTATCCTGTTTTTTTCCTTCTTTAATTGGGCAATTAAGCTTATTAAATTTTAGTCATCTCTCTTTTCTAATATATACTTACACACAAGGTTATTCCCTTTAAGTCTTTAACTACTCTCCATAATTTTTGATATGTACTTTTTTGTTTTGTGAAGTCAATTTAATTGAGTTTTCATTTACACACTATAAAACTTGCCCCTTTTAAGTGTACAGTTTGATGAGTTTTGACAAATGTAAATACCATGTATACAGTTGTGTAAATACCACCGTAATCAAGATAGAGAACATTTCCATCACCCTCTCATACCGTTTTTTTATCCCTACATTTTTGTCTTCTCCACGAGGCCCTGTAAATGGAGTTATACAGTATGCAGTCTCTTGTGTCAGGCTTCCTTCATTTAGCACGCTGTTTTGAGATTCCTCCATGTTGTCCCATGTATCTGGAGTTGTTCCTTTGTTTGCCGAGTAGTTTCAGTTGTATGGCTATACCACAGTCTGTCTATTCACAATATAGTTTTCAATGGGAGCAAATGAGAACACTTTAATTCTGCACTTGGACTGCAAATAGACATACCAGACTATTCTGGATTTGAAATTACCTGGGCATTTTTTTAACTTATGTTTTTATTTGCGGTTTGGCATTTTGCACATTTTTCCATTAGTGAGCAAGCATGTGCTCCAGTGTGTGTACTCAACTCGTACCCTCCTTCCCTGTAGTAGTCTGGGTCCAGTCAGGAGATAGAAACCACATCATAGGTTAAAGAGATGTGTGATACAAGGAATTATTACCTATGATAAAAGAGTCCCTGTAAGAATAGGTAATTGTCTGCTTCCCCAGGTACCCACTGAAAGACAAACTACCAGGTTCAGACCTCGGTGGAGAAGGCAGAGTTCAGCCCCAGGCATAGCAGAGGAGTTCGCCAGTTTGGCTAGACCAGAGATGGCGCAAAGGCTCTGGGCAAGCCATAGGCTGACGCCTAGAGTACAGGAGAGGGGCAGGCTGTCAGTAGCCAGTGATGTGGGTATGCAGTGGGGGTCAGGGCACTGGCGGGGGCAGGAGGCCTCCAGAGCCTGTGAGCTGTGGGGCGGGCTCCAGTATCCATCCTGACAGGGCCGCCAAAGGTTATGGCCAGGCCAAGGCTGCAGAGTTGCAGAGAGACCACAGCTGGGCCACGGCTGGGCCATTCCACCAGCTGTCCTCACATCCACACTGCCGGCTCCCATGCTGGACACTTAGGAGAACCTCCTCCTCCCTGTGCTGTCCCTCCAGCCTCTCTGCTGAGAAAGCGTGACATCGTTCTTAAAGCGGTCCTGTCGTTCATCACACAGCATGTATAGAAGGGCATGTTTGGAGCTGAGACAATAAACTGAAAACTGGTACGCTCTCCCTGTTAAAAATGCTGTCAAGTCAAAAGCAGTAATAACAGTATTCTTGTGCTGTTAATCAGATACTTCATGAGGAGAAAAGGGCTTATGAAAATGAGAACTTACAAAGAATGTGTTCATAGACAAATGTAAATGTTAATCATGAAGCATGCCGTCCTGTGTATATTACCGTACACATCATGGTGTTACTGCTCTTCTCCCCCTCCCCGTCGCAGACGTTAAGCTGCATGTCAGACCCCAGTTCAGAGGCGCCTGCTTTCTTCATGATGCTTACTCTTTATAGAAAACATTTAATATGCAAGTTTTAAAGAACAGTTTCATACCAGAGAAGCTATATGTTTTTAACTGGGCTTAGATGGGCTTACTGATAGGAATATGGCGATCATCCTTTCTGAACCAAAAAACTAGGCCACATGGTCTATACAAAGAATTTTTTTCTGGTGTGAATTTATACATATTAGAAAAGTATTACCATGGAGTAAATTAAATCACATTTGATTTTTCATACCAGATAAACATTTGTCAAAAAGAATAAAGGACTGTCTCAAAGGATCTAGGACATATACGTATTAATACTGTTACAGAATAGGAATACACACATTTTTTTTAGACAGTCCGAAATCAGAAAAATAAAAGAATGATAAAAATCTCTATTTAGCAGTTATGTGTTTCTGGTGGAATCGAAAGTATTTTACACACACACACACACACACACACACACACACACGTCTATCAAGACCTGACTTATGTTTTTGACACTGTAGAAGATTCAGGTCCCAAGACTTGATGGCCATTGCAGAAAAAGTCTAACATGCCTTGCAGATAGCACTTGTCTGATTTTGTTGCAGAATTCCTTTTTCTCCAAGGATATTGAGAGAATACCTCTTTTTGGATATTTAGGTTGTAAATCTCTGACCTTCATTACGTGGGCGTTCCTAGCAGTAGGGCTTTTCTTACACGGGTTTTATATACTCTCCAGAAACTGAGTGCTGTTCACCTACAAGTTTTCGCAGTTTAAGAAAGCCCAAACTGTAAAAATTTAGGCCCGCAAAATAGCTTACTCAGAACTTTCTTTGCATTCGTAACTAGTTTTCTGAAAACATTTTGTCCTTTTAGTGTACTTAAATTGGATCCTGTTTAATCGGAAGATGCCTTTTAAGACTCTCTTTATAAAGTGAGATCAGTTTGTATTTTAGCTTTCAGGTTTGCTTGGGATTTGGGGAGCTTGTTTTATTTGGCAAGACAAGAGAGAAAGGCCTGGCCTTTTTGTTATCTTGGAAATTTCCAGCCCGAGAAAGTGTACAGAGGCACAGCTTGCATGATCAGCCAGCTCTTTTCCTGAATTATTAAGCTACATTAAAACAGCAGCTCAGTGCAGTTGGTATTTAGATTTCCTTATCTTCTGAAAGATTAATATCTCCGCAAGAACGATGATCCTTTTGACATCACCCTTTAGTGCTTTTAGGGTATCGAGAATGTCATATTCTGCTCTATTCTTGTGCCCTACCTTCTTTAGACATTTACAGTTATTTTGGGAGGTTTAATTATTCTGAGCTATGTTTTTGCTAACTTCCTGAAAGTTTTCCTCTCACAGTTTGACTTCCTTACGTATAAAATAATGAAATTTGTTCATTTTTAAAAACCAGTTTAGAGCTACCCTTAAAATAGAATATTCCTTAAAGAGCAGTCATCAGCAACCTAGACTAGAGTGAATTTTTATGTCCATTTTTCCTTGTAACTTCATTGCAATCACGACACTGGCTGACTGTCCATTTTGATTTTGGCACGCGTGGGTCCAGTTGGAGTAATTGACATAACCTTATTTAACAAACTTATATTATACTCTTAGGCTTATTTATCGATTACATATTTTCAAAGCTTCTGAAAAGCCCAATGTCTTAATAATAATTGAGGGAACCCAGTAAAAAGTCAGTGTCATTTTCAAGTAAGGGCTTAAAGATTAAGGATATATTAAATATTTATTGAGAACTCTTTTATTTTTTTATTTTTTGCTGGCCTGACTCTCTGGAAATATATCAGATGTAGTTCCTACTCTTAAGTTGCTTCTACTTTGGTAAAGGAAAAGGTAGCTGGGGAGAGAGAGCAGGTGGACCTTGAGCTGGGCTGGAATGGGCAGAAGGTAGAGAGTATTCAGCAGAAGCATGGAGGTGTGAAAAATATGGCACCTGAAGGAATTTTGAGTAGCTAGAGTAATATCGATAAAAGAACTCATAAGTCCTTCATTTACTTAACCTAATTTTATTAGTTTCCTGTATCTCGAGTGTGATAGTTACTTGAAATAGCGAGATTTGTTCATTTTTAAAAATTGTACAACTCAGACTTTTCCCTGAGTTAGAGTGAGTTCCCCTTGTTTGCACTATAAATGTATAAAATGGTAGGTCCTTCTCTCAGAGACTGTGACCATGGGGTGCTTCCTTTTCTCAACGCCTGTAGCACGTGTTGCCTTGACACAGAGCTGGGTCTGGCTTTGCCAAGACATATCTCACTCAGCCACTTACACTTACGGGCTTTGGGGCCATGGGCAAGTTCCTGTATCCCTCTAAGTCTCAGGTTCCACCTCTGTGAGATGGGGCGGTGACGCTTCTTATTTCATAGACTGTTCTGAGCAGTATATGAGATAATGCATGTAGAGTGCTGAACACAACACCTAGCACATAAAACTCAGTTAAAAGCAGCTCTCATGCTGTTAGCAGTCATTAGGCACTTACTCAGATTTTAGCTTGTTTTCATGACTTATCTACTTATCTCCACTTTGAGTGTAAAAGGATCCTGCCATATACTTTTTTGTCCCATACACCCTCACTCCCATCATCCTTAATCTAGTTCAGGCCGAGCACACGTGTCTGACTTAGAGCAGGTGCTCACTACATCTTTATAATTTAAGATTTAATGCTATATGCAGAGCCTCGTGAGATTCATTATTCTTTTGTGTTTGGGCTATAAAATTACTCATGGGTTCTTCCTGTGGAAATCCAGAGTCATGATTGTAGGAAAAAAAATCTGGGTTTGGTCAAAACTTTATTACCTTTGGCTAAAGGCTATTATAAAACTGACAGAACAAAAGCAAAACAGCCAGAACAACAAAAAGCAGGTGCCTTGTGATTTTCAGCGTAAGTTGTGAAGGTTCACGCCAGAACAGAGTTGGAGTGAATTCTAAGCATGCAAAAGTACTACTTCAAAAATTAATTTTGTCATGTCAATTCAATAATTGTCAGTTAATCACACCATAACTAAGAGTATGCAAGTAATATACTTTGTTATAGGTAAACCTCTTCAATTAAAGAAAAAACTTTTTGCTTTTTGTCTTTTTCTTTCTACCATTTATCAAATTATATTTGTGTACACACAACATACTGAGCTCTGAGTGGGAGGCTCTCTGGATTCAGCCTTCAGGTTGGCTGAGGCCACTCATTTGGCTCACGTCAGAGCTCGTCATGGTGTCACCAGGCCTGTCTGGAGCCAGATTCCTTGGTTTTACCCAGGCTTGAGGTCTGTGTTTCATTCCAGCCTTCTTGGTACATATTTTATATAGACGCAGCCATGTTTTCTTTGGTTGGAATTCTGATGACAAGTCCATGTATTGATTTGAAGTCATCATAAACTCCAAGTGGAATTGAAGTAATCTTTAATTGATAATAGTTTTGCATCTTTTCTTCCGTTTCGGGGAAGCATTAGGAGGATTTCATAAGGGCCTGATGGAAGCAAATTTGGCATGACCATAATTTGAATCAGGGGAAATCTCTCATTAAAATTCTCACAGGGTTCATTTAAGGAGCAATATCTTGAAATTAAATGATCTGGTGCTTTCTTAATCCACACAAGTTGTGATTTGATTGTCAGCTTCTTTGTTTTTCTGCTTGACTGTCTTTCCCATCAGTTAAGAATTACTGCATCACCTGAAAATCTTGTCTTACTAGAGTCACCTCTCCCCGATCTTGAATCCACTCTTAGAGACAAGAAAGAGTCAGTATCTTTGGTGGAATTAAAGCAATGCCCTAGATGCATTTTGACTGATCTTTGTATGTTTTCCCTATTGTAGTTTTGCTAACCTTCTAGGGCTGGTGGCGAGGGTACGGAATGGTATGTTAGTGGCTTCATTCGACTTTTTAGTTTCTATCAAGCTTCTTTGTCATCTTGCTAAATTCCAAAGATATGTTCTTCCTTATTCTTGGTCACAGTAAAACATCACCCATGACAGGGCATCGGCCTGACTCACCTGTTCAGAAAGGATGATGATGTGTTTAAGAAATCCTGTTTGTGACATTGGATACAGAATTGTGAATGCTTAAGTATAGTCCATATAGAGTTGAAGTTTGTCTTTAAAGCTGTGGCAAGCCTCTCTTTGATTTTTTTTAGGGATATCTCATGACACTGTTTGCACAATAGACTTCTGAGGTGAGAACTTCTAGCAGCAGAGGAGCAGAACTTTGAAATAGCTCTAAACCCTGTACTTGGGATGAGAACCAGACCTGTTTGGTCACTGTAGGCCTGTGACCAAGGCAGGGTGAAGCTCTGCTGTACATTCTGATCCGTTTAGTTTAGCTTGACTCTGCTGATCAAGACAGGCTAATTGTCAGTGTAATTCCCATGAGTTATCACTTGTGATGAAACATCAGCCGGATCTTCTCAATTGTTCTCCGGGCAGTTGTGCAATTGACATTGATAGGGTATAATTCCGAATTTCAGAGTTGCTAAAGCTATTTGAGAAGAAGTCAGTTCCCATCAGCCTTCTATATTCGGACCCATGCTGGAATCTGAGAATTTTGCTGTGGTCTGGCCCAGAGGGAACAAGCCATTGTCATCTGATTTGGGGCTTCTCGCACAGAGTTCACTAGAGACACCTCTGTGTGTGGGGTGGGGGGAGGGGGGAATGCGTCCCGCACCATATTTGGAGCTCATCAAGCTCAGTCCTTATAGCAACAGCAGCTACTATTTATATTACTTCATTTTTCAAAAAAAGATTGAAGATGGTACCTCTCAGTTATCCACTTTCTTTCTGGTGTGCTCCAGACACCCTGGTATATACTTTACCAAAACCCCTAAGCTTCACAACTTTCCTGTAGGATAAATACTATTACCATCTACTTGAAATGAGGAAAGTGGGGCACGTATCAGATGACTTTCCCAAGGGCATTCTGCTACCAAAGGCAGAGCTCCCATGGGACCCCGGTCCCTCTCACTTAAAGCCAGTGCTCTTGTCCCTAAACCTCGCTGCTTCCCCAACACATATTTTATTCTCATGTTGCCCAACAGTGTTCCTACCCTAGTACAGCTGCCAGTAAAGTTGGTTGATTAGGTTTTGAATCATGTCCTTGAGTCGAGTCACTGCCCCTCCGCCTAATGCCATGCACGTAGTAGGCACTTGGTATTCGTATACGAGGAAAGGCAGTGAAATAGGCGGCATCATTCATCCCCGTTTTACAAATGAGGAAACCAAATCCCAAAGAGGCCATGTGACTTGTGTGAAGTCAGCATCGTTGCTAGCAGCAGCAGTTGTGGATGTGAGGGCATCAGACACCTTCAGTGTCAACTAAATTCACGCTTCTCCCAGCCTTCCCGTGTTTGTCGCTAGCACAGGCGCGTTTCCGGTGGTGGTCTAGTCTCTCCCCGTCCCTTGCTGTATGCCCTTGGGGAAAGTACTCTGCCCCCTCTCATCCCCGGTCACCTGATTTGCAACCTTAATTTGTAACAATGATGATACCTATTTACAGATGGATTAAATGAAATAATGCAGACAAAATGTTTAGCTCAGTGTTGAACGCATGGCATATGCTCAAGTAATTAACCTGTTTTTCCCTGTCTGTGTGTAGAATCAGTAGTGAGATAGCACTGTATCTTGCTGAAACAAGATAAAGTTACATTTCTGACTAAAAAATGCCTACTTTAGGATGTAACACATTTCCAGAGACCTCATCTTTTAAGAGAGATCTCATGTATCCATATGTTGTTGCCTTTGCTTGCTCAGACATCCGACAGACCTCATCAGACTGAATAAAAGGCAGTGGTGAGTGAAGTCTGGGTATTTCTTAGTAGTGAGTGAGTACAACCGTAAACCTCAGTACCATCTATTAGACTCAGAGTCTACGCTTTTCCATTTTCCAGAGACTGAAGTGTTGATTAGCATCCAAGCGGTCAGAGAATTCTAAATAACCGTGAGTAAGAGGCTTATTTTAGTTTCTCCTTCCTTCTGTGACCTCTCTCAGGAAGAGAGCCAGAAATCCCTGTGCTCGGTCCGTTCTCTTCAGCACAACCCACCTTCACTAATGAGCCTGTGGCTCTGGGCTTGGCATTCATCTTCTCTTGTCCAGAAGGATCGAGTCTATTCTTTTGATTATCTCATTTTTTCCAAAGTGTGTTTCCTGTAGAAGTTCTTTTTCGTCTGGAAAAAACAAAATTAAATTAGGCATGCCCTTTAGAGTGGACTAAGCCAGGATTGGAGACCTGCTTCTTATCAGTCAGTGTAAAACATAGAAATTTTAATCAAGTGAGCAGAGACTTCCTTAAATTTTAAAAGAATGTCGAGAGGAATATAAGCTCCTTGAGGGCAAAACTCACTCCTTATTCCACACCGAGTCCTCTCAGCACCTCACCAAGAAGCCTGCTCCTTTGATTTTGGTGGCTTCCTTTAGTGTTTGACTGGGAGACAAAATCACTGCCTTCGCAGAACTTTCATCCTAATAAGGGAGACTAGTAAAAGAAAATAAGTAAGAACGGTCACTAGATGCCATGACTGTTTTGAAGGAAATAACCTAGGGGCTGAGATGGAGAATAATGGTGAGGAGGTGACTTTTCTAGACACGATGGTCAGAGAAGGCTTGCTCGAATTCTCTGAGGAGTTGACATCTGGGCTAATGCCTAAAGGATGCAGAAGAGCTTGGGACAAGCCACCCAGGCAGAAGGATCATTATTCTAAGTGCAGTAGGAAACATGAGGGTGACGTGATCTGGTTTGTTTCTATATATTTAATTGTTTGTTGCTGTGAGGTGCTGGTTACCTGAATTGAGGGGTTAGAGATAGAGATGGAAAAAAGTGGTTGTTGGATTTGAATTATACCCGTATTTCAGAGATTAGACCAAAGGATTGGACGTGGGCAGAGGGGTGGTGAGGGGAACAGAAGAATCAGGGATGATTTTGAGCATGCAGGAAAATGGTGGTACCATTGCTGAGATGCGAAAGTTTTGGAGGTTTGGGGATGAGGGACAAGTGGAACTTAGGATTGTTTTAGATGTGTTAAGTTACAGATTTACACGAGATCATCGGGAAACGAGATCTGATCCGAACGTGTGAATCTGGAGTTCAGAGGAGAATTCTGCTCTAGAGATATAAATGTGGAAGTCACAGTACAAAAGGATGCTTAAATCCCAGAGGGTAGATGACATACTAAATGGGCAGTATTTCCTTTAGCTAGTGAAAACGGCTAAAGCTACCTACATGGCTGGTTTGAGAATTTGCTCCTCCAGGGTGCAAGCTGTAGCAAAACTGAAGAACCGTAGTTACTTTACTGCAAGGTCTCCGTTTGAAATTTATTCATGCCACCAAGGACGAGGAAGGTGAAATGCTACACTTGGCGCCATAAAACCATTCTCTGAACTTGTTTTCAGAAAAATCTATATCCAGATGGTGTGACCGAGTCTTTAGCGGTGACTGGCTGGCCGTGTTCTAATAGGTCAGGTGTAACTTAAGCTGCAAAGGCCTTTGGGCAAGTAAATTAGTCTGAAGGTGGCTGGGTGCTTGTTGATGCCCCCAGATTAGAGTCAAGGGCAAAAAAGACTGCACAGAAATCAGAAACCTAGAAGAAACAACAACAACAAAAACAGAAGGAAGATGCAGAATCACGCTTGTCAAACTTGAGAATTTACAAGAAACACCTGAATGGCTTCTTTGGCATGCAGAATCCTGTGCCTCACCTCATGGGGAGTCTGATCAAGTAGCCCTGGGCTGGGACCCAGGAGTCTGTATTTTTACCAGGTGATTCTGATGCAGGTGATCCATGGATATACTTTGAGAAACACTGAGTGTAAAAAGAGCTTTGAGATCGTCTAGGCAGCCCCTCCTAAAAATGAGGAGACAGGCACGGGGAGGAGAAGGGGCTGGCCGTAAGTGGCAGAACAAGTTGGGAAGCTGGTGTAGTTCCACTAACTCACATTTCTCTATTTTGCAGTTGGCTCTGCATCCTAACAGATGGACAAAAAGCAAGTCTCCCCTCCCCATTCCCAGCTCCCCTTCCTTCACCGTATTTTTTTCTTTTCTTTTCCATAGCATGTGTCACCTTCTACTAATTTACTGTGTTCATTGTTATTTGTCTTGCCTCACTAAAATGTAAGCTTCACGAGGGCACTGATTTTTGTGGGGTTTTTTTTGTTCTTTTTTCACCGAAAAAAAAAAAAACAAAAAACAAACCACTCCCCCCTTCCTTTAGAGAGTGGGGTAGGAATGAGTATGAAGTGCCACAGTGGCCTCCTCAGAAATGGTTTAGTGACCTGTCACCACAGGAATTTTCCTCTGTGTATCCTCTGTGCTTTGGACAGTGACTGGCCCAAAGTAGGTGTTGAAGGAATATTGGATAAATGGGTGGATGGATGCATGAAAAATATTTTAAACTATAAATAAGTTAGGGGGCAGTATGGGAAAGTGCCAAGCCTTAGGCATTGTTAGCCCCAAATAGAGTAGAATATTTTCTTTTTTACTTTGATTCTGGCTCTGATCAGAGGATACAGGATCAGCTTGTTTATGGGAGATTAATAGAGACTTTTTAGTGATATTAACAGTAACAATAATAATAATAACGGCAAAAGTAACAGTTATAAATAACAGTGATAACTGCCATTTACAGAATGCTTCCTATCTGCCAAATATGTACTATATGTAGTTCTAAGCTAAGAACATCACACCCCTTCACTCATCTAATCCTCATTACAGCCCTAGGATGGAGGAACTGGTATTGTGTGTGTTCCAGAGGAGGAAACTGAGGCTCAAAGAGGTGAAGTCATTTGTCCTCGGTTATACAGCCAGTAGAGATTTAGGGTCTGCGATCCTAAAGATGAAGTCCTCAACTGCCAGTCACATTCAGTATTAGGTTTGAGTGTTCTCTCTCTGGGGAGAAACTGCAAAGGTAAAGATGAGGCAAGCATAACTTTTTGGGGTGTCCCTGGGCCAAGAAACCAGCCTCCTAGATAGTATGAAACTACAGGCTGGAAAGAAAAGTATGGTTTTTTTTTTCCCCCAGCATTTCCTCACACTCTCAAGTCTTTCCATTCTCACATTACAAAGAACCTTTCGTCTCGAACTGTTAAGCTTTTCTCACTTCTCAAACAGCCTCCCTGAAGTGGGCCAAGGAAAATTCCTGCGGTTACAGGTCACCACACCATTTCTGAGGAGGCCACTGTGGCACTTCACATTCATTCACACCCCACCCTCTAATGGAAGGGGGTCCAGAAAGAGGCTCCTTCACCCACCTTCCTGTGTTACTTCCCTGTTGGGGCCTCAGGAAGGCACTAAGGGAAATGATGATTCTACAAATCTCTCCTAAGACTTGAGTGAGCCTTTTGAGCGCTTGAAACACTGTAGCCATTAAACTGGTTGTGAGCTCACAGAATTTATCACCACCTGCTGTGGATAATGTCGCATTCATTCCCACCCTGCCAGCCAGGACTGACCTTGCTTGGATCCAGTGAAGACTCCATACATACGGGCAACAGAGTCACTTGCCTTGCACCTGTAGACACACAGTAGACCCCCCTGGGCTTTACTAAAGAGGGCGATTTGTCACACGCAATGCCATCTGTAAGCACACAATGTTCCGGGCACAGTGCTCACAACTTTACAGCCCTGAGCTCATTTAATTCCAAGAACTAACACGATGAGGCACTGCTGTCCCCATTCTGTAGACGAGGAAGGCCTGGAGAGATTGGTGACTTGCCTGAGTCTCAGCACTCGCAAGAGGCAGAGCCATGTTTTAAGCACGGGTCGAGTTGGTTGCGAGGCCTGTGCTCTGTGTGTGTGCTCCTTCTGCGATGGACTCTCGGCTTGAATCTTGACTGTGCCTCTTATAGCCGTGAGACCCTGGGAAAGTAACTTCGCCACTCTCTTCGTTCTTGTTCATCTGTAACACGGAGATAATAACATACTGAATCATAGGGTTGTCGCAAGGATTAAATGAACCCGCGTATGGAAAGCCCCTTGTGGCTGGCATGCAGAAAGCACTATATAAGCGCTGGCCGTTGTTGTTAATTTATACATCAAGCCCAAGTTCTGTTTTCTTCTCTGGATGATAAACTTAATCTTAGAAGTTTCAGGGTTTCTCCAATTCCCTGCCCCACCCCGCAGGGTTGTGTCTATACTCCCAAGACACTTGGTAGCTAATCCATATAAAGTGCTTAGAGTGGGGCCTGGTACACGGTGAGCCCCCAATATGTTAGTGGTGATTAGTATGACGGCACCAAGACTTCAGGGACGTGGGATGCTGGGCTGGAGGCAGGGGATCTGGTCCCCAGTCAGCATCCATCCTCCCTGGTGTGGTATCCAGAAGGTCTCTTTGGATACTGTCCAGTGGTCACTGTCCAGATGCCTATCTCCTGAGTAGGACAAGAACTGGGAGGCAACCATGATTTCGCATACACCAAGTGACTGTTATTTTAATGCCCTAACAATGAGTCTATGTATAATTAATTTAAAAGATAGTGGAGATGAAAGTATGGTTCATTAAGTCCCTGGTGAAGACACAGTCGATCAAAGAGATTCACACTTCCGAACTCCTACAGGGATAAATCGTCTTTAAAAAGCTTGGTGCCATGTATTTGAACGAATGTCACTTTCCGACCACTGCCACCCCAGACTTGGTCTGACCACACGTCCTTCTCTCTCCCTCCCCGCTGGGTGCCGGCAGAGGCTGACTTCTCTGCTCTTCTGCCGCTGACCCGGGCCCTGTCGTGACTGTACTTTCCGCTTCTCTTCTAGCTTAAGAGTTGGACAGTGGAGGACCTTCAGAAGAGGCTCCTGGCCCTCGACCCCATGATGGAGCAGGAGATCGAAGAGATCCGGCAGAAGTACCAGTCCAAGCGGCAGCCGATCCTGGATGCCATCGAGGCTAAGAAGCGGCGGCAGCAAAACTTCTGAGCCAGGCCGGGCGGGGCGCCCGCTCGCACACGGCCCCCGGGGGGCTCGGGGCCGCTCGCCGCTCAAGCTTGTTAGCCAGCACTTCTGCGCCGTGTTTCTCCACAGCACCCTCGCCAGCTCAGGAACGCGCGCCCGTGGGAAGAGCTGCCTCGACAGTCAGCGTGCCGTCGTGATGTGTGTGTCCAAACTGGTCAGGTTTATTACGTCAAAGGATTTACATTGGCTCCTTTAAACTCAGAGTTTTAAACCCCAGGAACAGAGACTCCTAGTCGAGTGATAGCTGGGAAAGTTTGACACGGTCTTTTGTTTCTCTTCTCCCGATAGCTTTCAATTGTTCTTTCTGGAAGACTTTTTAAAAATATATAAATATGCATATATATATATAAATTATAACTAGATCGCCCTGCCACTCAGTGTGGTGGCATCTCTGTACAGGTACAGTTCTAAACAGTTTGCCTCTTTTCTTTAAGACTACGGTACCACGGAACACAAAGGCAGAGGACACGGGGGCTCTGGGGTCACCCGACTCCAGGGGCCAACCTCACCCTTCTGCAGGGCTGCATTTAAAAATTACATTCAGGCCAGTTCTCACCATAGTTCCGGCCTCGCGTGGGTCATCCCCGGTTTCTGGAGCTATTGGTGACGTCCAAGGGAAAGCCTTGAGTTGTGTGTACTTCTCCAGTCCCAGGAGAAGCCCGGCGCCCTCTTTGCAAATCGGCCTTTGCGGTTTCAGCGCCTTTCATTCACCTCCACTCTCCCAACTGCCTAAAGTCACAGCACAGATACTGCCCAGTGCCTTAAGAGGCGGAGACGTGACCCAGTGAGGGGACAGGCCTGCCAGGAGCTCTCAGCTGTGTTCAGTCCACAGACGGGAAAGGGTTCTCGAAGTTCTCGCTGTTCATGTGAAGATCACACGTGTGGCATTTCGCTCCACATTCCTTACAGATGGGTGGAGGGCATTGATTTTTGTGATCCACATTCAAATATGTGACCGTTTTCTTTTTTTTATTTTACTGCTAAGGGGTCTGGAAAGGATAAGTGAATGTCAGACTCAGATTTGTTCTCCAGGAGGCTCAACCCAGACACGTGGAATGCCAGAGCTGGAAGGGACCCTAGACGTCATCTGGCCTGACTGAGGCTTGGGGAGGGCAGGTGACGCGGCCAGAATCGCAAAGCAGGTTAAAGTAGGCGCTGAGACTAGACCTCGGGGCTCCTCACTCCTGGTTCACTGAGCCAAGCAGCCCCTTCACCGAGGAAGAAACTTGTGTCCATTTTGGTTAAATTGTTCCAGGGAAGCCTGCTAACAGAAGCTTGCTCTTGCTTTGTCTCTTCAGTGGGTGACTGCCTATAAGATCATTCCATTTCAGCCATTCCTTGGCCCCTGCAGCATCTGCCAGATAGCAGCAAGCTTTATGCTGTCAGATTTAGGGCCAAAAGCAGATCAGGGGGTGTGCAAAAGACAGCACTGAGCTTTTCTGCAGTGTTGGCTCAAGGCCACATGTCAGTCAGTCACACAGCAAAGAGGAGATAGTTGGGAAAGCAAATATGTTTTTATTTTCAAGTCTCTCTTCCTCTCAGATAGGGGACTATGACTGGGTGGCACCTCAGGATACTATCATTTGACTCCATAATTGCTTTTGCTTCCGCAACCTGGGAATCAATGGAAAGGCAAGGAATGTTTCTCTTCTGTGGCTAGATTCTATTCTTTGCAATTAAAACAAATTTTTAAAAATGCAAGAGGCAGTAGTTGGTCTGTAGGCCGGTTAAGCAGCTATGTGGCAAACACAGAGAATAGAGGACAGTTTGAGGATCCCACTAGAATAATAAATGGCAGCTAGCACTCGTTGACCACTTAACGATATGCCAGGCACTGAGCTAGGTGGGTTCTTTCTGTGTGTCAGCTCTAAACTCCATAATAACTCTGTGAGTTAAGTACTCTATTTCCATTTCATAGATGAAGAAACAGGGTTGGGGGTGGGGGGGGCGCGGAGTTCCTTCCCAAGGCAGTAAAGCTAGTAAGAGGTAGAATCAGGATTCACAGCATCACCACATGGGACCAGTGTTTACAGGGGAAAGGAAAGTCACAGGTCTTTTTAAAATGAAGTGACCACCTATTTTTGCACAGACAAAGTAACTTCTAATGGGCACGAATCTTGAGCTTACTTTGTTTGAAGCATGTGTGCACCCAGCATGCTGGTCCAACAAGGTACATTGCTCTCCAGTCTAGCTAGACAGAGTTCTTTGCCAGAAATTAATTCCTTTTGGATCAGATAAATTTCCTGACAAGGCGAATTTGTTTTCTAGCGACAGGAAGACAGAGGAGCAAATCCTAGTCATTTTTTCCCATAAATATTAAATTCTAGATAGATCGGTGTGCTTTCATTTAGCCCTGAGTGACAGTCATTGCTTGAGCATTTGTGACTCAAGCTTCCAGGGAATTCTTAGCCCCTCACTTGTTCTCTCCTTCTAAGAAAGAACGACCCACATCTAATTGTATCTTTAAAAAACTTCATTTCTCTTAAGAATATCTCAGTTGCTTCCTCATCATTAATTTTGAAGCAAATTTCTATTTTTCTTTTTCCACTGTCCCTTCTCCCAACCAATTGGATTAATGGATGAACATTTGGCTGGATAGATAGATAGACAGGTAGATGATAGACAGACAGACAAATAGATGATAGATGATGATTGGTAGATGATGATTGATGATGCTGAGAGAGAGAGAGAGAGATAGGGACAGAATCAATAACTGAAGCAACTTAAGCACTATAGCCTTAACTCCTTGAGACTTTCTGATCCAGGAAACATTTATTTAGCACCTACCAGATGCCAGAAATTTATTACACCATTCAAATCTCAATAGCTCTTACCAATATCAGGAACAAGAAAGGTGACATCATTATAGGTCCTATACAGATATTAAAAGGCTAATAACAATACTATGAACAATTTTATGCAAATTCAACAATTTAAATGAAATGGACAATTTCTTGTAAAGATATAAAGTACTAAACTCAAGAAGAAATAGATAATCTGAATAGCCCTATATTTATTAAAACGTAATAGCTCTGGGAAATATTACTGTCATTTTACAGATAAGGAAACAGAGGCTCAGCAAAATAAAGTCAGTTGCTCAAAGTCACGTAGGTAGAATGTGGCAGAGCCAGGATTCAAATCCAGTTCCGATTCTTACTCCAGGGCCCTTTCTAGCATACCATGTTGCCTCCAAAGATTGCAGCTCCTTACTGAGTGGAAAATGCTCCTGCCCAGTCCACACCCCCTGCCCCATCCTTTCTGAAGCGCCGTGTTTGTGTTTTCATCAGGATTATACTCATTGTCTTTGGAACCCATGTTCTTATTTGTGTTTGGGGAAAGTAAAATCCTCTTTCACCAGCTTGCACTCAGACCAACTTGGGAAAAAAAAGCATAAATGCTGTTGCAGATGTACAACTTAAAAATGTGAAGTTTGTAGCTTTAACTTTTTTGTAACAAAAACTAGTAACACTGGCTTAAGTGCTGACTTGAAATGCTATTTTATAAGATTTGGCTGTAAATAATCAGTCGAAGTCAGCAGTTTGTATATGTATGAAACATAAATACCTTCCTTTATTGCCTTTTTTTAAAAAATTTGAGATGCTTCCTATGTGTTTTTACGTTGGAATTGTTCTCCCTCCTTCCTTCTTCCTACACCTTGTCACCTTTGTTTTAAATAAACTGCCCTTCAGCCCACAAATTATCCTCTTCTTAAAAAGGAGACCCTCCATTTATAGCCCGAATAATGGTGCTGTGAATCTTTGTGTTGCGTTTATTCCGGAATCCAAAGCCGACGAGAGGTAGGTAGCATAGAGAGTAAATTTTGTTGGACAACTTCTGTGTGCCAGGCTCTGAGCTCACTGTCAGGGATATAATAAAAATGAACCAGACACAACTGGGGAGTCAGTCAGACACACGAGATCACAGTATTTGGAAATACTATGGAAGAAGTTCGTGCAGACCAGCTGGGGAGTCAGTCAGACACACGAGATCACAGTACTTGGAGATACTATGGTAGAAGGAAGTATACAGCCTGTGGACACAAGAGAAGGAAGTGACAGTTCTGCTGGAGTGTCGAAGGAAGGAAGTAAAAGACCTTGAACTAGTAGAGAAAGTGTGGGAAGGGAGGCAGAGCAGGCGTTCTGGGCAGAGAGACTGGCCTACACAGTCTCTATGAGAGTCTGGGTGTAAAGTGACCTTGGAACCCTCAACCCTGTCTGTCGTTGCGTGAAGCCAGGCCAGGCACAGCCTGGCATTCAGAGGGAGCACCATGGTCCTGCCCTTGTGTGGCCCATCTTCACCCGGGGACAACTCCCTAGCCTGATTCTGGGTTCTCTCAGTCTTAAAAGCTTGCTTCACAGCAGGGAGGGAACAGGGTTACACTGAAAAGTCATTGTAGGCCTCAAGTCAAATTGCTCTACAATATGTCACATAATAGTTCTATAGTCTGTATAAAATAAGCTATATGCTATTCTGCCAGCTTTTCTGGGAGTGGGGGTGATGTTTCTTGATGCCTAACTTACACACCTCACTCCCTGAAATATTCAGCAGACCTTCCTTACGGTTGCCAGGGTTGATGATGGATGTTCCCTGTTGGTCAGATTAAGATCCTAAGGAGGGAAGAAATGAAGCAAATTGATGTTTACTAAGCACTTATATGTCAGACACAATGCAGAGCCTTTTAGATTATTTCATTTTTTTCTCTCAGACTTTGAGATACAAAGTACTACACCCCTCCTATATGTGATTCTCATAGTGTCGAGCACTGCCCACTCGGAAGTGTTCTCGAAATGTGTCGGAGTGTTTTTGTTGTGACAAGGATTGTAGGGCCCTTTCAGCATTTCATGGGTAGAGGCAGGGATGCTAGATGGCCTGCAATGCATTCTGGGACAGTGCTGCACAACACAAAGTTGTCCTGCATCCAGCGCCACATTCAAATGTCCCACCAGACATTTATGTTGGTGGGATACTTGTTTATAAACACCTGATGCTAAATCAAACCTCATTTACATGTAAACACAAAGTACAGTAAGGCCTCAGGTAATGCCATCAAGAGGTTCTGCATCTTTAAGGGATAACATAAGGAAACCAAGGTTACTGTAGACTAATGGCATCTCATTAACATTGTCACAAAATGACAGTGTTATCTGAGGATTTGCTGTACTTCAGGGAACGACACCTCGTGGTCTAGTGAGCCCAGGTTATAGGATAGAATGTTTTATTTCTAACTGCACAGAAGAATGTAAAGGGAAGCCAGCCCAAACATAACTGGGCAGGGTCGGGGTAGGGTGTGTGTGTACAGAATAAAATGGAGAGCCTTTCTACGACCACGACAAAAAAATCTCTTAGGACTTAAGGTAGGGCTGAGATCTCCAAAACCAAAGTTGGCAATTGATCACGCAGCCTGCTGAGTTCACAGCCCTGCTGCCCTTTGATGAAGTTAGGCATAGACAGAAAGTGGGATTAGGACAAGTGGAACAGCTATATGAGAGGACATGGGAGAAATCCATGGCAATCTAAAACACTGGGCGGAAGCAGCCCCCTCCCTTCCTTACTGGAGAAAGATCCCAAATGCCCACTTGCCCTAATGCTCAAGGCTGCTTAGCTGGAAGGCAGGGATCAGTTTTGTCCTAGGGAGTAAAAAATAGACTCTCAGTAGGAAAGAATCTTGGAGCCACACAGAAGTGCAGAAACTTGTTAATTGATACCCTCAGAAATTTGAGAAGTATTTGTGGGAATGGATTTTTGTGGCACTTGAAGGAAGGGGAAATGTAATGTTGGACCAGGCTGATCTTCTTGATGTGCATGCATGTACCAGGGGTTCTGCATTCTCTGCGCCCTTGCCAGGAGCTGGCTCACTTCCAAATGATGGGTTGGCCAGTGCAGACTTGGACCAAACACTGGCCCACATGAAATGGAATTTAAAGATCCCAAATCTCTTGGCATCATGTAGAAGAAGGAATTCAAAAATTTCTGAAGTAGGGATGCTGGACTGGATCTGTTTGGTGCCGCCTCCTCCTCCTTACAAATGCTTGTAACTATGGTCCTTAATGAACCCAAAACACTTGACCCTAGTTTTGAACAAAGTCTAGGTCAGGAGTGCTGGGTGGAGGGGTTCCCCAACATCAAAAAGGAGCAAGAATGCAGAGGTGTGGGAGACCAGGCATTTAACTCTCAGAAATTAAATGGGAAGGTCTCAGTAATATTCAGCAGTCTCTGCGTGAGGCAAGATCTCCCGCTGGAGGGTCCTAAAAAGTTTAATCAAAGGTGGCCACTAAGTCTTATTTGATTTATATAACCAAGCAAACATAAGAAAGAAAACAAAACAAAAACCAGAAACATTTTCTAGCCCTGACAAAAAAAAAAAAAGTCCCGACTGAAGCCACCATGATAGTTACAGAGCATCGCCTGACACCTAGGCTTGAGCTGGTTTATTAATCTACAGCCCTGTGAATGAAGCACACACTACCTGCCCTTGAGGAAGGCCTCTGCTCTACTGCTACATGAATATAATGTGAACATTTCTCTTGCCTTCTCTAAAAGGACCTGTGGCAATTTTCCAGGGCGACTGAATACTGAAGAAAAGGAAATACCCAAACCTTTCAGGGAATCTTGGATGAAGACTTTGAGCTAATATCAATTTCTTGAGTCCGAGAGTATTACTGGAGGTCCACTAATCATGTGAAAAATAGTGTTTTGATCTTTGTCCCTACACTGGAGGTCTAGTGGGGTCCCAAAGCTGTCCTATATCTCCAGTTTCTGAGTGATAGTTAGAAAAGGCCCCCACTTGGCTCCCTGGCCCATGGAGGCCATTAGAATAGAAAAGGCCAATAGAATCCAATTGAGCAACTGTTAGAATAGAAAACTCAGCAGCGATACATCTCTGGGGAGACTGCAGAGATCAGTGCCTCCACTCAAGACCCTGTAGGGTGATGACACCTATCAAAACTCCATTGTTTCCCCCATTTGGCTGGTGCAGATTAGGTGGGTCTTGGAAAATGACAATGGGTTATTTTAATCAAATGGCAATTGCAATTTTAGCTGCTGTGTTGGATATGTGCTCTTTATTATAATCCCTGGAGCTAATATAACTCTACTGGTTTCATTTTCTAGTCCGAAAAACAGAAAACACCGGAAGCATTTTGCTATCCTTTAATATTCCACTCAGGGATCCCTCAGTTCTCCTCCTGCTCTGTATCAGAAAGAATTCGATTCCCTGATCCTATTCCACAAGGCATCAAGCTGACCCACTACATTGATGAAATCACACTAATAGGGCCTAGAGAGCAAAAGTACATTTTTGGGTTATATACAAGATCGTTTCCTTTTGTTAGAAACACTTATAAAATGTACATATGGGAAGAAGGTGTGAGCACATGGTATGCTGAGCAGCCAATTCCAATAGTTGGAATGTAGTGGACATCTACTATTATTGCCTATTTAATATCCTTCCCCTTAATTTTGGTGACATCACATGGCCTTTTCTTTGGGTAACTACCTTTCTTCCATCCCATGTGATCTGTTATAGAAGTTGATCCAGGTACCCTGCTGTTCATCCCCACCAAGGGAGAGGATGTGACACAAGCTAGGCAAACCCACCTCTTTCTTGGGATTGGGACTGTGAGCAGAATGATCCTGGGAAGGAAAGTGATTGGAGGAGGACCATTTGGATGGCAGTGTCCTAAACAGAAGGTTCACAGGTCCTGCCACTGTGGTCCGAAGAGCTCCCCTCATTCCTCTACTTCCTGAGGTTGGTCAGTCAGCCTTTCCCCTGATTGGGTGAATTTACCAGTACCCTTCAGAGGTGGGCTGAATGGAGGTCCCAAAGATATGTCCACACCCTAATCTCTGGAACCTATAGAGGTTAACCTTATTTGGGGAAAGGGTCTTTTTTTTTTTTGGCAGGTGTGATTAAGTTAAGGATCTCGAGATGAGATCATCTTGGATTGTCCCAGTGGGCCTTAAATGCCATCACAAGTGTCCTTATGAGAGAGAGGCATCGGGTGATTTGATGCACAGAGGAGAAGGCGATGTGATGACAGGCAGTTTGGAGTGATGCAGCCACAATCTAAGGAACACTGGCAGCCACCAGAAGCTGGAAGAGGCAAGGAGAGAATTCTCCCCTAGAGCCTCTGGAGAGTATGCTGACACCTCGATTTTGGATTTCTGGTCTCCAAAATGGTGAGACAATAAATTCCGTTGTTTTAAGCCATCAAGTTTGTGGTAATTCGTTATAGCAGCCACAGGAAACTAATACACCTTCCGATAAATTCATTTTTTCACTTAAGGCAGTCAGTTTCTGTTGCACGTTGTCAAAGAACCCTAACTGTAACATTCGTTCATCACTTCGATCACCCTTTTTGACCAAGTTAGTTCCAGCTGGATTCCTGTCACTTGCAACCTCTGCCAAATCAAAGATTAGAACTAGAGAATGTGGATTCTGAGTCACTCCATATATCACCCCACCCTCCCCAATCACCCAGAAAACACACCGGGTGGCCAGCTCCATATAGGCAGAAACAGGTCCCTGGGCCCACCCTCTTTATTTGCATAATGTTTTTCATTGATATATGTGAGTGGGAGTGCGTTGTAGCTTTTCTGCCAGGACCACACACCACCTGGTGATGGATGCAGGCCAGACGATTCCCCAGAGCTCTCCCCACACCAGCTCTAGGGATTAGTCTGTGGGATCAGAAAGTCCGGAAGCTAACCGGCTCCTTGGCATGTTCAGCAAGACCAGAAGGGTGGGGCATGCGGCTCTCCTGGCTTCTGAGCCCCGACCTGGGCAGAGCTGGGCCTAGGCATTACCGGGTGAGTGCGTGGGAGGGCTGGTACGCACGTGCGTGGTCAGTTTATGAGCGGCCCCTGGGCTTAGCGCCAGTCTCTCTTCTGGTCTGGAGACGGGCATCCATCTGTGTGTGGAGGCTTACTATGTCCCAGGCCCTGTGCATGACACGAGGCCCTCACCCATGCCATTCCCTCTGCTTGGAATACACTGCTTTCCTGGAACCCCGACCGACTAATTACCATTTATCCATACGATGGCAGGTTAAATCATCACTTCCTCAGGAAAGTCTTCTCTGACCTGAGAAGTTAACGGTCCCTGCCACATGATACACACGTGTAGTTCCCTGTACTTAGTAGACTCATTAGTACATATTTGTGTGATTATGGGATTAAAATCTGTCTCCCCACTAGTCTGTAAGTTTCACAACAAAGAAGTATATATTTTGCTTGACACTGCATCCCTTGAACCCAGTAAGAGTCAATAAATCACAGGCCGGGTGGGTAAAGTGAGAACTAGTGGGGCTAACACAGAAGCGACAGTGTGTGGGGGGCGGGGGGCGCGGTGGGAGACTGGACAGTGCATGCCTCACCCCAAGGCATTCGAATTTTAAAATATACTAAAAATACTGTTCAGCTAAACAAAATCTGTCTGCAGGCCACATGTGAAGCCCCCGCTTAGGACTTTTCTGGTGGATATTTGTTGAATGAGTGAGTGAAGACACTACAAGGAAGTCATTGTGAGAACCTTGAAAAGCAAGGAGGAAGAGGGAGGCAGACCCAAAGGACCTCTTTCTCAGTCTTGTCTACATTCTCTTAAAGGCAAGGTGTCTCTCTGGCTCTTTCCTCTTTCTCCCCAGTGCTCGGCACACAATAGCTTATGAATTGGTTGATCTAGTCAACATTTACTTAATACCTGCTCTGCACCAAGCCCAGGTTTAACCAGAACCAGTGTGATGGGACAGACACAGAGCCACAATCAGGCAATGACAGTATGGTGATGGATGTTCTAGCAACAGTATGTGAAAAGGGCTATGGGAACGCTTCCATGCCAATTTTTTTTAGCAAGTAGAGAGGATTCAGTAGGTGAGTATACAAGATACGCCCCCAGCACGGATGAGGGGACTGAAACTGGCCAAAGGGACAGGAGTCTCAAGCATTTGCCTGGATGGTAACTCAAGGTACAGCTGGAGGTCTTCATGATGGGAAGACAGGAACTGCCAAGGTCAGATTGGCAGGGTGGGGAATCCAGGGTGGGGGGGACAGATGCATGGCAGCCCCTTGCCACCAACTCCTCAGAGCCAAGCTGGCTTGAAATCAGTGCCTCCCTGTTCCATTTGGCTTTCTTCTCCCTCTGGGCCCAGACTGTCAGCATGTGACAGATGGGCCGAAATCTGGCGATGGGCAGGGACTTGCCCACTTCATACATCAGGTCTTAGCATAGCCAGGTCCAGACTTTAGGGCTCAGGCCTGATGGGCAGGGACTTGCCCACTTCATACATAAGGTCTTAGCTGTAGGGAGCTAAAGCTCCCCAAATTCAAAAGAGTGCATGGATTGTCTCGGGAGGCCTGCTTGCATAAAAAAGAAAAGGCTGGTTCTGTGGAATTTCAGGAAGAAGAAGATTAAGTATAGCCTAAGGGAGTGTCGAAGGGAGTGTTAATTGAAGGGTCAATTGCACCTCCACAGGAGTCTCAAGCATTTGCCTGGATGGTAACTCAAGGTACAGCTGGAGGTCTTCATGATGGGAAGACAGGAACTGCCAAGGTCAGATTGGCAGGGTGGGGAATCCAGGGTCGGGGGGACAGATGCATGGCAGCCCCTTGCCACCAACTCCTCAGAGCCAAGCTGGCTTGAAGTCAGTGTCTCCCTGTTCCATTTGGCTTTCTTCTCCCTCTGGGCCCAGACTGTCAGCATGTGACAGATGGGCCGAAATCTGGCGATGGGCAGGGACTTGCCCACTTCATACATCAGGTCTTAGCATAGCCAGGTCCAGACTTTAGGGCTCAGGCCAGGGCCCCTTTTCCTGTATCTCAAGCCAGCCCTGGGTTGCTCAGTAAATCCTGGACATCAGCTAAGGAGGCAACTCTCGCTTCCTTCCTCCCAGACCTCATCTTTGAAAGCTGATGCCTGTTAGAATCTCCTGGAAAAGTACCACAGATGAGGTCAAGGGCTCCTACATCTGAATCCCCTGTCTGATCCTTTCTTTAAGTGCTAACAGAGGGTTCTAACACTATGGATCAACTCTGGGAATCCATGCAGGCTTCGTGAGGGCAGCAGAATGGAAGGAACATTGTTTTGGGAGACCAATGAGCTTGGATTCCAAACTGGACTCCACCACTTCTGGTTGTGTGACATTTGGGCAAGTCATCGAACCTCTCTGAGCCTCAGCTTGTTCCTGTGAAATGGGGATAATTCTCGTCCTCCGACATAAGGCCAAATGTGATCTGGCTAATAGACAGCAGGTGCTCAAGATCTGTTAGCATCCTTCTGACTTTCTCCTTCTGGCTCATGCTGCTTCCCAGATGGCTCGGAGGTTTGTTTATAAAGGTCTCGGAGTCACTCCAGGCTCACGGGATCTAGGGTAACACTATCCCGCCCTTGGCCATTGGAGGAAGGGACCCAGCCTCTGGGTGTCATTTCTCATGGTAGGGTGAGTCATCCTGAGCGGTCAGGCTACCATGAAGAACTCAAGCAGGGGAAGAATCCCTGCTCTGTTGCAGCTGACTGCAGCAGTGTGGGAAGAGAGACATGGAGCATTAATTTTAATAAATGTGAGAATTTGGAGGCCTGCTGGGGTCCTGGGCTTCCAGGTCTGCAGACCTGCCCTCCTGGGAGGTGTCACGGGATGTCTCCAGAGACCCCTCTGATACCCCATCAACACTGCTCAGTAAGTCCTCAAACTCCCGGTGGCCACTGTTGCGCACGGCGGCTTCCAGAGCCTTCTGGCGCCGGTAGAAATGGGAGAACTTGTTGAAGATGATGGTGATGGGGAGCGCTACTACCAGGATGCCCCCTAGGATGCAGCCCGAGGCTGCCAGCTTGCCAGCCACTGTCACCGGCACCACGTCCCCGTAGCCCACGGTGGTCATGCTCACTGTGCCCCACCACCAGCAGGCTGGGATGGTGTCGAAGCCCACGTCCTCCTCCTTCTCAGCTGTGTAGGCCACACCGGAGAACACTGACACACCGACGGCCAGGTACAGCAATAAGATGCCCACCTCACGGTAGCTGTGCTGGAAGAGAACGTAGGAGCTGAGTCAGAGCTGGGTGGGCTGACACACCTGGTATTGGGCATTTGGGGAAACCGAGGCCCAGAGAGTAGAAGGGACAGGTCTGAGGTCACAGAGCGAGGTAGAGCTAGTGGTAAGACCCGGGTCCTCTGACTCTAAACTAAGGTCTTTCAACTAAATAAAAACAGCAAAACTCCCTGGGACAGAACATAGGCCTAATTCCCATTGTCCAAGGTGCTTGCTAAGTCACAATTGTTTCTTCTAATGTGGGGGACACTGGTGGCACCAGTCAGTTAATGAAAAACTTGTGATTTTTACACTGTTGCATAATCAAGAGAAAATCCATAGTTTATACTCTACAACACAAAGAGTTGGTTTCATGTATTTTTGACCTGTCAATCACATTTCTGATAAGTACGAAAATATTTTATGCCTCTCAAGGAAGCTGAGAGAATATACACACACACATTCCCTAGACCACCCCTGAAACAGTGGTTCTCAAATATGGGCAATCCTGGCCTCCCCCCTGGGGACGTTTGATAATATATAGAGACATTTCTGATTGTCATACCTGGGACAGGTGTGCGACTGGCATCGAGTGGGTGGAGGCCAAGGATGTTGCTAAACATCTTATAATGCACAGGACAGCCCTCCACCACAAAGAATTACCTGGCTCCAAATATTAATAGAGCCTGAGAACCCCTAGTCTAGAGCTGGGCCTTCCAAACTGTAGTGTGGAGGAATCATGTAGAGATCTTGATTAAAGGGCAGAAGCCAGTTGAGGAGTCCTGGGGTAGAGTCAGGGAGGCTGCAATTCTAGCAAGCTTCCAGCTAATGAAAAAGCTGCTGCTGGTCAGGGGCCTCGCTTGGAGTAGCGAGGCTCTCATCTGGAGTCTTAAACTTGTGTCTTGGACTCTGTCGGCCTCCATCAATGTTCTTGCAGAATAAACGGGCAGCATTGGGCCCTGGCCCCCTGTATGGTGGAGGCAAGGCAGAGTGCTGGGGCAGAGAGATTGTCCTGGGAGAGATTCTGAGTTCAGGAGGTCTGGCTAATGGAATTCTCTGCATCTGCTCGTCACCCTAGCATTTTGCCCAGTTGCCCTGCCTGCACCCAGCATCCTGACTGCCCTGCCACGAGGGCGTCCCAAAGGCTTTACCAAGCCGTGGGTGGAAGGGATCTTTCGGCACCTTCTGGGGATCCTTGGCAGGGTTACACGGGGCTTTAGGAGAAAAAACATGAGGTGCTGGAGTCAGTCACAGCTGGATTCTTCTCTAGGCTCTTTCACTCACTCACTGAGGAGCCTCTGACAAGTCCTGTCACCTCTTGGAGCCTCAGTTTCCACATCTGCAAAGTAGTGACAAATAATACTTGCCCCTGCTTAAACCCCTCACAGGCTTCCCTATTCCCTTGGGACAACGTCCAAAATCCTGGGCCAAGAGTTCATGGCCCTTCGATATCCTGTCCCACTCACCTCTCCAACCCCATCGACTGACGCCCGTTCCCTCCATGTTCCCCTCCCAGCATTTATCCTGTCCTCTCTTCAAGCCTTCGGCTAAGCTGTTCCCATGTCCTCCCTCCCCAAAACTGCCTAATGTCACCCCCTTAAGGGTAAGTTTGCCACTGGGCGGTGATCCACTCCCAGTGCAGGGCCTGGCACAAGGAGGGTCCTCAACCAATTGTAACTAGGCTTTAAAACGCCAACCCTTCAACCTCAGGTTCTTCATCTACGGGAAGGGAATGCATAATAGCATCTTCCTGAGGAAGTTGTCCTGAGGGTGAAATCGATAATGGATATGAAATTGGCACAGAAATAGCACTTAGTGTTAGCTCCGAGGCTAGTGCTAGACTCGGCCTATTAAGGGGGACCTATGATAACCGAGCCCCCGATAATGACAGAAGAAAGGCTCAGCGGAGAAGCCAGTTAGTGTCTTGCTTTGCATATTTTTGTGCTATGCACTATTAGACGTTCACTTTTGATTTATCAAAAGTGAACTTTGGTCTTTTCTTTTTCTTTCTTTCTCTCCTTCTAGCTCTCTGACTCTCTCCCCCTTCCCTGCTCCTTCAAACCTCTTCTATCTCAGTTTTCTGCCCTGGGAAATAAAGATAACCGGAAGCCCTTCCTTACAAGGCTGTTGGAAAGGTCGGACTGGACGTGAAATGTACACCTGTGCCTGGCATAAAGGATAGCTTTTCAGTTCCCTGAGCGCCTGGACGCAGCAGGCTTGTAAGTTCACCTGACCGGCCTGATGGTTACACCCGCCTCCACCTGATCCCCAACCCGGCCTCAGAGGCCCGGTTACCTTGAGCGTGGCGCCCAGCGAGCGCAGCCCTGTGGAATGGCGCGCCAACTTGAGCACGCGGAAGATGCGCATGAGGCGGAACACCTGCACCACCTTGCCTAAGTCGCCGAGCTCCTCGCCGCTCGCGCCTCCCTGGTCGCCAAGCGCCGCACCAGCCATCAGCGTGAGATAGAAAGGCAGCACGGACACGATGTCGATGAGGTTCAGCGGGTGGCAGAAGAAGTTACGTGTGCTGGGCGCCAGCAGGAGGCGCGACGACACCTCGAAGCTGAACCAGGCAATGCAGAAGTACTCGAGACGTCGCAGCACTGGGTCGTCGCGCACGTCTTCCGCGCTGCGGCCCGCGGCCACAGCGGCCAAGGCGGCCGCCGCCTCGCGGGCCTGGTACTCGGGCAGGCTGTGAATGCACATGGCGGCGATGGAGGCGAGCACCACGCCGATGGAGACGCAGCTGAAGAGCTTGCTGGGCAGCGAGTAGCCTGGGTTCTCCATGGTGAGCCAGAGGCGGCGGCGCAGGCGGCCGCAACGCGCCGCGCCATAGCGCGCCAGCTCCCGCTGCACGTCGGAGATCTCGCCCGGGCACGGGTCCACGCTGCTCGGCGTGTCGCTGTCCTCGTCCCAGGCGCGCGGCCGCGCCACGCGCCGCTCCAGGTAGCGTGCGCGGCAGCACGTGGCCAGTGCGCTCTCGCCCAGGCCCCAGTAGTCGGCCTCCTGGCCGAAAGCGAAGACGCACAGCTCGTCGAGCACGTGCAGGCGGCCGGTGCGGTAGAAGTGCAGCAGCCCCAGGAAGAAGCCCGGGTGCCGGTCAAAGTAGAACTCGCGCGCCGCGGGGTCGTAGTCGTCGCACAGGCGCCGCGCCTGCTCCTCCGAAGCCGCGGCCTGCAGGCGGCCCAACCGCGTGCCTGGGAAGCGCGCCAGGGCGCGCGCGCTCAGCCGCCGCCGCACGCCGCCCACGTTCACGCGCAGCGCCTCGTCTCTTCGTCTCCAGGGGACCCTGGCGCCGGGCCGCGGGGACTCGCTCACCATGGCTGCGGCGCGCCGGCCTGCGGAGACGCGAGGGGCGCTCTGAGGGGATTCCCCGGACCTCCCTTCCAGGAAGACCAAGTTCAAATTCCCTGCCCCATCCACCAGCCAGGGGTTGTCGGAGGTTCTATGTGAAGCGTCTGGTACGCAGGAGGTGCCCAGGAGGTGCCAAGTGCTCCCTGGACTCAAGAATTAGGTTTGGGTTTGCATAGATCTCACTTTCCGACCGAGGGACTTTGGCCAGATCGCTGGCCCTCCGCACCCCATTTTCATTGGCATAAAGCAAATGCTGAGCTCTACCTTGGAGGATTATGAAAGTGGTTGAATGACAGGATGTCCGGGCACCTGGGGCGTGCCCAGAGAGGATGTCTCTCCCTTTCCCAGACAAACTTGGATTTTCACATCCCAGAGGTCTACTGTGAGATCTTGGACACACCAGCTCTCTGAACCTCAGTTTCCTCAGCAAAACGGGGACAGCGATGCTTATCACCTAAGGTTTTGGGCAAAATTAATATAGACCAGTAGTTCTCAAAGTGTGTTCTCTGGACTAGCAGCCTCAGCATCACCTGTAAATGTGTCAAAGATGCAAATTTTCAGCCTGCTCTAGACTTGCCGAATCAGAAACTTTGGGGATGGGGTCCAGCAGTCTGTGTTGAAGAAGCGTGAAGGGTGATTCCGACGCATGGTCAAGTCTGAGAGCCATTGGCTTAAGTATTTAAAGCATCTGTAGAGTCAGTCACATTGAACTTTGGCTCTCTTGTGTGACCATAGGCAAGTCACATCACCTCTCTGAGCTTCTGTCAAGTGGAGATAAAAATATCCAACACCAACTGTGGTTAAAAAGGTTAGATGAACTCATGTCTTTATTGGGCCTGGCTCCCAGAAGAAGTTAAGTAAGTTATCCACCTATTTCACTGTCTCCTGGAGTCAGGCAAACCTAGATTTATCTCCACCTTAGGGGCACCGGGCAGCTTAAGGAAGATGCTTTTCTCCACGTCTCAGTTTCCTGCACAATGCAGACACTAGCACCTGCCTCCAAGGTAGACTGGAAGGTAGGTTATGGAAGTGCTCAGCTTTAGTAGCTACTCAGGAAATGTCAGGTCCTGCCACTGGGTCTAAACTCTGCTGGAAATGAGGGCCAGTAACTTACCTCCTGACCTTGGTAATGTCATCCGCACTGTGGGTTCAGTAATGCCTGCTTCCTGGAGTGGACAGGGATTGAGTGTACATCAAGCAGCTGGCCCAGTGCCTGGCAAGGAGCAGGCAGATGCTCTTCACTTACCCTGGGCTTGGCATTAAGCAGGTTGGGGTTTCATCCTTAGCTCTGTCACTTGTGTGACCTCAGGCCAGTCTCCTCTTGCTCTGGGCTTATCTCTCTTATCTATGGAATGGAAATAATAGCACTTCAGGTGAAGGCTTATTGTATGTGTGTGCAAAGCCCCTGGAACACAGTAGGTGCTCGATAAATATTAATCCTTTGCATGTCTCTCTGGTCACTCCCAGGTTCCAATTCTGAGTCTGCCACTTACTAACTGTTGACCTTGAGCTGATCCACTCCCTTCTTTGAGCTTCAGAGTCCCCGTCCGTAAACTGGGGAACATCGTCCTTTCAATGAGAGGTTATGAGGATTACATCAAGCAAGGTGTTTATCAGTAGCACAGAACCTGTAAATTGTGCACAATAAATACGTGTGTGCTACAGCTGCATGTCCACCCCTCCACCTGGACTTGGTGTCAAAAGATGAAGATTCTAATCCAGTTCCATCATCCATTAGCTGCCCTTTTCTCCTTCTGGAATTCACCTTCCTACTGGATGAAATGGGACAATTCAACAAAACTTCCCCAGCAATCAGTAAGAAAGATTAAGTGATTTGCTTAAAACAACCCAGCTAATCCATGGCACAGGTAATGCTGGAAACTAGGGTTTGTGATTCAAGACTCTCCACATTTCGATCATCTACTATGTGCCAGTCACTTCGTACTCTTCACTGGGTTGAATCCCTAATCCCAACTCTGCCAGAGAGGTTTTCTAATCCCATTTTACAGATGCGCAAACAGGACCAGCCCTAAAAGCGGGGCCATCCCACACTGCTCTCTCCTTGGGAGTTTCGTGGAAGATGCACCTGCACCGGGAACCTGTGGCAGCCTTTCCTCCACCCCCTACCCCGCCACTCTTGCAGCCCCCACCCCTTCCCTGGACCACGCCCCTCTCCGAGGGAGGCCCCTTACCTGTCGCTGCAGCTCCACGGCGCCGGCTGGGCGCGTGCGTCCCCGAAGGCACCGAGGCTGGGAGCCGCTGGCCGCACCCGGGCGAGTCTCTGCCTTGGCGGCCCCGCTGAGCCTGGCTACTGCGGAGGCCCAGCTGCCCCCACCTTCCCCGTCTTCTTCCGTCCCCCGCGGCTGAGGCCGCATCGATCGCTGCCTGGGGAGGGAGGGAGGCCGCGGGCGGCAGGAGGAGTTGGTTTCTATTCCTGACTCGGTTGGGGAGGGCGGGGGCGGAGGGGGGTCTGGAGACTGGGCCCTAAAAATGGGGCATCTCCCCAAGTCAAGGGCCAGGGGACGAGGAGTCACGTAGGGGACGAGGGTCTCCCCTAGAGAAGGATATCAGCGGAGCTTCTCTGACAAAGGAACAACAGTCATAATAGCTTCCTAAATTGATATGAGCCAGGCACTCTGCTTCAAGTGACTTATCTAAGCTATTGCTGACACGGACTTGACAGAATCAGGGTCTTGTGTTCTCTGTTTTACAATTGAAGCCCAGTCACTTGTTCAGGGCTCTTAGCTAGGAGTTGTGGACCTGGGGTTGAATTCCTGTCCCCCAAAACTGCGGCAGCAGATCTGCATTAGGGAGTTGGAGAAGATGGCCTCACCCCGCAGTGAGCCCCAGGCTCTGCCTGAGCCAGCTCAAGACCCAGTTCTTCCCCTGCTGGCTGCGAAGCCTCCTCAAACACATGGTTTTGCCCACGGAGTTCAGTCTCCTCACCTGCCCCATGAGTTCCTGATTCCCACCTTCCAAGTGGGTTGTGAGGTAAGAGGGAACTGTGCCAAAGTTTTGTCGATGTTGCATAATCTACAAGCATTTATTGAGCCCCTACTGTGTACTTGGTTGGGGAGAGGGTGCTAGAGATTAGCACCTGAATAAGGAAAGGATTCCTACTTCAAAAATATTGTTATCGATAATAATAATGACCAACATTTATTGAGCATTTATCTTGGGCCAAGATAAGTTTAAGCTGCAAATATATCTGTGAGGTAGGTGCTATTATTATTCCAACCTCACGGATAGGAAATGTAAGCCTTTGAAGAGATGAAGTGACCCGCTCAGGGTCATGTAGCTGACCAAGTCCTCCAGACCAGCACTGTCCAATAGATATAATGTGAGTGACGCATAATTTAAAGTTGTCTGATAGCAACATTTAAAAAAAGAGAGAAAACAGGCAAAATTAGTCAAAATAATACATTTTATTTAACCCAGGATATCTAAAGTATAACTTCAACATAGAATCAATAAATTGTTAATGAGATATTTTACCGTTTAATTTTTGTATCGTCTTCAGTGTTCAGTGTATTAGTTTTTTTATTGCTGTGTAACAAATTACCGCACAATGAGCAACCTAAAACAATACAAATTTATTTCACAATTCAAAAGTCTGGTCATGGCATGACTCGATTCTCTATGCAGTGTCTCACCCGGTTGAAGTCAAGGTGTGGTTCTCTTCCAAGCTCACAATTTATTGGCAGAATTCATTTCCTTGTGGTGGTAGGACTTTTCCTACTGGCTGTCTACTGGGGATCATTCTTGGCTCCTAGAGGCTACCTGTGATTCCTTGCCATATAGCCCCACAGGCAGTTCTCAAGGTGGATATTTGCTTTCTTCCAGGCAAAGCAAAGTGCTGACTTCCTCTTCTGTAACCAGCCAGAGAAAAAGGGCTCTGCGTTTAAAGGACTCACCTGCTTAGGCCAGGCCCACCCAGGACAATCAACCTTTCCCTATACGACACACATTCACAGGTTCCACATACACTCAAACAGAAGGAAATTATACATGAGGAAGGGTCACTGAGAATCATCTTAGAACTCTGCCTACTACATCCACCTACAGTTAATTTAAGTTTGGACTAATCACATTTTACGTGCTCAGAAGCCACATGTGGCTAGTGGCTACCATATTGGACAGCTCGGCTCTAGGCTGTGTTACTTTAGCTCTTCCCCAGAAAGAGCAGGAAGGTGCTTAGTGATCCTCTTGCCCAATTTCCTCATATTATCAACAAGGAAACTGAGGCATATCTGCAGAGAAGCAGGTCTCCCGTTTCCTGGCCCCATACTATCTGTAGACTTCACTACCTCCAAAACTCAGGGGGTTCCCCCTGGAATTGGAGAGGTTGTTTTTAAACAAGAAAAGACAGACCTGTTTCCCAAGGACAGGAGCGAATGGAATCAGGATCTGGTTTCATCCCCAGGCCATGCTCTGGGAGCTATCTGGAGTCTCAGATGAATTCCTGAGTGATAGGAGTGGAAAGAGGGGCATATGGGCCTCTGGGGCTAAAGGGGTGTCCGTACAGTGCCATAGATGGGCTGCTCCCCAAATTCTCCTTCAATCTGGGCCCCAAGTGGACATCTGAACCAATGGAGTTTTACCCTAAGAATTCAGCTTGATGTTGCGTCAAGTATAGAAATTTTTGAGCTGCTACGTATGTGGTAATTTGCTACACAGAAATAGATAACTAATACACTGGGTTTGAATGCTGCCTTTAACCACTAAATTTCTGTGGAACCATAGGCCGAGTGATGTCTCCTCTAGGATTTTTATTTTCCTCATCTGTAGAATGGGAACAATAAGTACCTTTCAGGATTGTGGTGAGGGGCAGTACATACTGTTCCCCTCCATGAACAACTCTTCCTGCCCCTTTTTTTTAAACTGAGTACAGCAGTAAGGATTTAATTTAGCTGCAAGAACAAAAGGTGAACCATAGTGGCTTAATCAGAGAGAAGTTGACTTTCTTTTTTGGCAGTCCAGAGCTGGTGCAGCCGCCCACGAATGACCCTGAAGACCTAACCTCCTTGTCACTTCCTCCTCCACTAACCTTGTGTGCCTTTCACTCTTGTAACAGATGATGTTGGTGCTTTGCCCATATCCCTTCGGACTGCTTTACCACTTTTGTGCACACTGGCTCCTGGCGTGCTTTCCCTCTCGACAGCTAGTATCTGCATCTCTTTGTCAAAAGACTTCTGTAAGGCTGTTTGAGCCAGCTGTGCCCATACACAAGGAGATCTTTAAGTGCCTGGGAATTTATGTCCCCCAACTTGTAGTTCTTAACTGGTGACAGAGGGGTACAGAGGCATAAATGCTCTAGCTCCCTTGTCCCATGGTGACAAGTCTGAAGGGCCAACTACACTTGTCTCTAGAACCCTCCTGTGGGAAGTTGCTTGATGTCACATCCTTACTGGCCTACTTCCTTTCCTGATACACTTCTCCACTCCCATACCCATTTTTCCTGGAAGCATTTCCAAAAACATCCTATGAATCTTCATCTCGAGATTTCCTTCTGAAAACACACCCAATACAATCCTCAAAGGCATCAGATAGCTGTTCTAGTTGCACCATGATCTAAGAAGGATGAAGGACAAATGGATGCTGGGGAAAAGGCTGAGTCTGTCTCATTTGTTAGGAAAACAACAGCTTTCTAGGAAGCCCCTCCCAGTGGGCAAATATTTCTAACTGGTGACATTGCTGTTGGTAAGGAAGACGGGGAGAATGGATGGGTAGCAGTGTCATATTTAGCTAATGCCTACTAAAACTCAAGGTCTTGGTTGGCTGTCATATCCTTCAGCAAGTTTTCTCTGGTCTCCAGTCTGAGTTAGGTCCCTCCTGGCCTCCCGTAGTCTCTTGGGTTCCTCTTGTCTGGTACATATCATGCCACTCTTGAGCTAGGGTTTTGTCTCATCCTCTAGTACATGAGCTCTGTAAACACATAGCCTAGACTCTGTTCTAAGTGCTCAGCAAACATTTACTGAATGAGTGAGGGAGGAAAGCAAGATTAGAGATTAAAGACCCAGGTATCCAGCCTCCCAGTAGACTTTCTAGAAGGGCAGTGGAGACAGGAAGTGGATATGGAGCTGGATGGGCTGGAATTTGGTAGCTGAGGACAGAGCTGGCACTGCATAGACCAATGCACAGACCTGTTGGAACAGGTAGTGAGTTAGCCAGGAAGCTGAGCAGGTGACTCTCTAGAATGCATCATGTAGATACTGCCACCTGTAGCCAGAGAAGCCATGACCTGTGATCCGTCACCTCCTGTTACTGCAGGAAACTAGCCCAGAAGTCAAAGCCTGCAGACAGCCGTGGGCCCCTTAGCAGCCAGGTCCTAACTGGCTCATCTGGGAGCCCTCTCCTGGGACCCCTTAATTTTTCCTCCTGCTGCCTTTCAGGAAAGAAACTCAAGGCAGTGAGCTGAGTACCAACAGACTCGGGTTCCAGTTGCCTAGAATTGAGGCTGGTCACTTAACCTCGCTGGGTCTTTGTAATCCCCATCGTTCAGCTGTGGAAACAGTCTTTAGAGCTAGAATATTCAAATTCAGAATGTAATTAGTGCAGTCGGTAAGGTTGTAAGCTTTGGCATCAGACTCCTTGGGCTTAAATCCTAGCTCTAATTACAAGCCATACAACCTTGGCCAAATTAATCTCTTTGTGCCTCAGTTTCCTCATATGTGAAATGGGCAAAAATCATAATTTAAACTGTTGCTGATTTTATTACTATCTAAGGAGGCATATTACTATCTAAGGAGGTATAGTTTAACTCTGACTAGTTCACCTTTAACCAAAAGTCTTGGACAAGTAACTTATCTCAAAGCCTCTGTTCCTTCCTTGTTGAATGGTTATAGGATGGATGAATGAAAAGATGTTTTAAAGTGCGAGGCATAGAGTGGGCATTCACTAAAGAATAATAATCATTATCTGAAATAGCCAAGCTCTTACTGTGGCAAATCTGTCACAAACAATCCCCAAATCTCACTGGCTTTCTACCATAAACATGCATTTCCCTCTAACAGGTTTGAGGATTGTCTTTCGTCTTGAGACCAGTGGCTTCTGGGCAAGCTCTGCTCATGGCAGAGGGTGGGAGCTACAAGCAGGCTGGTGTCTTGCCTTGAAACTATCTCACTCTCACTTGCACCCACATCCCCAAACAAGTTCCAGGGCCAAGCCCCAAATCACTGGGCCTGGGATGTATATTCTACCCCAGGGAGACCACGCTAAGGGCAGAGAGGGAAGGGACAATTGCGGCAAACAATACAATGTGCCGTATTATCTGTGTTAAGCGCCTGAGTTTACAGATGGGGAAACTGAGGCCCAGAAAGAGGAAGGAAAATATCCACGTTCACAGGGAATTCAGCGACTCCCAGATTGTTCTCCTCTCCTCCCCTCCCAGGCCTCACCTTGTATCCATATAATTAGCATCTGCTGCTTTGAGTCAAGCACAGGCATTTGAATCACACCAGAAGGACCATGGCAGTGAGGAAGTAGAATTCTTTCCATCTTCCTACAGGGTACAGATGTGCAGAGTGGTGACTCACCTGTGACCATACTGCAAGGTCAAGGGAACAAGGAAAGAAGACCCAGGATTCCCAACTTTGCCTCCACAGTTGACTGTCCAGCCCCAGATTCTATCAGGACACAAGCGGAGAGCCAGCAGATAAAGCAGGGAGAAGTCGGCCAGCCACCTTCCCCTCCTCCAAGCAAGTCCTGAGTGAAAGCGACAGTCAGGAATCTAGCTATCTGGGCCCAGAAATGTCCACTGGGACGGTTGTCATTCTCTCATGGATGCTCTCCTGCAAAAACTCGTTAGGCCCTGACTACAGATCAGGCCCTTGAGAAATCAAGGTGAATGAGGTATTATCCAATCAATGGTGGGGACAGACCCTCCCCCAAAATAATGACATTCGAACTGTTCAAGCAATGTTTTCCCAAATGTGGAGCAATTTGAAATGACCTCAGGAATGCACCTGGGTGCACGTATACAACACTGACTCTTGGAGTGAGAAAGTTCCTCTCTTTTTAGTCCTTCTGATTGTACCAGGAAGAAAGTATCAGTTTAGAGACCTGTGTCTCTAACATCTCTATAACCCTTGCCAATCTTCATTTATTATAACAGACAGAAAGCAGACTTTAGGCTCACAGTCTTGGCAGGTGGCCTTATCTAGCTAGAATTTAATGACATTATTTAATATTGTTTAATCAGATATGATTTTAATGGAGCTTAGCTGCTTTCATTGCATTTGCTTTTATGATGACATTCTATTTATGGCAAGTGCTCTTGCTTACCCCATTTATAGTAGTGATAGCAAGTTTTTCTTGAAGTAAATTTATATACAAAAGTGAGTTCATTTAAGGAAAAACATTAGATAAGTAGGAGTACAGGCAGTATACAAAATATCACGATGCTATTTTGCAGGCATGGTGAAAATTGTGAACTGACTGGTGTTTGGGAAACTCTGCTAGAACATGCATTCGGGTAGTTGGGCTACCCAAGGGAGGGGTCAGGACCCCACAAAGAAAGGCCTACCTGAACTAGGCACTTTAGTTGAAAGAAACACATGTACAAAGAGATGTAAAAGTGGGTGTCAGGAAGGATGAGAAGCTCAGAGCGGCAGTGGTACAGAGAGGGGTCCTCTGAGGTCTGACTATGACCCTTGACTCCCAGGAGGAAAAACCAGGGGTGGGAGGGCTGCAGGGGAAGTGACAGCAGGTCTGTGTTTGTCAGAAGGTTGGAACTGCTACTGGCAGAGATGGTGCTGTCTGGATGGCAGGGTCCCAGGCACCGCATCATCATCTCTTCCTGCTGGGAGCCCCATCCTAAGGTTCAGAGCCGTGGATCCTAAATCAGAATTAGCCTGACAAGAGAGAAGGAAAAGGTTAACCCTCTCCCATGCTAGGGCTCTGAGTTCTGGGCTCGATTGCTCACCCAGACCCCATCAGCCCAGCCCTGGTAACCACCAAGGACAGACTCCCCAGCCTTCTTTACAAAAGCAGGCTAAAGCTCAGAGCAGTTTAGGGTTCGGTCCCAGGGAACACCATCAGGTTTACTGGGAGAACCAAGGATCCCCAGTTCCTCTATCGTCCTAACAGGACCCTTTCCACCCCATCCACTTTCCCAATTCTGGCGATGGGGGCGTACGGAGGAAGCCAGGCTTCCCAAGAGGTATCCTGCTAAGCCTGTTGAACTGTCCGAGAGCTGGGGCTCAGAGAGGGACAGAATCTGCCTCGGCACCCAGGAGCCCATACCTCTGACAGGGTGTCGGCAGTCCCGGCCGCAGGCGCCAAGGCAACACCGGCTGCTGCCCCTGCAGTCTGAGTCCGTGTGGCACAGATGCTGAATGGGGCTGAGGCAGTGCAGTCGGTCCTCGGGACAGGTGCCGAGCTTTACTGCAACACAGGGGCCTGGGTGAGCCCTGCTTGTGCCCTGTCCCCGGGGCTTGGGGCTTGGGCAGCCAGCAAAGAGGGACGGACACTTACCTGCGACCCTACGGACACACTGGCGGAAGCAGCCTTTGCGACAGCACTTCATCCTTGAGGGACACTGGCTGTCATCCACACACTGGTCAGGCACGGAGAGGAGGCAGGGCCCATCATCTGGTGGACATCCCCCAGATTTCTCTGTAAGAGAACCCCCCAAATCTTGCAGCTGCAGGCAGTTCAGAGTTATGTAATAAACATTGATCTGGGAGTCACAAGATCCGAATTCTCCACCCCTTACTTCTTGCCCGTCCTTTGGTAAATTATTATTTTTATTTTTCGGATGGTTTTGCTTTTATTTATTTTTATTTCATTTTTTATGGAGGTATCATTGACATACAACATTATATTAGTTTCAGGTGTATCACATAATGATTCGATATTTGTATAAATCGCAAAATGATCACCACAGTAAGTCTAGTTAACTTCCACCACCGTACGTCGCTAAAATTTTCTTTCTTGTGATGAGAACGTTTAAGATCTTAGCAACTTCCACATATATAATTCAGCGTTCTTAACTACAGACACCATGCTGTACATTATATCCCAGGATTTTTTTTTTATAACTGCAAGTTTGTACCTTTTAATCCCCTACACCCGTTTCGCCCACCCTCCACCCCCCTCCTCTGGCAAACACCAATAGCAATTTCATATGGTTTGACCTATGTGTGCGTGTGTGTGTGTGTGTGTGTGTGTGTATACAAATGCAGACATTATATATATATATATATAAAAAAACAAGATTGTTACATATATATGTATAAATATAGTCATATGTGTACATATGAACCAGGACATATGTACATAGTCAAATATACAGGCATACTGCCACATATACATGCCTATACACATAAATCTATGTACACAGAAATTACACATACACTCAGACATACACGGTCATGTATATATAAATATATAGCATACGTCTGGGTGTGAACAGCGACATGAACATAAAAAGTCATGTACACACCATATGCGCAGAGCTACACAGAACCAGGTCTCTTCTCCAAAGCAACATAACCATTGAAAACACTTGTTAGGCACTTCCTGTCTATCGGGGACTACCAGGTTCTTTATGTCAGAGACACACAGACATAGTTGACTGTGGCGGGGGCGGAATTCTATAAATGTCCACAGAAAATAAGCCAAGACTTCCCTTCCCTCAGCTCTGCCGCTTTCCTCCACTGTCTGAAATCCAGGCAGAAATCTCATGGGAAAAATCAGGCAGGAGTCTCATGGGAAAAATCAGGCAAGACAGAGGTGTGATGAATTAGGGGAGACCAGCATCCTCAAGACACCGTTTACTCCTGAGAGAGAAGCATGAGACCTCGTTTTACAAGGAGTAGGTTTGGGAGGTGAGTCTTCCTGATTCTGAAGACCTGCCCTCAACTGCCACCTTCAACACTGACTCAGAGTCAGTCTTTGGCCTCGGGCAAGTGATTTCCCACTGAGCCTCAGTTTCCTCATCTACAAAATAGGAATAAAAATAGTCGTGATCTCACAGCATTGCAGCTAGGAGGAATGTAGTGACGGTGCATGAATCATAGCCAGCATGGGGTCTGGCCTTGGAACTTGCCAGCATCCTTCCCTGCTCAGCCTAGGGGTTCTGAGCACTCTCCTCCCCACACCAGATCATCCACAGGGAGAGAGCCCTGCCTCTGGGGGAGGCATAAGTTAGGTAAGAGGGGACAAAGACGATACAGGGAACTGCTCCCCAGAGCCCTGTGGAGGTCGAGACTTATCCCCCTTACTGTCTCCTTCCTGCAAGGCAGGGCCAGGGCTGCACAGGTGTATGTAGGTCAAGGTGTTCCAGCCCCAGAAGGGGATGGAGGCGGAGGCCTCGCCCAGGTGGGGAGGCACCTGTCTGGCTACTCCAGCAGCCCTGGCCTCCTTCACCTTTTGGGGGAGGCGGGGAGAAGAGAAGGTGTAGAGCTTCCTCTCAATAGAACCCAGATCCCAGAAACCACACCCCTACTCAATTCCAGAGTCCCTTCCACTGATTGAGCTAGGGGACTGAGAGGGCTTGAGAAGGACAGAAACGAGATGAGTGGAGACCAGACCAGGGGGGGCCTTATTGGCCACAGAAGATGACAGAAATGGTCGTCTCCCTGCCATGTGGGCCCGCAGATCCACACACCTCTGTGGAGACAACCAGAGCAGAGTGGGTATAGACGGTTTAGCGCTCCAACCCCAGAGGCACAAAGATATACTTGTACACAGGTGGATGCACGCATCCAAAATCCCACACTCAAATATGTAGACAGACACAGACGAGCACCAAGAAGCTGGCAGGGAGACGCTTTCAGAAAAGGTGTGGGCAGGCTGATGGGCGCAAAGAAGCACAAACAAAACTCAGGCTGCTGGAAGCACTAAGAAGCAGGCATCCATAGGCACACGGACACATAAACACACAGACATACACTGCATTGCCTGCCTCCCCCAGATCCTTACGATCCCCAGAGAGGTAGAAACCACCTAGTCCCTGGAACAGAGGAACCTACCCACACTCACCTCCCTTCTTCCTGCCAGAGGCAGTAGGCAGCTGGTTCCCCAAAGCCAGGAGGGCCACCAGGAGGAGGAGGCTCTGGGCCCTCATGTTTCTGCTGCTGGCACCTAAGAAGGTCAGGGTCCAGGGGCTCCTCAATTAACACCTGCAGCCCTAGGGAGGCTAGAGCAGCTGAGTAAGGGAAGGAAGGAGAAGGGGTGGATGGAGCGGCACCTGTCTGCCTCATTCTGGCCCCACCTCCTGCCTGAGAGCCTCAATTCAAGGGCACGTGTGTAAGAATCGATGATGGGTGGAGGCAGGACCTGGTGTTGGGGGCTGGGAACCAGTCCTGCCTGTATTGCTGACTTGGGCCGTGATCTCGGACGAGTCTTGTCCCTCTTTGGGCCTCAGTTCTTCTCATCTCTACAATGGATGAAGGTCATTGAGCCAGATACTCCCTTTCCTGTCTTTCTACGATCTTGAAGCCCCAGCAGTGGCTTAGGCAGGGGATAGAGTCAGCTTTGAATGGCAAAAATTTGCAGAGTTCTGGGTGCCTAGGAAGCATTAGGGTTAGGGTCAGAGCTCCCTGCTGGAGAACACTGGCCCAGGCTGGCACCGTGAGTGAGGCCAGCCCTGGCCTCTCCTCTTGGGCCCCCATGGAAGGGAGAGAGAGACCAGCCTGCTATTGACGAGATCACCTCCAGTGGCATCTGGTAGAACAGCCTTCTGGCTGGGTCTGGCTTAGCTGTCGGGGTAGATGAAGCACAGATTTGGGTTTGGCTTAAGTCACTGGTTGCAACAGATGTAGGTGGCTTCTGGGACCCCTTCCCTGGCCCTAAAGGATCCTGAGTTAAAAAACCATCTCAATCAAGGAGCCACCATTAGATTTCACATCATTTACCTCCAGTATTTGGTGGAAGAGAGGCAGCTGGTCCTCAGGGTTCTAAAGGGCCCCAAACAGAAACCCCATGAGCCACAGTCCCTCACCAGGACCCCACTTTCCTATTTGAAAGATGAGACTACTGTAGGCCAAGGACACACAGTTAATTTCCAGCTAAACTGGGACTCTCGTCATTGCCTCCCCACAGTCCCCAGCTGGTTCCTGAGCCTCAGAAGCAAGGCATTACCCCATCCGACCGAGAAAGGAAGAGGATATTCCAGTCCAGGCCAACCCTCACAGTCAGGAAGTTCCTCTTTGGGTTTAACTTGACTCCCTCATGCTGTCTTCCAAACTCTCAGGAAAGAGGGGCCCTATATTCTATGATCCAATGTTACTTTTGGAATTCTAGCATTCCCTTGGCAGCTTTCTTTAGAAGGAGAATTTTATGAAGCTATTTTTTTCCTGATTACGAACTACGTGTGTATATTAAAGAAATACTTTTTCAATTAGGATTATGTCCTAGACATTTTCCTGGGTGATGAAGTGTCCCTCGATATCATCATTTGTAATATAACATGGTATTTCATCAGATTTATATGCCAAAATATGTATATTCAGTTCCCTATTGTGCAATATATAGGGTTTTTTTTCACTCTCATATGTAAAGCTATGACAACAATCTCTGTACATATGTTTTGAGCCACATCTCTATTTTCTTGGGGTAGATTTGTCAAATTAGAAATGCTAGGTCAGTCAAAAGGTATGAACTTTCATTTACTAAGTAAACAAAGAAACAAACAAACAAACAAATAAATCAGTCAGTCAGCCCTGAGGATGTATTCACAGCATGGTAACTATAGTTAATAGTATATCACATATTTGAAAGTTAATAAGAGTAAATCTTAAAAGTTCTCATCTCAAGAAAAATAATTTGTAACTATGTATGGTGAGGAAAGTTAACTAGACTTACTGTGACGATCATTTCTCAATATATGTAAATATCGAATCATAATGTTGTACACCTGAAACTAATATAATGTTCTATGTCAGTTATACCTCGATAAAAAAAGAAATGAAACCTAGAGACAAATAAAACCGAAATGCTAGGTCAAAGGGCAGCAAAGTTTTTCAGGCTTTGAACACCCTGAAACTGCATTTCGGAAAGGAAGTAAGAGTGTGTGAGAACCTCCACCTGCTTGCTCTGCAGGAGATGGGTGTCTCCTGTTTTTGTCTGACCAACATCCCTTCCTTTGGTGGTGTCTTTGAGCCCCACCTCCTGTAATTCTGGTTGGCTGCCACTTATCAGGGACTTCCCCTATCACAGGTGAGACATGCTTATACTGACCAATTGAATTTCTTCTTTTGTGAATTGCCTGGTTTTGTATTTTGCCCATTTTTACTGAGATACTTTTATTTTTATTATCGAGTTGTAAGAGTTGTTTACATACACAAGAAGCAGTATGATAAAGTGGTTAGCAGATGTAAACTGGAGTCAGGCAGACCTGGTTTTTGAATCCTAGTGCCCCCAGGTTCTAGTTGTGTGACTTTAGACAAGTTACTTAACTTTGTTGAACCTCAGTTTACTCTTCTATAAAATAGAGATAATAATATTTATTTTATAGGGTGCTTCTGAGAATTGAATGAGGTGAGCTTGATAAATGCTTATTTTAATCCTATTCTATTTGTTTCCTTGTTTTTACTTTGTACCAAAGTTTTCAATTTGGGAGTAGTCAAATTGGTCTTTTCATTTGTATATTCTCCCTTTGTTTTTATGCTGAAGAAAGTCTTTTTTATTCTGATGTCAAATAATTATTTACTACATTTACTTATAATTCTTTAGTAATTTTTTTGAAAAACACGTTAATTCTTTAATCTATCTGAAATTTATTTGGGCATCAGTATGAGATAGGAAAATCCTTTTTTTCTAAGTTATTGAGCGATTATCCTAGCATCATTTAGTGAATAATTACAAGCTTTTGCAATTGATTGGGAACCAGAACTTCATCAAAAACTTGTCTTAATATGTAAATGGAGGCTGATTCTGGGTTGTCTGTTCTTTTCCTTTGTTTATTCTCATGCCAATACTGCTTTTGTAACTATTGCAGCTTCAAAATACGTTTTAGTATTTTGAAGTATTTTTAGTATTTTTAGTATTTAGCGACTGGTGGTATTTCATTATCCTTCATTAATCTATATTTTCAATCATCCATGTCACAAGCATTTCATTTTTCCATAATAACCTAATAATCATTTTTAAGTCCCCCAAATAAATTTTTTTTGTAAAAAATTATCACAAAAATTTTCAAAAATACACTAAAGAACAGTAAGTACTTTTATGAAACCCTTACACCTATCACTCAGATTCAGCAATTAATATTTTCCCCAGATTTATTGAGATGTAATTGACATGTAACATTGTGTAAGTTTAAAGTGTGCAACGTGATGATTTGATACACAAATGTATTGTAAAATGCTTACCACAAAAAGTTAGGTAATACTTCCTCAACCTCACACAATTACCATTGTGTTGTTGTCATTATAGCAAGAACATTTGAGCAACTTTCAAATGTACAATACAGTGTTGATGGTGACAGTCACCATGCTGTAAATTAGATCCCCTTAACTTATTCATCTTATAACCAAAAGTCTCAACAATTAATATTTTATAAAATGTATATTCTCACCTCTTTTTGGCTGAAGTATTTTAAAGTAAATCCAATGCATCTCACATTTTACTCTTAAATACTTTAGTACGCATCTCAAAAAAATAAGGACATTTTCTCACGTAGTCACCATACTGTTGTCATATCTAACAAAATTAGCAGTAATATCTTAATATCATCTAATATTCTACTTGTATTCTATTTTTCTTATTGTCTCAAAAATGACTTTGTGCATTTGGTTTGTTCAAGTCTGAATCTAAACAAGGTACACCCAGTGCATTGGTTGTAATGTCTCATAAGTTTCTAGAACATTCCCTCCAACTCCAAATTCTCTTCCTTCCCTTCCTCATCCACCTTCTTCATGCTATTTATTTATTGAAAAAACACAGATGAACTGTTCTTTAGAACATCCCATATTACTTCCCTGCTATATCTTTCAACTTATTTCTCTATCCTTCACAGTTCCCATAGATGAATGTTAGCTCCAGGGGCCTGATGAGGTTCAAGTTCAACTGTTTTGGCATGAACACTTCACAGGTCTTGCCGACTCACTTTTAGTGTGGTGAAGATGAAAATGTTTCAGATCATATCCCCTGACACCTCCATTGTAAAGTTGTGCTTTCCTATTTACAAACAACAAATAAACTGTGAGGTGATGAGTTGACACCCTGTAACTATCCAGTCCCAGTCAAACTTTATCTAATGACTTTTGAAGCCATGGATAATCATTGCCTGAATCAATTATTTCATTAGGGGTCACAAAAACCCACCAGGCTTTGATTTTCATTATATTTAAGGTGTACACTGAGGGTAGCGAGCATGATTAAACATCTATATGGGAAAAAAAGACATTATTAACACTTTATATAAAGCAGAGATCCAAGAGGCTTAGACGCCACCTACTGGAAACCAAAAGAAAAACACCTTATTTGCAACAGGCCAGGGACATAATAAATAAATAGGGATATAAATCTTCTTTCTGGAAAAAGGAAAAAGCAGAACACACTTCCATTAATGCCCAGGCAGAGAAATAGTCCATTAAACATCATGGACAACCAAGGTTACAAGGCATCTCAGAAAGAAAGAAAAAAATCTCCGGAAAAAAAGCTTACAGACATAGAAATATGCAACTTAAATGACAGAGAATTCAGGAAAGTACTTTTGAAAAAACTCAGTGAGATCCAAAATGAATCATATCAATAATTTCAGGAATTGAAAAAACAACTAGATGATCAGAATGAGTTCTTCAGCAAGTAGATCGAAACCCTCCAAAAGAACCGAATAGACCTTCTGGAGATAACACACTACAAGAGTTGAAAAATGAAATAACAAGCTTGGGAAATAGAGTTGACCAAATGGAGAAAAGGATCAGTGATATCGAAGACAGAAATCTAGAAATAAATCAGAAAGAAGAGAGAAACCAAAGAATGAAAAATAATGAAAGATAAATACAAGAACTAGCTGATAATATCAGGAGAGGAAACATAAGAATAATAGGAATTCTCGAAGGGGAGGAAAAGGAGCAGGGATTAGAAAGCATTTTCAGACAAATAGTTGACAAGAATTTCCCAAATCTAAGAAATGAGCTGGAACCTGGAATTCAAGAAGTCAATAGAACATCCAATTATCTCAACCCAAAAAGGCCTTCACCAAGACACATCATATTAAAATTATCAAAAATCAATGACAAAGACAGAATTCTCAGGACAGCCAAGGAAAAGAAGACGGTAACCTGTAAAGGAAAACCCATTAGATTATCGTTGGACTTCTCAGCACAATTAGGAGTAAGGTGACTAGCAGGCTGATAAAAGCAGGGGAGTGTAACCCTTACTGTGAACGGGGACTTATAAGCTTAAAATAAGAAGAGATTTGCTATAGCAAGATAGAAATGAACGTTCAGCATACATAGGGACAAAATAAGACAAAATGTTTCTTCCCTCGCTTCCAGAGTTAATCGCTATCCTGATTTTATGTTTATAATTTCCTCATTTTTATTTACCCCTTTTTGAGTTTTACTACATATGTAAGTATTCCTAAAGAATCTATTACTTAGTTTTCCTTAGTTTTGAGCCTTGTAACACGCATATAATTCTAAAAATTTGGCGGGGAGGGACTTGCATTTTTCATTTGACATTATTTTAACTGGTCACATTGTGACTATATTTATATTCAGAACTATATTTACATATAAATATTAAATGGACATACTTATGTTATTTTTGCTATATAATATTTCATTGTATTAGTATATTATAACATTTTTATCCATTATTTTTTTGTTGGTAATATGGGCTGTTTCCAGTATTTTGTTATTAGCAACAGTACTTTTGTGGACATTCATGTGCATGCCTCCTGGTAAACATGTGGAAATATTTATCTTGGGTACATACTTAGGAGTGTGATTGCTGGACCATAGGTTTTGCATGTGTTTAATTTTAATAGCTGACGCCAAACTGATTTTCAAATTGGTTATACCAATACAGACTCTCACTAGTAATACATGAGAGTTTCATTTCTCTACAAATCAATAGGGAAAAAAAGATAGACAACTCATGAAAATGGGCAAGGTACTTGAATAGGCTAATTAAAAGAAAATCCACATAAGTGGTTACCTCTGGGGCATCAGGGAAGGGAAGCAATTGGGGAGGTAGGACAAAAGGGTACACATACAGGAAATAGTTTCCTTCTTTACCTGGCAGGTGAGTACACACTGCCCATTTTAATGCTATTCTTTAAAGAATCTAGTGTGTTCTACACTTTTTTGTTTGTACGATTTATTTTGCAATGAGCTTTTTTTTTTTTTCCCTAGAGTAGCCAACAGACGCCAACATTCTGACCTTTGCTTATAGCTCCTTGATGTTTCAGCACTCGTGGGCATGTGGTCTGAGTCTAAAGAGACAAAGGATGGGGAGTTAGTCAACTGGTTTACTATCCAGTAATTAGTCTACTTTCTTCCCTGTCTCACTTGAATTCAGCTCAGTCACTTCCACGCTTCAGGTTCTGTCCCTGGCAACACCCAACTTCTGGGTACTAATTTCTATTACTACCAACTTTGGTAGCAATGACAAAATACCAACTCAGACTAGCTTAGTCAGGAAGCTTAATTTATTGGGTCATAACCCAACTTTGGGAAAGGTGTGGGAAAGGATGCTGTCAAGGAAAGGGGAAAGATGGGCAGATTATTATCCATCCTCTCTCGCCGTCTCTTCTCTGCTTCTCTTCGTGTTGTAATTAGGTTCATTTTTCTCATACTGTTGAACTCATCCCAGACTGGAACCATAGCTTCTGAAGTCCCCAGGCTCATATCTAGTATCTTTACCAAAAGGAGGAACTTTCCTCTTCTCCTAAGTGTCCACTCAAATAAAGGACTTCAGCAGACCTCGCCCGAGCACCCACCTCACACACGCACCCCTACTTCGTGATTAGCAGTCCCCATTAGACTCTTAAGTTGATAGTACAAAGAAACGAGGGTTCAAAGGAACCTTTGAACCCGCTGTTCTAGGAAGGAGGATGACATGCTGGGTGTGTGCACGGTAAATGTCCACCTTATAGATGATTTCTATTTTCTTCCTTTTACTTTTCTAGGTGTTTTCTCTCTTCTTGGTGTCAAGGGCAACATCCCCTTCCAGACCGAGAATTCCACCATTCCTATTACCTTCTTGGTGCACCTCAGAGACTACCTGTGTGAAATGGCAAAGTGTAGTGGTGAGCTATGAGACTTTCAAGGCAAATTTGACTTTGAGAGTTTTTCTCAGGGCCAGGGGAGAATGAAAGGAAAGCCCAGCTTGATGCTGGGAGGGGTAAACTCTTAAGGTAGGTCTGGGTGGGGCTTGTTGGGACAGGGATTAATCAATTTTGAAATCAGAACATAGGGCCTACCATCGACTTGCTGAATGACCTTGAGTGATTTCTATCTCTTCTTTGGGCTTCATATTCTTTCTAAATATATATATATAAAAAATTGTGGTGATGGCAACCTCCGTGAGAAAGCAGCATAGTTCTTGGCACCGTCAGAGGTGATGTAACACAGTATCTGCCATTTCTCTCTGTGAATAATCTTTAGGGAAAGCCCCAAGGTCCCTCCCAGGATAGGGGTGGATATTTCCTGGTAGAACTACAAAAATGTAGGTCTTGTCCTTGTAAAACCACAGACCCACCCCTGGCGCCAGGCCAGACTAAGGCTGCATAAAACAGGGCTTGGCCTCTGCTCTTAGCCATACGCTCTCCTGACAACATGAGGTCCAGCAGCTTCTTGGCCCTGGCGGTTTTTCTCATCCTTGGGATGCTGGCAGCACAGGCAGCTGTCATAGGAGGTGAGTGGACAAGTGGCCTAGCTGGGGCTGGGTTGGTTTCAGGGGAGGGCTGTCGGGGCAAAGTGGGTCCTGTACGGAGCACTTCTGGAGCAGCAGGCAGAGCTTGGGCCTACACTTCAGCCTGTGATCACTTCCATGGTATCCAGAAAAAGTAGAAAGTTGCCCAGTGGACTCCATGTGCTTTCCACCCCAGAACTGAGATATCAGGACGGTTTGTGGAACAAGTGTTTTTATGTGACCTTGGCCTCAGGTATTGATACCTCTGCAGAATATGCAATGAGAGAATCTGGGCTCATCATGGCATCTGTCCCCTACCTGTCTGCCCTGTAAAAACACCTAAGTATCAGTCCTCTAAGAGGAGGTTGAGAACCAACAGGGCCTCAAAAATCATGTCGTTTGAAGACCGCCATTCTTCCAAGTAGGACATTGAGACCTAGAGAGGAGTCAGGAATTGTCAAAGCAATCTGCAGAGCTGGGAGCTGCCCAGGTCTCCTGGCAAATGTCTCTTCCCCTCCACTAAGTTTCCTCAGACATGACAGTGTGTCTTTCTCACCTCTGGGAGTCACTCTAGTCTGGCATTCCCTCGTGAGAACACCAGGACTCGGAATGGAGGGAGACGAAGAAATGGACACCTGAGGCAACATGGTCCTGTAGACCCCTTTCCCAAAGCCCAGGGAACACCATTCTGAGAGCACCGTCTAGCCTTGGTGACCCTCCCCCATCTCAGGTCATAGTTTGGGGGACACTGCAGTGAGCAGTGGCTGGACCTAGAGGAAAGACAAGATAGTTGACGTAGGGACACTAGGTCTAAATGTGCACCCATTTCTTTTTTCAGCAGTTCCTTATAAAGGTCAAGAAGCTGACAAAGGTCACGTTCTGGTCAAAGGACAAGGACCGGTTGGAGATCAATATCTAAGCAAAAAAAAATTTCCAGGCGGGCACGGTCCAGTCATAATTAAAAGTAAGCCTGGCTCCTGCCCCGTGACTCTGATAAGGTGTGCCATGTTGAATCCTCCTGATGCCTGTCTGAACGATGTTCAGTGCCCAGGAGCCAAGAAGTGCTGTGTGGGCTCTTGTGGAAAAGCCTGTATGAATCCCCAGTAAGGTAAGAACTGAATGGAATAAGAGGTGACACTTGAGGCTAAGCGGTGGGGAATGATCCCAAGTCGATGGGAGAGAAGATATGGGGAGTTGGTTGGGGGGGCCTGGGGGGGGTCTCAGAGGCTGTAACTGGGGTCCTGAGAGGGATGACATGTGGACTTGATCCTACTTCCACTGTCTCTGAGCGCTTTGACCTGCTGAATCATGTCTCTGGTTCTCCTCTCTCCTCCTAGGTAAATCCTGTCTTTGCTGTACTCGTGAAGGCCGAGGGGACTTCTGTCCCTGGTCCCCGCAGCACCACCCCTTCCCACACTGCTCATTCTTCCTCTCGATGAGGATGCCCAACCCTGAGGCTGCTTCCCACATCGATTTTCCAATAAAAGACTGCTTTCTGTTCCATACGTTTGATTCCTTTGCCTTCTGTTCTCCTGGAAGCTCTGGCGAGGTGGATGCAGAGTTGGGACTCCCTCTCCCCAGTGGGAGCGGGGGTGAGAGGGTCCCCTGGGAGCCGTCCCTGGTGTGTGAAAGCGAGCTAGGGGCAGGAGCAAGAGGCCCATTCCTAGGGCTTAATATTAGAGATCCAATAATCAACCCCAAAACTAGTCTCCGTATCAGCAGGAGATAGAAATCTGGAAATTTCGCCCCTGGTGTAGGAGCAGGGAAATAAAAACCAAAGCGTTGCATAAACTGCAAGTAGTTTTTCTCTTTTCCAATCCACCCGCAGTCCTGACCTGGCTATTGTCAGCTCTGCCAGTGTAACCAACCAACCCTTGTGGCTAAACCTATAGCTCCTCATTTCCTTCCCATTTATGTTTCCCAGGGACCTCTTTCCTCCCTAGAAGACATAGAAAGACAGATGCTGGGAAATCTCTGCTCGTGAAGCATTTCACTTCTTCGTGCCTGAAATGCCTCCATTAACACTTAATTCCCTGGTTAAGCAATAGCCTCTCCCAACTTTCTATTTTAAGATGTGAATGAGGAGGCAAGACACACCAAGTCCTTGATCCTTGAGCGTGAGCGGCGATTAGTGTTCTCTGGAGACGTAAAGTTGGAGGCCGGGCAGACTTGAATAGGGAAGAGAGTGGAGAGTATGCGCTTGGCAAACTCGAATGCCTTCGTGGCTCTGCTGTTGGTCCACCTGCCCACTGCCTTTGGACAAGGGAGTTCTTTGGAAAGGTCAAAGCCACAGGAGGAGGAGCATTTTGGATGGAGTGGAAGAGCACAGGTGTGGGAGTCAGTGGACCTGAACTCTAGTCCCAGCTTTGCCTCCCAACCTCTTAGATAACCTCTGACAAATCTCTCTCCCTCGCTGAACCTCAGTTTTCAGTTCAATTTGGGGGGTTGGATATAATTATTCTGGAAAGACAGTCTGGTCTTGACATTCTGGCCCTGAATAGCTCTTCCTTTTGTGTTGGGCTCCTGCTGGGAATGGAAGTCGGGGGCAGAGGATTGGGGTGAGAGCCCAGGGAGCACTGTGTCTCTTTGCTCCAGGAGCATACGACCCAGGGCTTCCCATTCATTCTCCAGGGTATTGGCTGGACTGGGCTAGAGGTTTGATAGTAGGGTATATTGGCCTACATGTGAGAGCAGTGCCTAAACTTCCGACCTGACAAATACATCACACTGTCGGTAGTAAGAGTACCTTATGCATTTAGTTTTCTCTGTCCCAGGTCCTATACTAAGTATGTTATATGTATAGTCTTATTTATTTCTCACAAGAACTCTCTCAGATGGGAATTATACACGTGTCTTTAATTTTGTTAAAAGATTGAACCCGTGAGAGGTTCAGTAGCCACCCCAAATCACATAGCTGGTAAATGATGATAAATCCTATTTTAATTATAAACTAGCAATAATCAGAATATGGACCAGCAAGAAAGTCCCACTTACTTATAAGATCAACAAAATTATATCATTTCTACTAATAAACTCAATAAGAGGCAGGCAGACTTTTAAAAAGAAACCTATACAATTGTTTATGAGGTGCATAAAAAAGTCTTAAATAAATTCTCACTATGTTCCTGAATGAGGAGACTCAGCAAGGTGAAGATATCGATATTTACCTCTTCAATTTACTCTTGTTATTTTCCAGCTTTATTGCAATAAAATTGACACATAACATGGTGTGATTTAAGGTGTACGGTGTGATGATTTGATACCGGTATATATTGCGAAACGTTCGCCACCATCAGAGTAGTTAACAAACCCTTCACCTCACATAATTAGCACTTTGTTATTGTTGTTAGGTGAGAACATTAAAGCTCTACTCTCGTTATCAGCTTATAAGAATACAATCCAGAATTGTTAACTATATTCACCATGTTCTACATTAGACCTTCGAAAGGCTCTCATTATCAGCGGTAATATCCCTTCATTTCCTCCTCCCCTCAGCTTCTGGCTACTACCATTCTACTCTCTATTTCTTTGAGTTTGCGTTTTCAGATTCCAAATAAGCGATTTCATACAGTGTTTGTCTTTCTCTGTCTGACTGACTTCATTTAGCATAATGCCCTCAAGGTCCTCCCATGTTGTCAGAAATTGCAAGATTTCCTTCTTCTTATGGCTGAATAATAATCCATTGTATACATGTACCAAGTTTTCTTCATCCATTCATCTGTCAACGAACACTTAGGTTGTTTGCATGTCTTGGCTACTGTGAATGATGCTGAAATAAACTTGGAAGTGCAGATACCTTTTTGAGATTGTGATTTCATTTCCTCGAGATATATATACCAGAAATGAATTGCTTCATCATATGATAGTTCTATCTTTAATTTTTGAGGAAACTCCATACTGTTTTCATAGTAGCTGTACCAATTTACATTTCCACCAAAATGCACCAATGATCCCTCTTCTCGTCCTTCTCATCCTCGCCAGTGTTTATCATCTATTGATTTTTTTTGATAATAGCATTCTAACAGGTAGGAGGTGAAATCTCATTGTGGTTTCAATTTGCATTTCCCTGATGATTAGTGATGTTGAACACCTTTACGTGTACGTGTTGGCCATTCGTATGTCTTCTTTGGGAAAACTGTCAATTCAAGTCCTCTTCCCATTTTCCATTTAGATACTTTGGGAGTTTTTTTGTTGCGCAATTTACCCTTTAAGAATGACATATTTGAAAATCTAGTTGTTTTATTGTTTTGTTCTTTGCTTTTTTGTTTTTTTTGGCCTGGTAGTGGTGGTGATTCAAGAAACTTAAAAATCATACTTAAGTTTGTATGGAAGGAAAAATTCTTATGAATGTCCATAAAAATTTGAATATTAAAAAAAAGATTAATTTAGGGCACTTGAATCTCCTAGCTTTAAAACTAAGTAGTAGTAACACATAACATGATGATATTATTAGAAGAATAAAGAATCAGACAGAGAAATCAATCAAAAGCACAGAAAATCCAGAGGAAAGCTTTATTGTATATAATTTAGTTTAGATCGATGTCATATTTAAATCAATGACTAAAGCTTGGATTATTAAAAAAAAACTGGATTCAGATTATAGGTTCACATTTACAAAAATAGAAGACTGCTTCTCAGGAAGCCATCTAGTGCGGACAGTCTATGGCTAGCCAGGGGTCTCCACCAAAACAAGACTTCTCAGAGGCCCAGGCTCCTTCTGTCTTATTGCTTTTCCGCTTCCGTTTTTGAATTACAGCCTATTTTGTCTGCTATTCGTACAGCTGCATCAACTTTCTTATGATTACGACATGCATTGAATATCTTTTTCCCCTCAGGAACGAGGATTTGGGTCACACCACCAGGTAAGACACTGAGAGTGGCCTCGATGGTAGTTGAGGGCAAGGAGACTTTAGAATGGAGAGATGAGGAGGGTGACGAGGAGTAGCCGCAGCCCCGACACCATTTGCATGGGCTGGGGCTGTAGTTTGCCCCAGTTACCTCCATCCTCTATGGTTTCCTGCAGAAAGGATGCCCACCGGAGCCCTGGAGGACCTATTCACAAATGTGCATGGAGAGGATCCCCACAGCACAAGGGGTGCCCCGTGTCTGACTGAAAGATGTGCCACTCTGACCCCACTTCCAGAAGCAACCCGCTGCTCAGCTGCAAGGATGGTGGCTATCTGACCACTGACAACAAACACTTCTCAGGCACGACTTAGGTGTATGAGCTGAGATCACACTCTACCCAGAGGGCCTCTAGCCAGGGACAGAGTAAGGTTGTAGTACTAGGGTCTTTCCTTTTATACCCAAGGGAGAACCCCTCTAATGGAAAATCCTTGCTCCAGAGCTCCCTATTAGGCTAGAGAAGATGTCCTCAGTCCCACATGGTGATGGTTTCCTGTGCCCGATCCTGCTTCCTCTCTTTTACTCTCACAGGTGTTGCTTTGCAATGAAATTTGTGGTCCTAACTCTGTCTCAGCTTCCGTTCCCCTTGAGAACCCAGTCTGGGAAACGTGGCTCGGGGAATTACGAAGATTCAGGCTCAGGGACATTGTAAGAATGAGAGTGTACAACAGCGTGATCACAGCCAGAACCACAACTCATGTTGTGGATACTTCTGCAGTCCTGGACACTCACCATGGACACTGTGTGATGTGGATACTTCTGCAGTCCTGGACACTCACCATGGCCACCAGTGTCTCTGAATCGGGTGTTGCTTTGGATGACAACCTGCATTGCCCTGGGAAAGAATGTCCCTTCATCCTTGGTGCTTTGAATCACCTAAAGTGCCAGGTGGGAATATTGGATTTGCTGAGCATTTTAGTGCAGCCCTAGGTTTCAGAGGTGAAGACATGCGACCCTCTGATTTGTTTGGTTTGTGCAGTGTGAGCCCAGTTGTCAAAATCAGCTCATATAGGGAGGTGCCAACATAAGAAGGAAATTCCACATAGTGGGAAGTCAACAGACGCTACCAACATCCCCTACTTTGTGGATTTTCAGAGGATTCCAAACTCCCTATGAAACTCCAGGAACTCTTTCAACCGGCAGTTGCAAAGGGAATGACATAATTGCTGCCACCTCTGAAACAGAAGGCCACACGCCCCAGTCACCAGGGAAATGTCCCAAGGAAAGCGATTTCTCCTATCGAGCCAGATGGCAAGACGCCTCTTCTATCAGTGTCTCCATCGGCCATAATTTATTTCACAAGGTCACTTTTAATGAACCTGAATTCTTTTTCCTGCCCCCTGTTTTAATCACAGGTTACATTCTCAGCTTTTTCACACTAGATGATATTACGTCTTGCCACTGCATGCTCTCTTGCCTCTGAGCAAGTTGACATCACATCTTGTCCAGCCAACATTGCCATAGCCTTGTACATCACGTCCACGATCCTCCCTGGAAGAGAGATGCTGCAGCCATTGGCTTCTGGAATAAATTCTAACTTCTTCTTTTCTCTGTGTCTGCTTCTATCACTGGTCCTCACGTCCATGACCGAGTCTGTGCATCTGTTGTTTGAACCAGTACATGTCCACACAGGGTGGCTGCAGAGAAGGCAGGGAGAGCAGGCATCTGGACCTTCTAGATTCCATGGGAGACATGGGCTCACCCTCCCACTCCCAAGACTGATCTGGTAGGATACACCCTAATTATAGCAATGGTGTTTGTATGCTTAGCAGTCAGGAAATGAAAGTTGTCTAAACCATTCTCATTCCCATCGTGAGCAGCGTAGTGGCTGCTATGCACCCTACGCTCCATTCTGTGCTCTAACCCGAGCTTCTGACCTGTAGATTAACCAACTGTAAAAAGGAAGGGGACCACAGCTAGTAAGGTTTCCAAGGTCTCTTGGCTGATATTCTGTATACCACCTACTGCCTCATAAAGGTCATTTCAACTCTGCATGAAGTGGAGAAGAGAGAGCAAGAATGATGGGAAAGACTAGATATTCTGGAGTCATGTGATATTAGTGAAATGGCCCAGAGATGCCAGTTGAAGTGCCCAGGGTGAGCACTGGAGTCTTAAAATATATGGTTAATTGGGAACAGCTCAGCTGCTGCCAGGCTCCTTCCGGAGACATAGCGTTCTCCAGCAGAGGAGTGTTTGCTGATCTGAAATCCTGATGCCATATCGACAGGCTCTGTGTGCACCCTGAGGGTTGAGCAGCCAGGGTCACTGATAAGTTTTGGACATTCTTTGGCCATTTCTGAGATTCTCCTTGTCCAGATCCTCCTCAGATAAGGAGACTCTATTCTAGCCAGCCATGTGTGTCTACCCCCAGGAGTCCAGCGTGATGAGCGTCATGCATAGGCACCAGGTGATTCTCAGCTTAACCCAGATGCCGTGAGCCACAATCTTCCACTGAATTTGGAGTTGAAAGTCCCCTTTGACATAATGCAGACAAACACCCTCATCTTGCAGAAAACTCAAATCTAGGGGCACTATTTAAGTTCACACTAGATGTCAAGAGCAGAGCTGGGGCTGGGAAATACCTGTCCTGATATTAATTATACTTTTTCTCTTTCTGTAGGATGTGAACTAGTAGCCTTTTAAAAAAGACTTGTTGATCTATTCGTTTTACCTGAACCAGAAATCAAGTTCATATCAGAAAAGCTAGGGTCATAGAATGACTCAAACCAAAGTGTACAATCAAAGACAATGTAGATTTGGAGAGAAGAATTCATCTATAAACGGATACTCCACAAAATGCCAAGTGTTCTGCATTCTTTCGATGTCCTGTAATGATCTTTCTGCTCTTCTCTTGCCAATTTACTCCTCACCAGGCAGAGACCTTTGCTTAGAATCTTGGAGTCTTACTCAAAGATTATGGGTTTTAAGAGACCAGGCCACTTATTTTACAATGGCTGAGACAGAGACCAGTGGTGGATGGAACTTGCCCAAAATCAGCAGCGGGGAACCAGTCTCAAAGCCTTATTCAACAGGTAAAGAGGGGAGGCCAAGGTGGGCTTCTAGAGGCCTTGGCATCAATGAAGCTTAAATTCTCGCTAGGGTCTGATGACTGATTTTCACCTCTGCATGTGGGCAGAGATACAGTCTGTGGCATCACTTTGGTGATGGAGATGAGAAGGGGGTCTAAATTTACATGCAAGAAAGCAAAAGATCCAGATTCATAAACGCGGGGTGCCATGCTGCAAGGAGCATGAATCTCGGTCCCCACCACTTGTCAGCTGCAAAGGGCTTGGACAACAAGCTCTCTGAGACTCAGCTTCCACATCTCTCTGTGTGTATATTAATTTTGCTTTTATTTAAAATGTCTTTTTTAATAAAATGTTTTTAAATGGAAGTTCAGATATAGGTGAGATAAAGAAGATCCCTTGGACATTTACAGAATTAACATAAAAAATTCAATTACTTATATCCAGCTCCAAAAATCCACAGCATATTATAAAATGAGTGATTCTGTTGTTGCGTAAATGTGAACAGCACCCCACAAGACCCGTGGTAGGAAAATATTTCTGGGTTAGTTAGTAGGGCTGATCAATTTTCGAGCTTCCACGTCTTAACTCAGGTTTGATGTCACAGGATGAGCTCTGTAGCCGATCTAAAGTGACTCTGAGAGATGTCCAGAAAACTGACCCCTATCATGGTTCCAATGCACTGAGTTTAGGAATGTACTCCGACTAGACGGAAGTAGCCTGGAATGGCTGAGGTTGATGCGTGAATAATCTGTTCATGCCCAACTGTGTAATACTCTGCAACCGGATTGTGGCTTCACTCCAGGACTGATGAGGGCACTTGGCAGGTGAGGTGGTCCCAGCATATAGCTACTTAAGACTTCATCTCTAGTATGACGAACTGCTCCACAGGCTTATATCACCTCTTGTTCACAGCTCGGAGGACTAGAGCCAGCAATGAAGAGGGCCCGATCCTGTTCCGCCTGATAAATCTTGACAGTGATACTCCTCCTGAAACCCACATCGTTGGCATCATAACCTCTCCAACCCCCGCCCCAGACAGGTAATAACAATCAGGTAGAGAACTTGGAAGCTCACGCTGACAGTTGGGTCCTCAGAGAGCCCTGATGAAATGTCTTCAGAAAGACTTAATGCCTCGATTTCCTGATTCAAAACTGGATTTGTGAGGTTGAATAGTTTTCAGGAATAAGGAACTTCCCTGTCTTCCACAGGGAAGACAGCCACGAACAGCCACAAACAGCCATTATGAACTGCACAAGCACATGTTGACTTAATGCTGGATGTTGCATTAAGTGCTTCGGCCAAGTGCTTCTGACCACATTTCAAAGGTCATGGTTATTGTGAGCTGATAGCATACAGCAACTACCACATCATAGTGACTAGATTTCTACTGAGGAAATAAGGCCAATTGATTTGGAGAACCTGGGCAGGCGGTGGGGAGCACAGCTGCAGCCAAAGGGACAGCAGCAACAGCCCCCTCTGCCAGCCCCACCGTGCGCCCCCACCACTGATCTAAGGTCTATACCTAGTAGCTCCTTGTCTGGGATTCCTCAGGGATCCTTTCTATTGATTGCACGGTTTTTTTTTTTTCTTCTGTGTATGGGCAATATTTCTTGTTTCTTTGCACACCTTAG
>NW_006442491.1:28832258-28835607 GCF_000325575.1 Pteropus alecto
ATGAAAGTCATTAAGCATCGTAAAAGGTTACCCAGGGAAATTGCAAAATCTTTTTCACAGGTAGTATTTTAAAATAAGGTCAGTTTTGTCTCTCTCAGATTGGTTAAATAAGTCCAGCCTGAACCCAGAAGAATGGCCCAGGTCATATTCCTCTTCACTGATTCTCTTATAACATCTCTAAATCCCTGGAAGGCACCACTTTTAAACCAGGCGGTTGATGTTTTAATTTTTTTTTTTTTTTTAATTGAAAATAAGACATTTTGGAAATCAGTTTCTCCCTCAGGGTTTGTTGTCATTTTTGATGCTGATTTTTTGTTTAGTAACTTTCCCGGATTAGTTTTGTAAAATCTGTATCGTTTGTCACATACAGCCACTGAAGTCCCCATTCAGTGAGCTTAGTGGTTAGTTAATGCTTAGATATTATTGAGCCTAAAAGCCTTAAACCAATAAGTCACCTGGACTTTTCCAATAGGCTTTGTGCGTGTCATGGTACATGTTTTCAACATTCCACCAGGCCACTTACAACTCTGCCTTAGCCTTTACTTCCTGCTTGCACAGAACCTGAAATTCAGCGTGGGGTGAGTGATTAGGGCCTCTTGGGTCTTTCTAGAGCGTGTGCAGAGCTCTGTGCATAGGTACAACCCCATACACACGTATGGCCTTCTAGATTCCCATGAATAAGTTAGAAAATTTCAAAACCTTCTAGACATCTCATTCCCCACTGTTTCCTTTTAGGTTTTTTGGGTCAACTTCTCATTAGCTCCAACTGGTCTCACTGTCTGAAGTAGCTGTGATGTCAAAAAAAAAAAACTGACCCAAGAATAGAATTGACTGTAAAGAGCCAGTTCTGAGTTAGGTAAAATAAATACATGCTCTGAGAACGGAGCTTTTTATGAAACTAGCAGACAGGTTAAGTAGTGACAATTTTCTGGAGATGGAGCTTTTGAGTAGCATCAAATCCACTCTCCCTTTCAATGGCTGCTGGGCTCCTGGTTTCCGCAGCCTCTGCAGTGCAAGCCTTCTGATTGCAAAGCTACCACACAGCTAGGAAGAAAAGGATGGGAACAGGACAAATCAAGTTGTTACAAAGCTCTCTCTCTTTGCCAAGATTTCTCTATTCTTCTTGTATAAACATCCCATGGATTTTTGCAAGCCTTTGGTTTAGTTCCAGAGTTTTAAAAAAGTTGGTTTGACAATATTCGTTACTATTCTAATAGCTTTTATGTGGGAGCAGATTTAACTCTACTTTTCTGGAAGTGCTTACCTCTCTAGTAGGGTTTTTCTAGAGGCTTGGTACCAAATTAAATAAATGAACTTCTAACCCTGCATCATTATATTACTTTACCATTAATAGATAAGTGATTTGTCACATATTTTAATTCTGCTATGGAGAGGATCATATGATTTTCCCCTTTATCTATTAATAAGGACTATTCCATTGACTTACTTTTGAATTACTCATTGTCAAAATAACTCACCACTTGTGAGTTATAACCATATTTACATATGACAAAATTCACCAGCTAATATTTTAAGATTTTTGTCTTATTTTTATAGCAAGATTGGCATATAGTGTTTTTTTGTATGTAATATTCTTGTCTTGTTTCAGTATTAAAGCTGCAGTGAATACCAAAGTTCTTTGAAAACGGAAGGGTCATGAGTGGGTATGTGGGATTGCAAACATCGTGAGAATAGAAAGGCAGACACTTTAAGTTATTGGCCTGTTAAACAAGTTGGAAAGGATTTTTTTTTTTTTCTAAATTTGGACTGGAACTCACAGAGGACAGGTCAAGCTAGAGATGGAAGAGAGCAGTGCAGATGCACAGCAAAAAAAACAGCAGGAGTTAGCTAGAAGATTGCACTAGAAAGGAGAGAAAGTTCACACCTATCAGAATGGCTATTATCAAAAACACAACAAACGGCAAGTGTTGGCGAGGATGTGGAGACAAGGGAACCCTCAGACTCCCCTACAATGCTAGTGGGGTTGTAAATTGGTGCAGTCACTATGGAAAATAGGATGGAGGTTCCTCAAAAAGTTAAAAATAGAACTATCATATGACCCAGCAATGCCATTTCTGGGTATTTATCGGAAAAAAACAAAAACACTAATTGAAAAAGATATATGTACCCCTATGTTCATTGTAGCATTATTTACAATAGCCAAGATATTGGAAACAACCTAGGTGTTCATCAATAAATGAATAGATAAAGAGGATGTGATATATATAGATACATACGCACACAATGAAATATTACTCAGCAATAAAAAAGAATGAAATCTTGCCATTTACGACAACATCAATGGACCTGAAGATATTATGCTAAGTGAAATAAGTCAGACAAAGAGAGACAAATACTATAAGATTTTACTTATATGTGAAATCTAAAAACAAAACAAACAAGCAAAACAGAAACAGACAACAAACTGATGGCTGCTGGGGGTGGGGGGATTGGTGAAAATGTGAAGGAGAATAAGAGGCACAAGTTTCCAGTCATAAATAAATTAAATCACGGGGATGTAATGTACAGCATAGGGAATATAGTCAGTAATATCGTAATAACTTTGCACAGTGACAGATGGGAACTAGACTTACCAGGGTGATCATTTCATATAGTATATAAATGTTGAATCCCTGTGTTGTATACCCGAAACTAATACAGTATTATATGTCAACTATACTTTAACTAAAAAAGAAAGAATAGAGAGTAGTTAGTGGATAGAGTTGCCGCTCCTGTCAGCATCCCTCTGCCTCCCACATCTGTACAGATCTTCCTGCGTGCATTTATAAATCTGGTTCTTACCACTACTTAACATAGGCTTGTTTGCTACCAAGCAAGCAGAAGCAACACACACTTTTATAGAAATGCAAAGAGAGCTAAAAGGGTAATTTGGGCAGGGGTTCACATTCCAAAACGACCTCAAGTTAGACTTTTGACCTTAAAAACAGATGAAATTTATACAAAGTCATGGAGACATAAAGACAAGCGTTAAAGCAGAAAACATTCATTACACCCTTAAACTTGTGTCTCTGCAGTTCACAATCTATTGATATTCTCCATAAATCTGGAAATTATCTTGCCTTGTCTTGGTGCCCGCGTGTGTTTCAAATGCTCATTTATTCAAAGTAAACTCTTCAGATGTACCCATTTCTGAAATCTGTTGAGACCGGTAGAGTTTAAATTGTTCTGGATATAGAGTGAGAGCTGTGGTTTTTCAGACCCTCGAAAGACAATTCCTTTCCATTGCCTCAAACCCCACTGCACATAGCAAGAACTGTTAAGAGCCAGGCCAGCCCTGACACTCCTTAAAAAAAAGGAGCACTTGTGAGCTCTCAGAAATTATTATAGC
>NW_006442491.1:28835652-28865633 GCF_000325575.1 Pteropus alecto
AGGAACTTCAGACCTCGGACCCTGGGAATCACAGCTCCCCCTGCCGGCGGGCCCCTGCCATAGACAGTATGAATAGATTCTCCTCAACGTTCACTCACACACTTTCCTTGCGTTATGAAGCTGAGCAGCCTCTCCGTACTCACCGTGATCTTCCTCCTACTCTGTCTCCACATGGCGCAGCCTGGACACAAGAAGAAGGGTGCTTTGCATGTGGGGTGTGGCGGTCCTGTGTGTGCTTGGGGTGGGGACACTTCCTCAGAGGAGTCCATGGGACAAGCTTATGCCCAGCAAAGGTTTGCAGGTGCCTCCAACTCACCCTGTGGCCTTTTCCCTCAGCTATAAAGAAACCTGGACAATGCCCCGAATACTTACTTTCTTGCGCTATCACCTTTTTACCTCGGTGCTGGTCCGATAGAGGTTGTAAGAAGGCCAGGAAATGTTGCTTCTACAGCTGTAAATACCGGTGTATGGATCCAGTGAAGAGTTTGTATTGAGGTGAGAAGCCCCACATCTCCCATTTCTAACTTTGCCCCAGAAACGTTCCCAGAGAACCAGGTGTCCCCGAGAAAGTTGAGAACTGCCAGTGCCCTTGGGAATCACTGAGATCGGAACTTTAAAACTGGAATCTGCCCTGAAATTTGCCTCAAAGACAGTACAGAGAGACCAACAGAACCCTTTCCTCAGAAAATGCGCAGTTCATTCCGTGTAATGGGTGTCACTCTTCTGTGATCGATGGGGACATTGGGACAAGATTATCTCTAAGTTCCTCAACTGTTATTGACTTTATGATGACTATTTTCGATTGCCATTGTTTCTTTTAGCTTCTAATAATGAACCACTTTCCTCTCCGCATTTAAATTGTAAAGTATTATGACTATTATAAGATAAAGTATTATAAGATTATAATTCTAGGACATGGTTCCATAGTGTAGCGGTGAGCATGTCTGCTTTACATGCAGAAGGTCCTGGGTTCGCCCCCCAGTGGAGCCATGGTCCATGGTCTACGGCGCTGCCACCCTGAACAAGCCCGATCCCGTCTGATCTCGGAAGCTAAGCAGGGTCAGGCCTGGTTAGTACTTGGAGGGGAGACCACCTAGGAAGACAAGGTGCTGTAGGCATAAATAATAATAAATTTTTTTAAAAAGATTATAATTCTAGGATGGCTTACCTAGAATTCCTGGTCCGCATTCCCTGATTCCTTGGCAGCACATGTCAGTGCTCTTGGGAAGAGAATACTTAGCAGGATTTAGACCGTAGTGGTCTGAATCCATGTCCCCTGCACGATTTGTACCGTCCCATATCTCTGCTTCTTCTCTCCTCAGGTAGAAAGCCCTTCTTAACCAGGCTTGAAAAGACACTGATATTACAGTGAATAACCGATCTCCAGATTTTTCATGCTCTCCTCATCCCAAGACTTCCTTTCATCAAAAGTTAAATGCTTATTGATATGAAAACAACACAAAGAAATAAAGAGTTATATATTTAAAACTACCGTCATGAAAATCTATGACTACTGGTCCTCTCTCTCTCTCTCTCTCTCTCCCACAAACACCCCTTTCTCTGTCTTCAGTCTTTTGGGGAGATCCTTTAGGGGTTGTTAAAAAAAAAAAAAGCATGAGGATACTGTTTCACATTTAGTGTTGATCAGTTCCTGCACTTCTGTTTTTCTGCTCTTTCTCTTTAAATGTCTCCTGACACTCAGATTCTCTGTTGGTCAGATTCCAAAATCTGACCTTGGGCCCTGGGGCATTTTGAGTCCTATTTTCTGTGTTTAGACTCCATGAAATGTGTACACATTACCCTGAGATAGAGGACTCAGCTTTTTTGCTATATTTTCTCTGGTGCCGCTGCTGGTGGCTTTTCCATTTGCTGGAGTAGTGTGATCTAGGACTAGATTTAGAACTTTAGGTTGGAAACAGAGAAGGATGTGCCTTAGTTCTAGGCTACTTTAGAATCTAAAATTTAGGCCATTATAAATTAGAAAAAGGAAGTCTTGTCTGTTGCCCCGCTTAGCTACCTTGACTCTTAGTTTGGGGAATGAGTCCCTAATCTACCTAATAATGAAGCATTATTTAGCCTTACATTTTCTCACTTTCTACTACACGATTCGGTCTCGATTAGGGATCACACAGGGGTTTCAGGTGGCAGAGAGTGGGTTTCAAAAAACGTATTTTTCTTTGACACACACACCTTAAGCAAATTTTTGAAAAACTACACATTCCTTAGAATGTTTCAAGTTAACATCTACTGTTTTTCATCATAATTTACATAGTTGCCAGTGAGGAATTTTAGGTCTATGATGAATATTGTCATTTAAACAAAATGGAGACCTCACTCTTTTTAATGTTTCTAATGGAATTTAATCACCACCTTCGCCTGAGGGAATTATCTACTAGGAAAAAAAACTAACATGTTCTTTCTTTTTCTAATTTTCTCCTGCTTCTCTACTCTCCTTCCCTTCATTGCCTGGACACTTCAAACATAACAAATGGGCAAGTGGGTTAGTTCGGGACCTCTGAAAAGCAGATGTCAGGACAAGAAGATAATCAAGAGTTTCTGGGCGGAAGTGCCTGTGAGGGCTAAATGGAGGACGAGGTGAGGAAAGGCCACAGACCACGATGCAGGGCTGACTTCTGTAAAGGAGGGGAGGGTGGAGGGCTGTAGAGGCCGAGTCTCAGAATACAGTACAATATTAAGAAAGAATCAGCCAGGGAAAGACAGTGCTTGAATTAAAGTCACCTATCAGAGGTGGCCCATGTCTCTCAGAATGGGTCAGCGATGGAGGATTCTGACAAGCTAGGTTGGGGGTGAGAGCCTCTTCCTTTCCAAGGGCCAGAGCTCAATCAAGTCCTTCCGCTGATCCCGGGAAAGGGAATCCTGACAAATAGGAACCAAGTTCTTTGTGAGCTTCACTTGGGAAGATGGTCCCTTGTGCACTCGTCAAATCCACCTCCCTCCTTGGCCATGTTGTCTGTCTTCAGAAGAAGAGGAAGCTGGAGTCTGCCCGGCTACAACCCGTTAGCGGGGCCCCGTCTATCCGCCCTCACTGTGCCAGAACGAGCAGCAGTGAGCAGAGGAGAAGTGCTGTCCTATCGTTTTTTGCACGATGTGCAGGAATCCAGCGAACATTCTGAACCTGGGTGAGAGGGTCTCATCTGCATGGAGGCGGCAAAGACTGAGACCAAGGATGGAGAGTCTTGGGGTACAGTGGGGTCTCCCTCTGAATCTGGTTGGGGACAAGGCTTAGCTGGGTCTCTGCCACTGCCAGCTTTATAAATCTCCTTGGTTACTTGATCAGTTCGTGGAACCATGAGTCAGGCTGACTGTAGGTCAGCCACCAGTCAATCCACTGGGTTTAGTGAATCAGGCCTTCCTTCCTGAGATGCTTAGGACTCAGTGTGGGGACTGGCAGCAGGAAAAGGGGTTGGCTTCTATGGAGCAGGGCAAGGCTTGGCTGTGATCCTGGGCAGTAGAGCGTCTCAATCTCTGGACCTGCTCTCTCCAGTCCAGGTAAAGCCTGGGAAGCATTCAGTGGTGAAAGGCTCCACCCTTCAAACTATTGCAAAAACAATGCTCAGTGCTGATACAACCTTAAATGTTACAAGGGCAAGTATAGGAAGTGGCGCCTTGTCCCTAAGGATAATAAAAAGAAAGGCTAGGCTCAGATCTATGACCCACTTGCCATCACCCTCCCCCAACATAGCCTAAACCCACTGGAGCTCTGCCTTCATTGGCAAGGGGGCTGTCCCACGTGTAACCCTCAGCAGAAACCCCAACCCTTCAACACCATGTCCCACAGGCCACTTCAGAGGATCGCCTGTGGCAGCATTTCTATTCATGACTTCTCTGACCTGGGAGGGAGATGGCCTACGAAAGCTTGGAGACACAGCCCTAGAAATAAACATAAGGACAAAATCTTTGTGACTCTGGGTTACACAAAGATTTCTCAGATACAACACCAATAGCAGAGACGAAAAAAAATTAATGATTTCATCGATTTTAAAATTAGGATTTCTTCAAAATTAAAAACAGTTGCTCTTTGAAAACAGTGGTAAGAAATTAAAGACAGGCCACTAACTGGGAGAAAGTATTGGCGAAATACATAGCCGACAAAGTACTTGTATATAGAACATATAAAAAACTCTCAAAACTCAACAAGAAGGAAACAAACAAGCCAATGAAAATGGGTAAAATATTTGAGCAGACACTTCACCGAGGAAGACATACAGATGGCAAACAAGTATGTGAAAATATTCACTTCATCATTAGTCTTTAGGGAAATACAAAGTAAAACCTCAATGAAATGAGATCTCTCACGCACTGCTGTTGGAACTGCAAAATGGTAAGACGCTCTGGAAATAATCTGGCAATTTACTCTGAAGTTCACAAACACTATTCCCAGATATAACAAGAGAAATGTAAACCACATCCACACAAAAACCTGTAAATGAATGTTTATAGCAGTTGTATTCATAATCGCCAAAAAGTGGGAGCGACTCAAATATCTTTCACCTGGTAGCTGTAAAAACAAACCGTGACGTGTCTGTGCAATACTACTCAGCACTGACGAGGGACAAACTACAAGCAACATAGATGAAGCTTAAATACATTATGCTAAGTGAAAGAGGACATATCCAAAAGGCTACATACAGTTTGATTCCATTTATATGACACCCTCAATAAAGCAAAACTACAGGGATAGAAAACACATCAGTACTTGCCAAGAGCTGGGAGTAGAGAAAGAGATTGACTCCAAAGGGTGCAAGAGAACTTTGCAGGGTGATAGACCTCTCCCTCTTGATTGTGGTGGTGGCTACATGGCTGTATGCCTTTGTCAGAACTCTCAGAACTGCACACTAAATTGGGTGAATTTTACACTAAAGAATACAAACACAGTCTCTCTTCTTTAGGACTCCGTATTCTCATAGGGAAGCATCCCCCATAAACCACCACCGACTAACTTCAGTGATAATCATTAAGAAAGTGATAAGTGCAGGGCACGATGGGACACAGAGGAGGGGCTCCCAACTCACATGGGGGAGTGAGAGAGAGAGAAAGAGAGAGAGAGAGAGAGAGAGAGAGAGAGAGAGAGAGTCAGTCTTATGTACAAAGGAACCATATTGTAAGAAGAATAATGCTTATGTTTAGTGCTTTACCTAGGTGATTGTATATCTTCATGAGCAACATGAGATAATAGGCTTTCTTTCTAAAATATATTTTCTTATTTTAGTCAAAGTTACACATACGGATAAATTGAAGAGTCACATAGTTTTATAAAAGTTGTTGTGAAAAACAGCAGTTTTTGCTTACTGCCCCCGCCCCCAAGGCAACCACATTTACCTTATCATATTGGCACTTATCTATATCTCCCTGCCTCTAAGTAGTAGTCATGTGATGTTACCTCTTCACTTTTCAGTTTTAGATGTAATCTATTGACTTACCACGATTGAAAATGAGATTGTCATCCACTTCTTTCCTCCCTACACCTGTCGCATATAGGCTCACCCTTCCACCCCTCTCTCTCCCATTAAAGTTATATGATAATCTTGATTCAATCAACACTATTGTTTACGTTATTATGACTATGTAAACATTTGTCGTAGTTGAACGATGTAGTAAATGATACTACTTTTCTTTTCTGGCACAGCTGTTTTTCTCTCTGAAATGAAAAATTGTCAGGTTTTGCCTGTGCTTCATTCTGTATGTAGCTGTCCGCTTTCAGCCATGAACTCTTCATCATCTTCTAGCAGATGTGTTTCCTAGAGCCCTCTGACCTGCTCCAATCTGGGCTGGTGGCCCTAGATTTCTGGTATTCAGCTGTCGCTCTGGGATTTTGTCACCACCATCACGGGGGTCCCTTCTTTTCTCCCCTACATTCTGTTTTCTGAATCCCATTTTTTTTTTCTTTATTTTACCTTAATTGGCTTGCACGCAGTTAATAGTCGGTAAATGAGAAACTTCATTAGAATCATGAAAGAGCAGTGCACTCCTTTGGGGGCGTGGGAGAATTTGTTGAGCGTGTTACATGGCGCCCCTTTCCTACCTGGCTGCTCGGCTGACCGCTGAGACCAGTCCTATTGGTCCATGTCAGAAAAAGTGGCTCAGATGTGATTTGCTTCACATTCACTTCACTTCCAATTACAGTGCCAAGCAGTCGTGTGTTCGCTGTCCTCAACGTCCTTCCACCTTATTTCAAATCTTTCTTGGTGACCCAGTCAGTTCTTATTATCCCCAATTCACAGCTGGGAAGACTGAGGCCCAAAGAGGTTTTTATTCTGTCCCTACTTCTCCTGTCATTCAGTGAGGACTCTTTGAGAAACCCCCTTGTGACTGACAGAGTGCCTGGAACTGCAGGTGTTATATTGAAACGCGTCGAGAGAGAACGAGCGAATGTGTCACCTGAAGTTTAGGGAAGGGAGTGGTAGTGAGTAACGCCCAGGAATTCAGGAGTGTGGGAGAATCAGGGCACATCGAGAGGCCACACCTCACTAATTATTCCGGTATTCTAAGAAGTGCCTTGTAATGAATGGATCTCCTTCTGCTCTGCCCCTGATGCTCCCTCTTTTCCCCTCCCCCACCTGCCCCGAAGGCAGGTGTTTCAGGGTCCCCTAAAGTGTTACAGAATGGTTTTCTGACCTGCCTGGTGACACCTCCCCCTTACCTCAAGTTCTACATTTCCCTTTCAAGGTCTCAGGCTCATACCTGGGACAGAAAAGAGCCATCAGCACTCTGGGTGGCAAGGTCACAGTTTTTTCCTGAATTTCCTGCTTATGAAAGAGCAGCCAGGAGGGTCACAGCAATTCTAGTGGGGCCACACCCACAAGGAGAGAGGGTGAGGTGGCCCTGGCCACCACAGCCCCACCTGCCCTCACATGAAGCCCAGCAGCCTCATCGCCTTTGTGGTGCTCCTGGCCCACGGAACCCTGACATCGAGGGCTGCGGAAGGTGCTAGCAAAGGTGAGTGAGTCTCTCAGGCCATGCAGATGCCAGGTTCAGCGATGGCTCTGTACAGCCTCTTCCTTTCCGCCCAGGGGCTGACCTGGAAGCCATGTTTCCAATCCAGTCCCTACCTAACTTCAAGCATCTCTCTGAGGACTTCAGCTAAGAGTCTCTGAGCAACCAGAAATCCACCTTTCGTCAAATGGACCTATTTCCCCCGGTCTCTGTCTTACTTTTTCTTTCTCTACAGCTCTTTCTTTACTGTTTTATCTTTTTCTCTGCCACATTATTTTTGTCTCCTGTTTTATTTTCAAATTTTTTGTCCTACAGCTCTTGTTTTGATGATCACTGTCTCTTTCTCTATTTACTTGTCCATTGATCTTCCGTCTCTGCCTTCCTCCAGCCAGGCTACATCTCTCCCTCTCCCTGCCCCTGGGCCATATGAGCTCTGTGCAGCCACTTCCTGCAGCTGCCTTATATTGGTTTAGGACAGCTGATTGGTAAGTTTTCAGGACTTTTGTGAGCTAGTTTCATCACATTGGCAGCTTGAAATCAATCATGGTGGGAGTATTTATACCATGGAAATTGGTGAACACTATGAAGTCTCCTGCTTTATGGTGTTTATCATCATATCACCATCTGTATCTTTTTTCTTGGGCCATTGACTCCCTCCTGGTTCAGGGCTTGGCTGAGCTTAGCACTGCCCCACACCAGTCTTGAAACGAATCCTGACTGCTCCTTCCATTCCTTTGGAGTCAGCCTCCTGGGTTAGGTTTTCTCTCCCCTCCAGGGAAGCTGGTTCCTTGTCCAGAATTGTGGTCATGACTCAGAATCAGCTCCTTCTCCATCTTTGTTCTTACCCTACAGAAAAAGCTAAACATGGAGCCTGCCCCTTCATGCCTCCGGCAATGTGCCTTTTATATGAACCCCCTCAATGCCACAGTGACTGGCAGTGTCCCAAGAAGCAGAAATGCTGTCCTGGCCTTTGTGGCATCAAATGCTTGGATCCTGTAGACCCATCAAAGCCAGGTGAGGAAGTAGAGTCCTGGAAAAGGGGACCAGGGAGATTTAAGCTTGAGGACACGCATCTTGGAGAAGTTGGCGGGCTGGATGGTGGGGCAGAGCCAGGGCTTGTCCACTCTCAGCTCTGTATTCTCAGTCAGTTGGGCAGGAGGTGAGCCAGTAGCCAGCTGGCCAGTCAGTCAATAAGTCAACTCACTGACTGCAGTTCGTCAGTCAGTAAGTCCGTCTGTCTTAGACACAATACTGATTGGGGCCCCTTAGTGAGAAAGAGTCTCCTTCAGGATCTGCACAGGCTTCTGTTCAGGTACTGAAGTGGAGGAGGGCCTGATTCCCACGCATGGGATAAAGATGGGAGTGAGAGCTTGGGTGGTATCTATGGAATCAAGCCTGAGTTGTGGCTTTCTTCTCACCAGTTAAGGTCAATCCTGGGAAGTGTCCAGTGTCCACTGGCCAGTGTAAGATACTCAACCCCAGAGACAACTGCTTGAATGACAGCCACTGCTTGAACGGTTTCAAGTGTTGCAAGGGGATGTGTGGGAATTCATGTGTCAAACCAGTGTGAGGTAAGGTGAAGACCTGGCAAGATCCATGTTCCCCCCCCCATCCCTGTACAGCCTCCACCTCCTGGGGTCCCTCCATGTAAGGGAGGATGCTTGGTCCTTCCCTGTACCCCCCCTCCCACCACCAAGCAGATCCTCTGCCCTTCAATGTCATTTGTCCCCAGTTCTCTAAACAAGAAGTCCCCAAGGTCACCTATGACTGGTAGTGCTGGGTCCTGGGGGAGAAGGACTCTTGGAATGAGCCAGGAGAAAACAGCCATGAGAAGGAGACATGAGTTCTATCTTTTAATATCGTCTCTGTCTCTGAAGGACTTCGTGACTATGAGCAACTGATTGTTTCTTTTGTAGCATCCATCTGTAAAATGGATGCAATTATATCCCATGAGATACTAAATGCAAACATGCTTTTTAAGACTAGGAGTGCTGTGCATATTGAGAGAGTATTGCTCTGGCTATGGCCTCAATTGTCTGAGTTATCTGGAACCACAGGAAACCCTAGTATGACGCACAGATGTAGAGGCCTTTGAGGAATCCTCTGGCCGAATACCCTAATTTTACCAGAGGGAAGACTGAAGCAGAGAGTCAGCCCCTGGATTTGTCCTTGAATCCCAGATCAAAGACCAGCACTGTTTCAACTATTCCAGCACCATATTCTCTCTCTACTTATTCCAAGGGACTGAATGCCTAATGGCAGGAGGCCCCTCTTGGTGAGAAGGATGTAAGAGTCACTTCGATTGCTCCTGTGCTGAAGCTCTGTTTTGTTTTGTTTTGTTTCCCACAGATTTATTCTTGTCAGTTCAGTAACATTAGGACTTCCTGATATGTGTGGTCTGGGGATTCTTTTATCTCCCAAGCCTGGAAAAAAATGAGAGTACCTTAATGAAGATGTGCCTTTGTGACCAACACCTCCTTTGGGGCTAAGATTTGACCTGTGTCATCTATGTATCCAGCATCCAACATGAGGCTTGGCACAACAGAAAATGTCTGTTGGTTAGTGAATAAATAAATGTTCAGTTTCTTCTGCATTTTCATCTTCCTTGACTCATTGAGTCTGGTCTCGAATATGATGGGTGAGATAAAGAATGAAATGTCTGTACGTGTGGGGTTTCCCCCACAAATTATGAAGAAGGAAGAGAGTGTTTAGAGTCAAGTAGATATGGGTTTAAATCCTGCATCTGTGTATTACTGGCTCTGTAATTTTGAGCAAATGACTTTGTCCCACTGAGCCTCAGTTTAGTCGTTTATAACATGGGGATGACAATAGCAATGCCAGTTCCATAGAGACATGAGGATCAGAGGTGATACCATGTGAAATGAATAGCCCAGTGATTGTCACATAGTAGGATCTCAATAAATGCTAGACTTACCTTAGGGTAAAAGGCTTTCTTAAGCAAGACACAAAAAAATTAAGAAAATGGCTGATAAATTTGACTACATCAACATAAAAAATGATAAACACAAAGAGTTGAAAGACAAACGATAGCTTTGAAGTACATATTTGGGATAATTATAAGAGACAGAGAAACAGAATGAAAAATATGTGAAGAATTTCTATGAATCAGGAAGAAAAACAACGAAGTTCTTAGAAAAATGAACTATAACTAGATGAGCAATTAAAGAAGAGATAGTATTATAATAGATGGTCAATATGAACATAGAGAGAGCTTCGATCTCACTAGTTATCAGGAACAGCCAGTTAAAACAACATCTTTCAACCATCTTTCAACCATCAGAATGGCAAGAATTAAAAGTCTACAGTATAAATTCTCAGAGACTTTATTAGTTTGCTGATGGGCGTGTAAACTGGTACAGCCACTTGGCAGAGTGAATGGTCATGCCTAACAAAACTGAAAACACACATAAGCTGTCATTTAGGAATCTCCTTTCTGGAAATATAGGCAAGAGAGCTTAATACATGTATTAGGATGTTTATTATAAGATTGTTCCAAAGAATCAGAAACTAAATGGCCCTCATTTGTGAAATGGTTAAATTTTCATACCTTGATATGCTATAGTAAAATTAAAATAAATGTATGTGAATCGGCATGGAGACATATCACAAAAAAAAAGTTTGTTAGGAAAATCATATTGTTGATGTAAATAGGTAGTATGAAGTATTTATATATATTTAAAAAATCACTCATAGAACTGAAAGCCATTTACGGGTATATACCAAAGGATACACACCAAATGTGAGCCGATGGCTTCCACTAGGGAAGAGAAATTGAAAATGGAACTGGTAGTGTGGGCCAAGGAAACTGATGGTTTATTCAAGATTTATCACTTGAAAACAAAAAAATATATAGTACTCCCATTCTAGGTACTTCTAATATTAAATGTTGGGGTAAAACAAATCTTTCTGATCTGTTCTTCTTCTAAAAGTTGTAGCCAGTAACATGGAGAGCAAGAAACAGAGAATCAAAAGTCATCTTAGATGAAACTAGAAATCATCTGTACCCACTGGCTACAAGATACAACTGAAAACAGAATTTTCAAATTGGAGAAATGTTAAAGCTAATGGTTTGTGGCAGGAGATATTTATGAGAAACCCTGTAAAGTTTTGGAAAGGCTTGGAAATCGAGAGTGGGAGATTGTTTCAAGGGAGGTGCTGTTTTAGTACCTGTACAAAGAGCAGGCAGACTCCCAGGTCTTCTCCCATATCTCGGGCATCTCCTAGAGATTGGAGGCTTTGATCTCTGCAGAAATTGAAGAATAGGAACCCTGGGCTCAGCCATCCCTGGCCCAGAGAAGACACTGAGACGCAGTACTAAAAATGGGGAAAAGTGAAAAGCTTCTTATGAATGGTGAGGCCCCCTGGCACCTCACTCTCACTCCCAACATAGCTCCAGAGTTTCCACAGCAAGGTCTAAAGCCATCAGACAGAGAATTAGAGAATTCTTACTTGGAAAAACTGAACCACTCCAAAGAAAAGATAAGCACATGAGGGATCCCTATAGATGGGGATATCCAATTAAAAGCTGAGAATCCACCTTTAGTAGTCAGTAGGGCTATTCACAATTAGCCAAGGCTCTTCCTCCCTTCTTTCCTTCCAGGCATGGTCATGTGACTTGCTTTGGCCAACGAAATGTGAAAGAAAGTGATGTGTGTCACTTCCTGGCAGAAACTTTATTAGCCAGCGTCCGCCTGGCTTAGGTAAAAGGGTATTCCATATGTTTCTCATGGCTCCTTACAGTTCTGCGTGGAGATTGGGGCCAAAATACCACTTAGAATAAAGCATTGTCTGCCTGTAGGGAAGGGGAGGATTGGAGTGCCTCTGACTTTACCTCCTTAGCTTTGCCCTATGACAACTAACTTATGGCATAAGAACATTGTCTCTAACCCAGCTGGAGGGCCTGGGCAAGGTATGAAGGTGCCTGGACCAGCTGTCTTTCCCCCCATCCCAGCCTATGGGAAAGGCTCTTAGTAAATTCCCTTATTTCTGCTGATTTCCTTTCCTAAGATATCTCCACATTCCTTCACTCAGGCCAGAAAAATTTACTCTTTCACCAAAAAGTCCAAGTCCTAGGAATTTTTGAAATCTGAAAATCAGAGAGAGGATCGAGAGACCAGGACTCAAGTTCAGGTTCTGTTATTACTAGTTAAGTGACCATAGACAAGGCACGTACTCTCTCCTCCATGTTAAATACAGACACGAAGTTAAAACAATTCATATTTAAAATAAAACCAGACTAGCCCCTCCCAGGCCTTGACCTTAAAGTGCCCACCTCCAGGGTCAATGAAATGATACATTACTGGAGGTTTCTACGGAAAAAGAGTTGTCTGAAGAGCTCACCCCCTTTATTTGGAGTTTCTTCATGGTCCCCAGTGAAGGAACGGACTTAGATGTCGATAACTAACTGCAGCAAAGGTGAACACAGAACCCAAGCTGAGCTAACTGGACTCTCACTTATGAATTTTGTCCCTAGTGCTGGAAAATCATCTAGATTTAAGAAACCATTACAGTACCAGGAACAAGGCTAAGAAAGCTTAAATCTGGCCTGTAGAGAAAAAAGAATAAAGTAGATCTAAAGCAGAGAGGAGAGGCCCTGGCAGCAAGAGAGAGATGGGCCTCAAGATACCTAACCCTAGCATTCATCAATATCCACGGTCTCTGCTTTTTCCTGGGCACACGGCTAGACTGAATTTTCCATCTTCCTTTCCAATTGAGGGTAGCTTGGGACTGAGTTCTGGTCAAGGAAATGTGAGCGAGAGTGACGTGTTCCAATTCTGGACCAATGACCTGGAAGGAGCTATAGATGGAAGGAGCCTGGGATCCTGAGTTCCCATATGAATCACAGCCTTTCCTCCCCCACTTGCTTGGGACTATGACGTGAACAAGAAATAAATTCTCATTGTGTTAAGCCACTGAACTGAAATTTGTTTATTATACAACTGATACAGTCCTGACCACCATTTGGAGTCCAGCTTCAGTCCACTCTATGTCCCCATTTTTTTCCTGCCCTTGAGTTTTCTGTGATGCCTCCTTATTTCGTCATGGATCTCACGTGGAAGGGTCTGCCTCTAGTCCACCTTTGAGTGGGAGTGGGGGTGGAAAATAAAAGAAGAATCAGAAACCTCACTACAGGAATACCATGTATAAATAAATTATCCTTACTCTCCAGGCCTATATGAAGGAATATGATTTTGTTACATGGGTCCTTTAATTCTGACCTTTCTGTACTAAAAGAGCGTTTGCCCCTCCAAAACTCTGGGCACATTTTAAACCTGTCCTATGCTGACTGCAGAGTTCTGTGCTTAAATAGCTTCTTTCTAGTCCCTTAGTTTCTGCCTTTTCTAAGGAGAGGATGGGGAACTTTTTCTTTTATCCTGATTCTCTTCAAATAGGTCGCTTTTCATGGACTTTCGCTTGAGAGGTATCTCTTTCTTCCGACCAAACAAACCTTGACTCAATCTCTCAAGGTACAATGGGCTATTGAGAGATCATTTGGCCAGGTTTCAAGAACTGAAGTCGCTGCCTAATTCTGCTGCTGACTCAGTCTGTGACATTGGATATGTTCCATGACTCCTCATTTGTGTAATGAAGGGATGATCCAGCTGACCTTTAAGGTCCCACTTTGTTCTGCTATTTTACAAATGAATGATTCAGAGAAGTACTTTGGGGGAAAGCCCCAGCAGGATGGCCACTTCTTCTAGTTCTCAGAACTCCCTGTGACCATAGCTTCCCCTCCATCTTTTGGCCCCACATCAGCCCTATCTTCTCCAATTGCTGTGGTCAGCTTCCAGGACACCTGTTTACCTGGTGGTTGTAACCTACAGGTGTCCCAGTTAGCTACAATTAGAATGTCAGAAATAATCTGTTTAGTAACATCTTCTCAATGTACAAATGGGGAAATCGAGGCCCAAAGAGACGAAGTGCCCAAGACCATACTGTAAGTCAGTGGTAGAGCTCAATATCCTTTATCTTCAAGCCCCACGTTCTTTCTCTATTTTTGAGTTTATTTTTATTTTTTTCAGATTAGAGAGTGGACGCTGTGGTATGCTGTCCAGATGCCCCGTTACGGCCGAGGCACTCACACCTTCAGTTGCTGGGAGTGTTGGCCACAGACACAGCTCAGGAATTTCCCAGAGCCAAAGCAAGCTGCTTCATCCAAGGTTACACCCCATTCTCAAGGCAACCTGTATTCACTGACTAGTTGATGTTGAGGTTCAAAGGCTTAGCTCCCTTGCTTAATTACGGATACCTCTGCAGGGCCCCTCTAATTCCAGAGCTCCCCATAAAGTTGCCTGAGACTTTGTTGCAAATGCATCACAATTTCAGTTCTCCTCTCCAGCTCTGCCCCTCAGAATACTCCCCAGGAAACCTCTTGCAGGTAAATATCTGCCTCTGAGACTGTTTCCCAGGAAACCTGATCTAAGGACAATTAACAAAAAGTGATCATTACCCCAAAATTCATTAAAATTAAAAGCTACTCTGTGAAAGACAGTGTCGAAAGAATGAGAAGACAAAACACAGATTGCAAGAAAATATTTCCAAAAGACACATCTGATAAAGGACAGTTATCTCAAATTTACAAAGAACGCTTAAAACTCAACAGTAAGAAAACAACCAGATTTAAAAAATGGGCCAAAGACCTTAACAGACACCTCACCATAGAAGATGTACAGATGGTAAATAAGCATGAGAATAGATGCTGCACATCATACGTCATCAGGGAAATGCAAATAAAAACAATAATGAGATACCACTACGCACCTATCAGAGTGGCCAAAATCCAGAACGCTGACAACAGCAGATGCTGGTAAGGATGTGGAGCAACAGAAATTCCTATACATTGCTGGTAGGGATGCAAACTGGTACAGCTACTTGGGAAGACAATATGGCAGTTTCTTACAAAGCTAAACATACTCTTCCCATACAATTCAGCAATCACACTCCTTGGTATTTACCTAAGAAGCTGAAAATTTATATCCACACAAGAAAATGCATACAGATGTTTACAGCAACGTTATTCATAATTGCCAAAACTTAGAAGCAACCAAAATGAGCTTCAGTAGGTGAATGAATGAAGAAATGATGGTCCAGCCAGACAATGGAATATTCACTTCTCTGGTGGAGGATGTTGATAATGGGGAAGACCATGTGGAGCAAGGGGTATACGGGAAATCTCTGCGTTTTCCTCTTAATTTTGCTACGAACCTAAAACTGCTCTTAAAAAAATAGTCTTAAAAAATTGGGAAATCGAATGTTATTTCCAGACTCTAAATATTTTTCAATTTATTTGTAAGAGTTTAATTTTTTTAAGAGATCATTGTCAAAAAAAGTAGATTAAAAAAAAAGTAGAAATAAAACAGAAAAAAAAAACCCCTACTATTGTTTCATCCAGCATGTATAAGCCAGGAGTTTATTGCCTTTCAGGGCTCAACCTTCCTCTACAAAGTGACATGTGGGCACACCCCTGGCAGTGTGTTTCCCCGAGCCTGGGGTCCTCAGTCTGGAAACAACCCTTGCTGGAGGTGAGAGAAGGATGTAGCAGGATGGTCTAGTGAGGTCTTCAGTACTCCAAGTTTCACAAAATCATCCAGAGTGGGCATTGATTAACAGTGTTTAGTCCTTCTAAACACTCCATCTGCTGTGAATTGCAGATGATCGTCTTTATTTTTCTGAGTGTCTGGTGAGTATTGGTTGGATCAGATGACAGACAGGCAGATTTATGACACCCAGGTCCTGAAAGAAAAGCAATTCTCAGACAATGCATAGTCCAAATCCACTCAGAGAAAGAGAAACATTTTCCTAACTGCCCATAATTTGCAAAGCCATCCTCTCCATGAAGGAGCTATTATTGATGCTATTTCACAAAGCATCCTTTTTGTTCCTTCGAAATTGTGACACTTGCGATCTATGGGAAATGAGCAACAGTTTATATAAAAACAAGGCAAGGCTTTAATAGGACTAGAGTATAGACAGATCCTTTGCCTCCTCCCCCCTCCCTGTCTGGAGGGAAGGTGTGACTTATTTTTTCTCATTCAAGTGCATTTTTCCCTTGATCGTGATTATGCTGTATATATAATTTCATGTCCTCTTTTCTGGTTTATGTTATAACACAAGCTCTCTGTTATATAAGCTTCATAAATATTTTGAGCTTTATGAGAGCAGGGCCTTGTTCTTCAGCTCTGTCAACCTTCTACACAGCATGCACTTGGCATGGAGAGGTCACTAGGAATCACTGTTTAGCTGAATTTGGCTAATGGCCACATCATTGTTTACTATGTCATCATTTCTGTATCTCCACTGGACAAACTAGTTGTTCTCAGTTCTTGGTTTCTATTGTAAATTCTGTATTTATGTAAATATCTACGCATGAATCATTTTTTCTTATTTCAGAGTTTTCTACTAGGACAGATGTCTAGCAGTGAAATGTACTGGATCAAAGGGTTTGGATATTTTTAAGGTTTTCAACACAAATCAATCCTACTCTCTGCTTCCTCCAAGGCCTTTGTGAAAATCAAATGAAGCAAAGGATATAAATGATCATGTTAAAAACTTACAGGGTGCCTGGCTACATAGCCCTTGGGACGTGCTCTCCCCTTTGAACAAGAGACACATCATGCTCATGTACAGAGACATACACAAGCGTGCCTAAAATCATCCATCTCTGGAATGCAGATGCACCCATCTGCTTAGTCCTGACCCTCTCGTCTCTATAGAGTGTATGCTCTCCTGGCATCTCCAAACAGGTAAGTATGACAGGCTTGTCAAACTTTAATGTGCACGAGAGCCATAAAATGCAGATTCCAATTCAGGTCTTGGATGAGGCCAGAGATGCTGTATTTCTCAAGCTCCCAGTCCTGCCAATGCTGCCGGTCTGTGGACCACACCTTGAGTAGCAAGCAGGTATGCCACAAAGACACAACAGGCACATAGAAACACATGCAGGCATAAGGAAAAACCCACATGTGCACATGAATTTACAATTTCTCAGAAACGTACTAGGAAATAGCAGTCAGACCTCTATGCACTTGGATCTATGATTTACAGGAAATCTGTGCGCACCTGCCCAGAACCTAAGAAAGGCCATGCTCTGTGAGTTTTATTGTAACACCCACATGTTCTTGCCAGGAGGGGAGGGAAAAGATAACACAATGGCCAGCGTTTGGGCAGTGCTAGGGAAGGTTGGGACAGAGAAGGACAGGACAGGACAATCTGGACATTCTCTCCCTGACAAATGCTAAGTGCTGTTCCTGTGAAATGAGCCTTGGATGACGGCTAAACTGTTGGATCCCGATCTCTTTGAAACCTGGCAGCCTTCATTTTCCCAGTACCATGTTAGAAATAGCAGCAACCTCCCTCCCTCATCTGCTCCAGCTCCTCAGCCGCCCCAGGGTAAGAGAAGCGGGGAGCGTCAGGGAGAAGAGCACTTTGGAGGGGCAGCTCTGATTATACTCCCACTCTTGCTGTCCTGTGAAAATGTGGGCAAGACCCTTCCCTTTCATGAGCCTCGGTCTCTCCATCTTGGCAGTAGGGGTAGGACATATCACCATCTCTGATTTCTTCTTACCCTCCTCCTGCCACCGGCAACTCAAGACCTCTGGCGCTTCTCCCAGATAAATGTATTCCATTTCTATTCCAGGGATCAATGTACAGACAGGATAACTGGGCCCCTTAAAGGAGAAAGCACTGGTCGGCTTGTTTTGGAACCTCTGTCTCTCCTGTCAGTAGCCCTTGCAGCCCGCAGCCAGGAATGCACCTAACCCGAGTTGTCCAATGAAGGAGCCAGCTACGACTTGTGCTTAAGACACTTAGACCATTTCCCAGTGAGAGAGTGCTTTCAACTGCTCGAGGGAATTTTTTTCATTTTCTTTGGGGGTACATGCATGCCCACTTTTGAGACTTCTCAAGATTTTTTTGGTCAGTTTTTTTTTTTATTGTCAGATGTGACCTCATATTTCTAATATAAATATTTTTATTTCCAATCGACAGACATTGATGTATAATTTGCCAATATGTTTTTACATATATTTTAATTATCCTATTATCAAATATAACATAGGGGGAAAGTGCCTAAAACATAAATGCAATTTAATGAACTATTATAAAGCCAATTCCATGTCAGATTGAGATATTTTAAATGTTTTTAGTGACTTAAAAGCCCCTGTATGCCCTTTTCCAGTCATAATCCCCTTTCTCAACCAACAGGAACCAGTAATTTTTGTGATAATCCCTTCCTTGCTTTTAGTTATAGTCTGATTACATAAATATCATCCCCAAAGGCTATAGTTGCATTCTGCTGCTTCTGAACTTTATATAATGTTATCAGTCTGTGTACTTTTACTCACCATTATGGTTTGAAGTTCATCTACATTGTCACATGTAGTTGTGTATTGTTCACTTAACTTTACATTCCATTATATAAATACACCAGAGTTTTTCTGTCACTCTAGTACTGATAGACAACTGGGCTGTTTCCAGATTTTGGCTGTTTTGAATAATGCTGCTACAAACATTTCTGTACATTCTCTTGCACACACATGAATACATTTATACCGTATTGGCATTTGCTGTATCATAGGCTATGTGTTTTCTCAATTTTATTATATTGTGACCAATTATTTTCCAAAGAATTGTCCCAACTTCCTCCCCAGCAATGGATGAGAGTCCCAATTGCTCCTTATCTTTGTAAAAAAAACCCAAACAAACAAGTCCATGTTGTCAAACATTCACATGTTTGTCAACTTGGTAGATGTGTAATAGTGTCTCGTTTGGGGTTCTAATTTGCATTTGCCTGATTAGTAATGAGGTTGCACACTTCTAAAATGTTTATTGGACATTTGCATTTCCTTTTTTGTGAGGAAGCTAGTCGTGTATTTGGTACATTGTTTCACTAGGCTGATTATTCTTTACTTATTTATTTATAGGAGTAATATATACATTCTGAATGTGAGTCCTTTGTTGGTGACATGCATTGCAATATCTTCTCCCGCCTGTGGTTGGCCTTTTCATTTTTTTAACAGTACCTTTTCTAAACAGAAGTTTTAAATTTATTGTAGTCAAATTTATCAATTTTTTCTTCATAGTTACTATTTTTGTGTCTTCTTTAAATAATCTCTCTCTACACAGAGGTCATGAAAATATTCCTGTATTATATTATAAAATCGTTATGGTTTTGCCTATGATATGAATCCAGTTGGTATTGGTTTTGCATGTGATGAGAGATAGTAATCATGTTTATTTTATTTCTTCTTTTTTAGAAATATGGAATTTGTCCCAGTGCCATTTATTGAAAAGACTCTCTTTTCTTGCTGGTTGGCAAAACAACCTGAGACATAAATCAAATTTCTGTGTATGTAGGGAACTGTTTGGGGTCTCTTCATTCTATTCTATTTGTGTTAATTTTCAATTCATTGCCTCTCAGCTCCAAATCCATCCTTCATTGCTGGCCTGTAATATGAGAACATTCTCCCTTGCCAGCGGGCACGATGCTCATCTTTTATCAGTAGTGGGTGCGGGACGGGCATTGAAGGAGGAAGGGTCTTCTCGTCCTGAATTGGGTGTGCTTTCCTTTTTCTTGCTGCTGTGCTGGTGTGTGGTACCACCAATGGAGCTCTCTCAGCAGGCCTATTCATTGGAACCCCTGACGGGCAGCTCCCAGAAGAGTTCCAAGGACAACTGGCAGGCTTCCTAAGTACAAGTCCTGCACCCATCCCAGCTGCATCCTGGTGACAATTGGAAACGGCTTCCCAGTTAGTTCAACAGCACCCCCAGCAGGCGGCTTCCCAGAGCATTTTTCCAGCACCCCAGCGAGCCTCTCTCCATGGACCGTGGACCAGCTCCAGTCTGGGACAACCCAGCAGACTTCTCTGCCAACCAACAGGCTGCCACCACACCTTCTGCAGCAAGTCTGAATTCCAACCTTTCACAGGCAATACCCCCTCTTTCCCACACGTGCCCCTGCAGCACTCTAAGTCATACAAGCACTGGCTGGCTGTCTCACAGGAATGGGGGCAGTCAGGCATCAGGCATTGCTCATGGACAACTGGACACTTCCGAGGCCTCTCATGTGGTGAGAATAGAGCCACAGATCCAAGGCTTTGTACCTTCCACACCACAGCCCGGCTTCTTGGACCCAGCCCTGCCGCAGCCTGAGCAGGGAGAATCATCTCCTCCCTGTCCCCATGACCACCGCCGCCTCTCTGAGGCCTGTGTATCTCCTGTAGGTAGGATCTGGCTCTTCTCTAACATCCGGGCCTCAGTCAATGCAGGTGACCAGTTAGTTGTCCAGGGCTGACTGAATGGGTGGCTGCCAACTGCCTGGTCATCTGAATGAATGGCTATTACATGAAAAACTGACCTGCTGACAGACTGGCTGCTTCATCAGCCAGACCACTCTTTCTTGTTTCAGGCAAGACTGTGGGGCCAACTACAAGGGAAGAAGCAGAGGAGGTTGGCCTGGAAAATGTTACCAGGCTGATAAGAAGGCTGTCTCTGGTGTCGATCTGAACCCTGAACATCGTGAGGGCCTCATTAGCCTTGTAGGTGGAAGGGGGCAAAGAGGTCAAGTACAAAGATGCTATTTAAATCTGGAGCTGAAACCTGAGATGTGGACTCTTAGCCGAGACCTTGGGCAATGCACTCCTAATTCTCATATTCCTGGACTCTCAGGGTTGTGAAACTCTCTACTGATTGCTCAATACAATTTCCTTCTCAAAAGTTCAGGTGACATATCGCTCAACCAACAGTATTTCCCCCAAATATTTGCACCATTATATCCCCTGTGCCTATTCCATGCCTGCTACAAGGAAAGTGTTCACTAAAAGGGCAAAGCAGCTCACCAGTCGCTGTAATCAACATTTAGTGATAGTGTAATTTGTGATGTAAGAGGAAGGCTTCGTACCCCAATATCCCCTACAGATCTCATGTGCTGTCACTATATGGCTGCCATATATTAAATCTATTCTACATGCTACCCAGTCTGCATAGATTGCTTCTAATTATCAAGAGAGTGATCATTGTCTCTAATTGCAAAGTCTAAACTCTTGCCTCAATACCATGTGACTTCTTGATGCTTGAAATCACTCCATTTGTTTCTCAGAGTGAAGGTCTATGGAAATTTAAATAGACGTGAAAGAGTCATGCTTTATCAAGCAGTGATGGCTCCACGTGAACTAACTTTTAAAGTATTCTCCGACTAGATAGTCTATGCAGAAGTCACTTAATGGTTTAAATTATGGTGGGAAAAGAAAAGGAAAAAAACTAGCATGCACTGGATAGCTACTATAAGCTAGGTGCTTTCAGTCTCAGCTGGAGCACTCAGTAGACCAAGTAAGAGAGAGATGGAGGGTCTGACTCCCACCAAAAGTAACATCACTGTCAGGTCAAACGGCTCGGCTCAGGTTCAGGATTTCGGTTTTCACCTATCCCACAGAGAGGACAATTTGATTCCTCTCACACAGGGATAATAGAGAGGCTGCCACACTTCTCACTCTCTGTTTCTCTCTATTTTCCTCAATGTCACACTCAAGGGACTATCCAGAGTTTTCCAAATGTTTGCTTCTTAAAGAGCGAAAAGAGAATGCTACAGGTAGAGTTCTTTATCTGCGATTGATTGATAAATGCCAACTCTTTTCTCATCAGAAAAGAGTCCTGTGATCAATTAACAATGTCTGCCCCAGGCACCATAGGAGGATAAGGATGTTGTATGATCATTTCGGTCCTTCACACAATTGGTTCGAAGTCCTTAAAGCATAAGCTGTTAGGATTAAAAAGTGTCAGAGTCATCTAGACCAGAGGCCAGCAAACTGCAGCCCCTGGGCCAAATCCAGCTGCCTGTTTTTCTAAGTGAAGTTGTATTGGAACAAACCACACATTTGTTTTGTGTTGTCTGTGGTTGCTTTCTCACTACAATGGCAAAGCTGAGTAGTTGTGGCTGACTCCTGATCTGGACTAAGCCTCCAGTTTGCAGCAAGAGATTGCAGCACTCAGGAAAAGGTACAAGCCCAAAGTTGCATGATGAGTTAATTACACAGCACCAGACTGAGTTTTTCGAAAACTGGCTACTCCCATGCTGATCCCCAGACCTGTTTGGTGGTGAACACTCTCCCTTCCTAACCAGATCTCAACCCGAGATTGATTCGTAAAGCCTACTTCACATACCTTATATTGCCTTCTACTACACACTATAAATTCATTCATTCGGTTCATTCACACAATATTTATTTAGTAAATTTTTACCGCACGCCAGTAAATTTTCCCTGAGGCCACAAGGAAGGAGATACACGGAGTCAGTACCACAGGGTCATTAAAAACGTAAACACTCAGAGGGCAAAGGGGGTCAAACATATCGTGACAGAAGGAGACTAGTCATTAGGTGGCAAGAAGACAATGCAACATACAAATGATGTACTACAGAATTGTACACTTGAAATTTATAGAACATGATTAACCAATATCACCTCAAGAAATTTAGTTTAAAAAAAAAAGAACCTAAACTCAAAGTCAGAGTTATCTAGGTTGGAAGAAAATCATTGGCACAGTGTCTGGTCCGCTCAGTATGGCGAACACTGCTCTTACTGCAGTCGGGTACACTGTCCCGTAAGCATGCAGGGAGCTGTCAGGCTCTAACCACCCAGTCCTTGGGTCCAGGCCCCTCTTGCTCTGCCCCACGAAATGCCTGACTGTGCCTTCAAGGCAGAGCTGCTCTGGGGGTCCTGGCAAATGTTTTATGGGGCCTCTGTCTATCGGAACAATTTGATTTAAAAATGTATTACAAAGTTCATGGATCGATGTGAGGTATAGCCATTTATCCATGAAGATTGGGAGTAATGGTAGAAGACGTGCCAATGCATTTATTTACTGTCGAACCAGAGCAAATGAAGAAGACTGTTTGTAGCTCCAGGCAGCATTTCTTCCTCGACAGGTCCAGAAACCAGATCTTCTTTAGTGTCGGATGTGACTGGTTTCAGATCTCCCAAAACACACACACAAAGATAAGAGCCCTGATATTACTCAGAGTACCAGGGCTCTATATTGTGCACGTTAAAACAATATAGACCTTTGTGATGGTTAATTTTATGTGTCAGCCTGGCTAGGATCTAGTGCCCTGTCATTTGGCCAAATACCAGTTTAGATGTTGCTGTGAGAGTAATCTTCAGATGTGATTAAACTTTTAAAATCAAACAAATGGGACTATATCAAACTAAAAAGTTTTTGCACAGCAAAGGAAAAACCATCAACAAAACAAAAAGACAACTGACTGATTGGGAGAAGATATTCACTTATGATACATCTGATAAGGGGTTAATATTCCAAAATACATAAAGAACTCATACAACTCAACAACCAAAAAGCAAACAATCCAATTAAAAAATGGACAGAAGAACTGAATAGATGTTTCTCCAAAGAGGAAATACAGATGCCAATAGATATATGAAAAGTTGCTCAAGGTCACTAATCAGAGAGATGCAAATAAAAACCACAATGATATATCATCTCACACCTGTCAGAATGGCAATTGTCAATAAATCAAAGAACAACAAATGTTGGCAGGAATGGGGAGAAAAGGGAACCCTCATACACTGTTGGTGGGGATTGCAAATGAATACAGCCACTATGGAAAACAGTCTGGACATTTCTCAAAAAATTAAAAATGGATATACTTATTGATCCAGCAATTGCACTTCTGGGTATTTATCCAAAGAAAATAAAAGCAATAATTCATAAAGATCTATGCACCCCTATGTTTGTGACAGCACTATTTACAATAGCCAAGATATGGAAGCAACCTAAATGCCTATCAGCAGATAATCAGACAAAGAAGTTATGGCTCATATATATAATGGAATATTCCTCAGCCATTAAAAAAAATGAAATTCTACCATTTGCAATGATGTGAAGAAGTTATGGTTCATGTATACAATGGAATATTACTCAGCCATAAAATAATGAAATCCTACCATTTACAATGACATGGATGGACCTAGAGGCTATTATGCTGAGTGAAATAAGTCAGACAGAGAAAGATAGATACCATATGATTTCACTTATATACAGAATCAAAGGAACAAAAAGAACAAACTAATTGAAAACATGCTCACAAATATAGAGGACAATCTGGTGATGGCCAGAGGGGAGGGTAGTAGGGGGCCGGAAGAAAAGAGTGAAGGGTTAAAGAAGTACAGATTAGTAGTTGATAGAGGGTCACGGGGATGGGGAGCACGGCATAGGGGATGCAGACAGCAGTAAGGTAACAGCCAGGTGTAGAGCAAGAGATGAGAAAGAGCAGTTAGGGGGATCGTTTCATAAACTATATAAACGTCTAACCAATGTACTGTATATTTGAAACGAATAAAAAAATAAAAATTTAAAAAAACTTTTAAATCAGTAGACTTCGAATTAAGCAGATCCCCCTTCATAATGTCAGTGGGCCTCATCTAATCAGTTGAAGGCCTTAAGAGCAAAGATGGAGATTTCCTGAAGAAGAAAGGAGATTCCTTAGGACTGAAACCTAGAAACCCTGCTCGACTTTCCTGCCTGCTGCCCTGCAGAATTCAGGTGCAAGACTGCAACATTAGCTCTTACCTGAAATCCCAACTTGCCCTATGGATTTTCTACCTGCCAAGCCCCAAGATTGCATGAGCCAATTTCTTAAAATAAATGCCTCTCTCCCTCCTTCTCTCCTCTCCTCTTCTTCTCCTCTCTCTCTCTCTTCCTCTCTCCTTACCTACTCCTGAGGTGGCATCGTCCATTATGTCACCCCTCAACACTGGCTTCCAATTCCTGTCTCAGTGGTTGTTCCTGTTGTTGACCACCAGTGCAGCTGGTGGCGAGGGGGGGCCTGGCCACAGGTGGGTCCTTTCCATGAACATGTTGAGTCATTGGACGGGCCCCAGAGCACCCAGGAGGGCCTGCTCTCTCCCTGTGAGTATCCGCATGCCTGACGGGAAGCAGTGTTAAATGATAAATTAAAACACCATGGCAGACTGCAGAGGAAAGGACAGAGTGGAGGTTTTTGTTTGGTCAGGATTTTTTTTTTTTTTTGGTGCCTGTAACAGTACTTTTTTCCTGCTTTTGAACAAAGGGCCCCACATTTTCACTTTGCCCAAGGCCCACAAATTATGTAACCCACCCTGGAGGGGCTCGAAGCACAGAGCCATGAGGCATGACACACAGGGCTGGAGCCGCAGCTGCCTGTCTAAGGGAGGTGTTTCCCATCTCCCCGGCTGATAGCAGATGTCATGTTTGCTCTTAACTAAAATTCACTATGCTTCTCAGTCTCCAAAAAAAAACAAAAACAAAAAACCAAAGAAACAAACAAATACAATGGTTCAGAATCCTGAAGTCAGGAAACCAGGTTCTCACAGCTCATTCCTGTATGAATGAGGCAGCCACTGCCTTTCCCCGTGCCTCCGTTTCTCCATCTGTCCCACGATGATAACTGTGACTCTCAGAAACGATGACACTCTAGGAGCTTCCGCCCATGTTCTGACGTTTGCAGTGGCCTTTATAACCTGACTTGAAATGTTTACTGAAACAATAATGACCAAAAGGGAATGGAGATTCAGAAGCCAGGAGGCCTGGAGGTATAGCTAGGCAAGGTGGTGAACAGCATCATGGAATAACACCGCTGAGCTGGGACGGAAAGAGCAGGCTGAGAAAGAGATGGAGACAAGTGGGGAGGGGAGTAGGGGGGAGCGGGGAGGGGTCAGGACATTGTAATCATCTCTGGAGATGCATGGGTGACAGATGTGGCAGCCAGCTCTCCCCACACCTTAGAGAGAAACAGATGTCCTAACCACTTCCTTCTCAGCGTTTCCCCGCTGGACAGAGTTTGACTATCACAAGGCCCTGAGTTGAGTGCTTGGGGTACACAGATGAATCAAACCAAAGTTACCCTTAAAGGATGTGCTCACGCTAGGAACAACTCATCCACTTTTCCATCCCAGGGAGGAAAAGGAGAATCTTTGGGCCGCAGGACCACACACTATTCATCCATCCATTCATTCAGCAAATATATGTGAAACCTATTATGTCCAGGGGACTTGCTAGGCATGGGGAATTCAGAAGTAATCAAGACTCAAAGTCCCTGTCCTTATGAGCCTTATATAAAATTAGGAGAGCGTGTGCTCCTGAGAGCAGCCTTCTAGTCAGGGAGTTCCTATTCTTTCCAGGTGGTGGTGAGAATCAGGTCGTTGGAGGATAGGGAGGTGAATCAGGTCCCCGCCTTAGCACTGGACACCTGCTGTGTCTCCCTCCCACCCTCCCCTCGGGGTTCTGTGGGATGGAGGGAAACAGCTCGGAAAGAACATTGGCTTGGGCTGGAGAGAGGCAGGCTCCAGTCCTGGCTCCAACTGACTTCCCATGTCACCAGCCTTCCCTGGTTCTCGGTCTCTCCACTCACAGGGCATTGGTCCTGCTGTAATGGCCAGCTGAAATGTGAAAGGGTTAAAGAATAATTAAAACCTGAAACTGGACAAAGGAAGTCTATAACTTAGGCCTAGTTTCTGGAACCCCTAACCACATTCTGTTAATCATGAAACTTGGAACAATGAGCTCATACGCTAACTGCCAATTTTAGCCTGTGTAACCCTGCTTGCTTGCGTGGCATGAAAAATAATCAATTGTATATAAGCTGAAAATTACTGTTTGGCCATCGCCCATGGGAACACTGGCTATAGCCCATGGGAACATAGGCAATCACCCATAGGAACATAACATTCTAACAACAAGCTTTCTGCTTCTGTACTCCCCGCTTGCACACCTGACCAGTGGGTTGACAGGTAGTGAATAGGAGAAAGATGGACCTTTGTGTTTAAGACAGAATGAGGAATGGGATTTGGGGCTTAAAAACCTTGTATCTTGGCATTTCGGGGCTGCTCCTTTGCAAGGACAGCCGCCGGGTAATAAACTGTCTCTTGGTTAAGAGCACTCAAGTTGGGTCTGGTTATTCTGGACACAACACTGCCAGCGGTTCTCACCAACAGTGGCAAAGCCCCAAAAGACTTCAGAAAATGTATAAAGGTGGTTTTGGGTTCCAGAATGTTTGCAGAGGCCTAGTGGCCTCTAGTGGATGAGGGCTGAGGATGTCAGACATTGCACAGACAATCCTTCCCACCTAACAGGTGTCAACACCTTGCATGAATCAAAACGTGCCCCTGGTATGAATTGTGTCGCTATGAACATTTGTGTACAAGTATTTGCCCGAATGCCTGTTTTCAATTCTTTTCGTTCTATACCTACAGGTAGAATGGATGAGTCGCGTGATAATTCTATGTTTAACTTTTTGAGGGAGCACTGACCTGTTTTCCACAGTGGTAGTCTGTCCACATGATGGAATATTATAGAGCCGTAAACGGAAATGACATTCTGATGCATGCTACAATGTGGACGAACCTCGAAAATGTCACACTGAGTGAAAGAAGCCAGACACAAAAGGTCGTCTGTTGTATGATTCCATTTATATGAAACATTCAGAATAATTAAATCTATAGAAACAAAAGGCAGATGAGCAGCTCCCAGAGACCTGGGAGAAAGGAGAATGTGGGTGACTTTTTCATGGGTGCAGGTTACCATCTGTGACAATGGAAATGTCTTGGACACAGAGGTGATGGCTGCAAAGCATTGTGAACGCACTCAATGCCACTGAACTGTACATTCTAAAATGGTTGATGGTTAAATTTGTTGTATGAATCTCACTTTAATTAAAAATTGTTTTAAATGTCCTGATGGACATTTTGAAGGAAATAAAGCTGTTTATCTGAGCCTAGTACCAAACTCATTTTAAAATAGACAGAAAGTATTCTTTTCCAAGTTATAATAACTATGTTTTGTTAGTTTGTTTGTTTTTTAGGAATACAACTAGATATAAATTCAGGGAAGTTTCCTTTTGTTAAAAACATTATCTAGAGCCATTGATCATTTTACAACAATATCCGCAACAGCAACACTTTCCTTGATCTGCATTTGCATGTTTCACATTTACATATAACGCAAGCTCTAGGCAGCTTCATTACATCATTGCAGACCTCATCAGAGGGAGCAGAATGAGGTAAGGCACTGGTTAGGACATTCCGGATCTCCTCCGATCTTACCAGAAGTCAAGGGAACACATGATACGGAGTCTTAATTTGAGGTCTTGCATCATAGCTCCTTGCACAAAAGTAAAGATAGAAACGCCAGGCAGATGCTTCCCTTAAGGGTTCATCAGGCAGATGATCTGGCATCCATGGCCCAGGGCACCAAAGGATGTGGGCATGCTTGGGTTGCATGAGGTCAGACTTCTCTGGATCTTTCACAATGGGAATACACGCCTTCTCACAGACACCCCTGCAGCACTAAAAGTCACCTTAGCACTGGCTTTTCTTCTCCAAGTTGTATGGGAGTGTGCGCATTTGAATACTCCCAGACTTAAATCACACTGGGAAAGAGCAAGGTGCAGGCCAACCCTATCACTATGCTTCTCACCCAGCACCCTGTTGGTGCAAGAGTCTGAGGATCGCCTTCAGAATAAGCAATCCCCTTGTTGGCCAATGCTGGACTTTCCCTGTCAGTATAACCTGTAACTTTTGTCAGTTTCTGGTCTGTTTGCTTCTAGTCAGTGCCATGTATTAACCAACGTAATAACCATGTACTAACCAAAGCCAAGTATCTTATTATGCAGATGTTGATTTGTTCATTCTGTTCCTCACTTGATGTATAATTTCGACCTGAACGCTTACATCATTCTTCAATTCCCATTACTTCTTTGAATATCTCTTCTCATTTTCTTTTCTCTCATCCTAGACCTTGGGCTTTATGTATGTCGCACCCTTATTTTTTCCATATCCATCTGTTCTTCATTCATATCTACGTATTTTTATTTTAAAACCTCTTCTCTTTTTATGAATATTATTCCTTTTATCTTCTCAAGGGGCTTAAAATTCTTATTTCAAAATTATTTGGGGGATTGGGTTGTTGGTTGCATTTTGTCTCTCTTGAGCTCATCTCCTAATTATTAAGCTCGGTGGCTACTGTTTCAAGAGTTCCTTAGTCAAGATACTTTTTTAAATCTGGAACTCTTACACTCACAATAAAACTATTTTTTTTCTCTGTTGGTTTAAAAATAAATTAATAGAGTACAATTAAGCAATTATACCAAGATTCATGAGCATTTCTCAGAAACATAAATTTTACATGTTGCAAGAAATAGAACACGAAGTGATTACAAAATAGCCATGGGAGGTTTCTCTCTTTGCAAACACGTTACCAGCTGGCTGTTTAATGTTGCAAAGCAAAGAGGGACGTGCTTATGGAACCTGCCTCAAGTATAGTAGTGGAATTCAAACAGGTCTCACCACGGCCAGCGATTTGTGTATCAAGAGAGGTTAGTAAAGGGAATACCTCCCTTTTTAAAAATAGTTAAAAGAAAAACTCTCGATGCCATCCCCATTACTACCCTATAAAACTGGATATCTGTTTGGATTTTTAGAAAATGAAAAATAAAAAGAAATATCTCAAACAGAGGGGTTGGAATCAATAAGATGATGACTGAATATTGTTTGGGGAGCAGACTCAAGGGAGAGTTGAAAAACCATTTGATTGGTCTCTAGGTAGCTTGATTCTCTAAAACTTCAGCCTCATGGCTTGTATTAAATTAACCGAAATTAGCCCTAGCTCAAGAAAAGATTTTGCCAGCTGACCAAAACAACTGGCTTTCCTAGCAGTACTTTTGTGCACACGGATTCCCACTTTAGTTGTGCGAATTTGCCTAGAAGAGAAACTTTGTTTCTTGTCTCTGTGCCCACCCTTCCTGGCTTTCTGGTGGCCTCCCTCGAGCCCTCCAGGTCCCTCCAGGCCAGAATCAGGTTTTATATTAGCAGCTCAGAGTCATCCTGACCTGGTTATAATTAATTCTAAATCCGAAAACCGTAGTATGTTAGCATTGGAAGAGTCTCGAAGATCATCTAGGTCAAACTGGCCATTTCTCAGAAAAAGAAAACCAAGACTCTGAGAGGAGGGACCTCGCTTGC
>NW_006442491.1:28865758-28882902 GCF_000325575.1 Pteropus alecto
ATCTGGCTCCTGGAATCCAACTGAACCTTCTCTGACACCGCCTCCCAAGTCTCGTTTATTCATTCGATCCTTCAGAAACACCTGCTAAGTGTATGGCATCGTGCTGAACACGGAGATGCAACCGTGAGTAAGAAGCATATAGAGGCAGCACAGCTCAGAGGACTGTGGACTCAGAATGGCCTGAGTCACAGCCTGACTCCGCAGTTTATTTCCTGATCTTGGTCAAATCAGGAGGCCTCTGTTACATTCAGGAACCTGTGTAGAATAGACACAATCATTCATCTCTCAGTTGGGACTACTGTGAAAAGTAAATGACAGGTCAGTCATAAAGCACCCAGCACAGGGTCTGGCATGCAGAGTTGAAAATAGTAGTTCTCATTATGAGTACAGTTTTCTTCCTGCCTGCCTGGAGCTCAGAGCGGGTGCCAGGCTCACATCCTCATCTCTGGGGAGACCTTGCTCAGTCTAGTTGATCATCAGCCCAATCTGGTCCTGTCCATCTCTATCTAAGTCTACAGTTCTCTCTCTACTGGCCGAGCAGATGCTATCTTTAACCTTGATTGGCATCCCTCTGCTCCCTGACTCATCTTCCCTGAGCTGGCAGCTTAGAGACCTGAAGTCTTGGGACCTCAGCCCTGACTCAGTGTATGGTCTTGACCAAAGCACTGCTCGTCTCTGAGCCTCGCTTCCTCTTCCTCAACGGCACAAAGAGTGTGTTGGGTTAGGTAATGGTGAAGACTCTTCCTAGTGCGGACACTGCCAGGTCTCCAGGAAACACCACGCTCTCTGTGTCCTCACAGGACCCAGACTCAGGATGGCAATCTCTCATCAGAGGTGAGCCCTCATGGTCACGGGCTTATGCAAGCTAGTTCTGGGGAGGTTTCTCAGAGGCAAGAGGGGAGGAGGGCTTCTTCTTAAATGAGGCCATTCTAGCAAACCTCTGACTCCACTTGGCCCTGAGGCTCTGTGCCTCTGCTAGGGCTTCTTTATCTGAGTTCTTTATAGATTCTTAGGGATCTATACCCTCAGGAAATTAGATGCAAATATCACGTGCACTTTTCAGAAGAGTGAGTTCCTACCTCAATATCTTTCATCAGAATCTCAAAATGGTTTGGATTCCAGAAAGGTTCAGACCCATTTCTAGAAGCCTAGCTTCTGCCTCTATCTCTTAACCTCTGATCTCCTTGTCTGTGTCAGACGCTTCTCTGCTGTTGCCCAGCCTTCCCCTTCTTTTTTGCTCTGGGTTATAATTACCTGCTAACTGATACCTCCCTGCACTGGACTGAGAGCCTCTCGAGAGTAGAGACTGTATCAATATTGTTTAGCCTTGTATTCCCAGCATCTTAGCACAATACCGAGCACAGAGTAAGCACTTGATAATTATGGATTATTCAGCTTCGTGAATGCAAAGACCTTTGCTGTTCAGTTTATATCTTTATTTTAGATGCAAGATATGGGACCTGGCGCATAGTCAGTGCTCGGTAAACATTAGATGCGGAAAATAATTTGTGGAATGAATGAATGAGAGAATGGATCCACTCAGGAAGAGACTATCCCACTCCCCGACTGTACCTGTCCCTGGGCCACAAGACTGTGTCTAGGGAATTATGGTTGTCTTTGTTCTTAACTAGAAAGAGTCCTGGGCTGGGCTAAAAAGATTGCAGGGTCCCTCCCCTCGTCTGAGGTCAGAGACTGGGTGAGTGGCCAGGTGTTCTCACGGTGGTGGCGGCCACGGTGAAGAAAACTTGGCAAAGACAAACGAGAAAGAAACAGATTGAGCAAGGGTGCAAAGAAAGATCAAATCATGCAAATCCTTCTCAATAATAAATGGGTGACAGCTGTGATTGCCAGGTCTCCTCCTACGGAAGAGACAGCTGGGTGGCCCAGCCACTCCCCAGTTGGGGTTTCCCCATCTAAACCATTCCTGACTTGCACTTTTGACTTTTTTTTCCCCACAGTGATTGTGTTTCCCAGGATGCAATTCTGCATAAACTAGTCAGGGGGTGCTTCTCCTCAGGGGTAAAATTCATACAGGAAGGGGTTTGAGGTCTTAGGGAAGATGACACCCAGAATCGGGGCAAAAGCAGCCGTGGTCCACCACTGTAGTAGAAAATGAGAGAACAGACTGATGATGATAGATCGTGGATGCTTTCCCATTAATAACCCCCTCCAGAAATGGTCTGTAAAGATGCCAGGGATATTCCAGGGCGTTGCTGGCAATTCCTCAAGGATTTAGAAGAAGGCATCCCATTTACCAAATTGCTCATGGAGGATTTTACCACCCCTCACAATCTCAGCCCTAGATAGCCACTGATCTGCTCTCTTTCACTATAAATTAATTTTATCTGCTCTAGAATTTCAGATCTATGGAATCTTATTATGTAATCTTTTGTGTCTGTTTTCTTTGATTCGACATAAGGTTTTTGAGATTTATCCATGTTGTTGCTTGTGTCAGTAGTCTATTCCTTTTCATTGCTAAGTAATATTCCATTATATAATATACTATAATCTATCTATTCTCCTACTGATGGGCATTTGAACTGTTTCCAGTTTGGAGCTATTATGAATATTCTTTTCAAATCTTTCTATGGATGTATTCTTTATAGTCTCTTGAATATAAATGCTTTATAGTCTCTTGAATATAATTGATACCTAGGAGTGGAATTGCTGGTTATAGAGTAGCTGTATATTTAACTTTATTATAAAATGCCAAATGGTTTTCTTAAGCGGTCATACCATTTTGCATTTTCTCCAGCAATATATAAGAATTCCATTTGCTTCATATCTGCACCAACACTTAATATCCCCACTGTTTTTTTTTTAATCTTAGCCATTTTAGTGGGTATAAAGCAATATCTCATTGTGGATTTAAATTGCATTTCTAGTGATCAATCATGTTGAGCATCTTTTTATGTGCTTATTGGCCATTCATATAGCTTTTTCTGTGAAGTATCCATTCAAGTCAATGCTATTTTTTTATGTGTTTAGTTAGTCTCTCTATGATTGAGTTGTAGACACTCTTTATGTATTCTGAGAGTTTATGGGTATCTTGTCAGATAAAAATATCTCTTGTCATGTGTTATGAATATTTTCTCCCAGTTCTAAGACTTTCATTTTAACCATTGTTTTTTCTTCAAAAATCAAAAATGTCTAATTTAGAAATAATCTGCAAAGCTCCATTACAGCCTGAAAAATAACAGCTCCCAAGACCATCTGATTGGCTCTCTTTACAAAAAGAGGACAGACCGTGGGATCAGACTAAGCTGGGGTCTAACTCCACATGCTGTCGCTCACTAAATCCTCGTGGTAGTCTTATGAATTAGGTACTTTTATGGTCCCTATTATACAGAAAAGAAAACGAAGGCAGAAAGGTGTGTCTTCCATTAAGATTTCTGTGGCCACGTCTACCATCAAAGAACAGGACCCCTGAAAGAAGCATCACTAGAGTCTTCTTGAAACAGATGAGGGAGGGAGTGACACTTGACAGCTGCATTGTGTCCCAGAAAGAACAATGATAACGATAATGACCGTCATGGGCTAAAAACAAGGCTATTTCACTGATGAGCTCCACGATGAAGAATCCCCCATTAGAATGGTCAGATACAGGATAAACAAAAAATAAGAAACATCCTCTACATGTAGATATGCATGTCCTGCCATAGGAGAAATATGTCCCCGATAAAGCAATACGTAGAAAGAACAGGTTTCAGGTCATGTGTAGAGTACGCTTCCACTTTTTAGAAAGAAAATTGTAAAAATACAGACTGAAATCAATAACACACACACAGCGCTCCCCGCACTGTTTGCCTTACTTGAATTCATGTATTTAATCCTCACAACGACTCTATGAGGTTGGTGCTATTATGAACTTTGTTTTACAGATGAAACTGAGGCACCTTGTCCAACTTATTGGGCAAAGAAGAAGCAAACCTAGAATCTGAACCCAAGCAAGCTGACTTCAGAGCACTGCCCTGGCTGCCTCCATAAGCACAGGAAAGGTCTAGAAAGAATCACAAGAAAAAGCCGTTCTGTGGTTACCTCTGGAGACTGGAATTAGGATAGCCAGGGGATTTTTTTTTCTCTTGATACCTTCTATACTATTTAAGTTGTATTTTAATAATGAGCCTGAGTTACTTTAATTAAAGAAATAATAATTTTTAAATACAAAGGTTTTATTTACGAGATTAAAAAAATATATATGTATGTGGAGCTAAAAACTGAGCCAGTCCTGGGGAGAGGAAGGCTAGGGAGAACAGTGAGAACTGACACCTTGCTGCCTTTCATCAAGGAGCTCTGTCTGGGGTGAGGAGGTAGGGCATTTGTGGGGGGCCGTGAGTGAAGATGAAGAAAACAAGGTGAATGTCATCAGTCTGCCACAGTTGCGCTCGAAGTGGAGTGTGCATCACCACCACCTGGAGTGCTTGTGAAAACACGGATTGCTGGGCCCCACCCCAGAGCTGTGAAGCAGTGAGGGCGGGACCTGAGAATATGCATTCATAACAAGTTCTAGTTGACGCTGATGCGGCGGGTCTGGGACCACACTCAGCACCACTGCTCTGCCCTTCTCTAATGAACAGCATTTTAAATTTAGGAAGCATTCGAACATCTCCTAGTCTCACCTGATCCTCTCCGCAGCCCTGAGAGAGAAGGGGTCAGGCAAGGAGGCAGCCGCCACATCCACTTTATTGCTTAGAAAGCCAGAGGCCGACAGGTGCAAACTGAGCCCGGCAGTGATGAACACCCTCGTCGCACCTTGCCAAGCCCCGGTTATCTGGCCTCTGCACCCTCTCCATCCACCGCCAACTCCCACCGTGCCGCCCTGCTCACTAACTTCCAGCCCCACAGGCCTGCTCTCCACCCTGGGATCACTAAGCATGTACCCACCCGCAGGCACTGCATTTATTTACACTCCATACTGGAAGGCTGGCTCCTTCTCATCGCTCAGACATCAACTCAAATATCACCTCCTGAGGGAGTCTCCCCTGACCACTCCATCCAAAGTCCAGGCACTCTCTATACTGACGCTGCCTGATACAGTAGGCAATAACCACATGGAACTATTTCACAATTAATTAATTCATCGATCAATCAATTAATTAAAATAATACTTAAAATTCAGTTCCTTGATCACATTAACCACATTTCAAGTGACCAACAGCCACATGCTGGCTACTATTTGGACAGTGCAGATCTAGAACATTCATTCCTGACATCGCAGAAATTCTATTGGATAGCTCTGCTCTATTAAAAGAGCACTATATTGTACCATCTTCCTAGTATTTATCACTGTCTGAAACCTTATCCATTTACTTATTTGTTGTCCACCGTCCCCTCCTAGAACGTTAACTGAAGACAGGGAGTATGATTCTTCCTCCACTGCCTAGTACAGCACCTAACATTATCTCGGAAAGAGACGTTCAAGAAATACTCACTGGTTCACCCCAATCAACTTAATTTAAAAAGAAAGATTTAAAAAGAAATACTCACTGGGAAGGCAGTTTTGAGCATCTGCCAAGATTAGGAATAGGCACTCTCTATTGGGGGACAGAAGTTACCCCAAGATTTTCTTGTTCATCTGGAAGAAGACGGTCCTTATTATCTGCATACGGTAGTGAGGGTCTTGTTACCTTTATCTGCCCACTTCCTCCATTCATCCCCACTCCAGCTCAGCTGCTGGGAGGCACTTCACCCACCATGCGCTCGCTCCCTGGGGATGAGACCCTCAGGTGAGCCTCAGAAGTTATATTCTCCACTTCAGGAAAAAGAATCACCTGGGAGAGGGCAGAGCAGGGGGTGATGAAAGGTAGAAAGAAACAGCGGCTCATGGACCAGATTTTAAAGGTGCTTGAGCTGCCTCTGAATGGAGAACCAGCGCTTTGCTCCTCATCGCTTCCATACCTTGGGCTTTTCTTTTGCCTGCCCCTTAAATTTTCTAGTAAAAGTCCACATTTGTCCCTGATGAACTGAAGGGTAGGAGTATGAATGGACCATACTCTGGGATCAAGAACACCTGGGTTCAAATCCTAGTTTTGAAGCTTTGTGGCTGTGAGCAACTGGTCTCTTTGAAATTCAGTTTTCCCTTCTATAGGTTTAAACAAGATGATGCAGGTACAAGGCATAGCAGAGTCCCTGGCACGGTGTAGGTATGTCATAAGTGACAGTTTTCTTCTTTCCCTTTTCACATTCTTATGAGTCCAAAGACCCAGAAGAGTCGATAACCCTTGGAGACGGCAGCTGTACCAGCTGGAGAAACTGAGAAGGGCTGTCAGCTAGAACAGAAGGATAGAGAGGCCAAAAATCATGGAGAAACAAAAACCCAGAGAACAGAGAGAGAGGTGAAATGCAGAAAGGGAGACAGGGTGCCGTGAGGTTGCAGGCCCTTCCTGCCCTTCATTTAACTATCCGGAGTCTAGCGCACCTTACCAAGTAGAAGGAACAGCTCCGTGAGTGACATCTCTGCCAACCACTGTGGAAAATACTGGCCTTTTAAATATTCACATCTCTAGGGAACCAGGAGTGCTGAGAGCCCTGCATTTCTTCCAGGAGATCTGGGGTCAAGAGTCCTCCAAAACGTAAGTGCTCTCTGCCCTGTCTTACCTGTAACATCCTTGCTTGTCTGGACTCCGGGAATCCCAGGCCCAGGGTCTGTCAGGCTCTCTGTCTTCTCACCGCCTAAGCTTTCTTGGTGATGTCACTCTTCGCTTACTGTTACTTGGATTCTTTCTGTTCTTGGGTTAATGGATGTTTGTTTTTCTGAACTGATGAGTCGTTTGTCTTCTATCCTTTGAAGTAGGAGGAGGTATAAACTAAGAAGCGAGGGCTAGCTACCCTTATGTGGGACATTCTTTCCTATCCAAAAGGGAAAAGGGGGTAAGAGGAAAGGGAAATGAGACAGAGGGGAGTGGGAGATGGCCAAGGGAACCAGCACCTGTCAACATGACACACAGCTGGTAAGCAGCAGGGCTGGTCTGCAAATCCAGGAGTCTGTGCTCAATACCTTAGGAACAGAAGTAGCTTCCAGCTTGGGGTGGCGGGGTCTGCCAGAGTGGGTGTAAAGGGGAGGAGGACCTTATAGGGACTATCAGGCCTGGCTCATCCTTCCAAGTGCCAAAGGCCAAGTGCCTGAAAGGGCTGGGACTCAACCCCAAACCAGAGCTTCAGGCGCCATCTAGTGGCCAGTGGGGAGATTGCAGGAGAAAAGAGCAGATGAGAAAAGAAACCCCAGAAAAGGCAGTCCTGCCTAGAGCCAGGGAAGAAAGAGGGAGGGTGCCTCACCTTTGCCCTCAGTGCCCCTACATCAGTTGAGAACCCTGGTCCAATCAGACCACCCCGGGTTCTGCCTGATCCAGCTGGAGTTCTCTCATTGTGTGATCTTGAGCAGGCAACTCTTCCCTTTAGGCCTGGTTCTCCAAATGAAAAACAAGGGGTTGGGCAAATGAGGCCATAAACCAGGCACTGTGCTTAGCGCTTTAGCTCAGCTGATCCTCAAGTCCAGGTAAAATCTCAATCGTGCCGTCCCCCCATACTCCTGACCACACATGTTCATGCTTCATTCTCCTGGGAAATCCCCCATGGCCACCTGCAGCCATAGGTTAAGGCTTGGCTGGGAGGTCACCTCCTCCAAAATCCTCCCTCTTTACCTACCCTTAGCTCCATCCCCTCACCTGAAGGGCTTTCTTTCTGCTTACCTTTACAGTCAGGTGCACTCACTGCCTCTAGCCCTGAGCTCCCCTAGCTCAGGGGCTTTTCTCAATCACGTTTCTCCATGTTCGTCATCTTCACCACGTCTAGCAAGGTGCCAAGGATAGAAGAGCTTAAGGGTGCCTGCTCTGTGGTCCATCTGCCTAGCTTCAAGCCCTGCGTGGTAGGCAGAATAATGGCCCCCCAAAGACATCCACCTCTGAATCTCCGCAACCCCTGATTACACTACCTTACATGGCAAAGGGATTTGGCAGACGTGATAAAGAGTCTGAAATGGGGAGATTATCGTGGATTATCTGGGTCAGCCCGATATAATCACAAGGGTCCTTGTAAAATGAAGACAGGAGGGGCAGAGTCAGAGAAGATGTGATGCCAGAAGCAGAGGTCCAGGTGATGAGAATACATGAACTAAGAAATTTAGGTAGCCTTTAGAAGCTGGAAAAGGCAGGAAACAGAAGCCTCCAGAAAGAATGCAGCCCTGCCAGCCCATTTTAGACTTCTGACTTCCAGGACTATAAAGTAACAAATTTGTGTTTTTTAAGGCACTGAATTTGTAGTAATTTGTTACAACTGCCATAGGAAACAAATACACTGTGTGTGGTTCAGCTCCTCATTAGTATGTGATTTTTGAGAAACATACTTAACTTCTCTATGCCTGTTTCCTCCTCTGTAAAATGGAGATTTTTAAGACAAAAATTCCTATCTCACCAAGTTGTTGTGAGGATAAAATGAAAATACTTTCAAATCACTTAGCGGAATGCCCAAGACTAAATATGTTAGCTATTATTTTAAGAATAGGTAATAGTTACCATTAATCGAGGGCCTAAGATATACCAGGCACAATGTCAGATGCCTTAGAATAATTCCTTCAATTCTCACCATCATTCTTGGGTGTAACTATTTCAATCCCCATTTTACAAACAGGGAAACAAACTCGGAGTAAGTTGCCCACAGTCCTTCGAGGACTGGAAGCATTTTAATTTTTGTATTTGCTTACATGCATTTGGGGCATAGTACCGTGCCATAGCGGGTTTTTTTTTGTTTTCAGTTTTTGTTTTGGGGAGCCTGGGTAGAGAGTGGGACACAGGCTGGGCAGGCAGAGGCCTGCTCTGTGCCAGAGGTCCTGGCTGATACCTTTTCTTCGTACCTAGTGCAGGAGGGAAATAAAATCCAGGCGACACTCACCTGTCCGCTCCCACTCTGTCCATTTACGGGTTCAATTACTGGCTCAAGCTTCCTCGCCAACACCCCCGCCCAGTTCTAGCAGTTTGGGGGGTACCTCGAGATAGGCATAGCCGGAGAGCAAAGCATTCGATCTGCTGGGGGATGGAAGGGCACAGACTTGCGTAGACCCTAGGGTTCCCGTGGAGCCCCCACCCTTCCCGCAGCCTGCAGAAGGAGCCGTCTGTTCTCGCTGAATAAACAAGAAGAGGGAAGCAGTGCCCGGTCCCCTGCCCCCCAGCCCGACCCCCACACAATGAGCCTTTCTCCAAGGAGACGCCTCCCGGGCGCCGCAGCGCGCTCCGTCTGGCCTCCCCTCCCCCTGGCGGCACAGCAAGACCCACAAACCGAGCCCGTGGAAACCAGATTTTTTTTTTTTTTTTTTTTTAAGAAAAAGAAAGCAAAGGAAGAATCCAACTAAGATCTGAGCGCAGCACGCAGCGAAGGCGTGCGGACCGATCACACGCCCCTCTGTCCCCTGCAGTCCGGCTTGTGGTCCGTCCAGGCGAAGCCAGTTCGAGTGCAGCGCTGGGAGCCCGCCAGCGCCTGGTCCCCGACAGCCCCAGCGGGAGGGGCCCAAGCTCAGCCCGCCCCCGGCGCCCGGACGGCGCACCAGAGGGCACAGTCCGCGGGGCTGCGTCCCTGCCTGGGTCCCGGCCACCGTGCTCTTCACTTATGGGTGCCCAGCCGATTCTCCAAATCCTCCAGGCGCGCAGTCAGCTGGGCGAGTTACCGGTTAAGAAAGCCATTGGGGGTCGCGGGGGTCCCTTCCCCTCCCTCCAGCCCGCGCCCCCAGGCCCAAAGGATATGGTTCTGAGTCAGACTCTCGAGCGCCCCCAGCGTGCGGCCCTGGAACTCCACAAGGCTTTCACATTCGCAGGGGCTCCGAAGCTCTGTGCCTGCGCTGATGCCCTCCTCTGCCAGCCCGGCACAGAGAATCAAGGAAATGAGAATCTGTAGGAGGACCAGCCAGCCCTGGCCGAGGCCCTGTGATATACCTCCACCCTCCCTGCATGTGGTCGAGTGTATGAGCTTTAGGTGCAGACGGACCTGGGATGAGTACCAGCTATTTAGCTGTGAGATCCTGAAACCTCACTCAACCTTTCTAAGCCTTAGTTTCCCCATCTGTAAAAATGCATACAATGAGAAAACTTATTCATTGAGTGGTGCTGAGGATTCGATGATGCGTGTGTACACATCTTAGTATTTCTCAAACCTTGATACTCATTGGAATCACCAAGAGATCTTGTTAAAATATAGATTCTTATTCACAATGGGGAAGGACCCGAAACAGTACATCGCTAATAAGCTCCCAAGTGCTGCCGATGCTGCTATTCCGTGGACCACACTTTGAGCAGCATGGAGAGTTCACAGCATTTCTCTCCAAATGAGACTTTATGCAGTGATGAAATGTGTATCTCCCCTGTCTGGTGTGGTAGCCACAAGCCTCATGTGGCTATTTGACATTTGAAATGTGGCTAGTGCATTTGAAGAAATAAAAAAATCTTATCTTCGTTAATTTTAATTAATTTAAATTAAATGAGCACATGTAGCTACTGGCTACCTTACTGAAGAGCACTGCCCAAGAGTGTATTTCAGCTAGACCAGTAGTTCTCAAAGTATGGTTCCTGGACCAGAAGCATCAGTCAGCATCATCTGGAAACTTACTAAAATGTACTTTATCAGACACCCATGCCACACCCCCTGAATCAGAAACTCTGGGATTGGGGCTCAGCAATTTGTGTTTCAACCAGCCCTCCAGATGAGTCTGATGCACACTAATGTTTGAGAACCACTGATCCAAGTCTATTTCCCTATGTAGTTCTACATCTGTGAAATCAAAATGAGTGCCTCACAATTAAATTTCGCGCCCGTTTTTTCTTAGCAGTATAGAAAATAATGGTGAATCTTACATCAGGTAGTAGGTTAGATTCACTGACATTCTGTAAACATGTGTCATTTTTAATACGACAGCACAATGCCTGGCACTTGACCTTCAATAAAAAATTGCCGTTATGATTTAAAAGTTATTTTTTTTGTCTTGTATGTACTCTTAGCCCTTAGCAAACAGTTGTATGTCATGTCATTTATTAATGGTATTGATAACAGTTCTGCAAAGACTCCTAACTTTGCAGATGAGGTGACCAAGGTCCACAGAGGGAGCGGGATCTACCCAAGGAGAAGAGCCTCAACAACAGAGCCCAGATTTCTCTTAGGATTCTAAAGCTGGAGGCAACCTTCGGAAGCCAGAACCCTCCCCTGTTAAAAAAGTGGGAAGTTAGGGTAGGGTAGAGGTTAAGCGACTTGTCCAAAGTCACACTGCAGGGAGATGAGTCAAAACAGGAAGGGCCCTGAAGAAGCAATTAATCCAGTGCCTCCGCAATACCCTAGCTAATTATTAGAATTAGCCTGGAGAGAAGTATGTGTGTGTGTACACATATGTATATGCATATACGTACACATGTATATATGTAGACACCATATGTACATATATGTGTTGCTTGTTTGTTTGTTTAAGTATAGATTCTCCACTTGCTTATTATTAAGTACAGATTTCCCAGGCCCGGCCCAGCCCTACTGAACCTAGCTCTGGAGGTAGAGCCTCATAATCTGAAAGGAGAGTCGCATCTTAGTCCTGGGTTAGAGTCTAAAGGTTCTATAGTATAAGTTACCCCTAAGAAATTCCTCATACACAAGGTTCAACAGCTCACTTCTCCACGGATAGCATTGGTCCTCTTTTCTCATCTGAGAAAATATGAAGTAGATGGATTGAATTTACGGGCCACATTATTAAAAAAACAACAAAAAACCTAGCTTCGTGTACTTGAAACACGCTCAGTCCTGCCACTTTGCCAGGTCTATAAAGTTGAATTCCAACAAGTTAATGGAATATATGATGTGACTCCACTTAGAAAATGCTGAGTTCAGCATTCTTTTGAAAAAGTTTCCCCAAATTATTCCGAACACCCACTATTCCGGGGGACGGGTTGCTTAGTCTAGTGCTTCTTAAACTTTAATGTACATACGAATCCCCTGAAGGTCTCATTAAAGTGCAAAATCTGGGACGTGGTTCCATAGTGTAGCGGTTAGCACATCTGCTTTACACGCAGAAGTTCCTGGGTTCGCGTCCCAGTGGAGCCCTGGTCCATGGTCTGGGGCCATGCCACCCGGAACAATCCCGATGTCTGATCTCGGAAGCTACACAGGGTCGGGCCTGGTTAGTATTTGGATGGGAGCCCACCTAGGAAGACCAGGTGCTGTAGGTGTCAATAATAATAATAAACAATAAAATAATAATAAAGTGCAAAATCCGATTCATGAGGTCTGGGGACAGCTGGACGTACTGCAGCTCTAACAAACCACCAGGTGAGAGCTCAGCCGCTGGTCCCACGGCCCATACTTCGAGCAACAAATCTCTGTCTAGTGAGTCCATCCCCTCCTGCGTATAACATCTACAAAGGGCGCGGGAGAATACGAAGTTGAGATATCAGAGGATGAGCAGTGAGAGAAAGGTAGGGTCCTGAGACAGATGTGCTCACCTGGGCAGATGCTGCCTTTGAGGTTTTCCAGCAGGTGCGTCATGGTGCTGAAGTCGGGGGAGTAGGACACGTGCAGCTCCGCGGGCTCCGAGGCGATCTCTCTCAGCTCCTCCTCCACCGCCTTGCCCACGCCCACAGCGTACATGACGATGCCTATGGGGCCAAGGGACAGAGGGGGCGCCCTATACCTCAGGAAAGCCACCTCCCTGCGTCCAACCCAACCGCAGGTCAGTGCTCCTGTACCAAGCCCACCTTCCTCCTTGGCTCGCGTAGCCCACACTGAGATGTCATCCTGGGAGCGGCCGTCGGTGAAGACCAGGCCCACGCGAGGCACGTTGAGGACACGGGGCCGCGCGCCCTGCGCCTCGGAGAAGCTGTGCTCCACCATGTGGCGCAGCGCCAGCCCCGTCATTGTACCGCGCTCCATGTACTCCACCTCCAGGACCGCCTGCTTCACCTCCGCTGCAGTGCCATAGCGTCCCAGAGGGAACTCGGTGCGCACGCGGCTGGAGAACTGCACCAGCCCCACGCGCGTGCCCTCGGGGGACACGTCCAGGAAATCCACGATCTGGTTCACGAAGCGCTTCACCAGCTCGAAGTTCTGCGGGCGCACACTCTTGGAGCCATCGACGAGCAGAACCAAGTCCACGTGGCCTTCCCGGCACCCTACACAGCAAAGAGGAATCGGATGGACCGACCAGAACCTTGGCTGGCACCAGCCATCTACCTATCTGGTCATTCATTCACAAACACTTATTATACAACAGACACTGTGTGTGAAGTCCTTCCTGTGCCAGGGCACTGTGCTAATGGAATGATGTATTATTATTATTATCACTATCAGCAGCATCATTATAAATGTTGCCATTTATTGAGTCCTTAGCACAAGCCAGGCAATCAGCTAAAAGCATCTTTTTAATGATGATAATAATATTAACAACAACCACAATAACCACCGTTTATTGATGAATCTATTATGTACCAGACACAATTCTAAACTCTTTACCAGTATTAATACAAAATAAAAACATTATTATTTGATAGCTTATAATGTGCCAGGCACTGGGCTAGGTACTTTATATATATATTTTGGCAATCTTCCCAATAATCTTGAGGATTATCCCCATTTTTTATAATATGAGGTTCTGAAGGATAAAGTGATTTGCTCTAGATTCCATAGCGGGTAGTGGCTGAGCCAAGATTTGAAACTAGGTCTGTCTAACCCCCAAACCCATGCTCCTAATCACTCTGCAAGGTTATCTCCTGTGTTCTGAGCCAGAGACTTTGCTAGGCCCTGAAGGGGTTTCAACAATAAATGAAGCATAATCCTGATCCAAAAGGAAATCAGGATAGAGCAGAGCAGTCAGGTATGCCATATGCTACAGTCAAGGAAAGTGCCAGAATAGATAGGCATGCAGGGAACCCAAGGTAAGAACAATTCATTCTTCCTGGAAGGCTGCATGGAGTTGGTGACATTTGACTTGGTCTTCAAGGATCAGTAATTCTCCAAGGCAGGCTGGGACATTCTAGATGGTGGGAGCAGCGTGTGCAGGGGCATGGAAGCTGGGCGCTCTCACCACATTCGGGAATGGGCAGGCCCGTATGGCTAAAATGTTCAAGTGTGGCAGGAGACAGGCTAATGGGGTTGGCTGAAGCTCGACTGTGATGAGCTAAGACAGTAGTTTCAAAATTTTGGCCGCAACCCACAGTGAAAAAAATAATAACAATGATAGTACATCACGATGTACCTTATATACTCACATATATTTAAAATTGAGTTTCATGAAACAATACTTACTCTTTCTACATGCAGTAAGCTCTGTTTTTTCTCTCTCTCTCCTTTTTGATACTGGATGTAACTCCCTAATTTGATTTCATTATCCACTGATGTGGTTGTACCCACCATTTGCAAAACTCAGGGGTAAGGCATTTGATCTTTATTCTGCAGACACTGGTGAGCCACAGAAGGCATTCGAGCAAATGAGGGCTGTGATCGAATGTGCATTTTAAAATAATTAATCTTGACAGCAGAGTAGAGGATCGAGGGAAAAGAGATGGCAGCAGGACATACTGCACCCTTCAACCCCACCACCACCACCCACGCCCACACATTCACACCACACCCTTGGGCCACAGCAAGGGCAAAGTCAAGGAGGCTCGGAATGTGGGCAGAAACCCCTCTCACCCATAACTCACGGTTGCAGCTCTTGCCATCTGCCTGGAGTTGCCGCCCCTCAGGGCACAGGCAGCGGTAGGTAAGACCTTCACTCACACACTGAAACTCGCATCCATGGTCTACACCATTGCAGAGATCCCGGGCTTAAAGGAGAGACAGGTCAAGATGAGTTAAGGTGGACTCCACCAGCTAAGACCCCTCACACCTCTGCACAATGCAGGAGACAACTCCTCACCCTGACATCTCCTCCCATCAGGCAGCAAGTCATGGCCGTCTCTGCAGCGGCACCGTGGCCCACCAAGGGTGCTAACACACTCGTGCTGGCAGCTGTGGTTCCCAAAGCTGCAGTGGTCAATGGCTGGTGGGAAGGAAGAGGCAGCAAGATGTCATTTCTGATTGGTCCCATCAGAGACCTCAGTCCAGGGTGCTAGTGTGGGCGCTTGCTCACTCCTGAAACTCTTCTGGTCCTGCTGGAGTACAAAGCCGGCTCAGCGGTGGCAGAAAAAGGAGCCTGGGGAGCTGACACATTGGTGCTCACAGCCGTGGGTACCTTCAGTGCACAGATCAATAGCTGAGGAAGAGGCGAGGTCAGCATGTGCCCTGGGGCTGCGCTTCTCAGCCCCGACAGTGCGGCTTTTAAAAAATACCTATTTTTGAACCCCAACTCTCGAAGATCCTAACTTAATTAGTCTGGAGTGGTACCCAGGCATCTGTAAATTCCTATATGCATAGGTCTCCACCCCGCAGGGCCAGATGGCTCCCCCAACTCAAACCCAGATGCATCCTAGCATGCTCCTTACTAAACTAGGCTTAAGACTAAGAATCCATAGTTTGAGAAGACAGGGCCCCTGCCCTGAAGATCTTCACAGACTTACGGGGAGGAACAGACTCTGCCACTTCACCTGAGTCTCCATTTCCCCATCTGCAGAACGGGGATATAATGGAAGAAAGTAATTGCTATTTACAACTTCCTTCTGAGGAGGGGTGAACTGTTACCCTGTTGAGTATCTTGATTTAAATGTGTGAAGATGGCCTAGAGCTGCACTGGGGAATAAGGACTGGAGAGAGGTGAATTGTCCTGCATAAAATAGTAAGAATTTAGGGTTCCTAGAAAAGAGATGGGAGTGGAGAGAGGAAAAACAAAGAACAATAGAGATGACGTAAAGATGAATAACTGTGTGGGTTGAGCCTGCCAGTGAAAAATTCCCTATCGTAGGGTGACCGAGGGCTTTCAGGGTCAAAGGTGTCAATATTCAATGATAATAAATGGATGTTTCCTGTTCTGTGTGTATGTTTGACTTTACTTAGATATAGTTCACACCTCTGTCCATGCCCATCTTTAGCAAAATGGACACATGCACTGACATATACACGCACATGTCTTGGTGTGCACAAATGTAAATGAAGGAAGAGGCTGATTTACATGCATGGAAGAAGAGCAGCATGTGCAGGATTGAGAAATTGAGAGAAGACCTATAAATGCAACGAATTCAGCAGAAGCTCAGAGTGAAAGGAGACCACAGAATTAAGCACTTGGGGAATTCCCAGAGATCTTGGGGAGGGATTGGAATGTTCGTGGGTCATCACGTGCGGCTTTAAGCCAGCCTTTTCTCAGTTCTAGAATCAAAAGACCCCAGCTGACATGGTTTAGGGGATCACATGACCTGATTTTCCAGGTTGTTGTGAAGTTGAGAGAAAATGTATGCAACACTCCCAGCACAATGTCCAGTACTAACTTGGCGCTCAGCAAATGGTAGCTGCTCTCATGATCAAAAAAATCAACGCACATATATACAAAAAAGAAAATCCCAATTGTATAAGCAAGACATTGTGTGCCATAGCTTTTCAGAAGGCAAAAATGAAGAACCAGGCCATGAACGATTTGCAGGTACGGAGAGGCAAGAGCTCAGGCGAGCAGCCCAGCATGAGCTGAGATGCTGAAGCAAGAATGACAGCGTATACAGGGCGGGGGTGGTGCTGTATAGAGACCCTGACTGAAGACCCCAACAGTGTCTAAGTAACAGAAACTGTAAAGATGTGCCTGTGAGATGACACGAATAAGTTTGGTGTGACCCCAGGCGTACCTTCCCTTTCTTAGACCTGAAAAGTGAGGGAGCTGGATGTTTATTTCCTAAGGCCCTTCCAGACCCATTAGGCTGATGCTGGGGCAATGGGGAGGCCCAGAAGGCTCAGGAGCAGTGGGATTGCAGGGCGGGGGTAGCTCTCACCCAAACAGCTCTTGTTATCTGCTGCTAGCTGGTAGCCGGGATTGCAGGCACAGTGGAATGTGCCTGGGGAGCTGACACATTGGTGCTGGCAGCCGTGTCGCCCCTCAGCACACAGGTCCTTTCCTGAAGACACACAAGAATAGAATCAACGGGGGACAGAAGAGCAGAACCCTCCAACATGAGAGCTGGATAGGGTCACAGGCAGGCATCATGCTCAAATATGGCCTTACGTGGGATATGACTCATTTGAGAGGGGCCGTTCCAGGTGGGAAGACTTAG
>NW_006442491.1:28882951-28904102 GCF_000325575.1 Pteropus alecto
AAGAAAAGGGCTTGAACAACCCCTGTAAATAGGCTCAAAAGAGGGGAACACCAAGCTAAATGTGCCAGTGGGATAAGGCAGAACTACGCAGGGGTAAGGTAGAGGAGGTGGAGAGATGCTAAATCGAGGTGGGCGGAGTGACTCAAGGTGTGACTAGAACAGATCCTGCAGCCCTATGGGAGGAGCTAAAATCAGAGTGGGCGGAGTCATGTCCATGTGGGCGGGACATAACTCTAGAGTGGGTGGTTGCTCTCAGCGTTGAGGGGCGGTGCTTCTTGCGTTCAGAGGCGGTGTTGGAATTTGACTTTAAGGCTGTAAACCACAACAGCTCAACTTGGTGGGTGGGCACGCCAAATGTTGCTCCAGGTGGGCGAAGCCTAAGCAAAAATGAGCAGAGCGGGCATCCGACACAACCTGCGGTAAGCCTGAGCCATTCAGGTACCTGGTGGGCGTGGCTAAAGTTGGGATGGGCGGGCGCACCCGGGATGAGGTGGGATTTACTGAGGTGGGACCTGGAATCTGAGCGATTGGAGACTTCGAGCCTCGCTCCAGCGTTCTCCTAACTCACCACACAGCCGGCCCTGGAACTGGAGGCCAAACTCCTGGATGAGGTCAAAGGACTCAACCAGGAAGACATGTTCGTCCAGCGGTGGAGACGCCATGGCACGCAGGGAGCCCACGTCTGCGCGCTGCACCCCTACCGCATAGATCTCGATGCCGCGGGCGCGCGCCTGCGCCGCCACCTCTGCTACGCGATCCTGGGGTCGCCCGTCTGTCACAATGACAGCGACCCGAGGCACTCGCGCCTCCGGGGGGCGCGCGCCCTCAGCCACGCTGAAGGCCACGTTCATGGCATACTGAATCGCCAGCCCGGTCATGGTGCCCTGCGCCAGGGGCACCAGGGCGCGGATGGCACGCTCCATATCTTCGCGGCGCAAGAAGGCCCCTAGCCGGAAGACGCTCTGCACTTGACTGGAATACTGGATCACGCCCACCCGCGTGGCGTTAGGGCCCAAGTCCAGGCCGCGGAGGAGGCCCACCAGGAACTGCCGCATTGTCTCAAACTCGAAGGGGCGCACGCTGCGCGAGCTGTCGATCACAAACACCAAATCCAGCGGCCCAGTACGGCATCTGGGACCTGCGAGATCAGGAAGGAAATTTCTTAGGTCAGCAAAGCCTCATCTCCGAAGAGACCCCAAGGAAACCTAAGGCAGAATGGTACTAACCCCGCATAACAGCGCCCATACAGAATTAGCCTAGCAAATACAAGTTAGATACACTCAGCCAGCATTTGCTGAGGGTCTGGGCTAGGAGAGTTCACCAATTCTCTATCCTACAGTTCTGAGGGCTATTCTGAGGAAGTATTATCCATTCGGGAGTGGGCAAGGGGATGCCACAAACTCAAATGTCTATAGGGGCCAGGCAGGCAACATAAATGAGTGAACTGGTGGGGTAGGACAGTGGACACCCAGAGAGCCCATACCTCTCCCAAAGTGGGCAGGCCCAGCCAAATGTTGCCATGCAGCCATGCGGACCTCATGTTAGCAGATCCTTGGATTTTTCAAGAGGCATTTCAAATCAGGGTTTTTATGTGAAAGCTCCTGATTTTTCACTTAACTTAAAATAATTAACACCAAATAGATATTGTACACGAGCCCGATTTTGTTACCTCTAAGCCAGGGGTCCCCAATCCCCTGGGCCATGGACAGGTACCAGTCCTCGGCCTGTTAGGGACAGGGCCACAGAGCAGGAGGTGATCAATGGGTGAGTGAGCAAAGCTTCATCTATATTTGCAGCCGCTCCCCAATGCTAGCACCTCCACCTCAGCTCTACCTCAGATCATCAGGCATTAGATTCTCATAGGAGCCCCGGTCGTCCCTGGTGCCAAAAAGGTTGGGGACCGCTGCTCTAAGCCACTCTAAGCCACTGAGGCCCAGAAAAACGAAGTAGTGAACTCAAATCCAGTCCCTGTGGATCCAAAGCTCTTGCTTTTCTCTCCCCAGCAGGCTTAGCTGGCTGCAGATGGTTCCCCTCCCCTTGCTGGTGAGGGCTGGGCCCCAGCTCACCTGCAAACTGGAGCTGGGTTTCCCAGGGCTGGAGAAGGAGCAGCAACATGGGCAGTGATGAGCAAGGAAGGACCCTCATGGTGCTTGGGGAACAGAGGATGGAGGTGTCAGAGCCTGGAGGGAGGAAGGGAAACAGCAAAGCAATAATATTTGCAGAAGTCTCATTTGGGGTGAGGGGCACTTGGAGAGGGAGGAGGGTCATGGGTTTATTTTACCAATCTCTCTACTTTTATGTACGTTTGGAATTTTTCATAATAATTAAATTTCATTCCGGTGGGCTTGTTGGGAAACACAAAGAATTCTGCTCCATAAAATTGCAGAATAGTAGTAAATAAATAGTGGATAAAAGTATACAAATGCCAGGCAGAGTGTTAAACGCATCACATGCATTGTGGCATCTAATCCTCTCGACAATTCTATGAGACTAAGGCTGTTATTGTTCCCATTGTACAGATAAGGAACTGCCTCAGAAAAGTTAAGCGCGGGTACCCAAGGTCGCACGACGAGAAAGTGGCTGCGCCAAGATACAGTCCTATGCCTAGGGGATTCCGAGTACCAGCCGAAGTATTCCACGCCCTCTTCTCCCAGAAGGAGAACCGCTGCAGGCGGAAGCCATTCTCCATCTGGGGAAGGGGACTACACTCCGCCTATGAGGAGCCTCTGTATGGTTGTCTTTGCAACACACCCAAGCGCGCGCGCGTATTGAGACACGCACCGCCCAACCGCAAGCGGCTGGGGAGGGCAGTGCGCCCTTTCGGTGAGGGGGCGAACAGCGAGATGGCCAAAATGCACTTGAACTTGCGACTTGACGCCTCCACTTCCCGCCAGCTGTCAGGACAAGCCGCCAGGGGGCACCTTCTCGGGTCTGGGAGCGTTGGCTAGGTGGCCGTGGGAAGCCAACATCTGCCCAGCAGGTGCCCCTACTCAGAGCAAACAGAGGACCTGGAGCCCTGGGGCCTTGAAGATAAGGCCGGGCAGGATATATCTGGCGCGAGGAGCGCCCAGGAGCAGCAGTGCACAGGGTTCTGGGGACAGCGGCACTGGACGCGCCCAGAGGGCGGGGGCTTCGGAGCGCGGCTATGGACCTTGTGGGGGCAGCAGGTGAGCGCTCACCCTCCTGAGGCCCTGATGACACCCCTCGAGAATCAAGAAAGACTCCCATTGTACAGATGGGAAAAGTGAGGCTCAAGAAGGCGGCTCGCTGAGCTACAAAAGAACCTGCGAGTCCTGACTCCCCTTCTCCCTCTGAGCTGCCTGGCAACCTGGCGCATAGGAACCACTGAGCCTCTTGTCCTTCCATTCACTCCCTCTGCTCCCTGCCTTCCCACCCCCACCCCTCCGCCCCATGCTAAAGCTGCCTTAGCCATTTCTCTGTTGCTGTCTCATGGCAGAGGGGGCCAGCCGCCCCTAACCCAACCGCAGCCCCGCCCCTCCCCCCAATTCCGTGAATGAGCCTATTCTGAGTAAGGTCGGGTGCCTGCCGCTCACTCTAGGCGGCCTTCCGGTCCCGGATCTTCTCCGCCTTCGCCTTTCGGGCCTGGTAGAGGAACAAAAATCCCTCTGGCAGAGTCCATCGTGGGAGGGTGACTAAGCCAGATGTGCCAGCTGCTGGAGGTGGGAGGGTGCAGAATGCTTTCTCTAGCTTGGGCCATAGCCGAGGCCAGGACCCTTCGGGAGTATGTGGGTAAAGACACAGGGGGCCTTTGCCATCTCCCACCCTTTCCCACCTGCAGAAGCCTCTGGGCCCCCAAATCTTGATTAAGGTCCATCTTATCCTGCTCTTTGCCTGAGCCAACATCTCCTCTGGCACCCCAGCTCTACCCCAGAAACTCTAGAAAATGAAAATAGCAGCTGCCTCAAAGTCCATCACCTTTCCAACCCCTTCATTCTACAGAGGAAGAAACCAGGTCCAGAGAGGGTAGTGTCTCACTCAAGGACACACAGCAACGTGGTGACAAGGCAGATGCTAGAACCCAGAGCTCCTCTGAGGGGCTAACTAACCCCTGCGTTTAAATGAAAGATCTGTAAATGCCCATAGGGTGGCGAAAGTGGTTCGGAAGGGGGGAAATTCTGTGAATAATTCCTCAAGGCTTGGCTGAAGAGTCAATACCTTGAGGACGTTCCTGGGGCTTCTTGGAGGGAGGCAATTAGGGAAAATATTCCCTCCCCATTTGAGTGGCTTTGCTGCTGGGGGCTCAATTTGGAAAGGACACCACAGAAGTAGAGAAGGGCACGGCAGGTCAGAAGCGGCCCCCCTAGGCGGTGCAGCGCGGTTAAGTACCGGCGCCTGGTCTGGCTGGCCGTCTGCTCCCCCGCAGACCCCTCAGCGCCCCCAGGCCCTTTGACTCACCTGAGCCTGCTGGACAACTCAGAGGCGCGGCCGCTGAGCGGAGCCGACGGGCGGAGCCTCCCGGGCAGTTGGAGCAGGTAACGGCGCGGGCAGCGTGCCCGAAGTGGGGACTGCCAGGCAGCTGGAGCGAGCGGAGGCGGCGGCCGCATTTAACCCAGCCCGGCGTGTGGGGAGGGGGAGCTCCGGCTGCGACCCCTCCCACTGGCAGGGCGATCCCCCTTCCTCTGTGTCCCGGGGCGGGGCCAGAGCGGCGCCCCCTGCTCCCGCTACCCTGGGGAGCCGCAGAGGCGGGGGGCGGGGCCGGAATTTGGTAGAGCGGGTGGCTGGGCGGCTACCCTCTCCGCAGCCGGAATGCGTTGGAGGCCTCCGAGCCACTTTCCCGAGGAGAGCCCCAAGGGGCGGAGCGGACCTGGCTGGGCCCCGGCTGCCGGGCCCCGGCTGCCGGGCCCCGCTGCCCAGGACGCAGCCCGCCTCTTGCGCTCCGATGCCCCCTCCAGGAGTGAGGAGAGACCGTGGACACTGGTCCTGCCAAGAGGGTGGAGGATTCAGGACGGACAGGGTTCATGGCTCTCCCCGTCCCCACCTGGTGGTCCCTTAAATCTCTGTCATCGCGGACTCCTTTACATGTTCCCCGCAGTTGCTTAAGTCTTAGGCCCATTTGCCTTCATCCACCAAAACCCCCAGGCTGAGAAGCCACCAGGCCCCTAGGCTCTGACTGGCCCACTCCCCAGAGTCGATGGAGGCCTTGTGATCAAGAGGAGCAAAGCTGAGGCGGTAACAGGCCCCTTCTCTTGGGAGAAAGTGAAGAAGGAATATTGCTTTGATCCCAGAAAAATTCAAATGTTTTCCCCAAGATCCATGGGATGCGGTTTGGGGGCCCTTCCATGTTTGCAGGTAACTACAGGCAGGCAAGAGAGCACGCTGGTCCGGGGTTCTAGCAAAGGCTCTTCGCCCTTGACATCAAGACTTCACTGGGGTGGGTCCCCTTAGGGTTCAGGGAAGCTAGTGCCGTCACATACTCTGCCTCTTTTACAAGGCCAGCACAAGTGCGGCCTTTGTGCCACTGGGCCTCTCCCCAATCCTCCAGGCTGCCATGGGCATGGAGCCAGACTTGCGGAGTGGTGCTTGGGTGGTCCCGATGGGCTTGGTGCAGGCCTCATTGAGCACGGCGCAGCCCAAATATTTAGCCCACGACTTGCACGCCTCCTTTCCCTTGCCTGACACTTCCCCGCCTTGACTGGGAGTGGGCAGCACTAGAACTTCATTTCATTCAACCTGCGCGTTCTGGGACCCTGAAGCTCCCGGCTCCGTGCCTCCCAGGTCATCCCCTGAGCGCGCCACAGTCCTAAGGGAAGACGTACGCCGGTGCCTGCAGCAGCAGTGCGGGCAGACCGTGCGGATCCTTCACGCCAAGGTGGCCCAGAAATCATACGGAAATGAGAAGCGGTAGGTGCCTCAGTAGCCCCTCCCAGGCCCTCGAGGCCTTCAGCCTTATGCCCCTCCCCCCGCACCGCCATTTAGTGTCTTTTAGAACCTGGGGAGGGCTGGGGGCTCAGCTATTGGCCGATCAGGGGCCTTTTCCTTCCGTCACTACTAGTCCCCACTTTGATCTTAGCAGAACCTTCCTGGGAATCTACAGTCCCCGTTCATTTACTCACTCACCTATTCATTCATACTTTCATTCAATCACTACTAACTGAGTGCTTATCCTGTGCCAGGCTCTCTGGGCATCTCCGGGCACTAGGCATACAGCTGAATAACACAGACACAGTCCCTGTTCTCATGTCATCTCCACTCCAGTGTGAAAAGAGACAGACAATAAAGTCCTCACGTATCAGTGAACGAGATACTTCCAGATTGTGATGAGAGTGGTGCAATGTGACAGAAACCGAAGGAGAGGGTACTTTAGCTAGAAAGGTCAAAGTGACATCTGAACTGAGACCTGAGTGTGAAAATGGAGCGAGGCAGGAGGAAATCTGGGGAAAGGGTCTCCCAATTAGGAGGAACAGAAAATGCACAGATGTTGAGGCTGTACCAACTCCGCCTGCGTGAGGTAGGAAAGAAGTTAGAGTGGCTGGAATTAGAGAAGGGAAAGGGGTTCTAGGAAATAAAGTCTGAGAGGTAGGCAGGGGCCAGATCATGTGAGGACTTTGACTTTAAACCATTGGAGAATTTTAAGAGGATGAGTAACATGATTGACTCATGCCTTTAAAAATAAAAAAAAGGCAATCTGGCTGCTGGGTGGGGAAACAAGTTGAAGGTGGAGGAGTGGAAGCAGGAGTTGGAAAGCTGATGCGGTGTTTCTGATAGAGTGAAGGCAGGTGGGACGAAGGTGGAAGGTGTAAGAAGCCAGGGGGTTTTGGATATGTTTTGAAGGTGTATGGATAGGACTTACTGATGGGTTGAATGACGGAGTAATAAAATAAGTTTCAGATGTTAATGGAATTCACAGTCATGGAGAAGCCTGGGGAAGGTGGTGAGAGGCGTGAATCAAGGATTTTTTCCGGTTTCTGCTACCTTTGAGTTGCCTGCAAGACAGCCGAGTGGAGATGATACACGAGTCCAGCACTTATATGTCTCCACAGGTTCTTCTGCCCCCCGCCCTGTGTCTACCTCACAGGTCCCGGCTGGAGGGTGAAGCCAGTGCAGGGCCAAGGTGAGGGAGGACTCCAGGGCTGTGGTCGCCTCCTTCGGTAGGGATACGATGCAGAAGGACCTGGGAGCGGGGCGGTTCGCAGGCTCGGTCTCGCCGCGCCCTCTGGCGGCGAAAACAAGGCTTGCCTGGCACCGGAGTCCGCCCCAAGTCCTTCCAGCGCGCCCTCGCCTCCCTTTCCATCAGGGGAGACGGGGTCCACGGTCTGCGGTTACATGGGACTGGACGGCGCATCTGGCAGCGCCGCCGAGACGCAGAAGTTAAATTTCGAGGAGCAGCCGGACTCCAGGGTGAGAGTGCATGGGAGGAGGTCCTATTCCTGCTCCCATCCTTGCCTCTCCTCTCGGGAGGAGGGCTCATTTACTCCCGTGCAGAAGCCGAGAGATAGGTATGGAGGCTGGGAGACCGGGATTCTGCATGGAGGGTGCGATCGAGAGCTCGGATCGTGCCGCTCACGTCACGTCCGACGGGGCGAACCTCACATAACGAGGGGAGGTCGGTTCATCCCGTAGAGGAGGCCTGAGACCAGCCGGCCTTATCCCCGCGAACTCCGTAGGAATTCGGTTGCGCCAAGACCCTATACATCTCAGATGCAGACAAAAGGAAGCATTTCCGGCTGGTGCTGCGGCTTGTGCTACGAGGAGGCCGGGAGCTGGGCACCTTCCACAGCCGCCTTATCAAGGTCATCTCGAAGCCCTCTCAGAAGAAGCAGTCGCTGAAAAACACCGACCGTGAGCAGAGCAGGGCCTGAGTTCAGGGCAGGGTGGGGAGGTGTAGTCGAGTTTGGAACCCCTGGGTTTGGAAGGGAGATAGGCCTGGATTATAGGAGTGGGGTCGGAGTGGGTGAGGGGGAGCCTGGGCTGAAAGGGGCGGGGTCTGGATGAGCTGGTGCGCCGTAGGTCTAGGAATGAAAAGTTAAAGAAGCAAGGGCGGAGGAAAGGAGGCAGAAAGCAGACTTGGGAGCCCCTCAAACGGCCGGCAGGTGCTGAAGTAAAGACAGGTTCAAAGTGACAATTAAAAGGCAGAGGAAATTCAGGGCCTGCTCTGTGCCTGGCTCTGGGCTGAGTGCTGGATCGCTATGAAGCAAGGGCAAGTGTCCGCTCTGGAGGAACGCACGGTCTAGGGGAGGGGGACACGCACAGCAGATCAAAGAGACAGTTTGAGATAAGTGTCCCGGGTGCCAAGTGACAAATCCCAGGGCTGGGGGCTTTGAGAATATGAGAGAGAAAACAATGCCTGAATAACAATGACACCACCACGACTTCTCGCGCTGGGAGGTTTGAGGTAGGGTTCGGAGAAGGGAGAGGGGGCTTTCCAGGCGCACACTTACATGCATCACACTATTTGATGCTCACTGTGTCCCTGTGAGGCAGGTACTATCATTGTTCCTATGTCGTAGATGAGAAAAATGAGGTTTGGAACATTCATCCATTCATTTGAGAAATATTTGAGCCTATCATATTCCAGGTGACTTGCCTAAGATTGCCCAACTAGGAAATGGCCCAGCCAGGATTTCGACTGGCGTCACTGTAACTCTGGAGCCCAGCTCCTACCCCTACACCATACTTAGTTTCTGTCTGTTAAAAATCTGAGAATGTCTCAGATCCGGGCAGTGCTGTGGCTGGCCCTTGGTATCGGGAAGGGACCAGAGAGGAGTAAGTGGTATAGTGTGGTGGGTGCGATGCGGATCTTGGAACCAGGCAGCCTGGCTTTGAATCTGGCTCTGCCCTTCGCTAGTCATGTGATTTTCAGCAAGTTGACCTTTTAAATAGAGATATTATTTACTTCAGAGGGTTGTTGAGAGACTCAAATGAGCTAATACTTATAAAGCATTTAAAACAGTACCTGACACATGAGAAAGGTTAGTCATTATTCAATGGAACTTGGGCTAAGTATAACTTGAACACAGTATGCCTAGCACTGTGAGGGGAGAGAGGGAGATGACCCAGAGCTCCCTCGCCAGGGGGTCAAAGTCCAATCAGAAAACAAAACTGTGGCTCTGTGTATGTGATAGGCTGGAAGAGATCAGAGTCATGCCCTAGAGACATTGTACTGCTATTTCACACCATATGGCCTCTGCTTATGCAGCCTCCTGTGCAACTCCTATCTACTTCATGCTCCCCAGCTGAGTGTATAACCTCCTCCAGGAAGCCCTCCTTAGCCCGGCCCACACCACATCATCCTGAACTTTTATTTTTATGTTCCTATCTCCGCTCTAAGACTGCAATTTCCTCCAGAGCAAAACTGGATCTAATTCACCCTTTGGTGCCCAGTACCCAGCATGGTGCCTGCCACAAAGTAGTCACTTAGTGAATACTTGATAAAATTCTGTTTATTGCACTACAGGATGCCCAGGCAGTCAAAGGGAACAGGCAAACATGCAGGAGTAGGACCAGGGCAGGTTTGAGATAAATAACTGTGAAATATGAATAGCAAGTGTATCTGGGCCAGTGGCCAATGAGCCAGACTGGCACAGGGGACAGCGCTTCAGATATGTCTGGCAAATCCCAGGGACCAAGATGGGCCAGGGCACTGATTCCACCTCCCCTCACAGTGTGCATATCCTCGGGCTCCAAGGTCTCCCTCTTCAACCGCCTGCGCTCCCAGACGGTCTCCACGCGCTACCTCTCTGTGGAGGACGGGGCCTTCGTGGCCAGCGCACGCCAGTGGGCTGCCTTCACTCTCCACCTGGGTAATTGAGGCAGCGGATCAGGGCTGGGCACTTCACATGCATTAGCTTATTTAATCTTCACAGCAACTGCTTAAGGAAGGTAGACTCTGCCCTTGGAACTGAGGCTTTGAAACACAAAAAGACTTGCCAAAGTTCCTAGTGCGTGGGTGGGTGGCTGATCCAAGCTCTTCTGACTCATGTCCAGCCCATTTCCTCACCTCAGCCCCCACGCCAGGGGGCAGACATTTTCAAGGATGACCCCTCCAGGATAAGAACTTTCAGGCTTAACTGCCTCCCTATGTGCCAACGCCACCCACAAGATTCATGTGTGATGTGGGGTGGAACCAGAGGCAAGAAAGGCAGGGTTTGGGGCAGAAACTTGGGGCCTCCTGAAACTCTCCTTTCTTGTTCCTCCCTTCCTTTCATCCCCAGCTGATGACCACTGTTCTCAGGGAGACTTCCCACCTCGAGAGGGCTACATCCGCTATGGCTCCCTGGTGCAGCTCGTCTGCACCGTCACGGGCATCACACTACCTCCTATGGTATGAGAAGGGAGCCCTCCCCCCCCTCCCAGATCCATGCAGAAGGTATGACCCACATGGGCAGGGCTGGAGGGTGAGGGCGCAAAGCATGATGACATCTATTCAATTCTCAGCCAAGACACTCAGTGCTTTGTGGAGCTGGATGGAGGTAAAGGGCTGGCATGGCTATTGGAGTAGCAAAAAGCGGACTGGGAAGGTGGCCTCTGAGCAGCCAGGCGCCTTGCTGCCCCACTTCCTGCCACCCTTCTGTTGTAGATCATCCGCAAAGTAACCAAACAGTGTGCTCTCCTCGACGTAGACGAGCCCATCTCCCAACTGCACAAGTGTGCCTTTCAGTTTCCAGGTGGTCCTTCCGGAGGCGGTGGCACCTACTTATGTCTCGCCACAGAGAAGGTGGTGCAGTTCCAGGTGAGAAGCAGGGCATATCAACACCAAGCATCCTAGAAAGTCAGAACCCAGAGAACCATAGTCTGTAAGACCATCATCATCATAATGGCTGCTCCTTACTGAGCCATACTGCCTCCCATGGAATGGTAGAATCATAGATAATTAGGACAGAATCAGAGAATGGAGGGAAAATAGCAATAATATCATTGAGCAATACTCCTTCCCAAAGAATATTAGAGTCATAGAATATTAGGATGTGAAATGGTAGAATGTAAATACATAATGAGTAATAGTACTGAGGATTATTGAGCAAAGACTATTAAAATCATAAAATGTTGAGACAGAAATGTAGAATGTGAAAGATTATTATTATTATTAAGCAATACTACTCCCCAAAGAAAATTATCATAGAATGTTGACAGAGAATCTCAAAATATGTAGAAAATAACATTATTGAGCAATATTCCTCCCAAAGAATTTTAAAATTGTAGAATGTTAAGGCATAGAATTGCACAGTGTCAACAAACAGAATTCTAGAATCCTAAGAAATAGAAACCAGCTCGTCCAGCGAACTTATTTAACTCCGAGGGAACTGAAGGGTCTTGTCCAAGCTGACAGGGCAGGTAAACCGCAGAGCCGGGGACTGGAACCCGGAAGGCGTAAGCCCAGGCACCATGCGGGGTCCCCCACGCTGGTGGCCACCCTCAGAAGCTTCTGCCCCGTCCCCTCCGATCTCCTCTCAGGCCTCCCCCTGCCCTAAGGAGGCGAACAGGGCGCTGCTCAACGACAGCTCTTGCTGGACCATTATCGGGACGGAGTCGGTGGAATTCTCCTTCAGCACCAGCCTGGCGTGTACCCGGGAGCCGGTCACTCCGGTGCCCCTCATCCGCACCCTCGAGGTGAATCCGGGCGCTGGGGGGCGCTGGCGGGCTGGGCTGGCGAAGGAGAGCAGCAGGGCCTTGGCCACTCCTTTCCCCACACGACCTGGTCTCACCCTCCGCCAGCTGAGTGGCGGGGGCGACGTGGCCACGCTGGAGCTTCACGGAGAGAACTTCCACGCGGAGCTCAAGGTGTGGTTCGGGGACGTGGAGGCCGAAACCATGTACAGGTACGGAGGTGGGGCCTCCTTTAGGCCCCGGGGCAGTGGACGAGGGGCGCGCCTGTCATTAGCTCTAAGTGATGTCACTGCAGCCCTCACCCCCGTGCCCCACCCCTAGGAGCCCGCGGTCCCTGGTGTGCGTGGTGCCCGACGTGGCCACCTTCAGCAGCGACTGGCGCTGGCTGCGCACGCCCATCACGGTGGCGGTGAGCCTGGTGCGCGCCGACGGCCTCTTCTACCCCAGCGCGTTCTCCTTCACCTACACCCCGGAATACAGCGCGCGTCCGGGCCCCTCGGGCGTCGCGGAGCCCGCCACCGACCCCGACGCCGACGCCGACGCCGACACGCTCCTCGAAAGCATCCACCACGAGTTCACGCGCACCAACTTCCACCTCTTCATCCAGACTTAGGCGCGCCCAGGCCCGTCCCCATGCCGGTTTTCTGGGGTCCTAGGCTCTGTCCTCTGCATCCTTTGCTGCGGAAGAGAAGGCCAACGTTTCAGCAGCAGAAGGCTCTCGCCATAGAAACTCGGCCCTGCTGTTCTTACATAGGTCACTCGCTCCTCCTTTGACATCTAGGAAGACACCACCCGAGTGGTGCATTCTTTGCGTCCAGGCACGAGGGCGGCTCTCCCTGCCTTTGTCTCTGTTCGATCTCTAAATCCATCTCTGTCTCTCTCCCTCAGGAACTTTGTCGATCTCTAGTTGTGTGTCCCTATTCCTCCATCTTTGTCTCTCTTTCTGTGTGTGTGTCTCACAGACGGTTTCACACTCTGAGGAGCCAAGCCAGGAAGCTGTTTTCTCTTCTTTCCTCTTGAAAAGAAAACACATAGTTTCACACACCCAGACATGGCCTGCAAGCCCAGGATCTGCAGATCCTGACCGGAGTACTGAGTCTTAACCTCAAGCACAAGTCCGGCCTGGAGCACTGAGTTCCGCCTGGAGCACCACGTCTCTCCTAGGGCACGAGGTCTCACCTGAAGCATGGGGCTCACTGCAACACCAAGTCCTACCTGGAGCACCAGGTCCTGCATGGAGCACTGAGTTCCACCCTGAAACACAAAGACCTGCCCCTCTTGGTACTCCCTATGGCTGGAGCCAGGCATAGCACCCTGGCCTATGTTTGCTCTCTGGCTCACAGCTTTGGTGGCTGGGCAGGTGCCTGGGTCAGTGGGTAAGTCCTGCCATCTTAACTGTCCACTCGGGTACTTTATTCACATATCCAGTAGGATGCAGTTCTGAGGATCAGGGATCCCTCTGCTGTGCTAGCAGCACCCCAATCTAAGGCAGAGTCTGATCTGTATGACCCACCTGCCCAAGAGGGAGGGGCCCAGTACTTCCCCACCTTCACTCACAGAGAGAGGAAGGAACCACAGTTTGATGGAACAGAGAGCCTATCTTTTTGATCTTTTATAGAGAAGGAATGGGGTTCAGAAGCAGCTGGCATCTCTGACCCCTGTCCCTGACCCCTGCCTCTACCCTGGGCTCTTGTGATAAGTTACCTTACTAGCTATCCCCCTACCCCAAGCAAAGATGCACCCCGGGCCGAGAAGCAAACACAGGACACAGAACGAAACTTTCCTGAGACAACTCCAGGCAGAACTCTTGGGATCAACTGAGCAATAACCCAGTTGAGAGAGGACCTTCTCTGCATGGGGCCTGGGGACCAAGTCACAGGCCACCCCTACCCAGCCTTTCCACCTTCTGCCTGGTCTGTGTTCTACAGAGAAGCAGAAGAACCAAGCAGGATCCTAGCTCCGGCCGCTGGAACCAGGGACAGAGATATCACGGGTGACAGCTACCTGTCCCAGCTGCTGGTGGTGCCAAATGGGGAGAACTGGTCTGAAATGTGGGTTCAGGGCTCTCACTCCCCGCCCCCCAGGCCCTTCCTTCAACTCTAAGAAGTTCATTTCATGCAAAACTCCTCCCCCAGAACATGGAAAGCCCCGTGAGAAAAAAAGATGCTGAAGTTTCCCAAGGGGTTTGCCCTCCAGACTCCCTAAAGTCTCCATCAGCAGTCTGACCCCACCATGATGGGGAAGAAGCAGCTTGTTCAAAGCCTCTCATGGTCTCTGAGAGTGAATCCTGGTGGAGGAATGCAGGGCACAAGTTGCATGGGATACGTCCTCCATGTGAGCAAACGCCTCAGGAGAGCTCAAGGTCATTGCCTGTGATGATGTTGAAGCAGGAAACCACCCAGAAGAAGATTAAGTGGAGTTTCACAGTGCATTACCCAGGAAGTTGGGGCTCAAGGGCCCTTCCTGCCCTGCCCTCAAGGACTTCCTTTGCCACTCCACAAGGCAGGAGTGTTGGAAGCCAAGAACCTAGGTTGACCTGAAAACCCAGGTTCAGCCGTGTAGCTCTGTCTTCTCTCTGCACTTTTGCCTTGGATCAAAGGACTTTATGTACGTATCAAATGTGACCTCTAGACAGTGAACTTCAGGTGGAAAAGAGCTCACTGCTGCATGCCCTGGAGGGTTCAGGACACTGCCTCGAACTTTGAGTTGAGGCTCAATAAATACCAAATTGCCTTGGCAGACACTTGGAAATTGCAAGTGCAAAGTGAAACCAGCAGATGGCACAGTTTCCTTCCCAAGAATCGAGTTTTGTTTATCTTGAAACTGTTAGCGTCCAGAAAAGACAAGTTTAACTTTCAAGCTCTCGGGATCGGAATCTCCCAGGGTTGAGAATCATCGCCTTCGTCCATATTTCCTCCTCATTTTACAGATAGGGAAACTGAGACTCTGAGAGAGAAGACCCACGAAGCTCTGAGAGCAAGTCGATTGCAGAGCCTGATTTGAATCCTATACTCAGGATACTAAGTGTGTGGCTCTGAGGTTCTTTTAATTCTCTACCTAGTAGCCTTTAATACTCTTTAATTTGCTTTTAGGTGTAGGTAGAGTGTGTGTGTTACAGGGGTGGGGAGTGGGGGATAGGGCACATTGTAAAATCTAACAAAATCTCTGTTCCAAAGTCTCCCAGTTTACCAGTTCTCATGCTGCTTGATGTTCCACTACGAGCAATCTAATCTTCTGGTTTAAGCATGGGCCTCTGAGTTTATCTCCCTCTCTATCTGTCTCTGTGTCTGTCTCTGTCTCTCTCTCTCTCTCTCTCCCTCTCTGTCTCTCCCCCGCCCCCTGTTTCTTTTAAATTGGGTTTTCTCAAAGAGAAACTCATAACCACAGTGTGGGTAAAATTCTCAGACACCTTCCTCCCTTGGGAGGATAAGGGCTGCTCAAGGCCTAGACTGTGAAGATGGTGAGAGAAAGAGGAAGTGGCTTTGAGAGGAGCAGAACCAATAACACATTATCTAATAAGTTTTGCAAGGGTCAGTCCTGACCATACTCACCAATAAAGTCCCCCTAGTCAGGTTTGGTTTCGTTCCAGACCTCAAGGGACAAAGGCAGGCGGAGCAGCTGTGGTGAAGTGGTAAACACCTGTTGTAGCTGGCTGCTGGCCACTTGGAAGGGAGTGGAGGAGGGAGTGGGGATGGGAGAGGGAGGCAAAGCCTCCTGACCAAGTTCTTTATGAACTCACTTTGGTGTTGAAGCATTGAAGTGTGGCCCACTCTGCCAAACTCATTCCCAAGTTACTATCTGATTCAGTATATCCTCCCCGCCCCGCCAGCTGGGGTCTATAAGTGCACCATTAGCACCCCACCCTGGGGAGAAGTGTCCTGGGCGTGGCTGGTTTTGTCCCGGCATATACATATATTTCTGCTCATACTAATTCCTCATATGTATTTTCAGAGGAGTCACCTTAAAATGAAGAAATGTAGATCTCATGGTGACTTTTCAGACAACAGCCGTCTCAGAGTCAAAGCAGTATACCCTAATAGGTGAGATTGACAAGTTCAAAATCACTTAACCTCTCTGTGCCTCAGTTTCCTCTTCTATAAATGGGGATAATTGTATTTGTTTCATAGGATGTCATGAGGAATAAAATAATTAATATATGTAAAGCACTTTCAACACGGCCTGGCCCGTGGTAACCACTTTATATGGGCTAACTGCTGTCGTTGCTACTCCAGAAGCACTTTTAGAGATAATCTAAATACTCCAGTCTCTCTCCACCTAACAGATGGAGAAATCGATGGTCCAGGGGGGTGGTAATGACCTTCCTATGTTAGTTTTCTCTGTTGTGTAACAAGTTACCACAAATGTAGTGGGTTAAATCAACATGCGTTTATTGTCCCAGTCTCCTGTGCTATAATCAAGCCAGGGCTTCAGTCTCTTTGAGGCACAGGGTCCTCTTCCAAGCTCACAGGGTGGTGGGTAAAATTCATTTCTTTGTAGCTGTAAAACTCAAGGTCAACAAGAGAGCATCATTCCTATCGGGACAGTACCAGACCCTCTTCTAAGGGCTTCCGACTGATTCAGTCTGGCCCACCCCGGATAATCTCCCTTTTCGCTAACTCAAAAATCGATTCATTTGGGACCTTAAGTACATCTGCAAAATACCTTCACCTTTGCTATCTAATGGAACCTAATTGTAGACACCAAGGGGCAGAAATCTTGGGGGCCATTTTAGAATTCTGCCTATCTCCAAAACTCTGAACAGGGGTTCATTTATCTGGAGAGCTAGCTCTGGGTAGAACTTGGAGTAAAATCATTTCTGAGAATTGAGCAGGGATGCAAAGTGGGTTTTGGACAACACTGGGCCATTTTTGTTTATGATCCTGCCCATCTTCTGAGGCAGCAGAACTGCCCACTGCACGGGGCGATTCCTTCACGGGGTGTGGGAGAACCAAATAGATGTTCCCTTGCCAATAATTTGCTATGCAGTCTTGTGCCCTGCCCTTCTGTAGTCCCCTCTTGCAAGGCTGATCTGTGGGACCAATAGGATATTGCAGAAATGACAGCGTGTGACTTCCACTGTCTCCATTGGATCACTCTATGGGAAAAGCCAGATGCTATCTTGAGGACACTCAAACAGCCCCATGGGGTCTAAATAGTATGGAACTGAGGTCTCCTGCCAACAGCCAGCACCAGCTTGCCAGACGTGCAAGTGAGCCCCCCAGTGAAGGGGGCTTTGGGTGACATAAACCTTCTAAGATTGGCAGTTTGGTTACGAGCAGACTCTAGAACTCACCTGCCTGGGTTCAAATCCTGCCTCTGTCCTTGGTAGCTGTATCAATTAGGGCAAGTTATTTAACGTCTTAGCTGCAGTTTCCCCATCTGTAAAATAGGGATGCTAACAGCACCCACTCTGTGATTATCGTAACAATTAAACGGGTCCATGTGTAAAACAGAATGGGTTCCTGGCACACGCGTGTGACATGGGGGTTTGCTTCCACTACCAGTTCCTCTTCCCATCTTCTCCCCAACCCTAGGGAAGCACTGAGCCAACATGGCACCAAGGAAAGACCATGAAAATCCAGAGCCCTGGGATTAAGGTTTTAATTTGCACAGACAAGCTAAGGGCAGAGGGTCCCTTGATCTAAAGGATCTTACCCACTTACCAGGGTTACAAAGATTGACACATTTAGAGTCTGCCAACTACAGTGCCTGCTGAGGCCAAGCAGGTGACATGAGAGAAGCTAGTGGAAGGGGACTGGCGAGGCCGAGGACCACGTCCAGATGGGCTCCAGCTGTCAGCAACTGCCAACTGCCGCCCTGCACCCTGAGAGCTGTCAAACCTTATTTTCCCTAAGACAAGCAAGGAATCTGGATTTTTATGGGAGATGATCTCATTTTTATAGGTGGTGACTAATCCAAGGACTTTCGTGTTTGTTTTGTAAACACATATGACTGGCCTAGGTAGGTGAGACACAACTCACAGGCCACACGCCCCACAAGGCCACACGTGCCTGCTCTAACTTTCTTCCCCTCCAGGTCCTTTCCTGACTCCTTATATTTCTGTCCCTGAGTGTCTGGCACCCCAAAGGGCATTCAGTCAGGGCAGTTATCCCAGGCTCCATCGATATCAAGGGAGGGACAAGAGCCCAGAAAAGTTGACTTCTTATGAACTTAAAAATCACAGAGGCAGGTGATCTAGAAAGTACCAAGTTTTATTACCTTTTTATCAAAAATCAGTAACAGACAACAATGTGAGTGCTCACTCCCAACACAGCCAGAGGAAAGGACACGGGGGTGGGGTTTGGTAGAGAAAAGGACCCAGCCAGCTGGGAATCCTGGGGTATGGGGGTGAAGGGTGTGGGAAGCAAGACTGATTCCCCTGAACCCCAGACAGTGGGGTCAGAAGATGCAGCCTGCACAGGGCTAAGCCACCAGGCCTCTCCTCTCTGGAGAGGGAAGGTCAGATAACAGGCTCTAGAGCTTGGGCCTCATCATCTCTCCCCAACCCCACCCCACATCGCCCAGGGTGACGAAGGTCATCCCAGCAAAGCTGGGGCTGTGACTCGCTAAGCCAGTTTAGTTCTCTAGCAGTGTTGTCCAATAGATGGAAATGGTCTCTCCCTGCCTGCTCGCTACAGCAGCCACTAGCCACACGTGGCAACTGAGCACTTGAAATGTGGTTAGTGTAACTGAGAAATGGATTTGTAATTTTATATCGTTTTAATTGATTTAAATAGCTACATGTGGCCAGTGGTTACTGTATTGGCTAGTGCAGCGCTTCAATTTTCTCTTAAATTTGGAGAAATGAAGGAATACCAGCTGGACTCAAAGCAGAAGCTAGAAAGAAGGTAGAACTGGTCTACTCCGAACTATTCTAGCCTAATGAGAAGAAGGCACCAGGAATGGGGCAAGAGAAAGAGGCAAAAACCCCACTCAGCCACATAAAAATTCACTCACTCAACCAACCAGCCAAGTTCAAATTGGAAATATCACACTTATCTCCTGAAAAAATATATTTATCTATTTTTCTAGAACCTTGAAAGAATAATAATATATTACAAGAAAGGAGACACAAATATCCCACCATCCCTTACATTGCATTTTGGGATCTGCTAGAAAACTATGTCTCGGCAAGCCAAGTTTAAATTGGAAATATCACACTTATCTCCTGAAAAAATATATTTATCTATTTTTCTAGAACCTTGAAAGAATAATAATATATTACAAGAAAGGAGACACAAATATCCCACCATCCCTTACATTGCATTTTGGGATCTGCTAGAAAACTATGTCTCGGCAAAAGCTGCTGCTTAGAGGAAGCAGCTTCAGAAAGGGTTGAAGTCACAAAAAGGAGTGTAAAATATACTTTTAAAAATGGGGAGGGGATTTAAAGAAAAGGAGAGAGAGACCCTGTCTGAAGCTATAAATAGTAAAATAAAAAAAAAATTAATAAAAATCGTATCTCTGGTTCTTTTCTCATTTTTGAGAAACAGAAACAAAAAACAGTTCATAAAATACAAACTTAGCAGGTTCTGTGGAAACGTGCAAGAGAGCGGAGGATGCCTCAGCACCTGTGTGCTCTGGCCCAGGCAGAGCCTCTGCACAAAGGAATGAACTGTCAAAAAAGACACCCCGCTCTTCTACGAATTCATTTAATCATATCTCTGGTTCTTTTCTCACTTTTGAGAAACAGAAACAAAAAACAGCTCATAAAATACAAACTTAGCAGGTTCTGTGGAAACGTGCAAGAGAGCGGAGGACGCCTCAGCACCTGTGTGCTCTGGCCCAGGCAGAGCCTCTGCACAAAGGAATGAACTGTCAAAAAAGACACCCCGCTCTTCTACGAATTCATTTCGGTGTGAACTTTCAGCTTCTCTCCCCGCCCTCCTTGCTTCCCCTCCCTCCCCACATAAAAAAGGTTGATCTCCAAAAAAAGTCACTTGAAAGAGCCTAGAATGGCCCAAGATATATACCCACAGAGACTGCTGTAGTGTGGACAGGAGCGCCCCTTGACAGACACATCTTAAGGTGTGGGTGGTTCTAGTTCCTTCTCCCAGTTCCTGGCAGAGGGACCAGCTGTGAAGGGGAGCAGGAGGGAGCGGGGCGCTGGGGACGGACCCCCAGCAGGATTCATAGGACAGCTTCAGAGGGGCTCTGAATGAGGCATGGTCAGTATAGGCTCTAAGCTGGGCCTAGATTCTAAACTGGAAAATGAAGAAATGATCCAATCCTAGACTTGCCTTCGGAAAGGCCAAGTGTAGCCTCATTTTTCTGCTGGAACGATCAAGAAGCGGCAGGCAGGAACAGTAGAAGATGACGTCTCTCCTGACACTTAAGTCGTAGTCAGAGCTGGAGATGCCGACAGTATTAGGTTGCCCTCCCCCTACCTTACTGTTCACCCTCCAAAATCCTTCGGCTTCCCACCCCCCTCACGTCCAAGCCAGTGCCCCTGAGGAAGCTTCAGGCATAGAACTCGTTGGTGGGGGCTTTTTTGTAGATGGGTTTCTTGCCCAGGTCGTAGCTGCCTTCGTCCTTCTTCTTCATGCGGTACACCAGCAGCAGGACCAAAAAAACGGCAAAGAGGATGCCCACGACGCCGCCCACAATCAGAGCTGAAAGGAAGAGAGGGGACAGTGAGGTGAGAGCTGCTCCTCGGGACCTTGGGTGCCCTCCCTCAGCCACCTGGTCAATTCTCTTACGGCTTCACCACTGCCGCCGCCTGTGCCCAGCATGCTGATGGCTTATTTGATCCTCAAGACCTCACTCTTGAGAAGGGGGCCATCACCAGAAGTCACTAAAGACCACAGGGCCAGAGCGGCAAAGCCACCATTCTAACCCACATCTGCCTGAGTCCAAAGCCAGGCTCTTTCCCAGCAGCAGGCCAATTCCCCAGCAGCAGCTTGGCCCTAACTGAGCCGGAAGCCAGAAATATCCCACGGTCCTCTAGCTGTCCCTGTGTGCACACGAAACCGCGCCAGCCTACACGTCTACAGACAGGTATACAGATCTATCTGCACACAAGTATACCCTGCCATACACGGGTGTAACACACTATCATGTCATACTACTATGTTATAGACTATTACAGGTGGTGGTTTATGACCCTACATATGTAGCTCAGTGGTTAAGGCCTAGCACTCACTCCCATCTCTCCCGCTTAACTGGCTGGGTGACCCTAGGCAAGTTCCTTCATCTAACTCGTTGCAAAATGGAAATAATGAGTACCTTTTTCATACGTTTGTCCTAAGGATCAAATACATTAATCCACTTAAAGTGCTTAGAAGTGCACGGCATATGCTCAATACTCATTAATTGTACACATCTGGGGTTTCTATCCGTGCCCCCAGCACCCTGAATCAGGCCGGCATGACAGTAAGTACTTAAAAAATGACACTCACGGTTTGACTCAGAGAGAAGCACAGCCCAAGGGCACCTGGCCAGTGTCGGGCAGATGTGGGCTTCGAACCCCGATGAGTGTATGTTCTCTGCACTACGCCAGGCGGCCTGAATGGCTCATTCCTGTTTGTTGTGGGGGCAGGGATGTCTCACAGAATCCTTTCTGTGGCAGATTGAGTCTCCTAATTCG
>NW_006442491.1:28904138-28911651 GCF_000325575.1 Pteropus alecto
AATCGGGGCACAAGAGCCAAGTAAGGTTCTTTCTTGGCTAAAACTCTATGCAAAAGCTGTAACAAAGGCCCCCAGGTGATGCCAGGAAAAGCACAGGGGATATCAGGTATCAACCCCATTCTCGTCACCAATCACCTTTCCCTCTGATGACCCCAGCTCCTCTGGTAGGTCTGTGCCGGGACTGCCCACAAGGTCATGGTTCAAGTACAGTCTCAGAAATGGCTGTGGTCCTAAATTCAAATGCCAGGTTTACCATTTCCTGATTTTGTGACTTTGAGTAAATTATTTGGCTTCTCGGGGCCTCAATTTCCTTATCTGTAAAAGTATCAATAACCATACCTGTCTGATAGAATTGTTGTGGGGACTCAAATGAGGGGAGCAATGTGAATCATAAGACAAATAGAAAGGACTAGATAAACCCAATTCTCAGGTGCTGCGTAAAAGGTGGGAATGGAGGGTCCCACCTCAGCTAGCTCAGTTAACCTCCATGAAGGTGTTAGACTTGTGTAATTCTAAACTAGAAGATTCAAATATTAATTGTTAATAATTAACTCCCCAAGTACCAAACCCAGGTGGTGAAAATGCTTGAAAATAAGAGAGAAAGACTTAAGGCGAGTGAATGACTCAGTTCTGTCTCTTGATACCTGACCCAAAGCAAGTGGTTTGCTTTCTCTGGACCATAGTGTCCCCATGTATGACAGTTGTTTTGACTAGATCAGTGGTTTTTTAAAACCACTTTTAAGGTTTTAAGGGGGAAAAATTGTCTTTAAAAATAGAACACTTAGTCAAGCAAAACCTTAATATAAATCCCACATCTGCCAGTTGGAAGTGAAACCGTGGTTGAAGATGGGGGAGGCTTTACCTCTAAAATACTTCTAAATAGTTTGAAACTTATAGAATTAAATGGTCTCTAACGGCCCCTCAGTTTCAACAGCACCCAACACCACCTCATCATGCAGGAAGTAGTGCAGGAAGAGTAAAAACAATGTTGGCTTGTGGGGAGAGGGTATGAGGAGGCCAGGGTAAGGGCTGAGCTGGACCCAAAGTCACCTGGGGTTATACTCCCAGGGAGCCTCACCTGCAAGATGCAGGCAAGATCTTTTATCTGTCCTGATGGAGGCAGGACACAGGGCTCCTTCTCTGTACCTGGAGCCTCCTGGGAGCTACTGGGCCGGCTGGTTACTAGGAGACAGGAGTTACCCAGTTTGGGCCCAGGGTGCCCACTCACTAGGCTGGTCCATCCTTATATCTTTTAGGTTAACACATCAAACTAACAAATCAGAACAGCCCTTTACAGTTTGCCAAGTTATTTCAGATTCTATTTTTCAGGGAGTCGTTATACCAACCCAAGGAGGTATTACCGTACCCGTTTACAGAGGCGGAAACTGAGGCTCATTTCTGCTGAGGTTCAAAAGCTTCTCAGCCATAGTCAGAAGGCTGTTAAGCAGGGGGAAGGGGAAGCCAACCCAATACAAAGGAACCTCTGGGCTTTCAAGGGAGATTTTCAAAGAATGTTAACTTTTAATAATTAACTCCCCAGGTACCAAACCCACGTAGTAAAAATGCTTTGAAAGTAAAGAGGAGGACTTAAAGTGAGTGAATGACTCAGCTTGTCTATTCTTTAGAAGCCTTTGATGTACAGTTCTTCCTTTCTCTCCACCAGGCTGCACACAGTCAGAGCCCCACCCCCCAGGTGTAGTCCTTCAAGGCTGGGACACTCTGAGTGTGGCTGTAAGGAAGGGGCCCCAAGGAGCCGCATGGGCTAAGGTGTCCTTGCCTGCAGCACTGAACACTTCCCCTCTTCGGGGTACCCTGTGAGGAGCAGGGACCTTACCTGCCAGGACCTCTGTTCTCTCAAAGATGTTGCCGGCCTGGGCAGTGCTGGACATGGACACTCTGTTGGACACATCCTCGTTGCCTTCGAGGGATGGCGGAAGCCTCTTGGGGATGACCTCATTCTCCTCTAGTTCCTTGGGTTCGGTGGGGACCCGGCTCCCAGGTTCCGCCCTCTCAGGGATGTGGTTATGCAGGGGCACCTGAATGAGGGAGGACGAGAGGGGACAAAGACTCAGCACGGTTTGGGGAGCAACCCAGGGCAGGGGACAGGGACATTCGGCCAGGCAGGGAATCTGGTTCTGCCATCTTCAGAGGGGGATGGGTGAAGGTGGTCCTGGGGCAAAAATCAGCAACCTCAACAATTACACGGTCAAACCCTTCCCTGCAACCTTTCCAGCAGATCTGTCCCCAAATGAGGACAAATTATGTGACCAAGGGGGACAGGGGAGCAGGTGACCCCACTCACTGCTGCTTGGCGGCTATTCTTAGAGTAACCACTCTGGAGGGAAGTTTGGTAAAGCTGCAGAAGCTGCTTGCCATTTAAGGCAGCAATGTGCCTCTGAGACTCTGTCGGAAGGAGCTAATCAGAGATTTGTATATAAGATTTGTATGTAAGATGCTTGCCATGCCGCTATAATTTCAGAATTTTCCATTAATCAGGGAAATCAGGTGAACTATAATTATGCAGCTTAAAAAATAGGAAAAACACTTAATTATGTGGAGAAATATGACCATTTTAAGTGAAAGATGGCATACATATAACTGTGCATATAATTGATATTTATGTTGGAAAATACCTATAAAAGGACAGAAAAGGGGCTGGAAACATATCTAAGTGTTGACAGTGATTTATCCTTGCAGCGGGGATAGTGTACCAACGACCACAGTGGTGCCTGCCCGGGAAGAGGCCAGGGCCACAATTAAAAGCCTTCTTGCAGAGGGAGGTGAGACCCTCATTTATTCTGCCCCTCTCAACAGGTGTTACAGAGGGGCAGGGGAGAGGCAAAGCATGGAGCTACTTACCAAGGGTTGGATTACTTTGGGGAAAACCTCGGGGTCCTCTGAGTCATCTGTAAATTCAAAAAGGATGTATGAGTGTGAGGTCAGTTTCCCCTTGTAGCCACAGCTGGCGGGAGTCCTAACTTATCAGCAGCTTCCAAATGCTCAACGTCCAGCAAGTCATCCCTACCCCAGCCTCAGTCACCTCATCTGTAAAACAGGGCTCCTAACCCCTGCCCCCCAGGCTCTTTCCCAGGAATGGGGAGCTGGCAGCTGGGCAGGTGCTTTGTCAGCTCCAAACCTTTGCTCAGTAAAGGGTGGATTCAGCAACCGACAGCACTACCGATGAGCTGGTTAGAACTGCAGAATGCCAGGTCCCACTGAACCGGAATCTGCATTTTAACAAGATCTCCAGAGGACTCATTTAAGAAAGCAGGATTCTAGATTGCAATATTAAATATTAGAAATTACAATATCAAAACGTTTACTGAGTGCTTGGGTGGGCACAGAGCTTCAACTTGGTCCAATCACGACACTGATGTACTGTCCTGTTTCCATTTTACAGACTCGGAAACCAAGTCTCTGAGGCCAGAGGTTAGCGGTGTGAACTCAAGACTATGTGACTTCAAAGCTCGAACTTTGAATTATTTCACTGCTCTACGTGTAGGAGGGATGTTTCCTAGTAGCTCTGTCTGGCCCAGAAGCTGAGGCCAGAAAGTCTCAGAAAACCAGGTAAAGCACCAGCCCCAGGTCCAGCCCCAAGAGGCCTGGGCATCTTCACCCATCCCCCTCTGAAGCAGGGGCTTGTTCTTGGTTGGGCACCCACATCTCTGCCCCTGCAGGCCACCATGTCTTTTTCCTTTTCAAAGGAAGAAAAACCCTCTATCGGTTCTCCTCCCCACCCCACCCTACCCTTTAGCAAGGTGCTCAGAAAACCTAGTTACAAACAACTAGCCCAGGAACGGTCTCAGGGATGGAAAGGGCTGATCCATTACTATTGTTTCCTCTTATCTGAGAGGGATGGGGCACTCTAGAAAAATCTCCACAAAAATCCAAGGTGCGGTCACCCTCCTAGGAGAGGCCACAATTTCCTCCAGCCCCATGCCCCAGGCCTGTCCATCATACGCCCCCCACCATCACACCCTCCGTACCCAGATCTCCAGAGCCAGACAGCTCAAAGTCATCGGGTTCCTGATCGGGCCCCGCGACATCCTCGTCGTCTGGTAGGGCTCCGGAAAAGTATCGGCCTTCTAAGAGGTTTTGAGGGTCGATGACCTCGGTCTCTCGGATCTAGGGTGAAAAAAGCAGCCACATCAACCAATAGCCCCCTTAATGGTCTGCAACAGTCCCTGAGCCCCGAAAGGCAGTGAAATGGGTATTCGAGAAGGTAAACTAGGGTGCTAGATAGAGACCAGGCCAGAGCTTGGAGTCCCGGACCCTTCCTGGCCCCTAATTTGCTGTGTGACCTTAGGCAAATCTCTTTTCCATTCTGGGATAATAAAAATAATAAAGGCAGTAAAAATCAGAACATAAATATAGTACTAGGTTCCATTTACTAGGCACTTGCTATGTGCCAGGCCCTGTTCTCAGTAATTCTAAAGGCACGTCATCACCCCGACTGTATAAGTGAGGAAAGTGGGCATTAAAGACATGAAATCGTTTTCTTTTGATGGCACGAATAGCAGATGGAGGAGTGAGAATTCCATGTAGGGCTGCCTGACTTCAGAGCCAGCGTCCCCACCCACACAGGCCGGCCAGAGGATACGCCGTGCCAGGGTTCTGGAATGCCGTTGCTGCTGATTCACTCACAGCAGAGAGGGCTGCTGGCTCTGGTCTTGTCCCCAATGGGACACCTTTCCCAGCTGAGTCAGGCAAAGCTGGGACAGGCAGGGCTGGCTCACCCACACCAAAGGACAGCCTCAGGTCAGGGCGCTGCCCAGCCTGGTGACTCAGAGTGCACGCATAAGCACACTCTTGCGTTCAGCTTTCTAAACATCTCCCACAGATCTAGTCTGCCCCAACACCATGCAGGACACAGAGAGGCACAGTTCCTGCTGGTCACAGCAGAATCTTAGGTCCACCCCACTGAGAAGCTTTCAAAAGGAAAATACCAAAGGTCCAGGGAAGCAAAGAACCTCCCCAAGGTCCTATAGAACCTCAGCTACTCTGCCCTGTGCCCTAGAACTCAGGAGGGTAGGAAGCGTTTGGAATGTCTACCATCCTTTCTCTTAGCTCCTGGGCTGGGGTTCTGTCTGCCTCCTGAATAGCAGCCCTGGGCCAAGCTCATTATTTCACTAATTAATTCAAAATTTTAAGTGTCTACTATTGTCAGAAGTCAGGGTTTCAATTAAGTTCAATACACATCCCTCCCCAACACACTCTCAGAGCCTCTAACTGCAGGGGCTCTGCTCAGGACTACAGAACTACAAAACACCACTACTGGAGAGGTCTTGTGTCATAGGATTTGAGCCCCAAACAGGACAGTGACTTGCCCAAGTTCACACAGTGAATTAGCTACAGAAGTCACAGAGGAAAGAGGCCAGATCTCTGTTTCTGACTGCCCTAGGCTGTCTTTTACCCAGATGAAACCACCAGTGACACAGAGGGGAGCCTGAGATGGAATATCCGTTCCTAAGACAAGGTCACCATCGCAGGAGAGGCCCAGGCGCCTCCTGTACTGCCTCCACTGGCTGCTGGGGAGAGGCGGGTGGAACCTGACTATCAAGCCCTCTTCCACCCCCACGAGGGCATAGGCTGCATTCCCGGAAAGCAGCAGGGTCAGGAGGGGAGGAAGGCAGTGGGCAGGCACCTCCCGGCACAGGCACACACATTCACCGCAGGAGAGGAGACTCTGCCGACAGCCTGGCACACATGGGGGTGGGAGCCAGAAGGGGTTAAGCCCCGGGTAGGGATGACTTCATGACTCCGGAATCGGGAGCTGTTGAGCTGCTGGCATTGGAATACCAGCCCCCGCACACAGTCCCGTGCCTGTGGCTTTGGTTTGGCAGCTCAAGAATAAGGTTCCTCCGTGGTAGCAAAAGCTGCTTATACCTAGAGCAGGGTCCTTGTGCTCCTACCTGTTCTCCTGATGAAAATTTCTCTGGGGCCCGGAACCTGACAGCAGGACTGCCGTGGCTTACTAGCTAAACTAAGCACTTAGCATGAAGTAGGTCCTCCTAGTAGGTCTTTTTTTGCAGAAGTGGAAAGAGGAGGTGGAGGCTCAGAAAGGTCAAATCACTTGCCCAAGTTCACACGGGCAGAAACATGGCCGCACTGGACCAGAACCCAAGCATGGGTCACCTGAATCTTTAACCACATACATATAATATACACATGCACATAGAGTGCCCTGCCTAGCCAGGTAGAAGGAGCCCTGTTCAGTGGAGGTCAAATCAGCCCAAAAAGGAAAGACACCAGACTGGCTGTGGTGAGTCAAAGTTCAAAGTCCTCAAGATAGGGGCTGGGGTCAGATGCCCGGGACTGTTTCAGGCTAAGACCCTCCATCCCCCTTCTTGCCCCAGGAGCCATGGAATGTTGCTTCTTCGTTTGCTTTTCTTTCAGCGTGTGAAAGTGCTAAGGGGTGTTTCAAAACAACCCATGGAATCAGCACACTGATTGGTCGATGGTAACTACCTCTGTTTACACTGGTGAAATAAAGACTAAGAGGAGGCGGGTATGAAGCCAGCAGCAAAACTGTGGCTGAACAAGATTTGTTCACAAGCAGCGCCCTTTGTGGTCACCTGGTCATCCTTAACCCTTCACATTTATACCAGGTTCCTGGAGAGGATAGGCAGTAAAGGTCACACCAGGGATTAGCAGCATGGCCAAGATCAGACCTCGTGAGATGCGTATTTGGGACGTAAAAGGATGGGGGTCCCTAAAGGCCGCATTAGATGAGACTAGGTGCCCTTGTACAGCAAGTCAGGGGAACTGGGAGAAGCTCTGGGAGGTGCGCTGATGGGAAGATGCAGGAAATTAAATTCTTCAGCTCCAGAAGCTCCCTCTCTGCCTCGCTCTGGCCTGACCCCTGAGGACAGGTGAATTCCCAAATAAGCAGGAGCCCTTTAAGACAGGACCACAGTGCAGGAGGTTGTGGGTCTTCATTCCTGAGTGCGTCTGTGTGTGTGTGTGTGGGGGGGGGTGGTTGCCAACAGCCCCCTCTTCCCTCACACTCTTCAGCAAGACCCATTCAGTCTGGGGTGGCTTTGAAGAACCAGGCCACCCAGCAGCCAGGCTCATCCCTGACCAGAGAGGGACCCCACCCTGCTCCTGGCTAAGCATGTGGTCTGTTCTCCTCAGCTCACCCCACCCCTGCCCAGGGAACGTGTATGCACATGCGTGTGCATGCACAGGCACCCTCTCTGTGCCCTCGGGGTCTCCCTGTGTCTTTGTCCTTCTCGCAGATGCACAACAGAAACCACCAGGTGAATAAGGCAGAGGTTCCGGGTCCCACAGACACCGCTGGCGCCGTGAAGGTGGGCACCTGGAGTTGGTGCCTGCAGGCTTAGAGATGCTATCCGTGGAATAGGGGTAGGTGCTATTTTGCTCTAAAGGGACTAATAACACGTGCCAACAGAAGATATCTGAAGCCAGAGTCCAGCGGTCTCATTTTATAACCTAGCAAACAGATTAAAAGATGAGGGGCTTTGCCAAGGTCAACCACGCAGCTGGCAGCAGA
>NW_006442491.1:28914426-28923078 GCF_000325575.1 Pteropus alecto
AAGGCAGAGGTTCCGGGTCCCACAGACACCGCTGGCGCCGTGAAGGTGGGCACCTGGAGTTGGTGCCTGCAGGCTTAGAGATGCTATCCGTGGAATAGGGGTAGGTGCTATTTTGCTCTAAAGGGACTAATAACACGTGCCAACAGAAGATATCTGAAGCCAGAGTCCAGCGGTCTCATTTTATAACCTAGCAAACAGATTAAAAGATGAGGGGCTTTGCCAAGGTCACCCAAGCAGCTGGCAGCAGAGCTGGACTTAGAACCGAGGTCTTGTGGCTCTCAGGCTGGAGTTGTCCTCCCTCCCCTTCAAAGGTTTTGGCTGCTCCAAAGGGTCTCAGCAAATCCGCAGGCAGCAGCTGTCACTCTACCCAGTCCTTAGGCTATAGGCATGAAGCTAGGAAAAGGTCACCAACCCTATCCCAAAGTCCTACAGCTTTAGTCACCCAGGACAAGCATGGGAGCTGGGGCGGCTAGCACAAGTACCCGCTATGTGCCGGGCACCAAGCTGGGTTCTCTACCTGAGCTCATTTTACGGGCACAACAGCTTCGTAAGGTGCTCTACCCCTTTCGCAGGAAAGTTCAGTTGAGTCACTCACCCAGTCACACAGCTAGAAATTGACCGAGCTGTGATTCAATTCGAGGTCTTTCTCGGGACCATGACCTTAGCCACAACGATATGTCTCACTGCCACCCACGCTTCACCTCTCCACCCCAACCCCACAGCCCACACTGCCAGGCCAGGGCTCCAGGGCACCCCTTCCCTTGGCCAGAGAGTCAACAAAGGTGAAAGCGATATGGCTTCAACAAAAGAATAGAAACTTGGCTGGGGCGCCAGGGAGAAGAAGTTCAGGGTCAGGGCCTGGTTAACTATGAACTGCAAGGAAAAGAGGGAAGAGAGCCTGCCCCCACCTGGCTCTTTCCCAGGGGAGGTAGGGTCGGGGACTCTCTTTTCTTAGGAGGACGACTGGACAAGCCAGATTTGGGGAGGAGGTGGGATGGGAAGCGCCCTGGGCTCCGTGACTAAACCCATCAGAGTGATCCAACCTGGCAGATCTCCAGAGCGGGCCATTGAAACAGTCACTGTTCCCCCTCACCCGCCTCTGAAGGGTCAGCTATCCCGCAGAATGAGCAAAATCTGGGGCCCACGATCAGAACTGTGCACCTTGGCAGCAAGGAAGGGTCCACTAGAGCGGTTACTTTAAAAGGCAGATCCACAAGCGAACCACCTCCGGACCCTGTGAGCCTGGGGGCTTAGTTCCCATCTTGAATCTGTGTCTTCTTTTTGTAACCAGAGCTGGTGGCACCTTGCAGGATGAGGAGGACTAAGTGAAAAATGCATCGGTGTGTGCAAGGGACTCAGCATGTGGCCTGGTACACAGCAGGTGCTCAATGAGTAGCAGCTATTATTAAGCCCTACCTGCCTTCCTTCTGAAGGGATTAGTGCTCCAAGGGTCAGAGGGACCTGGGAAAAGACATAGAAGCAGTTCCGCTGCTAGAAAGAAGGTGGTCGGTGGGTGGGGAGGTGCTTGGCAAACCTGGAAGGGACGTACCCTATAATGGATTATCATTTTGCTTCTGAGACCAGATGCTTTTCAACAACCAATCAGGTCCCTTCAGACTCTGCAACAGAAAAAGACCCTGAGATGGGCAGAGGGCCCCCCTAAAGCCACACAGCTTGGAGCACCTGTGCTGAGCACATAGCAGCCGAGGAAAGACCAGTAGTTGAACTTTTCCAAAAGGATCAAACAGCAATGACCAGAGATGCCTGAAATTCTACCTGGGACCTGTATTCCCAGAGTATTTCCTGCTCTGCTTTGGGGACGAAAAAAATAGGTGGAAGGTAAAAAGAAACCACATTCCAATCCATGACCTGGTGATCTGGTGCCCAAAGGGTTAAGCCAGGTCTGGGGTTGAGGAGGGGGGTTGAGTGTTGGCTCTGCCCACTCTGAGGTCAGGTTACTCTGAACACAATCACTCAGCAGAGAAGCCAGGCCTGGCACTGCCAGCAGCCAGCTTTTCACCAACCCTCCCCCGCCCCAGAGCAGCCCATTCCCACAGCAAGGCCTCCAGGATCCTGGGGTGCCAGCTAGGAATGGGGGCAGAGGGTGGGAGCATCTGGAGCCTCTGTAAGTCCCCCCTGCCAAAAGCCGATGTCGCACCCCTGTCACTAACTCCCTGGGTGATCTTGATAGATTCCCTCTCTGGGCCTTGATTTCCCCTCCTGTGAAAGACAGTTCTCAAAAAGACAAGCCTCCCTCTGTCTCAGGCTTGGTAACCAAGCTGGGCACTGCTCCGATTACCGGTGGAGACAGTGGGGAGGGGCCAGCTCCCTCAGGGCCAGGAGACAGAGGTGCATTGAAGCTGGGGTTTGTAATCTAGGCAGCGGATTCGTGGTCCTGGCTGGATCCAAGGGTGGGACGTAAACAAGCCTCCCCATTCTGCTGATAGCCTTGTCTCCACTGATTAGATCAGCTCTGGGTGCTGGCTTCCTGCCCCTTCAAAGCCTCCCCTGCCCTGTGTGGGGAATCCACCGCTCCGGAAGTCCGTCTGTCCCACACACATCTCTCAGCCCGGCTTCCCCCAGGACAAGGAGTGTCCTTACTCCTAGGGACCTGCCCAGCCAGGGGTCACCCCTGGCCCCATGCCCTGAGGTTCCAGTGGTACAGCTAGTCCCTGCAGGCCTGGCTATGACCGGGAGGCTCCACCAAGTCACTGTTTCCACACACACCAGCCTCTCCCCGCCTCCCCTTTCCATTACCCCAGGTGTCACCTGACTAGCAGCCTCTTCTACTGTGCCAGGGAAAACTAGGGCAGCTGAGCTCCCGGGCTTGAAGGACAGGGAAGGGGGACATGAAGAATAAAGGGGGGTGAGGGGCTGAGTAAGGAGGGCCTGGCCAAAGGGTGGGGGTGGGGAGTATCAGGGAGGGAGCGCAGAGATGGGTAGAAAGTAGTGGGGACTTCAGAAGGCCAAAGCTGAAAAGAACTGTTCAGATCAAAGTGATCTTTTGGGAACTCCTGGAGCCCTCTAAAAAGGATAAAAAATTTTGAACCCCGAGAACTGTAACCATCGGTTTACATTTTCAATGTGTGTATAGACGCCACCTCCCCAAAGCCAACCTCTGGCCAGGTTAAGAACCCTTGTGTAGCCGCTAATAATAAACTAAACTTAAGCCAGCACTTTACAAGTTTGCTAAACATCGATTATGACCCTTGAGTGACACAGGTGTTTTATAGAGGACTCTGGGGCTCCCATCAGCAAAGTGACTTATTAACTGCATGTCGCTGGGTGAGTGGCAGAGCTGCGATGGCAACTTAGGTTTTCCTGGCTGTGAAATGTACCACTTTATTGTCACCCAGCCTCCTGCAGACAGGGCCAGGGGACTTAGAGACGTAGGACCGCACCAAGGTTGCCAGTGAGTTAACAACAAACCAAACCCAGAAGTCAGGTTTCTTGTACATCTAAGGGTTAAATCAGGCCCCAACTGTTGACAAATGCCTTCTCCTCCTCCCTCTCTAGGCACCAGGCAAGGAAAACTGGCTTTCCAGAACACTGTCCCTTTTCTGTCCATTGCCAACCCCCCTCGAAGCCCAGAGGGCTGTTCGCAATTCACTCAGCTTCCCTAGGGCCATAAACACCGCCCCTCCGCCTGGGTGGGATGTGTGTGACCCTGAGTCTTGTTGTGCCCTTTGCAGACCTCCTGCCCCCTCTCCCAACAAGGCTGCAAACTGCTCGGCAAGGGGTTCCTACAGGTCCCGGCAGGAGGGGTGCGGCTGCCTGGAACTGGTTCTTGATTAAATATAAACCCATCTGATAATTAGCAAACAGCCCTCTTCTAAGACAAACAAATAGCAGATTTGGGCTCTATCAGCCCCACCCTAGACTCCTCCCTCCCCACCTCGCAGCTGTGGGTTAGAACTGGGGGAGGGGAGAAGGGGAGAAAGCGTTCCAGGGGCATTGGGAGTGGGTCCCTCAAAGGTACCAGGGAGCATCCAAATGGCCTGGGCAGAGAAGGGCACTGTCGCTAAGACTGCCTCCTCCCTACTAGGCACAAAACTGGGAGCTTTACTTGAAGTCTTACTTCACCTCCAGACCTTACAGCCCAGGAAGCTGAGAGATCGTGTGGCTCTTTGGAGGCCAAGTAGCGAGTAAGAGGTAAACTTCACACCTCTGGAGCAAGGTCTGTATAACTCCACACCAGTGTTTCAATGCCTCTAGCCAGTCCCAGGAAGCAAGTAGCGGGTGTCTGAAAGACCAGAGACCGCGGAGGTCACATCCAATGTGGACTACACCTGCTTCGCTCTACGAACTCAGACCAGTTGCATTGCAGCCTTAGTTTTGCTTTAAGGAAAAAAAAAAAAAAGCAAAAAGCATTACCTGCTCAGCAGAGGCCAAAAGGCCAATTTTGAGGACTGGCTGAACTCTACCCTTTCAAAGTCCACGCCCGGGCAAGGCACTGTGAAGGTCTGGACCTGGCGCTAGTATTTCTCGTATGTCCCCTCAAGGCCCTGGACCCCGAGATGCTAACCTTCTTTAACGGTCTCTCAAAGAACAAGGTAGATAACTCAGGAGCCCATTCCAACACTCCCACTCAGAGCCATTCCATAGCCAAGAGGTAGAAAGGAAATGGGTGACTCAGGCAGGCCAGCTAGCTCTCTCTTCCAGTGACTCACAGAGCCCTGTCCAGCCCCTTCTCCCGATTTTAAATGGTCATTTGTAGATCACACTCAGCAGTCCAGGAGGCTGAGGACAGTTAGGAGTCAATTCCTCCCAGGAGGGAGCTGGGGCTGGGGTGGGGAGCCCTGCCCGGCTCTCCTTGCTCCTCATCCAGGCTGCTCAGAATTCCATCCAGGTCCTTGGAAAAGCCTGGACGGCAGGAGCTGAACGTCCCCCTAACCCTAGCTTCTCTCGTTCAGGCTCTTGACCAAGAAGGCCAAGAAGCTCTCCGGCTCCTATCAGGGGGCTACTGGAACAGGAAGGACCCTGGAAGGACTCATTCTAGAGTTGGGGACACTGAGATCCAGAGATAAGCCTATTGCTCAAGGTCACCTAGCAATTCAGAAGTAAACCCCAAGGTATTTACCTCTAACCCAGCCAATTTCCTGATCTGGAATGTTCTCTGAGGGTACTCAAAACAGACACCTTGTGTTATCAGACAGACCTTCTTCTGACCTTGGCAAGCCACTACATTCCTTTGAGCATCAGTTTCCCCGTAAAAATGGAGATAATATCTGCCTCACGGCATCACCAAGAGGCATTCATATCAGTAATAAATTACCTCCATGCACCTTTTAAAATGAAGTTACATGCCTGAATGTTATTTATTCATTCATACAAATGTTTCCTGACTACTAACCACCAGACAGGAATTTTTCTAAAAACTAGCAGAGCAGAGTTCCTGCCTTGGGTGTTTGTGGGTGGAACAACTCAGAATTTGGTGGGATCTATTCATTCCCTCATCAACCATAACTTTCTTCAAGGGAGAGAATGCCTTAGATGTCTTTATGATTTCCACAGCCTTTTTCAAAGCATAGGTACTTAATTATTAATAGAATACCTGAGCTGGAAAGAGCTCTTGAGGCCACTCAGTTCAAATCCCATTTTACAGATGGGGGATGTCCACCCAGAGAAAGAAAGAAACCCAACTTCATGGAGTCCCCAAACCGTGACCCAAATATTCTCCTGGGTGCTTGATAGCTCTCAGGGCTTCTAAGAATTTCAAGGAGCTCTCACTGATCACTCAAGGGTCCTAGACCCTTGGGTTTCCGCCCCAACCCTACTTCTATGCAATCAAAGAGAGAATTCTCAGAGACCAAAACATCTCTAAGCTAAAGTACAATGGTAGGTGGGGGATGCTTCCCCAGAACTGGCTGGGCCTCGTGCCACATAGGTGGGCTGTGTCCTGGGCAGCAACACCTCTGGGCGGGGAGCGGGGGTTCTCAGCTCCCAAAACAAGGCTGCCTTTAATTGGCCAGGGAGGGAGTGGCAGGAAAGCAGTTCAGGGAATACTCCCAGCTGGACAGGAAGAACTGGTTTAGGATGGCAAGCCCCGCCAAATGAAGAAGAGGCTGGGTGCTCAGCCTAGATTCTCTTCCCGAAACTTGTGGCACCTAGGGAGTGAGGGGCACCCCCCAAGAGGAGGGCAGGCCTTCGGCTTAAACTTAAAATTTGGGGAGGAACCCCAACAGCATTATTGGAGGGAGACTGGACAGAGATTCTGATGGCCTGGATGCTCTCAGCTACCCCAAGTGGAACCTATTTTACCTCTCATTCCTTCATCTGTAAAACAAGCATAATACAATCCCCACAGGCTTTTCGTGGAGTGTTTTCCAAAGACCCGACCTGGCATAAGGAAGCACGCAGTAAATCCTAACTGCTATTAGCAAAAACCTTCTCCTTGGGCCTCATTTTCTCCATCACCTCCACGGTCTAATCCAACTATGATAAGGTCTGATTTTTCCGGCCACAACCCTGGGAGGAAAGGGGGTGGTAGGCTCAAAAGGGGAAGCCCTGTGACCCAATGAGAGGTGGAAGGTTTGTGACATTGGCCAAGAATGGGAGTGCTGAGGTCAGGATTAGAGAGAAGGACATCCCTCTCAGGAAGCAGCTGCTCAGGCCTGACTTCTCCCCCAGCTGATCGGTCACCATACGCAGGACTGACAGCCCTCCTCCAAACCACATCCTTCTGATTGCTCTTGGGACACAGCTGTCTGTTCCTCACTCTGAAGCACTGAGCTGAGACTGGCACGTGATCGCCCATGATGCAGTGACCTCAAAACCTGTGGGGTCTCTCCCCTTCTTCCCACACTGCCGAGGCAAACAGGAACCAACATGACATGCCTTTGGATGACCCCCACAACTGCTGGACTGCAACCCATCCTTCAGGGCCTAGTTTAGAGCACTGCCCCAGGGAGCAGCAGCAGGCTTGAGTTGAGTCCTTGGCTCAGCCACTAACCTCTTGTCAAGGTTGCCCTGAGTTTAGGGAAGTCATCACCTCACTCTGAGTCTGTTTCTTGCCATCTTAGAATTCCTTGAGGCCGGCTAACCCAAAATCTTTAGATTCTAAACGAATCTCAAGTTACTCGAAGATGAGACACAAATGCAGCCAACCCACAGGCGCATCAGACGACAAGATGAGAGCAGGACTCGGAAGTCTGGCTGCCTAAATTTGATTCTGACTCAGCCCCTCATTAGCTGTGTAACCTTGGGCAAGTTATTTAGCCTCTCTAGCCTCAGGACCAGTTTAAGAACAGTAAAAAGGGCTTAAGTTAGTGGGTAGAGCCATCAGAACAGCCGTGAGAAACCTATTAGAACATTGCCAGGCACAACATAAGCCCTGTGTTATTTCCCATCACTGCGTGCCTGCATCGTGCTGGAGGCGTTATTGCTCAGGGGTCGACTTTCCCTTAAGTAAGCCTAGAGAAATAGGAGCCCCATACAGGAACTGACAACAGGGACTCACTCCCCCCAAAATAGTCCTCACAAAATAAGGGGCTTAAGGGCAGGAAGGCGGCACAAAGCCAAAGCTCCTGGGGCAGGGGGCACAGATCGCCTCTCCCAGCAATTCCTGCACCCCCAACTTCCCAGAGGACACTGCCTCCCTTTTCCCCAGCTGGCTGCTGAGACGAATGGAGCATCTGGGCTTTGTAAACTACGACAGGGAACAGTGGGCTGTGAGTAGGAAAGCCTTCTCACGGCGCACTGCGGCCTTCCCTCCCCAGCCTCCTTCCCTTCATTCCAGGTGGGTGCTTCGATTTCCCGTTCTGCGTTGAGCAGAAATAAGTACCCTTTTTTGCATAGAGCAGGGGCTCAACTCCCGGTGAAATGCTGAATCCGAGCCACCCCTCCCGTTCCCCCTGGAAATAGTAGTCTCAACTTCGTAGGAACCCTAAAGAAGCACTGGTCACCTACCGTCCCACTCGTCCAATACCCTTTGTGCAGACAGAGAAATTGAGACTCAGCAGGGGCAAGGCCTTGCCCTAAGTCACAAGCCAGTGGCAGTGCTGTGGCCAGAGGTGAGGTCAGGGCTCAGTCCTCCAGTCCGCGGGTGTGTGAAACAAGGCCCCGCACACTCCTAGACTCCTCCCCGTTTCGAGTACTTGCAGCCCCTCTCACACCTAGGCATCTCGGATGCTAAAGCTGCCTGCTCTGGGCGCTCGGGGGGCGAGAAGGGGAGTTCGAGGCTCCGAGCCTGTCCCAGGATCACCAGGGAAGGGGCGAGAGCGTGTGTGCTGGGGGGAAAGGTGACACCGGCTTAGTCACGTCCCAGCCTGGAGCCCGCGGCGGGGCTGAGGCCAGGGGAAGGCGGGAAGAGCAACAAATTGCGGGCGCACAGAGTGTGGAGGAGCCACCCCCAGGGCCTCCCCGTGACCTCGGAGCCAAGTTTCCAACAAAGTTTCCCCGGCCTCGACGTCTCCTTGTGGGGCAGCGTAGCGCCCTGATCACCCACCCTCTTCCAGGCTCCCAGGAACAAAGGAGGCGCCGGTCCGCCTCCCCACCACCCCCGCAGAAATCTGCAAGCACCTACCGACTCTGCGGCGGCAGCCGGGGCGCCCACGAGGAGCAGCAGCAGCGCGAGCAGGCGGGCTGGGGCCATAGCAGCGCAGTCCAGGGAAGGCGCGCAGGCGAGTGGCCGCCGCGGGCGCGCGGCCCTCC
>NW_006442491.1:28923121-28960164 GCF_000325575.1 Pteropus alecto
CTCCGCCCCGCCCCTACCTCCCGCCTCCCCCCCGGAATTCCCCGGGAAAGCTGGGCCCCCGGGGCGCTGCGCCTGCCCGCGGAGCTGGAAACCCCAAGGGACCCGCCTCCGCTCCGCACCTACCCTACGTCACCGTCCTCCAGGAGCCCCAACCCGCTTTATTTGACTCCCTGCTAAGCAGGTCCCCAAAGATCTCTGCGCCTAACCCCATTTTATAGTTGGAGAAACTGAGGTCCACGGGCTGAAAGGACTTGAACAGGGTGGTCTAAACAGACCAGCGCCCTCAAACCGGGTACACTCTCCTCCGAGGGTACCGAAAGCTTTCCAAATGGGACACGAACACGGTAGTTTGAAGAGGCCAGCGAACTTTTTCTGTAAAGAGCTAAATATTTTAGTCTTTGCGGGCCATACGGTCACTTGTCACAATTAACCTCTAGGGTTGTAGTTCAAAGAAAGCAATAACTACTTAAAATAATGAGTGTGGCTGTGTTCTAATAAAGTACTATTTGTGGACGCTGAAATTTGAATTTTATAAAAACTTCACATGTCGCTAAATATCATTCTTCTTTTTATTTTTTTTAAAACCATTTAGAATTGTAAAAACCATTTTAGCAGTGTTCTGAACAGAGCCAAGCCATGGGCACACTCTTTGGTCTTAGGGTGGCTGACCTCTATTTTAAGGGATTTTTTTCCAGATTTTGAGCATCCTAAAAAGTTTAATCTCTTGGAGAACTGGTCTGCAAGTTTATCTCCATTCTCAGGTCTGCTTCCACATTTGTAAAAGAAAGTCTCGTGTCCACCTTATCCCTGTATCCTCCTAACAGTGCATGGAAAGTGGGGGATGGTAAATCCTCTGGGGCCCCAAGTACAAGTACTGTTGGAATTATTGGGGAGGGGACCATCCTATGATAAAGTACCAAAGATGCCTAGCCTTATCTCTTCTTCATTTTATATGGTTTAAAGACATAAAAATATAGTATATGATATAAAGACAAATATACATATACTAATGTGTGTGTGTGTGTGTGTATGTGTGTGTGTGTGTGTCTTTCTAAGGCTGAAGCATGGCTTCAGAGTCAGAATATTTTGGCCTCTGTGGGTATATTATAAATTCATATACTTTATAAGTTGGCAGTGACTTCCTCTCTTCCATCCCATCCCTTAATTACTATCAAAGGATGAAAATCTTTTGCGATTTTCAAGAGAGCCTCGACAGTAAAGCAAAATTCAAATGCTGACCATGTTCTTCCCCACAGATTTAAAGGTAAGCAATTTTTTTTTCAGCTATTCTCAAAACCCTTCCCCAGAATTTGGAAATAAACTGAGAAAAATGAATGAATTTCATGTCAGAATAAGAAATCCTTTTGCAAGTCAGATGGTTTTTGCAATCTTTGCTGCTCACAGAATTGAAGGAAGGCCTGATCTACTTGTCGGCTGATAGACCATTAAAAATAATTTTGGGTGATAGATCACTATGCGATGTCACATTGCTATAACAAAACTCCTTTCGTTCCTACCAGCTTCTTTAAGAAAGGAGGGTTTCTCAGCACTTAGAGTCGGTGGTGTGCTGATGAATGTTTAACGAGGAGGGGAGGAAGGCGGGAAGTGCTAATGCATACTATTTGCCAATTTCTGTGATGTAAGTACTTGCCTGTAGGTGAATTCAAGCTGCCAACGTGATGTCACTGAACGTGGAGTTGGTTAGAGAGGAGCAGTATTTCTGCCATAGAGACACAATAGGTGCAAATAATATCAAGAGTATAGACAACAGTAAAATGTAGGAAAATAATTAGGAAATTTTGAGTTTTGAGTACTTATGTCCTTTGGTTTTTATATAGTTTATTTACTTGTAAGTTTCTAGAATTTTACTTTTAGTAATAGTTATATTTAAAATTCCTAAAACTTGAACCAGTACAACCTGGCTTTGGCACATCACTGCTGTACAGCTATAAAAAATAAAAAATAGCGATAAAATTATGGCTAAAACCTATCTCATTCCTGCACAAGCAATATTCATCCAGGAGTATTGAAATTACCCAGTATCACTTTTTCTGTTTAGTAATTATTTATCCAGGTTTGTAGGACTGATTTCACAAGCGTATATATATATATATGTCAAATTGTAAATTTTAAATATGTATAGTTTATGTCAGTTGTATCTCAAAGTGTTAAACATTTTTCGTAGGACTTTAAAAAATTGTAATGTATTTACGTTGTTTTGATCAATTGCATTCTCATGATAATTGTAATAATAGAAAAATTTAATACTTAGCCTTATGGTCATAGAACATAAAATAATGATCTAATTTGCATATATATAGGCAGAGAGATAGAATAGAGTTATCAATAAGCCATTGAAGCATACAAAATACATTATGATAAAAGTTTGTTGTGGGACATGGAGTGGAAATTTGAGTTTGAGTAGAAAAAAGAATAACATAAAAATTCTGACTGTTAGAGAAGGGCCTCTGTTCATGAATTTTTTAAATGGATGGTTGTAAGTATCAAATTACTAGGGTATTTAATTAACTGGATACATTTAAAAGAATGATGTAACCATTTATTTTTAAGTGTATTACAACGTGTCAGAAATTACAACCTTTGTAGCTATATAAACTTTGGATGAAAAAGGTTAGCTGTCAACTAAAAAGAGCCAGGAAGTACACAGTTTTTCAATAATCACTTAAAGAATCAACTAGCAAAAAAAGACTGAACACTGATAGTTGAGACAGTGCGAGCTCTTCTAGAAAACTATCCCAACCCCCTGAAATTAAGAAATTTAGCTTCCCCTTCTCCAAGGTCTGAGAATCGCTCTGAAGGTGTGCGATATGTGGATTTGTAGGGTTTTAACCTGTGCCCCTTGGATTGGGGACAGAGGGTACATGGCTGGTCACTACTTTAGTAGGGTATTGTGTCTCTATGTACATTTTTTTGAAGCAAGAAACTTCAGATTCTCTCTTTAGATCCACAAAGAAGTCCTTACCTCCCTCCAAAGGGTTTTAAAAACAATTTGACCAGATCCTGAGGCCCTTTAAAAAGTTCTAATGGGTTCTTCTTTGATTCCCAAAAAACAAAATGCAGTAGTCAAAGGTTTGTAGAACTGAACAGAAACCCTCAATTCCCTGCCTGAGATCAAAGTAAACAAACAAACTAACAAACAAAACCCACACAGGTTTAGTCAAGAAGTTCTTAACTAAAATCCTGGTTCTAGCACTTGCCAGTTGGAGGAAAGTTTGAGAGTCACTTTGCTCCTTGGTAAAATAGGGAGGGATAAAAGACCTACCTCTTCGGGTGATTAGGAGGATGGAATAAGGTGAAGAGCTAGGTGCGTAGTACATGCTCCCCCCAATGTTGTTTCCCCCACCCCTTCCTTATTTCCTACCCCTGAGATGGAATGAGTCTGGAGGATAGCCTCCCTCCAGCTTCCTTTCAAGCAGAGAAATGATTCAGAGTCAACAGGCGCCCACCTCGCACACAGCTCAGAGAGGAGCTGACACTGAGCCTAGACAGGGGTGAAGCTGCTCCGCCCCTTCTCCCCAGGCCTCCTAGGCCAGAGTTAACCCAGGCTGGGTACACGGCTGGAGTATCCGGAGACACCAAGCTCAAGAAGCTACAACCAATCCTGTCAAATGCCTCTCCCTCCTAGAAGCCTTCTCGAATCCCTCACCTCTCCAGATGCCATCTGTCCCTCCTCTTGGGCAGACATCTTGTTCTCCCTGATGTTAGAGTTAGAGGTTCAGAGCATAGGCTTCTGGGTCAGAAAGATCTGGGCTGTCTCCTGGCTGTGCGACCAGGGGCAGGACCTTTTACCGCTCTGTGCCTCGGTTTCCTCATTTGTAACTTGGGAGTCATTTTAGTTATATCATGAGTGTGGACAGTATGGCGCTTAGCACATGTAATGTAAATGTTATGTAATGTAAATGTAATGCTAATATAAATGTTATCTGGTTTTTATCATCACAGAGGTCTCCCTCTGAGTCTCAAGTTATCCCCCCTCCTCAACAGCTCCTCACACAAAACAAATAACAGGTAACCATGTCGCTATTTTCAGAACAGCTGAGAGCAGGGGCGTGGGGCTCTCTCCCAGAATGGCACCAACCCTCTCCAGTTTTCTTTGCCATGCAAATCTCTCTCCAGTTCCTGATAATGACAGCCTGGATCTTCCAGAGGCCGTGGAAAGTCCAGCCACTGCCTTGCATAACCGCAGAAGCTGGGAACATTGGGTTCAGAAGGACCCTCCCAAACCTCTCAATCTAGCAGATAGGAAAACTCATTGTAAGATAGGCAAACCAAGGCCCACGCAGTGAGTCAGCCACCACTGGAGGTATTTTAAAGAATTCTAAAAACAACACTCTCCCCCTCCAATCACTCTTTCTCCTCGCTTGTCTTTATTTTTGTCATAACGCTTTTCTTACCTGATAACACATATTTATTGTTTTACTTGTGTATCATCCATTTCCCTACCAGACATAAGCTCCATGAAAGCAGGGACCTTGTCTTGTTCACGGAGGTGTCCTTAGTGCTTTGCTCAAGATCTGTATAGATAACTGGATGAATGCCATTTGGATGTTTGTCCTGAGGCAAACAGAAATGACTTCATTTGGTCATTTATCCAATAAGCTTTTGATGAACGTCTATGTAAGAGGCCTTTTGAAAAATCCTGGTGAGTGAGATGCCATCTTTCTCTTAAGCAGCTTCCTGACTAGTGAACACGAAAGGACCTACTATAGGCCAAGCTCTGGGCTGCCAACTTTATGTGTATCTTCTCTGTGTTACTGTGGCTCTTGTAATGGCAAGAAACCATGTCTCTTTCAGGACTCCTTAAGAAAAAAGGGCTTGGGGGTTTTAGAAGGCTATGGTAAGGCTAAAGACTAAACTGGAAAGGAAGACACCAAGAACCGAGATGACCCCAGGGTCTGGCAGACTTCTCTCCAAACCTGCGTGGTCTTTATTTGAGGGCATCTTTTCTTCCTGGATGTGGCGCACACTCTTTGACTGACTTACCGGCTCTCTCTTCCAGTCTGAATTGGGGGACAGCCAGTGGCCAGTGGCCTTCACTGTCTCCTAGAGAGCTTTCAGATCAGAGCGTTTCTTGGATTATTAATTGGCCTAAAGGTGAATATCATCCAGCTTCTAACATACCCTGAGCGGAGGGTATGCTTAGTCAGATGGGAGCGTTGAACATCATCCTCACTCTGACCCTGTGAAGTCAATAGTATTATTTCTATTTTACAGATGAGAAAATAGGCTCCGAGAGGAGAAGTGACAACAAAGCTATAACAATGCTGTTCCAGCTAACCCGCAAACCCGTGATTGAGAAATCTGCTGTTCCTGCCATTGAGATTTGGGGGCCATCTGTTATGCAGTAATAGCTGACTAATACAAGATCCAAATCTGGCTTCTTTGATTCACCACTGAGTTTATGGCTCTGATTCCTGTTCTCCCCACAAAATTTTTTTTTTGAAATGTCCTGTTCCCAAAGGAGCAGAGAGGAAGATATGGAGAAAGAGGTCAAGGTGGAGCTAGCGCAACTGACTTCCAGGTGCCATAGAACTCAGAATCTGCTCTCCGCAGACAGCAAACGCTGTCGGTGAAACAGAAAGGTAACAGGATAGGGAAGAAAACAACCTTGGTTGAAGCCTGGCTGGTCATCTGATTTATGACATAGGCAATTTATGTCCCATGTCTTGGGGCTCTGTTTTCTCCTCCAATAAATGAGGATCATGATGTTATGGCACAAGGCCTGTTACAAATGCTCTGTCTCCTTTGCCAGGCACGTCCTTGCCCTGGCTAACTTCACTCATCGTTCAGATTTACTACTTTCACGCTAATTCCTCAGCGAGATCTTCCCCTGAAGTCAAATTGTGTTCCTGCCCAAATTCTTTTACATCATTTCCCATAGCCCTCACTACCATTTATATTTATACAATGATTTATTTGTTTTCTTGCTCTATTGTATATCTCCCCTGGTAGATCGGACGCCGCTTGAGGGGAGGAACTATGTCCATTTTGTATACCCAGAGGCTAGCACAGTGCCCTCTACCGAATAAGTACTCATAAAATATTTGTTGGATGAGCGAATGAATGAAGCTGCCCTCCTCTTCGCATCCCACCTGCCCACTCTGCTTACCTGCTGGAGGTGTTGTAAGACAATAACGAGTGTAAGAGGCAAACTCTTGGGCGAGGGTTGACGGCTGGTCTCCACTCCTCCCTCTATCCACTCAGTTCCTGCCGCACTGGCCTCTTTGCTCCCCCTCAGATATGCCAATCTCATTCTGCCTCAGGACTTTGCACTTGAGTTCTCTCTATCTGGAATGTTCTTCCCAGATATTCAGTTGGCTCCATCCTTCATTCCAAACAGATCTCTGCTGAACAATGCCACTTCTTCAGGGAGGTCTTTGCTGACTGCCGTTTCTGAAGTGATTTCTCTCCCTACCACTATTTCCCTTCATAGCATTCTCTCTACTTGATGCTAAATTTTACATTGTTGGTTGACTTGTTTATTGTCTGTCTCCTCCATATAAACTCTACAAAGTCAGAGTTTTCCTTTTTATTCACTTTATTTGTGTATATCCGTATCATCCAGACTGGTTCCTGATACATAGTAAATGCTCAGTGAATTTTATCAAATGATTGAATGAATGAATGATTATGAAAAAGGTGAAGAAAACAGATTTTTTTCCCCTTAAAATAAAGCCCTGAATCCTCCAAGGTCAGAGCAAGGAATAATTTCTAGGGAGGGGCATGACCAGCCATACCCCAGCTATGTCCTGAGTGAGTCACTTCCTTCTCTGAGCCTCAGTTTCTTCATTTGTTAAGTGGGAATATTGTATCTTCAATTCACAGGTTTGTTTTAGAAATTAAATGAGAATTTAAGCGAGATAATAAAAGTGTTTGGCACACAGTAGGTGCTCAGCAAACATTCCTCTCCAAACATGGAGGCACACACAGCTCTTAAAACAGTCTGGGTAACAAAGGGTTCTCAGTCTGAAGGAGAAAACAGGCAGGCGATGAGCTCTCTTCTGTCTCCAGTTTCCTTTCTAACAGAGGAACTTGCTGGCCAGGGCCCAGGATGGTCACCAATGCAGAGGACAGGCAGCCAAATGCTAGCCTCCCACATGGAGTGTCCAAAAAGCATGAGTACAGAGTTTCATTACCTGTCCCTGAGACACGTGTCTCCCTTGAAGTGTTTCCACTGAACATTCCTCAACAGGGATCATGTGAGCAGGGAGGTAGGGCAGCCTAGAGAAGAAAGAAGGGAGAATGGGAGGGAGTTGGAGAACTTTGGGGGTGGGGTTAGGAAGAGAGAGTACCACATTTACTGAGCTCCTCCTATGTGCCAGGCACTGGGCCCCCTCTTTATGATGTCAACCTATCTTTGCTATAAATCTGAGAGATCAGGTATTGCCACTCCCACATTTCAAGAGAAAAAAATAACAATAATTAATATTGCTAATGTTTATATCAGGCAGTGGATTAAACTCGCATTTGATCTTCAGGACAGCCCATGACTGGACATTATTCTGATCCCCATTTTACAGAGGTGAAAACTGAGACTCAGAGTGATGAAGTGACTCTCCCAAGGTCACCCAGAAAGACAGTAGAGACAAGATCTGAATTCAAGCAGGGACCCAAAGCCCATAGGCCTGTATGAGGACATTTCCCAAGGGATTTATGGGGGTAGATCTGGAAAGTGATGCCAGCAACAGTTGTCCTTACTTGCCCATAGTGGGGGGCCAGTGTGGGAGTGATGTAAGTGACCAAGCAATGAAAAGCACTCCTTTCTTCTGCACCCGGGGGACAGTTTGTCCCAGCTTGTGGCTGTTTGTCATTCTGTTTCATTCATAAGTTTGGAACCACACACTTGGCAGTGGGAGAGAGGTCCTTAGAGATCAGCTCTTCTAGTCCAATCCCCTCGCATTACAGATGGAAAAAAAAACCCCGAGGCCTAAAAACCCTGGTAAGGTCACAGAGAAATTCTGTCAGAAGGAGGAGTTGGTTTGAAGTAAATTACAGATCATCTTGTTCTGTAATTGTCAAATATGGCTGTGCCTCTGAATCACTTGGGGAGCTCTTTAAATATACAGATTTATGCTTCTAGAGATTCGGCCTTCAGTTTGCAACAAGACCTGGGAACCTGACTGTATAATATGTTCCTCTGGTGATTCAGATGGCACAGGGCCATGGACTGCATTTGGAGGTTGAGTCCTTAACCCCTCTTTCAGTTAATAGTTTGGAATACTAAGAACCAGCATGGAACTTGCCCAAGATCACATGACAAGTCAGTGCGGCCCTAGCTCATGCTTTGTGGTTTGAACCTGAAGCTCATTCTTCATCTCCAGGCTGCCTGTGGTCAAATTGTCAAAATGGACCAAGGAGGCTAGCCAAGGGAGTTACTGTGGTTTTCCTCAGCCCTTGGTTTCCTCGTTGCACCCTAATTAAGACATGGGATGGTGCCCATTTCTGGTGCTTGGAAAGGTGAGAATTTAATAGCTGAAATCCTACAGGAAAAAGGAAACTGCAATAGGCTGTCCTGCTGGCCCCTTGGGGGTTTCCCAGAGGCATATTCCAAGCTCTAGGAAGACATCAGACATCAGTACCAGCTATGCAGCTGGCCCCAATGCCTCAGGCTATTGGCTCTTTCCATTTCAGGGGAATGGATAGGGAATGCCTTCCCTCTGTGGGAGGAGGTGGGGTGGAGAAGGTCCAGCTGTGACGTCAGGGGCCTGCCTCAGGAAGAGCCACACATTCCACTACCTGGAAGGAAGACAAAGCTGCTTTCCAGAACTAAGTCAAACCTCTCAAGCACTTTTCCTGAGCCTCTCCTCCTATCACTCTTTAATCCCTCGCCCCATAGCTACTTGAGTGGTGGGATTTGCTCGCTGCTTCTTTTCCACTTCCCAGTACTCCACCACTGGTTTCACCATCTCCTCCCTTCCTCTCCTTCCTTCCTTCACTCTGTCTCTGTCTCTGTCTCTGTCTCTCTTCTGGAATGGTATTTTGGGGTTTGGAGTCAAAGGTCCTGGGTTTGAATCCTAGCTCAGCTTCCTATGAGCACTCTAACTTAGGTAGTAGAGTTCTCCTACCCCAAGACTCAGTTTCCACTTTTCAAAAGGAGGATAATACCTTCTTGGATTGTGAGAATGAAACAAGATCACCTGGGTACTTAATAAATAGATGTTTTCTCAGAAACACAAGATCATATGAGTGATACGAAACCAGAGGGTTCTGAATATATATTTGTTGAACCGAATTGAGGCACCTCAAAGAATGGTTGAGCTGGAAAACACATCAGAAATCTTTGGGCCTTAACGACTTTCAAACTGGAATCCAAATGAATGTTTACAGTATTTCCAAATGATAAAGGAAATCACATACTTTTGATAAAGTCTTGTTTCTTTACTTTTGTCTGGAATCGTATCAACCCAAGGTGATAATATGGTTATCATATGCTGTTCAGAAGTTCTGATGGGCAGTTACATGGATCTTGGATAAGTTTTTTTTTTTTAATGGGAAAACAATTAGTGGAGGGTAGATTAAATGTCGAAAACATTAATCTTATTTGATTCCTCATTTCATAAACAGGGAAGCTGAGGTTTAAAGAAGGAAGTGGCTTGCTAGTCACACAGCTAGTAGAGCTGGATTTGAAACCCAGGTTCTTTTCTTGGAAGCAGTTACTTCCTTTCTTTCCATTCTGGAAAGGGGGAACCTAGAATCAATGAAATTGAGGGGGTTTGGTCTGACGAGGCAAGAATAAAGTGACTCATCGGGTTGCTGTTGCCCTTTCTCTGTTCTTGACTCATTCAGCAAATATTTACTGACTGTCCATGCTATTTGAAAACAGTGTGAAAGAAAACAGTCATGGAGGTGGGCAGAGTCAGGATCAGCTGTCCCCTCCCCCCCCATTATAAATATATATGGATACATGATAAAACACTCATTGCTCGGCCTTCTAATTAAATTGTCTGGGGACAGGGACTGTCTCATTAGCTTCCAGTAGGTACAAAATCAATGCCGTAGTGTTGGCAACACCTTAATTCTAATCCTGACTGCCACTAACTCTATGTCTTTGAGACAGAAAGTATGTTGCTTTCCTTCCCTGACCCTTAATCATCTGAAAAACGCCAACAGTGGCAAGTTTCGAGTTATCCCAGACTTTACGAGAAAGAAAACACTGGAAATCTAGGCTGAAGATAGAGTCAACATTTATCGCCTCGTTTATTCCCAAACATCTTTGCCTCGCCCTTGACTATGCCCCTCTCTTCTCTTCTAGATGAACTTCTTTTTCTTCAAAACTCCCCTCTAGAGGGCACGCAAACTCTACCGATCCTGTGCCTCACTTCCGACCGTCGTCATTCTTTATTTTGCGCATGTGCACACTTCGCTACCCGGCGGCCGGTCCCCTCGGTTAGGTGGTTTAGCCGAAGCTTGCACCCACTGCGCCTGCGCAACCTCGGCCCCGCCCCTCCGCCGCCGTCTCCGGAAACGCTTCTTTCCTACGCAGCCGCTGCAGCAGCCGCCGTCTCTGGAGCTTTGCCTCTCTAGGCCGGTAGGGCCTCTCCTCCATGGTCCTGTCTGTCAGGACTGTTTCGGGGTCCTGTCGATGAGGCTGGGCCGCGCTCGGACTCTTTGAACCGCAAGTCGGTCACGGGTGAGTGGACCCCAAAGGAGCTTGAGTAGGGCGGGGCCCAAGCAGCTGGAACGGGCAAGATTTCCCCTCACTCTGCGAATGGGTCTGTCCGTCCCGCCCTCTCCCCAACTCCTGTAATGGGCTCTCCCCTTCGGTCCCAGTCCCTCCTCCCAGACTGGGCGGCGTTGCCATGGTGCCGGTCCAGCGGCTGAGGCCCGGCGTGTGTCCTCGCAGGTGCCGCGGCGGGCTGCAGCCCATGGCGCGGCGGCGCTGATCCAGGCCCGGGCAGTGGCCGGGTCCCGCGGGCCGGCATGGCGGGCCAGTTCCGTAGCTACGTGTGGGACCCGTTGCTGATCCTGTCGCAGATCGTCCTCATGCAGACCGTCTATTACGGCTCTCTGGGCCTGTGGCTGGCGCTGGTGGACGGGCTGGTGCGCAGCAGCCCCTCGCTGGACCAGATGTTCGAGGCAGAGGTAAGGTCCCCGGTCCGGCGCGGGTGAGATCTCGGCCTCAGCGGGTGGGCTTTGTGGTCCGACACTACGGGGCTCTAGACCTAGCTGGGTTATTACCTTCCTGAGCTTCTGCTGCCCCATCTGTAAAATGGACTGACTGGTAGCAGAGGCAGATTTAGTACAAAGGAAAGGGACTGGGTGTTATAACAAACAAGCCTGTGTTCCAGACAACCTGATACCTCTTCCTGCCACTCTGAGAAAGTGACATCACTTCTCTGAGCCTCAAGATTCTCAGGTACTAAATTGGGGAGGAGGATGGATAAAAAAGTATTCGAGGAGGAATAATGGAGACTTCCTGGATTTGAGAGTCAGACCTCCCTTTAAGTTCCACTTGCTAGCTGTGTGACCTGGGGCAGATAATGTCACCTTTCTGAATCTCTGTTTGTCTTTATGCAAAATCATGAGACCAAAAGCAGAGATATCATGGCCTGTAGTACAAGGAGCCTGTGCTTTTGATTCAGAAGGGCTAGGTATCCAGTCTAGGTTCAAACGTACTAGCTGTGGAACTTTGGGTAAGTTGCTTCATCTTTCTGAGCCTGTTTCCTCTTCTAGAAATGGGACAGAATAATCCTCAGCAAAATGTTAGGAGCCCCAGAGGGGCCTGGGAATATGAAAGTACTTTATAAAGTGTTGTGGAGGCCTGAGAGGCATTTGCATCTGAAAGGCAGCTGTGGTGTATGGTAATGAGCACTGTTCTGGGATGGAATCTTTGCTCCAGCTGCTTATTCTCTGTGCAGCCCTTGGGCAAGTTATTATTTAAAAATAGGTAACCGCAGTAACAACAACAATAACAGTAGCTTTGTGAGACTGTTGTGAGGTAATGAGATTAGGAATATCAAAGGCCTTTGTAAACTGATGTTCAGTATCTAGTAGTATCAAGTCAAAAGTGGTAGAGATTGCACACCAGCGGGTGCCCAGTAGTCCCCTCTTAGGAGCCTCTGTCCTCCCGGGAAGAGCATGTGGGAATTCTGGGCTTTGTTGAAGAGCCAGCTCATGCATTCAACCTGAAGTCTAGACCAGGGGCAGGCAAACCTTTTCATAAAGGGTGAGATAGTAAAGATTTTCTATCAAAAATAGGTGCTTGGCTCGTGGAGTCAGTTTGTCGAACCTTGTTCTAGACCTTGCTCTTGCTGTTTATTTACTGTCTCACTTTGGCTAAGTTACTTAACTTCTGTGAGGTTTTATTCTTTCTTTGTAAGATGAGGATAACAACCTTTTCCCAGCTGCTGTGAAGGGATCAGACAAGATACCGTAATGGATGATTGTAAAAGCACCTTGTTAGAAATGGGCTACTGTACTGATGAAGGGGCACATTGTCTTCTGTGCTCTGGGAGGAATGCTTGTTCCTTAAGAGGCCTGCTGGAGTCCTGGGTTCTGGACTCTGCCAAGTCACTCCTCTAGCATGTTTCCGTTTGTGATTCCTCCTCAGATCCTGGGCTTTTCCACCCCTCCAGGCCGGCTCTCCATGATGTCCTTCATCCTCAACGCCCTCACCTGGTGAGTACCACCAGTTTTGTTATTCAGCTTCTGGGATCTAAGCACTGGAACTAACTTCCTAAATTTGGACATGAGATAGGCTGGCACTTGTTCCTGGGGAATGGTGGACTGAAGTGGGTAGCAGAGGCTGATTCTGGGACCCGGCTCCATCACAGGGCTTCTTCCATTGCTGTTTGGACTTAGCAGGAAAGCTCTTATGTCACTCTGCGCATGCTGCCTGTGGGACAGCTTCTGTCTCAGATCATTTCTCTGATGTGGAATGAGGTGAGGAAAGGATTAGACCGGGTATCAGGAGAACTGGGTTCTATCTTTGGTCCCTATGCCATTGGCGAAGTTCCCTCTCTCCTCTTTGGGCCTCGGGCTCATAATCTGTACACTGTGGGATTTGACTGGGTAAAGTCTGGTCTGAGGTCACTCATGACCATTTTCTGTCTTTTGAGAGGCAGGTGAGCATAGTGATTAAGATCTCAGGCTCTGGAGGCAGTCTCACTTGGCTTTGAATCTCAGCTTTACCACTAGTCCAGGGACTATGGACAAATTAATCTGTCTAAGCCCCAGTTTTCTCATCTGTAAAATGAGGGTAATAATATTCCCCATCTCTTGGTTGTAAGGATTAAATTAGTTAATTCATGAGAGTACTTAGAGCACCGCTTTGCACATTACTACTTTTGACCTTACACTGGAGGTTCAAAACTGGTCAGCTGACTTTGACCTAAATTTGGCTCCTAGCTATGTTCTGTTTGGCTTACAGAGTTGTCAGCTCATGCATGGTGTTTGACACATTTTTCACTTAATTGAAAGTCAGAATATTTTATATGAAAAAATCCAGATTTTTAGCTTCTCTTGAAAACTGGGAAAATTGATTCTCGGACAAACTTCTAGCATGATGATATGCTCAGCTGCAAGTGGCTCTTATCCCCACTTTAGATGGAACATGTGCTTCAGGGTGCCATAATCCCCTTCAATCCCCAGGATTCCCCTGACAGCTGCCATTTGTCATCAAGCTCGTCCTTTTGTCTGTCTATCCAGCCTGACTCAGCCGGGTTGCTCTAGGCATCTAATTATGTAACCCTTTCTTCATTTTTATCTCGCTTGCTTCTGACCCCTATGCTGTCATCCTAATTGTCCCCACTCCCCAAATAACCTAAGGCCAGGACAACCCAGTGACAACTCACTGCTGTCCTCTCCCCACAGTGCCCTGGGCCTGCTGTACTTCATCCGGCGAGGGAAGCAGTGTCTGGATTTCACTGTCACTGTCCATTTCTTTCACCTCCTGGGCTGCTGGTTCTACAGCTCCCGTTTCCCCTCGGCGCTGACCTGGTGGCTGGTCCAAGCTGTGTGCATTGCACTCATGGCTGTCATCGGGGAGTACCTGTGCATGCGGACGGAGCTCAAGGAGATCCCCCTCAACTCAGCCCCTAAATCCAATGTCTAGAATTGGGTCCTTTGGACACTCTGCTGGGCAATTGCCCTCCCCGCCAACACCTTGGGCTGCTCAGACCCTCCAGATGAGGTCCAGCCCAGGTATGAGAGGAACCCTGGAAATGTGAAGTCTCTGTTGGTGTGGGTGAGATAGTGAGGCCCTGTCAAGAAGGCGAGTAGCAGTCAGGATTACAGCTGCAAGGATGGCCTCTGTCTGCCGAAGCCTTAGTATCTGGGAGGTCAGCAAGGGGACCTCTGTCAGGGTAATAACGGAATTGGAACCATGTTACTCTTGAGCCACCATACCTGTCACCAGCCCGTTATTTTAAAAGAGAAAAAAAATCAAGGATATCTGATTGGAGCAAACCACTCTTCTGGGTCATCTGTCTTACCTCCCCGGGACAGCTGTTACCTTTGCCATGTTGCTGAACCATAGCCGTTCTCTTTGGAGAAATACTCGGTGTCTGGATCCATAGCCACAGAAAAAGATGTAGGTGCAAAATTAGGCTGCTATCAGGGAGAGGACAGCATCAAGCACAAGGAAAATGCACAACTTGTGTCCTGTTACATTCATGTGTGCGTGTACACATGAACCCATGATTGATTAACTTCCGGTTTTCTGTGCTGGGTCCCTACCCTGCTGCCATCCTACAACATAGCAGGCCTTAGGACCCAGAGAAGAATCCTGGCATTGCTCCCAGTCTGACTCTGCTAATAGAGTCACTGCTTATTCTCTAGGAAAGACCAAGCACCCCAGTTCCCACTGGACCTCCGATCGAGTGATAGTTCTTTTTCCTGACTTATTTGGAAGTGGGAAAGGTATGATTGGTGCCCAGAGATAGGAAGCCCAACCTTTCAGCTTGACCTGCATTGATAGTGCTAAGGGAGATAGGAATTTGCTGCTAAGATTTTTCTTGTGGGGTAGAGTGTCCTCTGTGAGGGGCTTGTAGCTGTCTTATGTACATAAATACAGTATTTTCCACGGTTCTGCCTGTACTTACTTTGTAATACCATGGTGAGAGTCTGAGAATTCAGCACAGCCAAGCAAGGGAGCTATATGTGAAGAATTATTAGATCACCTCCTTTTCTAGATCCCAGATTATTCTTCCGTTTGGTTAAAATACTAAGTGCAGGGAACGCCTATGTCCCACCCCCTTCACCTGCAGCGTCCTCCACTCTACATGGTGAACCACCATGACTGTCAAGATTCCTTTCCCACCTGCTGGTGATTTCTGAACATGTCCAGTGCAATGCACTGGTCTAGACCCACTTCTGCATTGAAACCACTGGTGTTCCTCTTTGGGTCTTCTGGAGTCTGCCCAAGAGAGCTGTCAGTTTTCACCTTTTAGTGTTAGGGCTACACAGATGAGTTTTTTCGTCTCCCCAGGAAGCCTTTGTGGACTCCAGGCTTTCAGCTTTCCAGGGTAGGGAGGAAGGTTTAAGAGTGAACGTGCCTGGGCGGAGGCTGGGAAAGTGCTAGGGTGAGGCACCTCAGGAACTCAGCGTGCTCTGACTAAGATGGAAGGAAGCAGCCTGGTAATGGGACTCTAATCCCGGCTGCAGGGTCCAGGAGGCAGACCAGCTGAGATGACTTCCCCTAGGTCAGGGTTTCCCCCCAGACACCGCATTCCAAAGGCATGTGACTAACTTTATTTTGAGAAAGGCATCAGAACACTCATGTGCTGCCGTCTCCCTTGGTCATCTGTGGTGGTCGCTGCAGCTGTGTTGGCACACCACTTTGGGAGTTTCCTTCAAAAGCTCGTGCTGTTCTGCATATTTCCTGTGGTGACATCTTTGTCCCTTGGGTATTCATTTGATTTTTGGAAACTACCAAAAGTCAGAGGAGCCAATTAAAAAATAATAACATAGTGACTAAGTTGGACAATAGTTGGGGGTCAAAAATGTGACCTTAATGAGATTTTTTTGATGTGTAAATTAACAATAAAACCAATATCTAGAGGCTAGTTTCAGAGAGAACCGGGCAATGGCAGTGACATGTCATTTTAGTAATAAATAACATCTAGTTCTTAATAGATGTTCAGCAATGGGTTAAGTGGCTTACATCTCGCTCACTTAATCTTCACAACAACCTTCTGAAGTAGAAAATACCTGTATCTTCCAGGTGAGGGACTGTAAGGAATTTGCTCAAGGTTCCATGTTAGGAGCTGGCAGAGCCAGGATTTGGGCTCCAGTAATGACATTAATAAACTCATTCTGAAGACATTAATACTTAAGGATGTATTAGTTCTTATTGGTTAAATAGTCAATCACTTTATACTTTCACATCCTACTGTGCTGTTTTAAATATTAAGAATGTATAGTGCTTTATAAACATTACTAGCTTTCTAAGAAAAACTGATGTATAGTACATTAAATATGGTGACAGATTTCCAAGTGAATTGAGGAATGTGGGAAATGTTTTTATTTCCAGAGAATAAAGGAAAGTTCCCTCCCCCCACCCACCACTGAGTTGGTGTATCTCTTGACTATCAGTGGGTCTGAAGTCTGGACCTCCCTTCATCCCACCTGCTACCTGAACTCCAGCAGTCTGGAGAGTCCATAGGTGGTGCTCAGAATAGTTTATAACCCGGAAGGAGGATGGGAAAGGAGAAAAAGATATGTAGTTTCGAGGTTGCATTTAACCCCTAGTTCTAGGCATCCCTGTCAGATCAGAGCCAAATGGAGCCAGAATGGCAGCCAGTAGAAACCAGGGGGTGTGAAGCTCCGGGTCCCCATGAGTAATAGGGGTGCAGAGAACAAATAGGCATCCCTGGAAGTGGAATTTCTTAGACCTTAGACTCTTCAGTGACTCCTAGATCAGGGTAGCTTCCTTCTGGCAGTCCCAGAAGGCAGTCAGTGTGCAGGCCAGGAACACCTACCTGCCAGTATTTGTAGCCCAAGGACCACAGAGCCTCAGGGGCTGGGGGAGGAGGAGTGGATTCAAGGCACAAGAGAGGCTTGTGGAGAGAGAATTAAAAACCACTGTCATACTTGAGGATTTTTAAGGAAAGTAGCAAAGGGTGGTGTAACTACATTGAGATGAGGGGATAGAGGGAGCTGAGATTTTCAGTCCCTCACCTGACACTACCCGGGCATGTCAGAATTCTGGAGGTCTAATGATAGAAGGCTTTAGAGAGCCGCAGTGCAGTGCAGAGTTAAGTCCTGGAGCCCTGTTACTAGCTGTAAGACCTTAGATAAGCTACTTAACCTCCTACCTCGGTTTCCTCATTTATCAGCTAAGGAGAATAATAGTACTTGGTGAGGATTCAATGAGACGTCATGTTTAAAGCACTTTGTGCTAGGCCTGGCACATAGGAAGTGAACCATAAATCGAAGCAATTCCAGTTATTGGGCCACCACTACCCTTATTTTACAGAGGAGCCCTGTTAGATTGAGGGACAGGCTTGCCCGTGACCTAGGTACAGCTAGCAAATATTGAGCTCCTATGTGCCATGCACTGCAGAGTGATTCATATACTCAATACAGTGAGATAGCCGCCATTATTTTCCCCATTTTGAAGACAAATTGGGGCTAAGGAATAAATAACTTTCCCTGACATCACACAGCTGATAAGCTAGGCCTGTCTGCCTCCACAGCCTCACCTCATCTTTTCATGTTCCAATCATGTTTGAGTGGTACATGATCCAGACAGGGAGAGAAAGTGTCTCAGGAATCCAGACCCCATTTTAGCAAAAGGTTGTGAATGTGAACACAGGATTGTTTTTTTAACAAGCATCTAGTTCCCCTTAGTGGGCAATTAGATAGCTGCTCATAAGCGAGATACAGGGCCAGTACCTGCCTTGGGGCTTTATTATGGTGCATGGCCAGGGTGGAGGCATGGGGAAAAGGCCAAACATTTTAATATCCTACAAACTGGCTTCACCTACATCAAGCCTGATTTGCTCAAAGCCCCCTAGAATGGATATTAGTATCTCTATTTAATAAACAGATGAAATTGACTCAGAGGTCATGTGACTTATTAAAATCACTCAAATACTTTAAAGTTCCCCTCCCCCCACCAACTGTTAGGGAGCCATTTCTGGGGTGGTCTCTGATCTCTGACATCTGTTGCAGCCTCCCCCTACCCAAATCAGGATATGAGCCTGGAAGAGGAGCCTCAGATTGAAATGGTTAATAAAAGGAGGGTATAGTAGGGGAGACCCCAGTTGTGGGATTGTAGGAGGCAGGTTGCCTGAGGCCCAAGTGCCAGTGCAGGTGAGGATAAGCCTGGAAGGAGTGCACTCGGGGAGTCACTCATGTGGAGCCTGCATTTTGCTCCCCACTCTGCCCTGGCCATGTTGGATCCCAGCCTGGGCACACAGGCTCCCTCCTGTCTACTCTACTCCATGGCATTCTGGGTGGGCTGCGGGAGCTCAGCCCAGACTCCCTGTAGGGCAAAGCAGAAACTGCCAATCTTTCTGGCCCTCATTTGGGGTTCCTTGGGCAGGCTCCCATGAAGAATAGTGCGGGGGTGGGGGGTCTCCCAACAGTATTGTTTTGGTTGGGAGCGCGCTACTCTGCCCGCCTGCTGATAGCCTGCTGATAGCGCGCTTGCAGGACAGAAGTTCTCGTGACAGTGGAATAATGGAATGGAAAGTGCCTGGGAGGAAAGATCAATAGCGGTTATTTTCGAAGGTTGATGGGATTGATGACGTTCAGCGAGGGAACCGAAATGGAGACTCAGGAACTGGGCTGGGGTGTAAACTGAGCGGAAGACAGCTCTAAGTGGAGGTTACCCCGGTTGCACAAAAGTGGTGGGGGTGAGAGATTCCCGGGAAGTAGGGCAGCGGCGCTGCAAGAAGGCGGTGGAGGCAGCGGTGGCGGCAGGAAGGGAGGGAGCGCGCCACGGAGGTGCTGAGCAGTCCCGCTCCAGGGACCCCGCCCTGGCTGTCCGCACCGCCCCAAGGGAAATGCGTTCCATTTTCTGCTGGTGAGGGCTGCCGGATGCTCAGGCACGATGCTGAGCACCAGTGGGGAGGAGGGGTGCGAGCAGGAGAGTTCATGGGGAGGCCCTCCAACCCTCCCTCTCCCCCAATCTGGGGAATTGCTCTCCATCGCTGGCACCCGGGGGTGGGGCGGGGTGGGGGCTCGGCAACCCTGAATGGCTGCTTTCCCGAGGGCACCCGCTCTGCTAAGTCTTGCCTCTGGGGGAATGCAGAGGATGATAGTCTTTGTCTGGAGAAAGCCCGGGCTTTCCTCCCCGCAACTGCATGTTCAGGGCCCTATGGTTTCTACAGAGGATGACCCCGACTGGGAGGGTGAACCAAGGCTTGGAGTTGGATGATGGACGCGCCATGTCACACGGGAGCGGTAGGGGCACAGTACCAGCTTTCCGCCTGACTCGGTGCTTTCCGTGACTCAGGTGGGGCCCAGCAGTACCCATTTATTGACACCCGAGGCTGTGATAACCAGGGTGCAATGCATGTGCCTGACCGGCTGGAAGCTCCGTTGGACCTTTCTCCTTTCTTGGGAAAAGGAAATGGGAGCAGCCAGGAGACCTAGATTAGCGTTCTTGCTTCACCGCTCCCAGCGGTGTGAGCCTGGGCAAGTACCTCCCATCTCGCACCGCGGTTTCCTCCTCTCGGCTTGCAAGGCTATTGTGAGGCACCTGGCACCCAGGACACACCCGAAAAATGTTCCCTTTCTATGACTTCATAGAGTACACCACTCAGGAGGCTAGTTTGTGGAGGTGGGGAGGGGAGCAGCTTGCTGGCTTCTTTGTTCTGGGTTCTAGACTGACCTGAGGGGCTGAGGAATGGGGTGGCAGAAGCCTGAGGATGTAATGCACCCTCTCTCCCTGCCTCTGCTGAGGGCCTCCTTCCTCCAGCCTTTCCAGCCCCAGACAGACAGGCAGAGGCAGCAATAGCATTTTTCAGTGCTATATGGGAGATTTTATTTCTTTTCTTCCGAATTTTCCCATCCAACCTCCCCTTTTAGATGATAGCACGATCTCGGCCCTCTGCTGACACTCCGGCTCCCATCACACCACCTGCGAGCAGAGACCTCGGTGTTAGGAGCTAAGGATGCCCCCAGGGGGCGCTGCCGTCCAGGGAGAGGGCTTAGGGATCGCACTGCGTTGTCTGGCAGGTTGGAGATGAGAGTTTTGTGAAGGGGAAGCCTCCCTTTTGGCTGGACCCCCCAAGCCCATCACCCGCTTCCTTTCTTGGGACCTGAATTCTCTCATGGAGTGGCTGGATATATATATATGCAGCCAAGGAACTTTTATCAAGGAACTTTTTCAGAGTAAATCTTATTTGAAGCACGAATAAATAAAACAAACGGAAGAATTGATTTGGTTTGAGAGGGATGGGATGTGGCAGAGCCCTACTTGACCACTCCCCCACATTTAGAAATTCCTAAACTCGCTTACTCAGATTTCTATGAGATTCTGAGCCATAGCAGTTGTAGCCCTTCCTGAGGCCTCCAGCCAAAGAGATGACCCACCTCTGAACCCACAGCCCAAGGGTGTACCGCTCCTTCCCCAGAGCCCCCAGTTGGATCCTGAGGGACTCCAGCCTCGCCACTACTCTGCCGTGTGGCCTTGGTCAATGGTTTCCCCCTCTCTGAGCTTCCCTTTCTAGGCGTAGAGATGGGGCCTCCCAGCACTGCCAGCCACAGCCCCCAAGACTCTGGATCCGGAGCCCACTAACTCTGAGGCCCAGCTCTGGGTCTGGCTTGGGGCCCGTGACTTACCCTGGCTTGGCAGTGGCGTTGTCACACCTTGTATGGATGGCACATAGGCAGCTCAAGTGATGCAGAGCAGAAGCGGGTGCAGCAGCGCTTGATCCAGCGCAGGGTGGATGATCGGCACATCACTCGGGGCCCTGGGAGGTGGATTCGTGTGGGCAGCCCCTCATACCAGACCCACCGGTCAGCTACTTCCAGCTGCTCCATGTCCCCCGTGGGAGTTCTCTGCTGGTGGGTCTTCAGGAAGACAACCTGGGGGTCCCCAGTGGGTATTTGCCTCCCCCGGGCTCCAGGGCAAGTGGTCTGGCCATGATCCTTTGATGTCTGTGGGGCTTCAGACTCCATCTGTTCTTCTCTTTCTGGCACTGCTGCACGTGACTGCTGGGCCTTGTTCCTCACTCCCAACCACACCTTAGACTTCAATTCCTTAGGCTTCCCTATAGACCTTAACTTCTTAGAATCCAGTTTCTTCTTGGAGCACCTAGCCTTCCGGGGCTCTTTAGTATTCTGGTCCACTTTATCGCCCACAGCCTTGTTCCTGGCAAGGAGGAGAATGGCAGTCAGCAGAGCAGGACTGAAGCCTGGTCCTTTAGCTGGCCCTGAGACAGTTGCTGTGGAGCCAGCTCGGGGGAGCCTGTTAAGAAAGCTAGAGAGGACCTTAAAAGCAACTTCTCTACCACCCAGAGGCCTTGCGCCTGGGGGCAGGGGATGTGAGAGGTTGGGAAGGCGAAAAACAATGACTAGTAGGTAGGACACCTAGGAAGATAGGTGGCCTCTGTGGGCCACTAAGTTAGAGTTCCGCCTCTCTGGATTTCAGTTGATTAGATGAACTAGTCTAGTATTTTTTTTTTTTTTTTCAAATCGTGTTCCAAGGAACCTGAGGGTTCTGAGGAGTCCCCCCTCCCACCCCCAAGGAGCAGGCCACAATACCACAGTTGGGGTTTGGGGACAAATATTAGAAGAGAGGTTTTGCTGCTTTAAGAAAGTTAGGAGACTATGAGACTAGATCCTGACCTTCTTGCCTGCATTTAGGACACCAACTCAGAGAGAAGAGCCCAGGGAGTTGGAGTTATCCAGAGGTATTAAATGCCAGAAGGGACTTTCCCAAAAGGCATCTGTAATGGATTGGGTCCCCTGCAAAGTGACAGCACCGTCCTAGCTGAGTGTGTGAAGAGGGGCGAGGCCTTGGGCTCTAGGTAATGACAATACTGATGATAATAATGGCCACTGTTGATTGAATACCTACTATGTGTCAGGCCCAGGACGCTCACAACAGTCCTGCCCAGTGGGAGGCAGGCTTCTGAGACAGACAAGTTAGGGTTCAAATTCAGTTTTGCCTCTTACCATCTGTATGATTTGGGGCAGGAAATTTAACCTCTTGGAGCAGGGGTCCCCAACCCTCGGGCCACGGACCAGTACCAGTCCGTGGCCTGTAAAGAACTAGGCCATACAGCAGGAGGTGAGTGGCAGGTGAGCGAGTGAAGCTTCATCTATATTTATAGCCACTCCCTAGTGCTAGCATCACCGCCTCAGCTCCACCTCAGATCATCAGGCATTAAATTCTTATAGGAGCACTGCTCCCTGGTGCTAAAAAAGGTTGGGGACTGCTGTCTTAGAGCCTTAGTTTCCTCATCTGTAACACTGGAATAATTCTGTCTACCTAATAGAAGTGTTATGAAGAATAAGCTAAATGGGAAAATGCTTATAAAATTCTTAGATAGTACCTGGCACTTAGCAGGTGCCTAATAGATGTGAGCTTTCTTAATATTCTGATGTGACTGATAAGGAAACTGAGCCTCGCCAAGATGTCTAGTCTGCAGGTGAATCTCGGGGTTGTGTTCATTTGAGAGGGGAGGAGGCGGGCACCCCTTCTGCTCAGGGCCCTTGGTGGTGATTGGACCCATAATTGGACTATTATGACCACGGTTATGATCATGTCTCTGATATCAGGCAGGAATGGCTTTAAATCCTAGCTCTGCCACTTACCAGGTCAGATAACTGGGACAAGTTACCTCATCTCCTGAGCCTCAGCTCAGAAAAATAGGACTCAAATACCTTTCTCACAGAGCCTTTGTGAAAATTTGGATTTGTAAATTTCCTTGGCACAGTGCCTGTTCCTAGTAAAGATAGTTGAGTCCATGGTGGGGGCCGTGGGTGGGCTGAGCTCACCCAGAGGAGATGAGGAGGACCTTCGGAACTCTGAGCCTTGAATTCCAACATCTCTTGGCCAGGTTATACAGTTCTTGGTTCCGGGGGTTTGAGTTCTTGAGTAGCCTCAAGAGCGACAAGTTTTTTAATACCTGCCAGTCAAGAAACCAGAAAAACAGAAGCTTCAGCTTTTCTGGGATAGCCTCTCACTCCCCACCCCGACTTTAGCTCAGCTCAGCCTGGCGACTCCTTCTGGGTCACTCAGCCTGACAACCAGGAGCATTACTGTGTGGGTGCTCAGGCTCTCCTCAGCTGGGACCAAAATGGGGCACCTCACCATTTTAAGGCGGTTCCGCTGAATTGCTTTGCTGACAGGCTGCCGTATCTTGTCCTGTGTTTCCTCATCTTGTACCTGAGAGACAGAGAGAGAGGGAGCGCTAGCAGGAGGAATCCCCCGAGTGCCTCCATATGCCTCTCCATTTGCCTCAGCATCGCCTGACCAACCCTAGACTGGGAACTTTGTCACCTTGGTTTGGGGACAGAAATGGGGAGACCATGACCTCCCTTTGCCCTTTACTTCTCCCTTGCCCTCCACCTGTCCTGGGAATAGTTAGACTCTTTGTAAGACCCCCCTCTAGGTCCAGCCCTCAGTCCAACCTTGAAGACCACTCTATGCTTGGGCCTCTTCTTTACCGATGGACTCATGCTGGGCCTGTGAGGCCTCAAAGACAGACAGAGCAAGACCGGTACCAGGTGCTGCCTACGTCCTGTGTCCTGCCCCTCTCAGTTCAGCCAGCACTCAGGCTGGGATCAGGGTGCTTGTGCTGTAGCTCCCAGGGAGGGAAGCTGTGACATCACTGAAATGTATGACAGCAGCAGGGCTGGGTCTCCAAGGAGTATGTGTGTGGCAGGGCAGAGGATGGAGGGTGAGGAAGAAACTCCCATCTGTGGAGAAACCTAGTAGGTGCCAGGCAGAGGCATATATTGTCACTACTTCCCTGCGAGGTAGGAGGATCCTCCCATCTTTTTAAATGAAGAGGCCAAGATTCAAAGAGGTTAAATAATTTACTCAAGACCACACAGCTGGATAAGGGTCAAGCTGGAAACCCAAGGTCTGATAGTCAACTCATGAAATCAGGGGTTCCCAACTGTGCCCATCTATTTATTCATGTCACATACGTTAACCGTGCACCTGCTACACGTCAGGTGTTGTTGTAAGTGCTGGAATTAAAGGCAATTCTCACCCTCAAACAACTTACATTCTAGTGGATGTAAACAAAACAGCAGTGTACTTGTAAATGTTTAACAGTTGGCTCTCTGAAACAGTGTGTGTGTGTGTGTGTGTGTGTGTGTTTCTGATAGAAATCGGAAATAATGAAATTCTGCAATACTCTTTATTGTAAATCCCACAAAGCCAGTTGATTTTTACAATATACTTTTGAATTGTGCCTAACTTTGTATCCATAGCCAACCTATGGTTGCAATGTGAATGTTGGTATTTTACACTAACGAGTAAGAATAAAGTGAAAACTGTGCAAGAACAAAGATATTGGAATTCTACGCAGTCATCAATGACATGATCAACGTATTTGCTGTATTAGATCAGTTTTTCAAATACTGGAAGTATATTTTATAAAAAAATGTTTTGGGGAGATGAGAGTTGCTATTTACATGTAACAGCTATAGATAGGACACACATTTACCTTTAATCTGCATTGTTAACATCTCCATTACTCTCTTAAGGCTAGACCAGGGGTCGAGGAATTTCTTCTGTAGACGGCGAGATATAAATATGTTAGGCTTTGTAGGCCATAGAGTTGCAACCAGTCACCTTTGCTGCTGTAGTGTGAAAGCAGTCATGGATAGTATGTAAATAAGTGGGCATGGCTGTATTATAATAAAAATTTATTTACAAAAATAGTTGATGGGCTGGATTTGGCCCTTAGCCAATCCTTGGTCAAGATAACAATGAATCAAACCCGATTTATCATGTTTACCTATTTCTGTGGTGTAAACACTCCTACCACGGCTGACTTCAAGTTACCAATGTGATGTCACTGAATACAGAGTTGAACAGAAATGCAGAGTAGCATACCATTATATATTACATGTTTCTATTATATTTCTACAGATCTAAAGGCTCTCAGGCACGTAGGTAATAGTAAAAGGTAGAAAAATAGAAGATGATGAGTTTGAGCATTTTAACCTTTGTTTTTAATATCATTAATTTAATTAAGCTTATATGATTTAATTTTTAATGGCAGCTATGCTTAACAACCAGCCAGCAGAGTTCCTGAAAATGCAGTAGGCTTCAGTGAACCCTTATAGGTCAGTTCCAGCATACCATTGTTATGTCAGATGGAAATAAGTGTATGGAGAAAATTAAACAGGGCAGAGGGGGTAGGAGAGCAAAGGTAGAAGATTCATTGTATTAAAAAAGGTGGAGTGGGAAAGACTCACCAACAAGATGGGATCAGCAGAGACCTGAAGGAGGTGAGGGGAGAGAGCGGTGGGGACAGGAGATGAGGGCGGAGAGGGCGCTGTGGTGAAGGAAGGGCTGGGACAGACTGTGGGAGATGTTGACAACTGCTCCGAATCCTCTGCCGAGCTGGCTGCATCGGAATAACTTGAAGAGTTTGTGAAAAATGGCTTCTCTGGCACCAACCCATAGAGTCGGCCAGTCTGGTACCCAGCCACGTGTGGGGACCACTCCACACCATACCGTGTCTACCGTGCATAGAGAGTGCTTAGCTCTGCCTTTTAGCGATGGTGGACTTAGCCTGCACTAGTAGGACAGCTTCTTACATGTAAATGTTTCTTATTATTAGGGTGAAGAAGGGATGTGTGTGGCTAAAATGCTGTGGCCCAGGGAAGAAACTGAGGAGGTGACTTGGGAGGGAAGACATGGAGGGCACCCACCCCTTTCTCCCGTCTACCCCAGTATTCCTTGGTCCCTCTGCCTGCTCAGGCATCCCTCTCTTTGCCAGCACAATTTCAGCTCTCACAACTGGGCTCTATTAGACTCTGGTGGGTTGCATCAGAATCATCTACACCTGCCACTGAGCCCCTGGGCACCCAGGGCTGGGGACCCACCGTGTGCTAGGCACCAACGACAGCAACATAGGCAGAGCTTGCCTCGGGAAGCTCAAAAGTCTGGGGGACAGTAACTCTAGAATATGGGCTCCTTAAGGGTGGAGAGTTTTGTCTGTTCCATTCATCGATAAACCCCAAGATCCTAGAATAGCGCCTGGCAGATAATGGGTACCTAATAAGTATTTTTTTTGCAAAAGTGGAGTAAGTAGTATTATCTATGATAAAGGTAGTTTCTTGGGCTGTTGGAACACAAGAGGACCAGCCTGAGGAGGTCAGGGAAGTCCTCTTAGAGATGGCACTGAGGAATGGCAAAGGGGTGTGAGGTGGGCAGGGCATTCTCAAAAGAAAAAATTCTAAAAAATAGAGGTGTGAAGGGGAATTATGAACAGTTATAAGTTGCCAGAGTAGAAAGTAGGGGCCTAGGAATACCCGGTGCTGTAGGCATTACAAAAAAAAAAAAAAAACAGAAAGAAAGGAAAGAAAGAAAGGAAGTCGGGGCCAAGAGTGGCAGAGGCTGAAACTGGAGAAGTGAGCGAGCTACAGACCACTCAGGACTCGACCACCAGGCTGCTTGTCCAGAGGGTCCAGAGGGCCCCAGAAGGGCTCCTGCAGCTGAGGCAAGGCGGCTGGATTCAACGCTGGGAGCCTGGCCCGGGTGCCTCGCCATTCTGTTCTAGTCTGTCCTTGTCACCCCTCACTCTCCTCTCTCCAGAAACTGCGCCTGCTTAGGCGGTTCATCCCCTAGGAGACAGAGTTCCCCACGACCCGACCTGGTACCCCAGCAATGGCTCCCGGAGCAGTTTTTCCATATTCCATCATGTTCGGTCCTTCTATGTACATGAGGAAAACCACTAGTAGGGAGAGGGACGTATCCAGTGACGCATAGCTGGTAAGCCTCGCGGGCCAACTCCAAGGCTCTTAAGTGGAAAACCGCCACTCTTTTTTTTTCTTAGTTGTGGTAACGTACACATAACATAAACTTTACCATCTTAACCATTTTTAAGTGTGCAGTTCAGTAGTGTTAAGTACATTCACAATGTTGTGCAGCCGTCACCACCATCTGTCTCCAGAATTCTTTTCATCCTACGAAACTGAAACTCAATATCCATTAAATAACAGCTCCTGGGTTTTCCCTCCCCTAGCCCCTGGCAACCACCCTTCTACTTTCTGTCCCTATAAATTTGACTGCTCTAGGTACCTTATATAAATGAAATCATACAATATTTGTCTTTTCGTGACTTGCTTATTTCACTTAGCATAATGTCCTCAAGTTCCATCCATGTTATAGTATGTGCCAGAATTTTTTTTTTTTTTTTAGAATTCCTTTACTTTTTAAGGCTGAATAATATTCTATATATATATACCATATTTTGTTTATCCATTCATCTATTGATGGACACTTGGGTTGCTTCCATGATTTGGCTATTGTGAATAATGCCGCAATGAGCATGGGTATACAAATATCTCTTCAAGACCCTGCTTTAAATTCTTTGGGGTATATACTCACAAGTAGAATTGTTAGATCATATGATAATTCTATTTTTAATTTTGGGGGGAACCGCAAAAAATGTTTTCTACAGTGGCTACACCGTTTTACATTCTTACTAACAGTGCACGAGGTTTCCAATTTCTCTACTTCCTCACCAAAACTTATTATTTTTTGATAGCAGCCATCCTAATGGGTATGAGGTTCCACTCTTTTTATTTCCTCTCATATTTGTACTTTAGTATCTCTAAATTCGGGTTTACTGGGGTATATTTTACATACATTAAAATTCACCTTTTTTTAGTGTATGTTCCATGAGTTTTTATTTTATTTTAAATTTTAAAAAGTTAGACATTTATACAATCCATGAAGTGATCCCCCGATTACTCTAGCGCCCATCTGGCGTTTTGTGAGTTTTGACAAGGGCATACTATTATATAACCACCGCAATCGATACATAGAATGGTTTCATAATCGTCCTACATTCCCTTGTGCAAAATCTCTTTCTAGTTAACCCTCCTCCCATCCCTGGCCCTGGCAATAACTGATGTGTTTTCAATCCCTATAGCTTTGCCTTTTCTAGAACCTCATATAAATGGGATCCTACAGTATGTAGCCTTTTGAATTCTTTCACTTAACACAATGCATTTGAGATTTGCACATGTTGGGTGTATCAGTAGTTCATTTCTTTTTGTTGCTGAGTAGTATTTCATTATGTAAATACACATTGTTTATTATCTAATACAATATTATCTCCATTCTTCTATTGAGCCTATCTAGTGAGTTTCTTTTTTTTTAATTTTGTTTCTGTATTAGTTTTCTGGGGCTGCTGTAAAAAATTACAAGCTTGATGACTTTAAACTACAGAAATTTATTTTTGCACAGTATTGGAGGCTGAAAGTCCCAAAATTAAGGCGTTGGTTCCTTCTGGAAGCTCTGAGGGAAAATCTGTCTAATGCCTCTCTCCTAGCTTCTGGTGACTGCTGGCAATCCTTGGCTCGTAGACCTGTCATTCTGATATATATCTCCACCTTCTCATGGTGTCCTCCTCTGTGTATTTCTATGTTTCCACATAGTCTTCTTATAAGAATACCAGTTATTGGATTTAGTGCCCACCATAATTCAGGATGACCTCATCTTAACGAATTACATCTGCAAAGACACCATTTCCAAAAGTCACTATCTGTGGTTTTGGTAGACACAAATTTTCGGAGGACACTACTCGACCTAGTATAGTTACTTTTTTTTCAGTTTTATGATTTTTATTTGGTTTTTCTTTATATCTTCTATTTTTCCCTGACATTTTTAATTTTTCATTTATTTCAAGAATGTAATTGCTTGTTGAAGCATTTTTTAATGACTGTTTTAAAATTCTTACCAATAATTCCAACATCATGTGATCTGTTGGCATCTGTTGATTATCTTGTCCAAGTTGAGATTTTCCTTATTCTTGGTATGGTGAGTTATTTTCATTTGTAACCTGGACGTTTCAGAAATTATGGGACTCTGTTTTCATAGGCCTCTGCCGACCTGGGCCAGTGATATGGGGGCACCAACTTTACCATTAGATGGGGCTTTCCTCCTGGCCCCCACCGACACTGCCCCACAGAGGAAGGGGAGGGTTGCCTCATTACTGCTAGGCAGAGGTGGATATCTGGGCTCCGTCCTTTACACTGGGGGAAGGGAGTGGCACCTCATTATTATTGGATGGTGATGGCAGCTTAGGCTCCCCACATAGCCTCCACTGACACCACAGAAATTATGGGGAGGGTACCAGTTCCCGCTGGGCCGTGAGGAAGCCCTTGCTCCCCACTCTGCCTCCTAACACCACCTGGAGGTGACAGGGAGAGGTGCCTTGTTACCATAAGACAAAGATTAAAATCTAGGCTTTCCAGAACCCAGCCCTTTGACAAGAGGGAACAGGCTTTTTTCATGGGGTGATTTTTGTCTGCCTGTTTGGCATTTTAGGTTGCAGGCTTCTCCAGACCTTAGCAATAAGAAAACCTAGGGACTCACTGCTGTATCATGAGAGTACTGGGGTTCCTGGTTGGGCTGCCTTCTTATTGTTTGTTTTATATATAATGTCCAGCATTTTAAGCTGTACTTGGTGAGAGGGTAAGAGAAGAATGCAACTACTCCATCTTGTTCAGAACTAGAAATTCTCTTTTTATTCTATACTCCCTTTATCCCCGTAAGTCCAAGCTGGAGATGCATCTGGATATATAATCCTTTTAAGAACTTGTGGGTCACTCTGAATCTTATTCAGAGATAGATGCATCTGGATACGTAATCCTTTTAAGAACTTGTGGGTCACTCTGAATCTTATTCAGAGATACTCTATTAGACAAAAACCATGTCCACAATTTCTTTGAGATAAGCCCTTCTCTCCATTAGGCTTCTGCTGAAATGGCCAAGGGACAATACCCTTAAGCTTTCTAGAATCTGTACTGTTTGATTCACAGATCTGTGAGGCACACCTATGATTTCTTTAGAGGACTTTTATCTGAATGAATAGTATACCGAGGGGTTGCATTAAATCTTTCTGAGATGTAAATAAAAGGTTTTATAGTCACATTCTCAGTTTCATTTTTGGACCATGTTTTTTGGCAATGCCCTGGATTTGAGCTTTTTTAGGAAACCATGTCTTAATTTTACCATTGTTTGCCATTTGCAGAGGTTGAGAATTTTCTGCCATGAAGTCCTGGCTCTTTCATACTTAACAGTCCTTCCTTTTAGCTTCTCAACCTCAGCACTGTTGACATTTCGGGCAGGATCATTTTTTGATGTGGGGGGAGGTGATGGAGAGAGGGGTTGGTCTTGTGCACTGTAGGATATTTAAGTAATATCCTTGGCCTCGACTAAGAAGCCAGTAGCAACCTCTCCAGTTTTGACAATCAAAAATGTCTTCAGACATTGCTAAACATCCCCCAGGAGGCAACATTGCTATCATTTGAGAACTGCTGCTTAAGTTTCTCTCTCTCCTCTTGCATTTTCTTATAAGCAGCAAGGAGAGACCAATTTAACACCTTACTCAGTAACAGCCTTAGCTAGATCACACAGCTCAGTAGGCACATTCTCTGCTTTCCACTTTACTGCAAGCAACAGGGTTGCTAAACTTTGTGCCACAACATAACATGAATTCCTCTTCCCCAAGTTTCCAGTAGTATTTTCGTCACTTTCCCGTATGCCCTGACTGCAACTTTATCAAAGGCCTGAGGCTTCTAATAACAGCTTTTTCAAGGCTTTCACTACACTCTTCTCAAAGTCTATTGCCCCTTGCTAATGCCACTCCATATTTTAGAGTGCTGTGACAGCAGCACTCTACCCCAGTACTAAAATCTCTATATGTTATCTATTGCTGCATAGCAAATTATACCTAAATCTTACAGTTTAAAACAAGAGGTATTCATTATCGCAGAAGCTTTTGAGCATCAGAAGCCCAGGAATGCTCTAGCTGAGTGGTTCTGTCTCAGTCTCTCAGGAGGTTACAGTCAAGCTGCTGGCCAGGGCTGCATCATCTCAAGGCTCTCCTAGGGCTGGTGAACCTGTTTCCGTGCTCACTCATGAGGTTGCTGGCAGGCCTCTGTTCTTCCCTTGATGCTGGCTAGAGTCTTCAGTTCCTTGCCACGTGGGCCTCTCGTTGCGGCTGTTGACGATGTAGTAGACTGACTGCTCCCCGCAGAGTGACTGATCCAAGCAATAGAACACACACCCAAGATGGAAGCTGTGGTCCTTTCTTCTTAAATTTCAATTTTGGAATTGATGCACCATCATTTCTGCCATGTATTATGGGTCACATAGAGTAACTGTGATATGGTGTAGGAGAGGACCACATAAAGGTCTGAATAAACAGAAGGCAAGGAACATTGGGAGCCCTTTTGGTGGCTGGCTGCTGCATTTCAACTATATTCAGGATATTTTTCTAATTTCCTTTTGGACTTCATCTTTGACTCATGGTTATTTTGAAGTGGTGTGCTTTATTTCCAAATTTTGGGCTGTTTTCCAGGTATCATTCTTTTATATTTTAGTTTTTATAGTCATAAAACATATTTTGTATGATCTAAATTCTTTTAAATTTGTTGAGGTTTGTTTTAAGGCCCAGACTGTGGTGTATCTCAGTAAATGTTTTATGTGGAGTTGAAAAGAATGTTTATTTTGCTTTTGTTGGGTAAAGTGTTATGAAAATGTCAATCAAAACAAGTTAATTGATAGTGTTCAGGTTTCCTATATCCTTGCCTTTTTTTTCTGTCTAGTACTTGTTTTACTGATTACTGAGAAAGAAGCGTTGAATTCCCTAACTGTATTATAGATTTTTCTCTTTCTTATTTTAGGGCTATTGGTTTTTACTTCATGTATTTTTGTAGCTCTATTATTAGATGTATATACATTTATGATTGTTATGTCTTCTTAGTGAATTAAACCTTATATCATTAGGTAATATCCCTCTTCATCCTTGGTAATAGTCTTTCTTTCGAAGTCTACTTTTTCTGATATTAATACAGCCATTCCAATTCGTTTTGATTAGTGTTTGTATGGTATATCTTATTCAATTCATTTAATCTTAACTCATATGTTTCTTTATAGATAAATTTGGTTTCTTCTAGATAGCATATTATTGGCTCTTGCTTTCCCCTTCCCCATATACTAATCTGTATTTTAATTGGTCGTTAATACAGTTGGATTAAAATCTTCCATCTTACTATTTGTTTTCTATTTTTTTTCTTCTTTTTCTTCCTTACTTTGGATTAATTGATTATATTTTGTCAGGGAAAAGCCTTAACCTCATGATACCAAAAGTAGACAATGAGACTTACTGTATCCAATCAAGATTATTACTCGTAGCACATCAGACAGTATGAACATCAACATAATTTTGTGTTGATTCCCTTAGCCCTAAATCCAACAAGTGATACATTGGTCCCAGATGCACAGTGGGTTTGCATTGTGGCTGAAAAACCCAGGCCCAGCAATTTTATAGCAAGCAGTAAGCAAGTCTGCCTCTATTCGAGAAAAATCTGATCTCATCTCTCAAAATTACCAGCTGTATTCACAATGCTGAGCAAGGACCCAGGTGAAAGAGAAGTCTCGGAACCTTGTAATCTTGACATACTCAACAAATCATGCTGGACACAAAGAAGCCCAGGGGAATGCCTCCCAATATTTTTATGATTCCATTTTATCTCTATATTGGCTTGTTATTTATACTTCTTTTAAAAATTTAGTAGTTACCCTTGCATTTACAATATATATCTTTAATAAATCACAGTATATCTGAATAATATTATATTACTTCATATATAGCATAAGGACCCTTTAACAGTATATTTCCAATTCCTTATCCCATTATTTTTACTATTGTCATTGTCATACATTAAAAACAGGAAAATGTCTTATATTTACCTTTATTCCATCCACTTCCAGAGATCTTCATTTCCGAAGAGCCAGGTTTCTTTTTGGTATCATATTTTTTCTGCCTCTAGAACTTCGTTTACCATTTCTTTTTTATATTTTTTATTTTTTAATTACAATTGACATTCAATATTATTTTATATTAGTTTTAGGTGTACAGCATAGTAGTTAGACATTTATAATTTATGAAGTGATCGCCCAGTTAGTACTTACCTTTACCATTTCTTGTAGTGCTGATCTGCTCTTAATTAATTTTGTGTTTTTGTTCATCTGAACAAAGTGTTTATATCTATTCTTGTTTGAAAGATATTTTTGCTGGGTATAGAATTCTGGCTTGACAATTTTTTTCTTTCAGGATTTTAAAGATATCATTATATTGTCTTCCGATTTCTGATCACATACCGTCTCTGATGAGAAGTCTGCTGTAATTCTGATCTTTGTTCCTCTGTATGTAGTATATCTTTTTCCTCTAGATGCCTTCATAATTTTTTCTTTGTCTTTGGCTTTCAACAGTTTGAATATGATAGATCATATTGTGTGTGTGTGTGTATTGATAGTCAATCTTTTGAAATCTGTTTTTTGGTTGTGTGATTCTTTCATTATTTTTGGAAAATTATTGGCCATTATTTTTACAAATTGCATGTGTGTGCATGTGTATTTCTATCTGTATCTCTTCTCCTTCCAAGATTCAGATTACACACACGCTAGCTCTTGGATGTTCTGGGGTTTTTTTTGGTTTTATTTCTCTTTTTCTATTTCAGTTTGGATAGTGTCTCGACCTATTTTCAAGTTCCTTGATGCTTTCCTCAGCTGTGTTCAGTTTACTGATGGGCCTGTGAAAGGCATTCTTCACCTTCGTTACACATTTTTTAAAAAATTTTAAATTTCTGGCATCATCCATATGCCTCTTTTTTATAGTCTCCATCTCCCTGCTAAAATTCCCCTTCTGTTTATGTATGTTGTCCATATTTTCCAACAGAGTCTTTCACATATTGTTATAGTGGTTTTAAATTCTGTGTCAGATTAACTCCAGAGAGTTATCTTGAGAGGGTCTTGAGTCTGGTTCTGTTGATTACTTTGTCTTTTGACAATAGGGCTTTTGTTTTTTGTTTTTGTAAAATTGCTTTTTGTGTATGTGTTATGATTTTTGATTGATTTCTGGACATGTGTAGAGGCCAGTATTACGTAAGCCTAGAAATTGTCGTATCTCTTCCTAGGCCATTAGTGTGGAGGATTGACGCCATCTTGTCGGGAGTCGAATGAAGTTTGGGTTTTGTTGTTTCTAAGATTACTTTTAGTGTTGGTGACTCCCACAGGTGCTCTACTCTCACTCTAAACACACTGGGCTTTTAGCAATTCAATAAAAACCGTAGCTGAACACTTCTCACTTGCTTGCATGGAGACTCCGTCGTCTTCCTACTTCACAAGTGTGCCAGTGCCTGCATCCCATTTGTTCTGGGATGCTCCTGTCTTTCTTTGGAATTCAGGTTTATTGGCTGCTCTGCAACCCCAGTTTTCCTGTGGATTAGACAAGTAATAATTTTATAGATTATTTAACAATTTTAAAAATTATTAGTATGGTAATGATGCTTTTCCCAGCTTTCTGTGTCTTTGATGGAAGCCAGGAGTCTAAGCCATCTACTTTTTCACTGCTCTTTTGACTTCTTTTGCCATCCATTCCTGGGTCCGCTGCCTGGGTCTTTCTCTTGGCTGACACCCTTCCAGCATAGCCCCTTGAATTATTTCTAGCTTGGATGCTTTTCCTCTTTCCACCCTTTCATCTGGCAAATATCTGGCAAAGAGAAGGGACCTAGAGGTTCCTGATCTGTCACCATCTTGGAGACAACTCAGAATAATCCATGGGGTCCTGTTCCCAGGGTAAGCCTGAAAACGGGAGGAGGTAACTTTGAGAGCTAAACTCTCATCTACTGTACTCCTGGCTTGGCCTCATTCCTCTGTTCTAGGAAATGGGACCAAGTATCTGCTCTATCCATTAATGAAGAATAGGAATCAAACTGATCAAACAGTAGTTGGAAGATAAAAACTGAAACAGGATAAAAGGGGAATAGGCTTTTGGGAGTAGTGATTACAAACATAGTCTCTGGAGGCAGCCTACCTGGGTTCGAATTCCAACTGCATCACTCACTGTGTGGCCTTGGACAGGTTCCTTTATCTCTCTGCATCTTAATTTCTGTATCTGTAAGATGGAAATAATAGTACTTACCTTACAGAATTGTTAAGAGGATTAAAAGAGTTAATATATGCAAAGCACTTATCAGAGTGGCAGGTATATAATAAGCTCTGTAGAGGTATTACCTATTAGGGAGTAGTTCCTATAATTGCAGAAATTCATGGAAGAAAGCAGTTTCTCCATTTCTCAGAACCCATTCCGATCAAAACAACTAATGTTTATTGAGCTTCCCCAAAGTGTCCAGTCCTGTACTAAGCATTTTATATGAATTATATCATAAGAGGTAAGGATTAATTATTTCTAATAGGAAAGGAAATCCGGGATCAGTAGAATTGTTTACACAGCTGGCTAGATGCAGAGCTAGGTTTACAACCCAAGAAGGTCTGACTACTATGCCTGTGCTCTCAACCACTGCACTTGTTGCTTCCCACAAACTGGTTTCCTTGCTTGTAAAATAATGGGAAAGCTGCTTGCTGTATTTCTCTCACAGAGTTGTTTTGAGATCCCAACAACCAATGGAGGAGGCAGTGCTTTAAGTATTTGTACAGAGTGCTGGTCCCCTGACAGGGAAACCTGAACGTGTTATGACTTTTCTCGCCACCGTCCCTATGCACATGCCCCTCTCCCCTTTCTCTGCTTGTGAACTCATCATTTTCTCAAGACTCAGCTCAGATGTCAGGCCTAGATTTTATTCTAACAATGGAGGGATTTAAGCAGGGAGTGGCACATCAGACTTGCATTCTGAAATGACGGCTGACTGCTGGGTGCCAAATGGAGTGTAGCAGGGCCAGAGTGAGTACAGGGAAACCAGATAGGAGGCTGCTGAAGGAGCCAAGGGAGAGGTGGTGGTGCGGATGGAGAATGGTGGATGGGAAGGATGTTTAATGGGGGCAGCGAAGGACAGGGAGGTGCCAAGGATGAGCCCTAGTTCTTGGTTTGCTCGAGGATGTTCGTTGAATGAATGACTGAGGACTCCACGGCCGAAGCATCTTCAACAGACACCTCTTCCCCACCCCCGTTCCTCCTACCCCTCTCCGGCAGCTTCTGGAGCTACGAACAGGAGGATAGGTCAAAGGGAGAAGGAAGAGAATGGGCACAGTCTCTCGGACCGGGAGATACTAGATCGGACACTTCTGGCACTGGTCTGAGCCAGGAGGCTCTGCGATGGGACAAGCGTCTCCCCTGTCCACCTGCAGTTTGCGCCTCTCCCCTCCACCCACGCCAGCCCGGGCATGCAGCGCCCCTCTTAGCACCCTGCAGGAGTTGGCTTCTCGCCGGCGTCTAGGGGTGCGGCGCAGCGGCCCACCCCTCCAGCCCTGACCCGCCCCGTCCTGGCGCCCACCCCGCCCAGTGCTCTGGAAATGCTGGGTGGCGGCTCAGTCCAGTCCGGGAGCCAGGAACCAGGGGCTGCCGGGTGAGTCCCAGGGTCAAGGGGTCCTGCACCTGCAGTGCACTTGCCCTGACGGGCGGCACGGGGTCGTGCCCTACTCCTCCCGCGGGTCCTCGGCCTCTCTTCCCCGAGTGCGCCCCCTCGAGATGTGCACTTATCAGCTTGAGAATGTGGCCGAGGGTGTCGGGGTGCGGGTGCGTGCTCGCCGCGTCGGGGCTGTCCCAGAGACCCGGAGCAGCAAGTGTGCGTGGGCGGGGAGTCCGCGCGTGTCCCCGCGGCGGGTCTGCGCAGGCTAGCGGGGCGCGGCTAGTGGAGCGGAGCGTGCGGAACCGAGCGCACCGGCAGCGGCGGGCGGAGCGTGGAGGAGGCCGGCTGGGCTCTGCGTGGAAGGATGCAGGCCCGCAAGTTTTCGGCCGCCCTGGAAGTACGAGCGGTCGCGCCCGAGGGGGCTCCCCGCGGCCGCCGGGCTAGAGGCGAGCGCGTGTGCCCGCCGCCGCCCCTCCCCCACTTCCGCCTCCCGCCTCTTCCTCGTTCCCGGCTCCAAGGGCCCGTGCGTCCCGGGGGACACCCGGCGGCGC
>NW_006442491.1:28960642-29032230 GCF_000325575.1 Pteropus alecto
GTGCGGCGGGAGGGCTGCTACGGGGGCCACTCGAGTGCGGGCGGAACGGCCTCGGGGGGCGGTCCTCTGTCGCCTCCCCTTTCTTCCCCGTGGACGCGGCATGTCCCTTTTTGGGGAATTCTTTCGCTCTCGCTGACTCCAGTGCGGGTGGGGCAGAGATAGGGCGCTCTCCATTTCACTGGTCCCCGGCCCTGCCCCTGGCAGCCTCCTGTCCCCAGATCTCTTCACCCCTCTCCGCAGCACCTTTCGTCGCCGCGTAAACAACTCCCTCTCTCCAACACTTCGCTTCGCGGCCCCCGGGGAGCAGCTCCTTCAATCTCGTGAGATTGATGGGGTTGGGGGAGGGGAAAAGAGAGGGGTTGTCCTGGAGCCCCTAGTCCCTGTCACTCCCCTACCCTCTCTCTCGCCCTCCCCCACCCGCTGCTGGAGCAGACGGCCCCCGGGGCCCGGGTATTTTTAGCGTTGTGACCTGGGCCGCTGCTCTAAGAGCCTTTCCCAGGAATCGGCGTCAGCGCCTCCCCCCTCCGCCGCCAGCCCTTGGCCACAAGGTCTCCCCACACTTCCTTGGCCCTTCCTGGCCCATTTGGGTTTGGGTCCCTCGCGGCCCGCTCCAGCGCCTGTGGAGCTGGCCAGGGTCTTGAATACGCTGAGTCCAGATGAGGGAGGGGAAGGCTTTCTGAGGACGATCTGGTCCTCGGGTTAGATCTTGCCTCTGGTGATAGACTCAGCCGAATGTCTGTAAGGAGATTGAGCGAATGCGAGTGAGTGCACAGGGCCTGGGCTGGCCCAGAGCTCCGCTGTTCTGGAAAGCTCTCAGCACGGGGGGTGGTCTGAAGAGGACCGCGGACCTGCCCTTCCTATGACTTTTCACTAACTAGTAGGGAGATAAGACAGTGAAGTATGCCGGAGGAGAGGAGCTGAAATAAAGACCTTGGGAGTGTAGAGATGATGGTCCTCTAAATAGCGTGGGTATCAGAGCTTTACAGTTTACAGAGCACCTCCACATGCAGTGTCTTGTGTTTGAGGCAGGTAGGACGATTTTCAGATGGGGCAACTGAGGCTAGAAAGATGATTTCCTTAAGGACCGAGCTAAGTCTGGAAATCAGGCCTGTGACTTCAGAACAGGGTTTGGAGGGGGTGGGGGTGATGGTGATGGAGGAGTGTAGAGAGAGGAGGGGAGGGGCTGCTTTAGCTTTTGTTTGCATTGTGAAGAATGGGCGGGAACCAGAGTTGCAGCACTAGTAGAAGAGTCCTCCTGCCCTGGGGTCTGTGTCCTTTCCTCTTCCCTTCTGAGCAGAGGCCCATCCATGAAATGGAAAAAGTGCCTCCCCCATCTGGGTTGGACCAGGCCCTCCAACCCCTCTCAGAGGGCATGACTCCAGACTTGAGACTCGGCATTGGCTGTGTCTGTCCCCTGAATACAGAGGAGCCTCTCTAGCCGTGCCTGGAACTGGCATCCCCTTTGTAGAGCTGGGGTCAGCTCCGCCTCTGTGTGACACTTGAAGTTGTGGTAATGGACTTTGTTTCAGGGAAGGGGTAGGAAGAAGCCAAGGCCAGAAGTGTCAGGGCTGGAACCAGAGGCCCCACTACTGGGATGCTGGCTGCCCGAGCCCAGGCCCCCACTGCATTCCCTCTCAACCTCACAGCGTGTTCTTCCACCCTCCAGGAGCTGATATGGACCCAAATCCTCGGGCAGCGCTGGAGCGCCAGCAGCTCCGCCTGCGGGAGCGGCAGAAATTCTTCGAGGACATTTTACAGCCAGAGACAGAGTTTGTCTTCCCCCTGTCCCACCTGCATCTCGAGTCGCAGAGACGTAAGTTCTAAGAACTGGGAAGTAGGATTGGGATAGAGAGGAAGTCTTGTAGGTCCTGAGTCGTGGGGGCCCCCTCCTCTCTTGTTTTCTTGGTACCCTGAACGTCTATCTCTGGACCTGACATATGTCTCTGAGCATCCTGTCGGCTCCAGCGTGGGTCCTCCTGACTTGCCCCCTTCTTGATCTGCAGCCCCCATAGGTAGTATCTCATCCATGGAAGTGAATGTGGACACACTGGAGCAAGTGGAACTTATTGACCTTGGGGATCAGGACGGAGCAGACGTGTTCTTGCCTTGTGAAGATCCTCCACCAACCCCCCAGACGTCTGGTATGCCCTTCTGCTAGGACTTGGGCACCAGTTAGCCAGGGCCGGATGTCGGGGCTCTGAAGGGAGGCTGCAAGGCTGGACTAGGGAAGTGTACATGTCAGGGTTTGAAGGGGGCGGTTCCACCAATGAAACAGCTGTCTGTTCTGATTTTAGAGAAGTTGACCCTGAGGAGAACTAGGTTATAGATCCCCAATCCAAAAATCTAGGAATGCCCAACCCCCTCAGACTTTGTTAATTTTACATTCGTGAAATTAATGTAATTAAAATAATATAAACATGTAATTTTTACATTAAATAACTTAAACCATTTCAGTCATCTTAATAATAGTATTTATTGAATACTTCATATTTCTAATACTGTTAGAATACAAATATTATCTCAATCCTTGCAATGTCCTGTTAAGGCAGGTGGTATTATTTCCATTTTCTAAAGAAGAAAATTAGACTCGGAGAAATTGTCACAAAGCTAGAAAGTAGAAAAGCTTGGTTCAAACCATGGCTCTCTGACTCCAAAGCCCATATGCTTAACTCTAAGAGAGATTCTCTTATTTGAGACTGCTGCTATTAATTCATAGCCTACTATTTGCCAGACATTTTATAAGCACGCTTAGATTTCATCCTCAAAACCCTTCTGGAATGTGGGTGTCCCTTTTTTTTTTTTACAAAGGAGAAGCAGAATCCTTGAGAGGGAAAGTGACTTGCCTAAAGCTACTCAGTAGCAAGTAAGTGACTTAGGTAGAACTTGGAACTCTTGAATTGATTGGCATGACTCTAGAGCCCAGACATGATCCCAAAAGTAGAAGGAGCTGGGAGTCAGGAGACCTGGCTCTTTGCTGAACTGGCTAAGTGACTTTGGACAGGTTCCTGCCCCTATCCGGGCTTCAGTCTCTCCTGGCCAGATCACATCTGAGTCCGCTGAAGCCTTGTTTGTGAGCCTGATCAGCTTTTCTCTCTGGGCAGGGCTGGTCGACCATCCAGAGGAGCTGGGCCTGCCCATGCACACGCCAGGCAGGACCACATCCCGTGCTTCCTCTTCATCTTCTGACTCCTCCACAAACCTGCACAGCCCAAATCCCAGCGACGGTGGAGCAGACACGCCCTTGGCACAGTCTGATGATGAGGAGGATGGGGGTGATGGAGGAGCAGAGTCTGGAGCCTGCAGCTAGCAGTGGGCCTCCACCTATGGACTGACTGCACGGGCTGTTCTCCACACAGGACCCTAAGCCCCACCAGAGCCCTTCGGAGAAGACCCAACTCTACTTGGAGTAGGCACCAGAGGGAGGAAAGGATGGTGGGGTGTGTACCTCCCTGGGAATTAACCCTCTCCTGCTTTCCTGCTAACCTCTTCCTGCTGCAACCCTGCCACCAGTTTTTGGCTTACTACTGAGGTAGAGCTTACAAGCAAGGAGATGGAGATGAGGTAGGACAAGATGCCACTGCTTTTCTTAGCGCTCCTCCCTCCCCCAAACTATCCTTCAGTCTCCTAACAGAATCTCCTCCACCAGTGTCTCTAAATGGACATGAACTCCTTAGTACTCAAGTGAGGTGGTACTCCAGCCATCCTGCTTCCTTACACCTTTTGGAACAGGGCACGGTATAAATAATAAACAAATAATAACGTACCAACCATTCTACTTCTTTTTTTCACATTGCAAAGATATCCAACCCAGTATATTTCTTTAGCTCTCTAACCAATACCACATTCCCCTCACTCATTTACTCTATTTATTCACGAAATATTTATTAAACACCTGTGCTGGACATTCGGGATACAGTTTTGAATAAGACAGGCTTTATCCCTACTCCATAGAGTTTACTGTTTCTGGAGAAGACGAAGTAACAGCACAATTCACAGTGTAATAAGTAGCATGACAAGGAACCACTGTGGTATCAGAACATAGGGGCATCTTAACCTAGCTTGTATGATCACAGGAGCTAATTTTTAAGCTGAGATCCAAGAGATGAGTAGGAGTTAGCTAGGCAGGGCTATAATCCAGGCAGAAGGAGCAGCTCGGACTTTAAATGGGGAACAGTGGCCTTGAGGAACTGAAAAACATTCAGCTTGGCTGAATTGTTGAATTTGAGGTGGAAATGAAGAGAGAGGTAAGAATGGCAAAGGTCACGTTATGAAATGCTTAGAAGACTGTATTGAGTTTCAATCTGACTGTTAGTAAAATATCACTGACAAGATAACATTTGTGCCCTCATATAAAAGAGGTCTAAAATACAGGGTTCTGTGGCCATTGCAGAGTTGGTAGGTACGAGGGTCCTGTTGGCCTCTTTTTGCTCAGCCATCCCAGGCACATGGCTTGCATTCCCCATTTATATTTCATGTCTAAAATGGCTGTTGAAGCTCCCACCGGCATGTCCTTGAAACTGGCAGAAAGGAGGAGGAGAAATTGAGGATGAGCAAAGCACACCTAGCTGTCTGTTCCCATGTCAAGAAGCATATCCGGAAGTTCTAACCAGCACCATCCGCTTTCATCTCATTAGGAGGAGAAATTGAGGATGAGCAAAGCACACACCTAGCTGTCTGTTCCCGTGTCAAGAAGCATATCTGGAAGTTCTAACCAGCACCATCCGCTTTCATCTCATTGGCCGGAACTTGCTAACATGAGAAATGTTTCATTTACGGACATTTCGTAGACGGGGCCAGCCTTATCCAGGAGAAAGGAAATTCTGGTTTGGAAAGACAATAATCCTTTCAAGTCACTGAATTACCAATACATCTGATTTCTGTACTACCTTTCAAACTTCTCAGAGACACACTGGCCCCTGGGAAGGCTGGGATAGCCCACGCTGCCGTCTTTCTAAGGTCAGGGTTATTTTACTAAAGAAAAAGAGGATGAGTTAGGGTTAGGGTTAGGGTCTTTGGAAAGGTAACTAGCAGCTTACATGTTAGAGGCTATGTTGATGAATTTGAACTTTATTGAGAGTAATGAAAGATTATGGGAGGTTGAATTTGCCTGTTAAAAAGATAATTCTGGCTGCAGTGTAGAGAATGTACTGGAGGAGGACAGGGTCAAGACAGACATATAATACAGTCTATGCAAGAGATAACAGTGGCCCAGAAGATTGTGGTGATGATTAGTTTCAGTGGGTTGAGGCAGTATATAAACAAATGACATCCATTCAGTGAGACACTGAGCATGGCTTTGTGGATGTAGTAGTGGCAAAAAAAGACACAGTCCTGCTCTTATGGGGTTTAGAGTCTAGTGGGAGCCCAAATGGAAACTGCCACTATGATTAGTGCTAGGAGAGAGTTAATAGCCTATACAGAGAAGTCACAAGATGTTTCCCTTGAGGGGGTGGCATTTGAGCTGATATCTGAAGGATGAGTAGGAGTAAGCTACCAGAATGGCTGGTAGGCCTCCTACAAGGAGTACTGATCGGAGGGGACCAAAGTGGATATCTAGAGACCAGGAGATTATAGCCATCTAGATAAGCAGTAATGGACTAGGGTGGAGGTAGTGGGGATGTAGAGTGGAAGGATGAAGAGATATTTAGGAAGCAAATTCCAAAAGATTCGATAGGTGGGTGTGAGAAAGGAAGGGGTCAAGGATGCCACCATTGTTTGTGCCTATGCAACAGGATGATTTGGAGGGTGCTTTACCCAGATGGGAAGTTTAGGAGAGAACCAGGTTTGGGAAGGTCATAAATTTGGTTTTGGACATGATGAGTTTGAGATGTCCAAGAGGACATGTTGAGTAGGCACTAGGACCCATGAATGTGGGATTTATATGATAGGATTGGGTTAAAAAATAAATATGTGAGTTATCAATGAATGGGTGGTAAGTGAAGCCATGGACGTGAATGAACTTGCCCAGGGAGAGAGTGGAATGAAAGGGTTATAGGACTCAGCCTTAAAGAACATGAATTCATTTCTCACATTAGAAAAAAAAAACAATAATTCCACCTCCCTTCAAACATCAAAAACCACCCATGGGATCAACAACTTTCAGCCTAAATCTCAAAGCTTTTTGTGCCACCCAGGCTGAGTGACAAGGTGGCAGTCTTCCCATAGTCCCATCCTGCTTTCCCCTCTGCAGGAGGCCATTGTAAGTGACAGTTTTTAAGTGCTTTTCCTAGCGCTCGGAAGAAACTTGTGGGAGTTTTGTGCTCTTTTTGTCTAAAAGCCTCCGTGTGCCAGTTGAGATCATCTACTGAGCTAGGCCAGGGCCCAGTATCATGTTAAATTTTGCAGTTTGTTTATGGCTAGATTGTATATGGCTTTGTTGCACACATAGTCTCTGTTGTCTTGTTACTTCTCCCTTCTTTTGAAGCAAGGCTCAACTTCGTATCTGACTGTGGTCGAGCCTTCTCCTGGGCTCCAGCCCATGAACTCTGCAGCTCTGCTTTGCAGGGGTTCTCAGCTCCCGGGATCACCCCACTTCCCCCAAGATGAGTGATGGGAAGCTAGGCTAGCGTGATTGCTATCAACATGTCAACAAACCTCTTAGTACCCCAGGCACATGATAGGATCTGTGGGGTTTGGGGCAGGGAGCCTGCATGAGAGGAGGGATCTATAGCCCTCTGGAGAGGTAGAATTGTTTGTGAGCCTATGGGGAGCCTTCAGTTCAGCTATTATGAGTCCCAGCCCTGCCTGGAAAAGTCTAGGGTCAGCTTAGATCCCAGGACCACTTCCTGGTTGGACAATGACCTCTTCTTCTGCCAAACCACAGGGGCTTGGCTGGCCTTCAGTGCCAGCATCCGCAGCTGTCTGTCTTTTGAGGCAACATTGTGCCCCTGGAGATGGGAGGATGATTTAGAGCCAACTCTGAGGCAAGCAGCCCAGTTTTCAGTCTCTAAGCCACAGTGTGGCTGCTTCTGTCTGTTGCACAGACTTGTCATAGACTCTGGAGAAGAAGGAAGAAGATGAACTCATCCTGTAGAATCCTGTGTTGTGGAGGAAATAGGAGGGACCACAACTCGGGGGAAGATTCTGTAGAAGGTTCCCACTGTAGCAGTCCCCAGGAGTGCACAGAACTTGATACTATGAGTAGCATGGCAGTGTGGGGGACACATGGAACTGTGCTATGATATTGTCCTGTGCGTTTGTTCATTCCAACATTATTGAGCACCTACTATATGCTAGCCTCCTTGCTTAGGCAACAAAATACTAAGGTGACCAAGAACTCTTCCAGGAGCAGACATGGTCACGGATAATGGAAATATAATGTGGGCTATAGCAGAAATGCACAGAGGACTGTAGCACACTGGAGAGGAAGAAGGTAAGTCTCTGGAGGTAGCTGGGTCTTCAATGATGAGGACAGACAATTTTAAAAAGAAAGAAAGCATAGAAATACAAAATAATCATAATTATATGATGGTGGCAGTTCCCCCCAACCCCCTTTTTTTTTTTAATTTTGAGATTGATAGTGTGTCCTCTAGTCCTGGCTTCATCACTCACTGTGATCTTAGGCAATTATCTCAGTTTCTTTACCTCAGTTTTCTCATCTGTAAAATGGAGATATTAGTATCTACCACAAAGAATTGTTTGAGTAAATGTTATTAAGCATTTAATACATTCCAGATCCCACATGTACATTACTTGTAATCCTTACAACCCTAAAAGTAGGTTTATCCATTTTGTAGAGGAGGAAAATTTATCTGTATTAGAAGAGGAAAAGTGACACTCAGGTTGCTCATGCTCATGTGGATTAAAGGCTGGTATGAGGATTTTGAACCAATATCTCTCTGACTTCTAAACTCATGGCCTGCCTTCTATTCCATGTCTACTGGGACAGGAATACTGGGTGTAGGTAGAGTGAAGTTATAATGAGATAAAGCCACCTTTTTTGACACTTCCTCTCTGGTCGATTGGGGTATATCTTGTCAGACCTGTGTGACACCAAATTTGGCTCTTCATAGAAGTATAGTTGTGAGTTTTACCAAGAGATTGTGCGCAAAATTCATCATAAATGTGTTCTCCATAGAGCAGCTGGAAAAACTAAGGCAGGAATTAAACATTTGAACTCTTACACCTCAATAATAAAAAGGCAAACCAGCCAATAAAAAAGAGGGGAGGATGCAAAAACTTCACGAAGTATATGACTGGCCAATAAGCACATGAGAAGATGCTCAACATCATTAGGTACCAGAGAAATGCAAATTAAAGTCATAACGAGCTACCACTACTTACATACCCACATGGCTAAAATGAAAAAGTCAAAAAAATTAAAAACAAATGTTGACCAAGAACTCTCATACATTGTTAGTACAAGTATAAAATGACACATTTTGGAGAAAGGTCTGGCAGTTTCTTATAAAATTAAACATACACCTAACTTACTCTTTGACTACTCCTAAATATTTACCCAAGGTAAATATGATAAAAATAATAAACACACGTCTGCAAATGTTTATCATAAAAATGATAAACGTTTGCCAATTAAATTGTAGAGTGGCCTAGGTCATAATAACTAAAAACTTGAAAGAGCTCAGGTATCCATCAAAGAGACAGATAAACTATGGTATATTCATAAAATGAAATACAGCAATAAAAAGAAACAAACTGCTGATACATGCAAGAACAGGGATGATTTTCAAAAACATTCTTTTCATGAAAGAAGCCTTACACAATAAAGTATAAATACTATATGATGATTTCATTCATATGAAGCTCTAGGACAGATTATTTTGAGGAAAGAAATCAGAAGTGGTTGCCTCTGGAAGGTCGGGGGGCAGAGATTGACTGGCAAGGGGCATTAGCCAACTTTTTGGGGTTTTAGGAATGTTCTAGATTTTCATTGTAGTTTCCTTTACCCAGGCGTCTGCATTTGTCAGACTCAGTGAATGCACTTCAGAGTTGTGCGTTTCATCATATGTAAATTTTACACCAAAAGAAAAACATAAACAAATATTGAACTCTAATGATAACACATGCTGAAATATTTAGCGAGAAGTGTACCTATGTCTGTAATTTACTTTGAAATGCATTAAAACATAAGATGAATTGAGGGATTTATACACTGAAATGTATAGTAAAATCTTAATGGCGAAATCTAGATGATAGGGAAACATGTTCATTCTTTCAACTTTGCTGTACGTTTGAAATTTTTCATAAGAAAAGAGCCAGTTATTTAGGGGTTTGCAGCAAAGCTCCGCCACCAGAGGAGCTGGCTAAGCTTAGGATCGAACAAATGGAGACACTAGAAGCCGAGGGAGGCAGGAGCCAAGCAGTGTCGCCTCACCAAAGTAAGTCTCTTTTTCAGTCTTTTTCTTCAACTATCACAAAGGCACAACAGCAGTGGCGGCACTCGGTATAATAAATCACTTTCTCGTGGGTGAAAATACCTGAAAGTTGGGGGAATCCTCAATCCATCCCCCAGCTACGCTTCACGCCCACCGCTCTTGATGCACTCCCAGAGCCCACTTACACCCACTAGCCTGGAAGGGCCTAGCCAGGCCGTTGCTCTGGTAACCGCACCCCGGTTTCCGGGACGGTACCGGAAGTCACTTCTCGTACGCTCTCTCTATTGGAGGCCGGCTTGCCGTTAGGCGGGCCCCGCTGCGAGGCGGAAGCAGCCGCAGGCATGGCGGCGGCCCTGCCGCTCGCTGTGCTCTTGCTGCTGCTCCTAGGGCCCGGCGGCTGGGTCCATGCACAGACCCCACGCGACAGCCTGCGAGAGGAGCTCGTCATCACCCCGCTGCCTTCTGGAGACGTAGCCGCCACATTCCAGTTCCGTACACTCTGGGATTCGGAGCTGCAGCAGGGAGAAGGTGAGAGGACTATACTGATGGGACAAAGATATCTGTGGCACCTGCTGGGAGTGGGTTGGAGGCACGCCTTGGGTGGGGTTCTGGGCCGGGGGCGTGAAGCCGGACAAAGTGAGACCTTGGGGGACTGCCTTCTGGAGACGTAGCCGCCACATTCCAGTTCCGTACACTCTGGGATTCGGAGCTGCAGCAGGGAGAAGGTGAGAGGACTGTACTGATGGGACAAAGATATCTGTGGCACCTGCTGGGAGTGGGTTGGAGGCACGCCTTGGGGTTCTGGGCCGTGGGCGTGAAGCCGGACAAAGTGAGACCTTGGGGGAAGGCTAGGATAGTTACTGAAGAACCCCGTTGTACCGTTGGCGGAACTAAGGCCTGGAGATGGGCAGTGGCTTCTGACTCCTAGTCCAGTGCACTTTCCGCATCTTCAGGCTGCCCATTCAGTTAGAGCTCCCTGCCGACCATGTTGATGATGATGCTGTTGGCGGTTATCATTTATACTGGGTGCTACGCCCAGTGCTAAGTTCTGTGAAAGATTACTAGGAAGAAACTAGAGGTGTAGAGATAAAGGCACCTGTTCATGATCACATCGCTGGTAAATGGCAGTCTGGTCTGGAATTCAGATCTCTCTGACGCCAGAGCCTGAGTCTACTTTTTCTTTGTAGTGGCTGAGAACCTTTCCTCCAGGATCATCACTCACCTGCTTCCCCTTCTCCAGTGTCTCATTATAGGCTCTTCCCAAAGGCCCTGGGGCAATTGATCTCCAAGTATTCTCTCCGGGAGCTGCACCTGTCACTCACGCAAGGCTTTTGGAGGACTAGATACTGGGGACCACCCTTCCTGCAGGCCCCATCAGGTGCAGAGCTCTGGGTCTGGTTCCAAGACACCGTCACTGAGTGAGTGCCCACCCTGAGGCCTGATGCAGGCCGTGGAGGGAATGTGGCAGGGGAAGGTGTTGTCATCCTGCCACTGCCTTTGGGGGCAGCAGTTCCAGCAGGCAGCAATTCCATGGGGGTAAAGCCGCATTGGAAGTAAGAAATAATATTATCTCTGAGTGACATTCTTTATTTTGCTGAATATACTTCTTTCTCTTACTACTTCCAAACCTGAAGTATGCATATCTCTACAGAGGCAGATAAATAATTGAAGCTTATTTGGATGTAAGGGAGTAGAAAACTGGCAAATTGGATAACCTTTTAAAAGACATTCACTCAATAGTAATCATAATCATAATAAATACTATGAAGGCCAAACAAAACATCAGTGGGCTAGAATTGGCCTACAAGATGCCAGATCTCCGTATTAGAGGAATTGCTTTCGTTTGGGAGGGGGCACTGCTGGACAACAGTTTCCTCCTAATTCCACTATGAGAAATCAATAGCACAAGTATGATAAAAAAAAAAATGTTTAGGGCATAATAGGGAGTGGTGGGGGACTGTGGCAGGTAAGAGAGCTTGAGAGGACAGCTGCCAGTCATCCCCTATGGATTGTCGCCATGTGAGAATAGAGGTCCACTGTTGTCAGATACTTTCATTTTTTTAAGAGATACGAGAAATCTGTGAAAATTGGTAAATTTAAATATCAAGAAATTTAAAAATGTAAGACATGCTATGTGGGTCAGTGTCGTGCACACCAAATGACACCTGGTTTGGGTTTGGGTAGAGCTTTTAGGCTTCCAATGTGCAATCTTTATTTGAGGCTTATGGCATGGAGCAATCGAAAAGCTCTGAACAGAGGATTATTGAAAAACTCCAGGGCAGCACTAAGGTGAAATCAAATAAGGAGCAAGCAGTGACCCACAAACTTGCCAAGCCTTTCTCTCTTGCCTGAAAGCTGACTCCCTTGCCTTTTTTCCCATCTGCTCTGCTGTCACTGTCCTTCCTCAGCTTGTAAGAGCCTATAATATGGAGCTGTTCTACTTTTATGCTTTCTATGATTAATAGAGCAAATCTGTTTTGATATTTCTCTAAGAAAAAAATGCCTAATTTAATTTGATGTTTTTTTGGGGGGTCCTAGAATGGTTGTTTTTCTCTCATTCGTCAAGCCTTTATAGATGTAAGACTCCCCAGCCTGAAGGTAGAACCAGAACTTACCTTCCTGCCCAGGATAATCACAGGAAAGTATGTCGTTTTGCCCAGCTGAGCACACCTCAGCGTGGATCAGTAAGCTGAGGTCAGTGTAGAGCACTTTACATGGTTTCGTGAAACATACGTAGGTGATCCAGACTTACTCCCTGTCCTCAGGTTGCTCACAGCCAGGTTGAAGAGAAATGATCTACCAGCTAGCCATTTCCCACAAGAGACCTAGTGAGAGGCTCGGATGGTCAGACCCACAGCAGCACAGGTGGAGGCTGTGGTTGAGAAGGGCAGGAAAGACTTCCTGGAGGAGGGAGCCTCTGTGAAGGTGGGCAGAGAGGAGTAAGTAGGGCATTCCCAGGCGGGAGGAATCACCTGAGGGGCTGCAGGGATACCCAGAGGAGAGCGAGGAGGAAGGGGCTGAGCAGCAGCAGCAATGCTGTTCCAGCTCCATCGACTAGCCAGCCTAATGGTATGGCGGCCTACTGCAGGCTTCGAGAAGGGAGCAGAGGCAGCCTTGGGACAGTGAGGGGGTTTGTGTCTCCATCCAGTGTGGACAAGTCTTGGAAGGAGCTCAGTAACGTCCTCTCAGGGATCTTCTGCGCCTCTCTCAACTTCATCGACTCCACCAACACAGTCACTCCCACTGCCTCCTTCAAACCTTTGGGGCTGGCCAATGGTGAGAAGCCCCTGTGGCCCTCCCCTTCTTCCTGTTACCTCTTGCCCAAACCTTTGCCTCCTTTCCCCTCGGCTTCCTCCATCTTCAGCTGGGCCAGATCATAAATTTTCTGGGTGTGCAGACTGCAGAAGCAGGCTTCCGGAGACTGTGCTGTCTCTGCATTGCCTTCTTCTGAGGGGAGGAGAGGGTCCTGCCCCCAGCTGGGACTGGCGGCAGTGCTAGAGATGTACGAGGAGCAGGAGGGGTCACTCCCATCTCTAGAGTGTGGATCCTGAGGATCGAGGTCCCAGGACCTACCCAGACAGACTTCTGTCCCTCAGGCACCGATCACTATTTCCTGCGCTATGCTGTGCTGCCGCGGGAGGTGGTTTGTACTGAGAACCTCACTCCGTGGAAGAAGCTCTTGCCCTGTAGTTCCAAGGTGAGGCCAGAGCGGTCTGAATGTGGATGGGGGCCCCAGAGAATGGGTGGAGTTGGCAGTGTGCCCAGGTACCCCACTGTGCAGGGCACTCACCTTTCATCTCTTCCCGCCTCCTCCAGGCAGGCCTCTCTGTGCTGCTGAAGGCTGATCGCTTGTTCCACACTAGCTACCACTCCCAGGCAGTGCATATCCGTCCTGTGTGCAGAGTAAGTCATGGGGAATGGGGGTGAATGCCATCCAGAGGCTCTGAGAGAACGTGCAAGTAAAGCAGTGTCTGTCAAGGGCTGAGCCAGTAGTAAGTGGTAGATGTCATGATGATTTCTCGGGTCGTTGGCCACATACCAGGGAAACTGAGTGGGTGCCTGGCAGGCTTTCAGTAAATCTGTCATGGCGCACAGTGGTCGGAATAGCTGTGCTGATGCTAGCTCAGTCACTTGCTAGCTGGCATGACCTTGAACAAATCATTTTATTTCCCTGAGTCTGGATTTCTTACCTGTCAAATGACAATAATAGTAGTAGTAGTTCCTATAGTTGTTGGCAATGGTTCATCTAACCGATGTACATCAAGCTGCTGGCACAATAGTGCTCAGTAGTGCGTGGTAGCAAATCAATGGATGTGAAGAGGCATAGTAGACAAAGGACTGAATCCAGGTAGGAGTCCCTGAGGCTCTGTGGTTGGGGGACTGGCCCATCCTCATTGCTGCTGTCTGGCCCTTGTGGTAGAATGCACGCTGTACCAGCATCTCCTGGGAACTAAGGCAGACCCTTTCTGTTGTATTCGATGCCTTCGTCACTGGGCAGGGGAAGAAAGGTAAGCTACCATGGCAACTCATCCCTACCCACTTACTGCCAGCCTCACCCTGTTTATGCGAACCAGGCCTGGTCCCAGCTCCTGCCCAAACCTGCTCTCTGCTCCTCAGATTGGTCCCTCTTCCGGATGTTCTCCCGAACCCTCACAGAGCCCTGCCCCCTGGCTTCAGAGAGCCGAGTCTATGTTGACGTCACCAGCTATAACCAGGTACCAAGGTCTCCAGCCGCATACATCGCCCCCGTCCCCAAGGCCAGCCTGCCTCTCTGCTGTCTTCTCAGCCCTGCCCTTGTGTCTCCAGGACAATGAGACATTGGAGGTGAACCCGCCCCCCCTCAGCACATACCAGGATGTCATCCTGGGCACCCGGAAGACCTATGCTGTCTACGACTTGTTCAATACGGCTGTAATCAACAACTCCCGCAACCTCAACCTCCAGCTCAAGTGGAAGAGACCCTTGGAGCATGGTGGGTGAGGGTGGGCCACAGCAGGCTATGGAGATGTCATCTCTTGGGGGCAACTCACAGTCCTTTCTTGTCACCATGAGTTAGTTAACAGGCTTGTGTTTAGACCCGGATCTCTGGAGTCAGCCATCCTGCTTCTAACTCCACCTTGTCAAAGCTCCATGACCTTGGACAGGTTCCTAATCTTACTGCCTCATCTGGAAAACAAGGACAGTAATACCTAGTAGATTGGACAAGATAATTAATGTAAAACATGGAGTTTGTCCATGCATCCATTTAATCAACAAATATTTTTCGAAGATGGAAGGTTCCCTGCATTTGGGAAACATAATGTCTGCTAGTTGAGGCAGGTGTCAAACAGGTCATTGTGATTGTTCAGTGTTAGCAAGGAAGACTGCAGCAGATCATGAGAACACAGAGCTGGAAGGGGCACAGAGCTCAGCACATATAAGCACTTAGGGAATAATAGTGATTCTGTTATCGCCGTGAGCTGGGGAGGGCCAGGCTGATTCCAGAATGTAGGTATCCCACTTCTGCTGGCAAAGCCTCCCGTGTTCCCTCCCCGGCTTCGAGACTGTGGATGTGGCTAGGGAGTGGTGGCAGGGGGAGTGGCCCTTTCCTCTAGGAGGTGTTAACTGCTGACCTTGCTCTACACAGAGGCCCTGCCAGTGCCCTTCCTGCACGCCCAGCGATACGTGAGTGGCTACGGGCTGCAGAGCGGGGAGCTGAACACTCTGCTGTACAACACCCACCCGTACCGGGCCTTCCCTGTGCTGCTGCTGGACACCGTGCCCTGGTACCTGCGGCTATATGTGCATACCCTCACCATCACCTCCAAGGGCAAGGAGAACAAACCAAGTGAGAGCCGAGTCCCGAGCCAGGCCCCCTGCCCCTACCCACCCCGGCTCAGTCTCCCTCCAGGTCCCCCAGGCCTCATCGCTCTGGGGAATTCCTCAGAAGAGCCACCCAGGTGGGAAGAGTTAGAAATCGTTTGAAGAATGGAAAGGGTAGCCTCACCAATGCCAGATCTGGAAGTAATCTGTAAGCAAAAATAATTAAAACACATAGTACTGGTGATTCTTAACTGGACCTTAGGAGGGCAGTAGTTTTCTTACCTTTCTCACTTACTTTCTTTTTCCTGGTGCCTCAGGCACAGTCTTTTGTGATGATTCACGGAGAGAGGGCTAGCAAGAAGAACAGAATATTAGGAGCAAAGAAGATAACACCTTGCTTCCTTGGGAGGGGCAAAGTGGTGTCGTTTTTAAATTTTATTTTTATTATTTTTCTAAAGAGGAGTTACTATTTCCTGAGTGCTTTCTGTTACGTGCCAGGCATGGCTCTAAAGCACGTGTTTTTTCTCTGGAGTGGAGGGAGCCTGATTCCACAGAAAGACTTCTGGGAGGCGGTTATATGTAGCACAGATTTAAAGTCTTTAAGCCCCTCTTTCCCCCCATATTTTCAAGCCTGTGGTTAATAGTTTTATTTATTTTCATCACCACTGTTTGTACTGCTTTCAGAATCTCTATTTTGAACATCCAACCTATGTATTTTGTAGGTTTTTGTTTTATTTTTTTTACCTTTTGCTCTGGAAAATCTCACACACACCCCCAAATGGAAGTGTAATCAGTTCTCACGTACCCATCTCCAGCTTCCTGTCATTTCTGTTTCATCTCTCCCCTTATTTTATTTTTTTGGTTTGGTTATTTTTTTTTTCTGGATTATCTTAAAACAAGTCCTAGACATTATAGCAATTCACCTTTAAATACTTCAGTATATATCTCTAACAGATAAAGGACTTTAAAAAAATACAGCCTATCATTACCACTCCTATTTTCCCCAACAGTCTTCCAAATAGGTTTTTGTAACTGCTTTGTTTGAATTGGGATCTAAACAAAGTCCTCATGTCGCATTTATTTTATATGCTCTCAAGTTTCTCTCTTTTTGATTAATAGACTTTATTTTTTAGAGCGGTTTTAGATTTATGGAAAAAATGAGCAGAAAGTACAGTAGTTCTCATATATACCCTGTCGCCCTACCTACAGCTTCTCGTTATTAATATCTTGTATCCATGTGGTGCTCTTAGGTCTCTTTTAATCTTTAACCATTCTCATTCTTTTTTGTAAAAATATATTTGTGGGACAGACTAGACATTTGTTGTACAGAATGTTCTGCGTTCTGAATTTGTCCTTCTTTCAGCGTTTAGCATGTTCCTCCATCCCTTGTTTTTCTCGAGTCTTGGTAGTTAGTATTAGAGACATGGTTAGGTTCAGGTCCCACATCTTTTGGCAGGAAAACGTCCCAGGTGGTTCTGTGAACTTCCTGTTGCATCCCATGAGGCACCTGACGTCTGCCGCCCAGTTTTTATGCTGCGAAGGTTGATTAGTTGTGTCCCCGGCTCTGGATAGTCTCTCTTGAACACATCCTGGGATGGCCGCCCTGGAAACATCTCCTTGTTCGGAGACCTTGCTCCCTTCCTTGAGCCTGCCTGGCTTCTGTGACTCAGAGCACACCTTCTGGGCACATGGATCCAGGCCCCAAGGCTTCGATAGGTGGGGCAGGATGATGTGCAGGTAGTCTGACCTTAGAAAAAAGGTATGGGTTACCCTTGACCCTTGTGTGTCTCCAGGTTACATCCACTACCAGCCTGCCCAGGACCGGCTGCAGCCCCACCTCCTAGAGATGCTGATTCAGCTGCCAGCCAACTCGGTCACCAAGGTCTCCATCCAGTTTGAGCGGGCACTGCTCAAGTGGACTGAGTACACCCCGGACCCCAACCATGGCTTCTATGTCAGGTGAGCTCTGCCCTACATGCCGCCCCGCCCTCTAGTCTACCTTCTCTGCCACTAACCCTGGGTGGGGAGCACATGAGGAACACGGCTCACGGAATACCCGCCTGCTTCTCTGCAGCCCGTCCGTCCTCAGTGCCCTCGTGCCCAGCGTGGTAGCAGCCAAGCCCGTGGACTGGGAGGAGATCCCCCTCTTCAACAGCCTGTAAGTGTGCTTCGGGGTGGATATTGGCACAGATGGTCTGGTCCCTGCAGGGTAGGTCAGAGCCGGGTGTTGCCTCTCCCAAGGCAACATGGGATTTGACTCAGTCCTAATGAAAGTCCTAGTGATTCTAAAGTGCTTCTAGAAGAATAAATAGGTGAGAAGAACAGTATTTATAGCCTGCAAATACTCTTCGATTCTCTCAACAAATATTTGGTTGAGTGCTTATCGAACGCCGGGTGCTTCAGAGAGCGCGACAGTGAACAAAACCGCCTCGCCCCCACCCCACTAGTGCTGATAGTCTGGAGCGGGCTTTGTGCTCCGGAGAGTGGTGGGGGCCGAGGCGCCGCCGGGAGTCATCGCGCGTGTTATCCAGGCGGGCTTCTCTGAGGGCTTGGCCTTTAGGCTGAGACCAGGAAGGCTGAGGAGGAGGCAGCCAGGCGAGGCAGGGCCTCTATCCTCTCCCGGAACTAGGCAGCTCTCCGTCAGGTCCACGTAGTGAGCTTTCATCTGAGATCTCTTCTGTTGAAAAGGTTTGGAGGCTAAGAAAAGTTTGAAAAGCCTTCCCGCTGAGCGCTGGCCCAGCACAGCCCCAAAGGGGACGGGGTAAGACAGGCAGGGGCAGCGGCCCTGCATCACCTTTCTTCCTGACCCCCAGGTTCCCAGTCTCGGACAGTTCTAGCTACTTCGTGCGGCTCTACACGGAGCCGCTGCTGGTGAACCTGCCAACGCCAGACTTCAGCATGCCCTACAACGTCATCTGCCTCACGTGCACGGTGGTGGCCGTGTGCTATGGCTCCTTCTACAATCTTCTTACCCGAACCTTCCACATCGAGGAGCCCAAAACGGGTGGCCTGGCCAGGAAGCTGGCTAACCTCATCCGCCGTGCCCGTGGTGTCCCCCCACTCTGAGACTTGACCTTGTCACAGCTGGGGCTGCTGTTTCTCTCTGGGAAGGGGTGGTGGTGACCCCAAGGGCCATTTCTGCCACTTGCTGTCCCCAGACTTGGCTCTTAAACCAAACTGTCCCTGGACTAGGCCAGGACATGGAGCTGTACTGTGCCATACAGTAGCCACAAGCCAAATATGGCATTTGAATTTAAATAAATTTAAATTAAAAATTCATTTCCTCAGCTGTGCTAACTGCATTGCCAGTGCTCAGTAACCGAAAGTGGTTAATGGCTACTGTATTGGACATGCGGACAGACATTTCCATCATTGTAGAAAATTCTGTTGGACGGCACTGCCCTAGGTAGTGGGTGTGCTACAGATTCGTTTCACTGTGTGGTAGATGGAATTTACTGGTTGTGGAATAAAAAGTGACTGCTTCCTTGCTTCTTTGCCTTTTGTCTCCTTGAGGCCTGGGAAGAGCTGGGTAGGGACCAGGCTTGTTTGCTGGGTACCTGAACAGGAACTCCTACCCCCCACAAAAAACTAAAGTCCCCTATCTTCTCCCACCCCTCTTCCTCCCCCTCTGGCCTCATCTGACTGTAATTCCCAGAACTCCCTGGGCTTGGCGGGGCATGTTTATGTCTGCGCATCCATGACCACAAAAATGAATCATCCTCTGCCTTTTCTTAGGAGCACTGAGAACTGGTCCCCCATCACCGAGGTAGAGCTGGAGAGGTAGGAGAGCTGCGTGTGGCATTTTTCTGACTGGATTGTGTACCACGGTCATGTGGGGCTCTTGTGAAAATAGTACGGATCCCTCGGGTCCAGACCCCATGGATTCCGTCGGTCTGGGTGAGGCCCAGCCTTCAAATATTTATCAGGCTCTTCACGAGCTTGTGTTGTAGGTAGTCCATAGACCACTCACAGGCTTCGAAGCCAGGCCCATTAGATCGAAGCCTGCCTCTACCCACCTACCTTCCGGTTATGGAACCCTGGATTCCTATAAAATAAGTCCTTAGGTGGATGCCTGTCCCTACCCCCATCTTCTGTGTCTTCCTCTGACACAATTGGCATCAACCGTATAAGTTACTTTTGGTCTGTCCCTCTCTCCCAATTCTTCCATCATAGTGGTTTGGCTTAGAACGCCATGTTCCACCAACCACACCCCCCACACCCCTCCAGCTGCCTGGTGCTCTCTTACTTACAAAACCATTATGAGATGTTCTTCCTCCAGGAAGTCTTCCCTGATACACCAGGCTGCTGTAGGCTCCCCTTTCCTCTGCTCCTACAACTCCCTGGACTTACTACCTATCGCTATCACACTGGTTGTCATTGTCCTTTAACTTCTATTAGACTAAGGGCTTCCCGAAGGCACAGGACAGGGCCTGTCTTCCAGTCCGGACCTGACGCAGCTCAGGACATGTAGGTGCCCAGTCAGCAAATGGTAAATGTGCAAATGGGTGCGGGCTCTTCTGGCTCGGGATCTGGGGTCCAGGGGCAAAGATGGGTGGAGTGAGGGGCGCCTATAAATCCCACAAGTGTGAGTGCAGCGCTACTGGTGATACTTGTAGAGCTAATGGATGGGGCTGTTAGGTTGCCTCTGAGGGGTTTCCAAGAGCCCTCAGAACATACAAGTGATGTGTGTATGTCCATGTGTATGTAAGAAGGGAGGTGGTGAGCTGGTGAAGACCATGGGCAAAAGCAACTAATCAAATGCTTTGACTTGAGTTTCTTTCCAAAGAAGTAAATAAGCAGGGTGTAAATGAGATAAGAATGCAGGTGGGTGGATATCTGAAGCTAAGTGATCTTGGCAGCTTGCATGGAGCAGCATGTCTGCCAAGTCAGAGCACGGAGTTGTGGCCTGGCTGTCTTTCATACACCCCGCCAAGTCAGTACCTAGAAACGACCTCCACTGCCATGTCATAAGTAATCTGTGCGGTGACAACACCCCATACCTTTAGTCTAGGCCTCGCTGAATTCCAGATTCATTTACCCAACTGCTGCCTGCTTGCCACCTACACTCGGATGTCAAAAAGCATTTCAAATCTAGTATCTCCAATACTGAGCTACTGATTTCTCCACCCTCACCCTAACATGTTCACCCATAGTCGGCTCATCTCTGTTAATGACAACTGTCATCTTTCCAGTTGCCCAGGCCGAAAACCTCGAAGTCGTCTTCGATGCTTCTCTCCCCTACCCCGTGTGTACCCCATCAACAAATCTGTTTGCTTTACCTTCAGAATCCATCCGGGATCCAACTCCTTTTCACCATCTCCACTATCAAGTTATCAGTGAGGACTTCCTGGCCACTGATTTTAAATCTAAGTCGCTACCCTAGCTACAAGCTCACTCCTTTCCTTTCTATTTCCTTTCCAGCTCTCACTGCCATCTAACGTACTGTGTCTTACCTTGTTTATTAATTAAGCTCTATAAGGGCCAAGATTGTTGTCTTTTGTAGCTGCAGTATCTGGAATTACATTTCAGTAATTGTTGAATGAATGTATGGATATCATGCAGTAATTTTGCTGCTAAGCAAGCCAGGTCACCCGAATGCCTGGGTTCTGAGCCTTGCAGTACTTACTCAGGCCTGGGTATTTATATCTGTGCTCATTTGGGGGTTCTCCAAGTGTACTGGCCATGGCCTTCTCCAAGAGCACTGGCACAAAGCAGCAGCATTAGGGAAAAAGGGCCAGAGGTGCCAAAGTCCAGGTCAGGAAGGCCCGCAGGGCATCATGGCCCCTTCCCACCCCCAGTGACCAGGATCTGGGCAGGGGGCCTGGCCTCAGCCTTCTCAGTGCCCCGCAGTGGGACAGGGATGGTTGTTAATGCACTGAGAACTGGGTTGGTTGGCAGGACCCTGCCCTGAGCAAGGAGTGCTGGGAGTATAGAGGAACGCCAAGTCCGTCAGCCTTGCATTTCCCAGCTTCCCTGCCTCTGTGCTTTCCTTTATTGCCTCCCTGCTTTCGTCCCTGAGCTACATCTTCCAGGAAGCCTTTTCTGACCATTCCCAATCCTACAGTGATCATCGCTTCGTCTGAGTTCACATAGTCATTCCTTTATTTGTTCATTTATTTATTCATTCACCTACCCTCTGACCCATATTGACATCACTCCTATATATTATCTATCCCTCCATCCACTCATCCAACAAATACTTGTCTAGTATCTGTCCTGTGCTGAGCACTGTTCTAAGCACTAGGGACACAGCAGTGAACAAGAAAGGTAATCTCGATCCTCCTGGTCCTTAGAGTGTAGCAGCAGAGACATAATAAAAGCTTAGATACATTAATAAGCATATAGTGTATTCCAGGAAGTGCTATATTCCTTGAAGCAAAGTAAAGCAGGGTGAACATGAGAAGGATGATCAAGACCGCTGAGGAGGTGGTGAATGAGCAGTGAAGAAGAAAATTACATGAAACCCAAAGGAAGAGCATACCGGTCAGAGGGAACAGCAAGTGCAAAGCCTGCAGCAGGAGCATGCTAGTGTGTTTGCAAAACAAGAAAATCTATGTAGCTGGAGCTAAGGGGGCTTGGGGTGAGACTGGAAAAGGTGGCAGGGGCCAGGTGGAAGAGGGTCCTGTAGTCGAGGACTCTGGGTTTTATTCTACATGAGATGGGAAGCTCAGGAGTAACAAGCTCTGATTTACACTTATTTGTTAATTTACTTTTTTTTTTTTTTTTGCCTTCTGTTGCACAGAATTGGGTTAACAATTCTTCACGATGCTTTCATCATTGGTGCATGCGTGGCCCATTTTCATATGTATGCATGTATTTTGAAGCAATGAGCTCCCATGAACCTACTATCCCACAAGAAAAGTAGCACCTTGATAGTAACTCATTTGATGTTTACAAGATCACCCTGATTGCTGTGTGGAGTCTATAGGAGGAAAGAATGGACACTGGGAGGTCAATAAGGAGGTGACAGGGTTATCAAGAAATGGGACCTGGGGTGGTAGCAGTAGAGGTGGCGAGAATTGATGGAGTTTGGGATAAATGTCGAAGGTAGACTCCCCAGGACTGACTTTTGGATTGAGTATGGGGTGGATTCTATGAATGCATGCATTCAAGGATTAATCCACTAACTATCCACTCAGTACTTGCTGCTACATGCTTAAAATATGTTGTCTTTTGCAAAATATACACCTGACATGGTCCTTGCCCTGCTCACAGCCGAGAGGCAGAGACAGATAAACCTAAAGGACATTGGAATAAGCACTGTGATCCAGTGAATCCAGGGAAGCGTTGATTCATTTTTCTGGGAGAAAAGAAAAGGATAGTTATGTATGACCCGGCACAGAGCAGGTGCTTAGTTCTTGTCCCATCTCTTGAATTGATGTGATTAAACACTTTAGTGTATGTTGTTTTTATTTTAAAATAAATACTTTTAATAGTCATATTTTAAAAGCTGTATAAGCTTCAGAGACTAGAAACTATTTTGCATACCAGTCAAAAGCTAGCCTCACTTAATCTTCCAAAGCTCAAATCTCTGAGTAACAGTTAAGCACAGGAAAGGTAATGGTAATGTAAAGGTAATGGGGAAAGGTAAAGGTAATGGGGAAAACAGGGAAAAACTTGACCTTTCTATCTCTCTCTATATTCATTCCTACCTTGAGCCCAGGGCAAGTTGGGCTGCTCAGCACATTCTTCCTGACGTGATTTCACATGATCTAGATTAGCTCCTGGCCAACTAGAGATGTCAGGACATCTGAGGGGTCTGGGCATGGTAAGCACACAAGAAAGACACCAATGACACCACCAAGGATGGGTCTCAACTGGGAATCTCAGATTTTGGCTCTGAGTCTTGCCGTTTCATCTCCGGCAGCAGTTTTCCTGTCGACAAGGGGAAGTGGTTGGACTAGATGGAGGACAAGAAGAGAGGGTTATGGGGGGAGGGAGGGAGGGAGGAGGGCGTGGTGGTCAGGGCAGACCCCATCTGGCATTCAAAACATTACGTATATTGAATATTATTCAACCTTAAAAAGAAAAGAAATTCTGACACATGCTACAACATGGATAAACCTTGAAGACATTATACTAAATGAAATAAGCCAGACTAAAAGGACAAATCCTGCATGATTCCACTTATAAGAGGTAGCTGGATTCCACTTATAAGACATACCTAGAGGAGTCCGAACTCATGGAGACAGAAAGTAGAATAGGGGTTGCCAGGAGCCGGGGGCAAGGGAGGAATGTGGAATTAGTTCGAATGGGTAGAAAGTTTCAGTTTGTGAAGATGAAAAGTTCTGGAGATGGATGGTGGTGAAGGTAGCACAACAGTGTGAGTCTACCCAATGCGACTGATTCTAAATACCATTCTAAATTGTGCACTTAGATGCGGTTAAAAGAGTAAATGTTATGTTGTATATATTTTACCACATGCAAAAAAGTAAAACCCTTGTTTTTCCAGGATTCCTCTAGGTAGGGAGGGGAGTCACGCCCCGGCTGACCAAGATACTCTGAATTTCCACCCCTCTCTACACAACTCTAGAACATAGTTCTTACTGGACAGGAAGCCCCTCCCAACTGGACATGGAGCCTCAGGAAGGAAGGAGCAGCAGGCATGTGCTGGGGACAGATATATGAGGTCCCCAACTTCTTATTCAGTCTGGCTTTCGTGAGGACCTCCTGATGATCAAGGACCTTCTGTCCTGGGTCCTCATCTTTATTCTAGGGGCACAGGATGATGATGGCCCAAAAGAGGTAGGAGTGGAGGGTGACCCAGGATTGATCACCCGTGAGAGCTGAAGAGGCTGTGAGCAACTATTTTTTTTTTCAGGTTTCATATATTTATTCAGGTGATTCAGCTATAGAATGAAGTATTTTTTAGCAATGTGAAATACAATGTTTTGAAATCTTTCTTCACTGCAATTCTGTTTATTACAATTTTTAGAATCTTGAAGAGATTTTCTTATCTGAGGTATTTCATACATTCGAGTATTTTGCATGATGTCTGATGTGATCAGTAATGAAGGTTATAATGAAGCAGTAGCTATGATCATAACCCTCTCGTAATCTAAAAACAACAGAGATTTTCTTTTCTGTACAGGCACCGATGGAATTATCAGGTAGTAACTGTCCATCTGAAAGAAACTGGTTATCTTTTCCTTGATCAATTAGTATGTCCAGTTGAGAACCTGGATAGGACTTCACAAGATGGTTGGCATCGTAAGCCTTCCATTTATTTAGATCTGCTCCCAAATACCCACTAAAGGCCTTTTTACCAAGGACAGAGCACTGGATTGCAAATTGGAGTAAATGCTGCAACAGATTTGTAGTTTCCAGAATTTTTTAAAGCACAAATCAGAGCTCCATGGCCTCCCATGGAATGGCCAAAAATAGACATCCTTTGTGGGTCCACTGGAAAATTGGTGTTTATCAGTTGGAGAAGCTCCTCTGCTATGTGAGAGTACATTCTGTAGTTAGTCTTCCAAGGGTCTTCAGTGGCATCCACATAAAACCCAGCCCCAGTGCCAAAGCCCCAGCTCTCATCTTCACCTTTAATATTGCAGCCATGAAGGCTGGAATCTGGAGCAATGATAACAAGGCCGTGTTCTGAGGCAGCCTGATGATAACCAGATTTTGATATGAAATTCTGTTCTGTGCAAGTTAAACCAGACAGCCGATATAGCGCAGGGCATTTTCCAGCTTCTGCCTTTGATGGTAAGTAGACAGCAAATTTCATTTTGCAGTTCAGTTCAACACTGTCATGTTAAAAAAACCTGCAGTTCCCCACTCTTGCCGGAAATCTGTTTCAATGCCATTCTTTTCCTGCTCAATGCTACTTGCTTTTTTGTCTGCACCAAAGGGTAGAAGATCTTCCAGCGGTGGCGATGGCGGCGATGGGGACAGAAGCAATGGGAACTGAAAGTGTGAGCAACTTTTCGAGGACAGGCTCAGGGTCCTTGGAGGAAGTTTCAGGCCACATCAAGTCACTACTGACCCATTCCCAGAGGATTGCAGAACAGGGCCCCAGTGTAGAAATGATGGCAGAGCCAGCTTTCAGTCAAGGCCTAGGAATACGCAGCCATTGTCTTTAGCTGCTCTTTACCTTGGTCTTTGTGAAGGAGACAGTCACCTCCCTCCTGGCTGGCCTGTTGGTGGCCTAGAGCCAGAGCCATCAAGCTGGACTCCTTACCCAACCCTTTCAACATCTACCATCCTGAGGCCTCCTCTTATCTATCTCCTCCCACCGTGATCATAGACACAATCACGTTCATCATCTTCGTCCAAGTGATGTGTCCACATGATCATCTTCATTACTAGTTTCACCTTTGCCACACTAGCAGTACTACAAGGCATTACTACAAGAACCAGTATTACTTATACCCTCACTACTCATACCACTGTCGACCACAGCCTTTTTATTTAACCCTCATCAGTACCATCACTGCCACCTCTGGGTGACATGTCCCTTCTTCCCGTTATCCCTGTCATCACATACTCCCATCTTATCATCATCTGCATCACTACCACCATCCCCACCAACACTCTCCCTTTACAAGTCCATCATCCTGTCACCTCCATTACGCTTCCTTTTTCTATAAGAGGGCTCACCAGGTGGTTTGCAGAGCCCCAGACAGATCTCTGTGATCTCAAAATCATTGGCATTGCCCTGACAACTGGCAGAGGTAAAGTGCTCACACTCATTGGACTTGGAGTTGTAGAAGTATCTGCAGACACAGTCTATGCAGGAGCCCCTCCCTGGGGGAGCTGCCCAGGGCAGGGAGAGTTTGGGACAACTGGGGAGCCTCTTGCTGGAGATTGGCCGCAGGGGTACGGAAGGACAGGACTGTATCTTATATGTCCTTGTGAACTGATAAGTACTTTTTTCCAAGCACCTCTTCTACCCCGAGCACCATGCTAGGTCTTTATCATGCTTTGCATTATTTAACCAACCTTACGGAGAAGCTATTACCGACTGCACAAATGAAGAAACCGAGCTCAGAGAGGTATGGTAATTTTCCAAAAATCATAAAACCTATAAGTTCAGGCCTGAGATTTAAACTCAGATCCAGTTTCAAATCCCAAGCTCTGCACACTGCAGCCTCTCATAACTTGGCATCAAGAGGCTTGTTATAGCCTTGTTTAGAATTGCAAAAAATTATAATTTGGAAAAATAGAAATGTTTACCAACAGATTGATAGGCTACTATGGAGTCATTAAAAAGCATGTTGTTGATCTATATATGTCAACATAGGGAACAGTGCATATATCTTGGTGAATAAATCACAATACGAGATCTAGTATGGTCCTATTGATGTAAAATATGCATATAAACCTATAGAATGATGAACATTGTTCACCAATCCACTCAGAGCAGTTATCTCTGGGTGGTGGAATTTCAAGTGATTTTTATTTTCTAAAAATTCGCCTTAGTATCATCTGCATGACAGTGAACAAGTATCATATTTTATAACCAGGAAACAGGTATAGTAAGCAGTCTTTAATATTTATGGGTAATCAGCAAATAAAGTAACTGACCTTTTACTGAATCACTTGCTATTTTAACTTCTTTCACATTTGGCTCTGATTATCACACAAAGAAGATAACTGGAATTATGACTGATAACATTATACCAGGACATATCAGATTTTTAAGAATTTTCTGCAATTCCGGAACACTTATATTAATAACATATACCAATACAATTATAACCTAAGAAGGTTTAGCATTACTTATTATTTGGCAATGCTTCCTAGGTAATTTAACGTATCAAATGAGCCTAATTAGTTTAACATTTCTCTTTTTATAAGGAGAGAAAAGTGGTCTTTTGTGATGTTCCAGGAACCCTCTGGAAAATTCCAAAGTTAGTTGGAGGTCAGAAAGACTTCACTTAAAATTTGATTTGGGAGAATTTTGTTAATGATATCATGAATTGTTTAATACTGCCAGAAATATTTACTGTTTTTCCCAACCGATGAGAAATTTGAAATGATTTAATAACTTCTTGCTAGAAATTTGACCAAATTGGAAGGGGATACGCAGAGCCTGATAGACATTTTCTTTTCTTTTCTTTTTTTGGTAGGTCTTCTTTCCTTAGTTAAAATAATACTATGTACCCAGAGAGAAAGAACCAAATTAGGGATGACGTAGTTGGATGAGCAGATCAATTTATATTGTCCTTTAAGTTACAACCTAATTCTTTGGGGAGAATTGAGAGCAACTGTCCTTATCTCACAAATCTTTGTGAAACCAGACATGCAGCTCTAGAAGCAGTCCAAAGTCCACTTATCTTTACCATCTTCAATTCATAAGACTGAAGAAAAAAGAAAAGAAAGGAATTTTTAAAAAATACAAACAAGTATAGAAATACCATTGCTGAAAATCTAGCCCATAACTTCCATGAGATTAAGTGTCTTCTCTACAAATATTAATAAGAAAAAGCCTTAACCATCGGAGCGGATAAACTTAACTTATTCAAACTGTTCTTTTATAACTAGTGAATTTTACGTTATCATGTCTGTAATTTCATGGTAGTAATTTTAAAATGAAGGCTAGAAGGTCTCTGTTTGCATCTGTCTGTTCATGTGTGTTGTGTGGTATTTTCTATGTCTAGATGGTATTGCTCATTTGTCAAAGACCAATTGGCTTAAACAAGCAGTTATATTTTAAAAATTCTCAATAATATAGTAGAAACTAACCCAAGTGCCTTTCAGGTTCATATGATCTGAAGGAATATTTGGTATTAAAGCTAATTAAATGTGTTTGTTTAATTAAAATAGGCAAGTGTTTAAAGTTATCACCACTAAATATAATTCTTTTATTTTGCCTAAGTTTACTGAAATAAGCTCATGTTATTTCTCTTGCAAGAAAAATATTTTTTAGCAAGAAAAATAACAGTATAATTTAATTTTCATAAGTGCTCTAAATATAATTGTTAGAGCAAGTATTTTAAATAGATGTCAGTAGAATAAGAAGTTTTGAGGAAAAACTGTTAACAATAATGGTGTATTGTGGTATATGTACTTAAAAATAGTTTCCCAAATCCTTTGCTAACTTGAAACCTTAGAATTTTTTGCAAAGTTAAATTAAGTTATGGAAATTATTGAATACCAGATCATTTCCAAATAAGACAAAATAATGAAACATTAATTACTAAACATAGGTTTATCAACTTTTGGCTTCTTACTACAGAGAAACAAAAAGATAAATGCAGGTGTGTTAGTAAACATGTGCCACATTGAAAGACTGTACTATGAAAAAGCATATGTTTCTAGAAATTATGAAATGTATTTATAAATTTATCAATCTACAGAATACTGGTGTAACAGGTAGTTCACAATTTCTTCTTAGTTTTTACTAAAAATTAAAGTTTCTAAGGATTAATAATTCTAATTAATATGGAAGAAAATGTGTTTTTGGTAATAGAAGGACTAAGGTATAGAGATGTATTTTTGAGGGTAAGAAAAGAAGGTAATTCAGTCCTAACATAAAGTTGTTTTTTTTCTGGATGGGCAAGAGAACAAGAGACAAACTAAAATAGATACAAAAAGTTGTAGAAAGTTTATGAAAAAGGAATCTGAGAAAGGAGTTTTATGTCTGATCAAGCTGATAAGATTGAATTTTTTATGAGGGTTTTAAAAATTAAGCTTTGATATCAGTGATGTATATTATAACACTAACAATTTCTTTTCATCTGCTGAAAGGACAAAGTTTTCCTGGACTGTCCATTTGTTGTACTAATAAGAGATAGTAAAAAAAAAATTTTTTTTTCAAGTAATCTGCCAAGAAAGCAAAGATTCTGTGTTTATGTGTTGTGTGTGTGTGTCATCTTAATTGGGTCTTTGATTACTTAAGAAAACAATGTTCACAATAATAAGTGCTAACTTTCTGTATTTGTCTTTGATATCTTTTATTGTTACTTTGGTCAAATAGATAGTTGAGTATTGTTTCATAATAACCCTTGATCCTATTTAGTCAGGATCCAAACATTTAGCCTTCTTTATCTTATGTCTGCATACGTATATGATAGAAGTGTCCCAGAAACTGTGAAAATATTGTAAGTCTGATATCTCTTAGCATAAAATATATGTCATCAGAATGGATGCTCACTAAAAGGACTGAACCTGAGTATCAGGGAAATAAATGCCTTAGCTGACTTTTATGCAAAAGCAGCCATAACAAAGTCTATAAAGACCGTGGCACATGTGGATGAAGTCCATTCTGCTTCTGTAAAAATGACCCCTCAGTGTCAAATTTTGCTATCCAGCTGCCCGTGTATCATGGAAGCAATCTGTTCCTAAATCAGAGATTCTGCAATGGGTAAAAAAACAGCTATAAATTCAGTTTATCGACCCAACATCTGTAAGGTGAAACTTCTCAGGAAGTTTCAGAGGTGGGACTAGAAGGTTCAGAACAGGCCTCTCCAAAATGTGCTGCTTTGGCATGTGGATTATTTTGAGCTGATAGCAATCGAGACACCGCAGGCTCAAGAGAACCTATTCTCTCTCCATGAAAGAATTTGAGGCCTTTCCAAATGAGATAATAAGAGTTATCATCAGATATAACTATTCATGACCTATGTAGGGCTGGGCAAACATCTAATTGCTGAATATCTGACCGTCATATCTGTCTGCAAATGACCTGTTCCCTTCTGAAACCCCAAGGCATTTTACGTCATTCCTTGGTTCGGGAGGCCATATATACCTTATACTTTTCTATCTCTGAACCTCTCAAGTATGTGGGGCTCTGACTCTCTCATGTATGCAGAGTTCTCATATGTAATTAAATCTGGTTATTTTCTCTTGTTAATCTGTCTCCTGTAGATTTAATTATTAGATCAGCCAAAAATCCCTAGAAGTGTGGAGGAAAATTTATTTCTTCACCATATGTGTCATAATGATTATCACGGGAGCCCTGAATTGCTGAGCATTTTATTACCAATGGACACGGAGCTGAGCATTGTCTACTAGTCACAAATACCCTCACAACAAGAGCACTAAGAAATAAGGGTTGATGTTATAAACAAACCTGTTTTATAGATGAGGGTAGCAAGGCTCAGACACACTAAGAAATTTGCCAAACCCAGGTCTTCCTGACAGTGAAACATGTAGTCTTAGCCATGGCGGTGTCCTGCCCTCCCAATTGAGTTTGTCTCCAGTACATCAGATGAACTCAAAAAGAGTCTGGAGGCTTTGCTGGGTAAATTATACAGATTTATTCAAGGGTATTAATGGTTGGGAAGCCAAAAATACAACTAGAGAATACCCCGAGGGTTCTGAAGAAGAAAGAAAAGCTAAGAATTCTTACAGTTAGACATTCTTGAGAAGAATCAGTCCTGCATGATCAGCCTCTGGGTTGGTCTGAGATGGTCATCCTCTAGTGGATGGTGGGCTGGGTAATGAAAATGGATGTCAAGCCACCTGGATAATGGATGTGATGTGGTCTGGATATGTGAACATTCTTTCCTTAGTCCTTCAGGGGTAATCAGAAGCTTATCAGTAGATTTGATATATATCCAGGCATGGCCGTAGAACTGGAAAGTTCAAACACTTAAGTTTCCAGGCGACTTAAAACAAGAATAGAATCATTTCCTCATGCCTCATCCTACTCGATGTTAGTAATTTAGCATCTCGACTATAGTGACTCCATTTTATTTCTTCACACTGTTCTTTAAGTATAAGATAAAAATTAGGGTGTTTCCTCTCCCAAGGGTACTTGAAACCTGTTAGTGGTTCCTGGCAATTCAATCACATCCAGACCCATGGGTCTCCGTAGTAGCTGGGTGAGTGACATTGTAATGCTGAGTCTCACCAAGCTGTACACGCCGTGTAGTGTGATGCAAGCGATGGAAATCTGCTCAATTGCTTAATCCTCTGAGGGAGGCAGGGGTTGGGGGGACTTGTTCATTTTTTTCAGAAGTCAGCGACTTGTACTGGTCACATGGTAGATTATGTGACCATTCCAAAGAAACAAGGTAAAAGTGGAGGTTCAGGCAGATGGACAAAGAATTTGAGGATTCTCTGGGACTCACCTCTTCCTGATCTTGTTTCCTCTGCCACTTTCTCAAGGTGTGTGAGAAAAACAGATTTTCTCTTTGCTTGCTCTCCCTTTTCCCCACTCCTGCCCCACAATGAGGTTTCCTCCAGTCTTGGTACTCAAAGAGTGGTTCCGTGGCCCATTTCATAGGACAGGAAAGGGGCTGGGGAGGTACCAGTAACAGTAAGCCTGTTAGAGATGCAGCTTCTCAGCCCCCTCCCCCCACCCCCACAGACCTGCTAAATCAGAATCTGCATTTCAACAAGATCTCCAGGTGATTGCAGGCACGTTCAAGTTTGAGAAGCACTATTACTGAGAACTTTGGCCCCAGCAGGAAGAAACAGAGAGCCTGGGGAGGTGGGGATGTTGTGGTTTGAACAGGACTGACCCCAGCTCCTCCCCTTTCTCATTCCCCACCCGCTCATCTGTTCCCACCCCTCAGCTGGGACGTTAAAAGCTCTGTCAACCTCCACATTTCCTCAGGAGCTCTCCCTCCAGCCTAGGAAGATGGACGCCCTCTGCCTCTCTGCAGCCCCTCTCGTCCTCTTGAGCATCCTGGTGGCTGGCGCCCAAGGAAGCGACACCAGTAAGTCCCAGTTCATCTCTCCTTTGTGTACTGGGGCAGAAGATGAGTTTGTGGAAGGGGCTGGGGGAGCAGGGGTACATGAGGGTGCATGGAGCCAATCCTCTCTCTTCTAGATTTCTCCTGGGAAATTGGGGAGTTTTAACTCTGGGAACATTTCATGACTCTAAAAACTAATTCATTGTGTTATCAGCTTTAAAAATATCCTGCCTAACATTCATCAGACAGCTCTAACAGATCATGACCCTGTCTCTGAGGCTCTCTATTCCTGGTCCCTACCTGCTTCCTGAACCTCGCTGGAGTGTAATGAAAAGATAAATACTTAATCTGTCTAGGTTCCTGGTCCAGGTCTCATACAGATCTTGGAATGGTAATGAGATGACTCAGGCCGGGGGTCCTAGGCAGCTTCAGGAGGGGCCTGAGATAACCTGCCTGGTGGTTAGGTTCCAACTTCCAACTCCCCCCACCTCCTCCAGGGAGTGGAAGGGTACAGAGATTGAGTCCAATCAGCAATGGGCAATGAGCCAATCAATTATCCTGACTGACGAGGCTCCCAAACATCACAGGTTTGGTGGAGAGCTTCCAGGCTGATGAACACACTGAGGTGCCATGAGGGTGGCACACCCAGAGAGAGAGAGTGGAGGCTTCGAGCCTGCCCATCCCCCCACACCCCACCTTGCCCTGCGCATCTCCTCCATTCGGACGTTCCTGGGTTTTATCCTTTATTATCAACTGGTAACAGTAAGTGAAGTGCTCCCCTGAGTTCCATGAGTTGTCCTTGCGAATTATTGAACCTGGGGGTTGGGGTCATGGAACCCCAGATTGGTCAGAAGTATGAGTCACCCCCATGGACTTGTGACTGGCATTGATTGGAAGTGGGCAGTCTTGTGGACTGAGCCCTTAACGTGTGGGGTCAGTGCCAACTCCAGGGATGAGTGTCACAGGTGAGCTCAGGTGAACTGACTGTAGGGCACCCAGTTGGTGTTGGAGAATTGGATGGTGTTGGTAGACACACAACATGTTTGATGTCATGAAGAAGAACCCCAGACTCATTCATCTCTGTGTTTTGTTGGCTGGGGTGGGGCTAGGGGACAGGGGAGTAATGAGTCCGGGGCAGTGCCCCTAGAAACCCTTACCAGTTATCTGGGGTTTAAGAATTCCCAGCAGAAGTCAGGTGGTTTTGTAAGGGAGGGAATTGTGATTTCTTACGTATAAGCAAGCAACTTCCGGAGTGGTGCAAAGCTCGTCTCATACCTGAGAGCTGCTCCTCTGGGCGCTGGACGCTTACGTGATATTTTTATATTTGATGGTTTATTCAAAGGGCTAAAAAGTCTGTGGCTGAACAAAATATATTGGACAATTCAGAGACTTAAATTCTTAAATATTGATCAAGACATTTTATATTTTGATAGCTTACGCCAATCAGAAATCCACATTGGTACCTGTGCTTCTGATGCACTGACTGTGGCTCAGAAGTTCCCACCACCCCTTCCTGGGGTTTGATTAATATGCTAGAGAGGCTAAGAGAAATATTTTATTTACTAGATTCCAGGTTTATTATAAAAGGACTTAAGTTGGGAACAGCCACATGGAAGAGATGCGGAGGGCAGGGCATGGGGAAAGGGCACGGAGCTTTCACACCCACCCCAGGCACCCCTCCCCACGCGCCTCCTTGTGCAGCTCTCCGAACCTCGTCCTTTTGTGTTTTTATGGAGGCGGCATCACATCGGCACGGTTGTTTAGATCACTGGCCATGGACAATGGAACCAATCTCCAGCCCCTCCCCTCTCCCACGAGCGTGGGGCCTTGCTCAATCAGGAAGTCACATGAAGGCACTTGGAGGGTATGGGGCCGAAATTTCCAACTTTCTAATCATACTGGTTAATTCCCTTGGCAACCAACTTTTTTCCTTAGGTTATCTAGAGGCTTTCCAAAAGCGACCTCGATATGCCACTTTTATTGCTCTAACCACTAAGAAATTCTGAGGATATTAGCAGCTCTGTGCCAGGAATGGGACCTGGACCAAATACATATTATAAGCAACAATATCACACCCTCTCCGTATTACATTATTTCTGTCCACCCAGGGTAACCGAAGTTAGCACACTGGTATGTTTTCTTCCATGCCTTTCTCCATTATAACATGGTACTTTTAAAACTTTTCTTGGGGGTGGCTCCATAGCGTAGTGGTTAGCGTGTCTGCTTTATATGCAGAAGGTCCTGGGTTTGCAACCCAGGTGGAGCCACGAACCAGGCCCCGGGTGCACATGGTGCGCATGTGGGAGGAGACGCCCCGCCTTCAGAGACCTAAAGCCAGGCCCTGGGTGCACATGGCGAGCATGTGGGAGGAGACGCCCCGCCTTCAGAGACCTAGTTCTTAAGGGGAAATGGCAACATCCATAGGTCGGGAGCAGGGGCAGGAATTAAAGAGGGGGAAAAACAAACAAACAAACTTTTCTTTAAGAGTGTAAATTTTGAAACATACTGGAAAATACAGGGATTAGCATAACACACCCGATGTACCCAGTATCCGGCTTCAACAATTATTGACATGTAGAGGATAGTATTTGTGTACATTTCCATTTGTATTTTCTGAAGTTTTTCTAAGCTAATCTCAGTCATTATGCCAATGAATCCATAAATGCTTATTAAAGATCTATAATGATTTACATTATCACTATGTCATTGTCACACCTAACAAAATTCATAATGCCCCAGAAAGCAAGCCATCGAAAGAAGGTTTCGCATCTCCCACCCCCTGATCGTTGGCTCTGGAGACACACGGGTCATTTCAGTTGTCACTGGGCCACATCCTCATGGGCTGACCTTCTGCAGAACTGACCCGGAGCCCTCTCGCACCCCTGCAGGCCGTCCCGTGTTCTGCCTGGAGCCTCCCTACCAGGGGCCCGGTGAGGCCACGATTCACAGATTCTTCTTCAACACCAGCTCGGGACTCTGCGAGGACTTCATGTTTGGCGGTGGCAGAGCAAAGCTGAACAACTTCCTGACCAAGGAAGAGTGCACCAGGGTCTGCAGTGGGCACAGGCCAGCTCTCCAGGCCCAGTACAAGCTCGAGCTCGAGGCCCAGCCTGAACCCGAGGATGAGATCAAGGACATACTGGAGGACAAGATTGAGGACAGAGACACAGATGAGAACTCCAAGGACGATGACGAGGTCGAAGATGAACCCGAGATCGAGATTGAGTACGCGATAAATGATGAAAGCATGGACGAGGACTTCGAGGACAATGGTGAGGATGAGGACAACGACCCGTATGAAGATGAGCTCCAGATTAAGATTGAGTACGAGGTGGAGTCCTAGGACAAAGACAAGCCTTGGGCCTATGGTAAGGGGGGTTAATAGGGCAGGGAGGGGAAGGGCAGGGATGGAGTTAGAGGTCAGGGGGCCCACACTCCTCACATCTGCGCAGAGACTCTTCCTCGATGCCTTCAGAGGAGGAGGTGGCAGCAGCATCCTGTGAAATCACATCCTCCACGGCCAGCTTATCAAAAGGTCACTGCTAGGGCCCCTTGACACAATCGGGGCCTTCTGCCCTGTTCTCCTTATCAGGTGGGGACACTGGGGCAGCCACCGTGCAGAGTGGGTCTGCAGTGCTCCTGAGCCGCCTCCACTCAGGCGTGGCAAACCCACTCCTTCGTGGGTCATCTGGGTCCTGGGGGTGGCGTGGTTCCTCTTTTGGGGGATGGGCTAGGATCTGTCAGCATGGACTGCCTCGGATCACTTCTGGTTGCCGGGAGCCTGGAAACCGGGCCATCCCGAGATGCTGCAGGAGGTCCCACGCAGCGCCGGACCGTGCAGCCTTCCGAACCGGTCCAGCCAACTCTGCTCCCTTCTCAGCCCTGCTGTCCTCACAGTCCACTCGCTGTCCAGGAGACGAAGCACCGTGAGAGCAGCAACCGTGCACCTTTGTCTTTCTCATCGCTCTCTCCCGAGCTCTCAGTTCCTGGCACAGAGAAGACACCCCCACAGCACGTCTCTCCTCCACTGGGCCGACTATAGGGCCGAGGGTTGCAGCCAGGGCTCCAACCCTTACCCCATTCTCACCGTTTCCTCACCCCACCCCCACCCTACCATCTGTAGGATCTTCGGGGGTGGCCATGGGGGAACTTGTCTTCCGGTTCTGAGAGTCACAGGAGTTTTCACTACGGAAGCCCCTCCCCCACAGCCATGTAGCACTTTTTCCTGCCTGAGGCCTCACGCTCTCTCTGGCTTTAGATTTAAATAAATTCATTTCTGTTGTTTGCAACTAAGAACCTGTGTCCTGTCCATCAGTCCATAAAAATGGTGGCACTTCACGTCATTCTGCGAAGCAGTGGATACCTGCCCCTTTTCCGCCTTCAGACCCGGACCTACCTACCAGGTATAGGAAGCAAACTCATTAGGGTGCCATCGACTTCTATATGTGCACCCCACCTCCCAGCTACATAAAAACCTGGGTGACACTTCAACACTAAAGCCTTTGTTCTTGACGTTTTGAGCTGGGTCAAATGTTTAGGCAGGTTGTCCTGGACCCTCTGAAGGAGAAAGGAAGAGTGTGAGGCTCAATACTGTCCATTTGTCCAAGGAACTGCCTTCCTTGAGGTTGTTTGTGGGGGGAAGGGGGCTCGCTACTTCAGTTACAATAGCAACAACCCCTTCAGTGAGCACTTTCTGTGGACCAGGCTCCGTTCCTAGCATTTTACATGCCTCACTTCCTGAGTCGCCCTAAGAATCTGCGAAGGAGGTGATGGAGGCACAGAGATGTCGCACGGCCGACACGTTAGCTACCTGGAGCTGTCATAATAGTGCTTGAGTGGCTTAAAAAACACATATCGATTCTCTCAGTTCTGGAGGTGAGAAGTCCCACATCGAGGAGACAGCAGAGCCAAGCTCCCTCTGAAGGTGCTGGAGAAGGGTCTGTTCCAGGCCCCTCTCCTAGGTCCTGGGAAGTCCTTGGCTTGTGGCAGCATAAGTCCAGTCTTCACATGGCATTCCCCCATCCGTGTCCTAATTTCCCCTTTTCATAAAGACTCTGGTCATATTGGGTTAGGGCCCACCCTCATGACCTCAGCTTAACTTGATCGCCTCTCCAAAGACTCTACTGCCAAATAAGGTCCCAGTTTGAGATAGAGGGTTAAGACTTCAAAATCTCTTTTGTGGGAGGACACAAGTCAACCCGTAAGAGCGTATAAATGGTAGAACTCAGGCTGAGCTGACTGTCCCAAAGCTATTGTCCTTTGAAGGGAGGAAGAGGCCAGAGTCTCCAGCCTGGACTGCCAGGCTGTGAGAAATGGATGGAATTAGAATCTTTTTCATCTCCACATCCTCGTCATGCCCAAAAAGCTTGTGCTTCCCACCCCTCTTCTTTCTGCCTGATAGAAGCCAACTCACCCTTCAAAACTCAGCTCAAACACTGCCTCTTCTGGGAAGCTGGCCTCGACGTCTTCCCGTGAGAGTCAGAGTCTCCACCTCCCTCCCACAGCACGTATGTCACTGAAGATCTGCGCCTCTGCTTTCCACACTGGGTGGGGAACTCTTTGAGGGTAAAGGGCTCCTTTGGGGTTCCCAAGGAGCAGAGGGCAGTAGCTTGTTAGGTAAGCTGGGGGTGGGCAAGAAAGGGAAGGAAAGGCGGCCTGCAGACACTGAGTCATCAAGCCTGTCATGGCTGTTTGTGACTGGTGCTATACCCACAGAGGACTTGGGGAGGTCGGGTAGAGCACTTCCTTACTGTCATCTGCCCAAGAAGTAAGGGGGTGTTTACACACCAACTCCCTGTCATTCAGGGGTTGAGGACTCTGGCTTGCTCTGTGCGTAGGCTGTCTTTGTGTGGTTCCCAAGGAAGCCCTTGAGCAAAGAGATGCAGGTACAGAAGTGCCCCCTAGTCCGTGGGGGGATATGTTCCAGGACCCCCAGTGAATGCGTCTCAATCTCTCTCTCTCAAAATACCTTATTGTGCTGTACTCCCCCTTTTTGTGATGATGTGAGATGATACAGTGCCTATGTGATTGAGATGAAGTGAGCTACTCAGAACAGTGTGCAATTTAAAACTTATGAATTACTTCTGGAATTTTCCATTTACTATTTGGGAATATTAACTGAAACTGTGGAAAGCAAAACCATGCATAAGAGGGGGTACTACTATACTGGCAGCTGGAAGTCAGCCAGCAACACTTGGATGGGTAGCTCCCACGGGCCAGGGTAGGGCATATAACTTATGCCACTATATTTATGTGGCTTTGAACAAGTTATTTAATCTCTCTGTGCCTGGCTTCCCCTTACATGGGGTTGTTGTGAAGATCAATGAATTTATACATTGAGCCCTTAGACCAGAGACCCTGGCATGTAATTCATGCAACTTAAACATTTACTAGGATTATTATTGACTAAATTATACTGTCCCCTACTGGACAATGAGTGACTCAGACATCACTTAGAAATACATTGATATTGGAAGGTATGTGGGAGAGAAATGATCCAAACTCCTTATTTCACGGATGTGGAACTTGGGGTCTAAGTATCTTCCCCACACTCAAGCAGCTAATACATGTGATCATTTTAATAAACTAAGCCTAGGCAACATCAATTATTCATTCATTCTCTCATGTATTAAAACTCGTTTCATGCTAGGCACCAGGGAAAGACCAAAACAGTACCCTCCAAATTTATTTGACCATTCGTAGCCATGTCAGTAAAATGATTTGGAGTGTGCGGCTCCCATTTCTATAATTATTTATAATTATATGCGCACTGCTGTACTGTAATGTATATTATAAGTGTTTGATAGTGTAAAGTTTAATAAAGGGGAGCTTAGAAACAAATAAGTAGAAGTTTCTCAATATTTTCTTTCCATGCCCCAGTGCAACCCCCTTAGGAGACTACCAGACCAGGACCGTCTTTACCCGCAAAGAGTTCCCCACCCAGTGTGGAAGGCAGAGGCTCAGAACTTCAGTGACATACGTGCTGTGGGAGGGAGGTGGAGACTCTGACTCTCACCGGAAGACGTCGAGGCCAGCTTCCCAGAAGAGGCAGTGTTTGAGCTGAGTTTTGAAGGGTGAATTGGATTCTATCAGGTAGAAAGAAGAGGGGTGGGAAGGACGAGCTTTTGGGCATGATGAAGATGTGGAGATGAAAAAAGATTCTAATTCCGTTCATTTCCCATATCACCACAAGGATGCTAGACTCTGTACAGGCCTCCAAGTAGGGAATGACGAGGAGACCCCAACTCGTTCCTCGAAGTCCACCCAACCCCAAATCTAGCTGAGCTGAGAAGTCCCCCTGGGGTAGAGTAGAGGAAGGGGAGTTACCCAGGAGGGATGGGGGACCACCTCACAAGAGCCCTCAGCCTGCTGCATTCTGCTGGTCTCGGCTCATGAGGGGAGCGAGCCTTTATCATCTCTTAGAAACAGAACCATCAGAGGTGAGTGACGTAACTGTGGATGTTGGGATGGGGCAGGGATTTGGCGTTGGAAGAAAAATCACGGAAGGCTTCTGAATAATTAAATCCTACAATTTCATAAGAGGCAGCCAGTCAACCAGCTTCAGCTTTTATATCTCCTCCTAATGGGAGCTTACTATCTCCTGGGGAGCTGGTGCCAGCTTGGCAGCACTCATCTTTAGACTATTATTTTTTCATTAGCCAATCTCGATAAGTGTCCCTATCTCCCCCCTCACCTGCCTTTCCACATTGGTCCTGACCCTATTCCAAAGAAACCCACTAACCAAGTCTGTTCTTTTTGTCCTAAGACAGTTCCACAAAGATTGGGAGAGATGGCAATCAGGAAAATGCCCTCTGCCCCAAAGTCTCTATGGTTCTTATGCAACATTGCTAAGTCCTGTCCACCAGCTTTCATATTCTCAGGATTCAAAGTTGGAGGAATTCCCCTTGTCACTCTCTACGATTTATGCAGAAGCTGCTAGGATGCCCCTTGACTGGAGAGAGGTTAGTGTAAGAAGCTGCTAGGATGCCCCTTGACTGGAGAGAGGTTAGTGTAAGAATAGGAGAATGGTAGGGTAAGAGCTCCCAAGTCATCCTCCTGACTTGTCTCCCCCAGTTGGCCAAGAGCCGTGGCAAACAAATAATGCAGAAATATGAACGAATGAAAGAGGACGGTCGAGAGGAGCGGGGAGGGGTAGGGGAAGCTACGTGGTGGACGGGCCCAAGTCTCAAGGAGGTATATCCCAGGATGCACCACTCTTCAAGTTGATTATTAGACCTTCCCAACTGCAAGGCATCGTGGGAATGACTTGTTCAGAATCTAGTGGGTCCCCGGTCAAAAGGAGGTCCCCAGATCTCCTCAGTGGAACCCCTTTGACAATGTTTTCATGCCCCTGCCTCTGGGAAGATGTAAACTTTGGAGAGCGGAGTCTGTCTCACTACACATGAGGAATTGGAGGCATAAAGTGCTCAAGGAGCAGGGATGGTGAGAAAATGAGAACATCCAGAGACCTGGGCTGGCACTCACTACCTTGGAGTCTTGGGTAAATTGCTCAGTTCTCTGAGTTTTACTTTTCTTATTTATAAAAGAAGGATAATGATTATACCCGTCGATGTCTCCAGCCACAACCATTAGAAATACTTCTGTTTCCAGTTTAAGGACTTGAGTTTGTTACTCACTGCAGCAAGGGAGAATGCACACGTTGGGGACCCAGAGGATGCTAGAAAGGACTTACAGGATTGGAAAGTGTGTTAGATGACTTGGGGGAGCATTTAAGGAAGCTGGCTTTGCTCTGGATGGGATGCTGTCTGGAATTGGGCAGTTCTATGATTGGATATCTGAATTTTAACTATAAGAAGGAAAACTAGATGGAGGTTAAAACTGTAGTTAGCAAAGAAGCAGCAGCCACTCATATTAGCCAGGATATGGGGGTGTTGGTCATTTCTGCGGCACGTATAATCTCATTTTTTGTCTGTGTTCAAAGATGAGTACATAGTATCTTGTTTTTGTCTTGATCCTTCATGGGCACGGAATGGCTTTGTCTGATTTGGATGTTCTGTGAATGTTCCTCCGGAGAACATCAAAGGCTAACGGTGTCAGGTCAGCTCCCAGAAGTCAGGCGCTGTTTTTCTCCATCTCATATCAATCTCGGAGAATGATGGTGAGAGCATTACAATGATATATTTGTAAAATGCTTTGTACAAGTGTCTGGGAGAGTAACACCTCAACGAATGGCAGCTCTGATGACAGCAATAAGAATGCTAAATAATAAATATATTGTTTAATTATTATTAATAATTATTCATTAATAACAGTGCGATGTGAAAGAACTTGGTATGAATTAGAAGAGTTTGGCTTCAGTAGCTCTTGATGTTGCTATGTGACCTTGGGCAAGTCGCTTCACCTCTCTGAACCAGTTTCCTTCTTTGTAAAATAGGGTGGTGGTATCTGCCTTAAGGAATTAACGGGTTTGGACATTTTTGAGGACTACGTTCATTATGGTGCTGAAATGCTTTGAACACCATACACCAAAGCAACTTATTGAAAGCACATAGATTTTAGTTTCCTTGGCTCCTGACTGCTTTTCAACGTGCTGTCTACTGCTTCAACGAAAGGAACAAATAACTTTTTTTATTTTGTAGTGTCACCTCCCAGAAATCCACGCCTAGAAAGTCCCTCCCAGTGTCCAAGGAGTGCCACAGTCCCCCAAATGGGCCACAGTCTTCCTCAGGGGTAACCTAAAGCCCTCTGGCTTCAGTGATTGGCCTCACCCAGGTATAATTCTGTGTCCGCCCCACGTTGCCCTTTATTTGACCCTCTGGTTTCTCAAGAGTCTGCACAGGGAGACACTGCTGGTTTTCTTTGGGATCAGACATCCTTGTTCAGCCTTTAGGAACCACTCTTTACAGAAGCACTGTCTGCCCTCTGGTGGCAGCAGGAGGAAGTGCCACTTTCACCTGAACACACACCCTTGTGTTGCGGATGATAAAACCTCATTTTTGCTCATCATGGGCAGCAAATTACATACGATTTACTGACGTAACATTTGTAGAAGACTTTCTTTAAATTATTTTGGCATCACAACTATAAAAATGGCTCGAACCATTTAACCATTTATGAAGTGCAACTACATAATCTACATTTTATCTGGGATGTGACGAAAGTACGTACCCTAGCTGCCAATTTCCACCACTTCTGAAAAGATCTAGACGTGTGAGAAAGGACTGTTCCCCTTACAAAGGTAACTGTGCCACGAGCTTTAAACTTGTTTTTAATACTCAGCCCCAGATGATTGTATGGATAGATCTTACGTAGTCTCAGTTCAAATGCTACATCTTCAGAGGACACTTCCCTGGTCCCCTCACCCCCCGATTTACAATCACATGACTGTGCTTTATTTTTTTTATCACTTTTATCTATATCTGTGATGACATTTTCCATTCATTAATTTATTTGATTATTTTCTTCACTAGAGAGTTTGCTCTGTGAGAGCAGATACCTTATTCATCAATAGATCACTACTCTTCTGGTGATCTATTGCATATAATGAACCTCCCCAAAACAAGTGGCTTAAAACAATTTATTATTAACTCTGTGGTCCTGTAGGTGGACTTGGATCAGCTGGTGGTCCTTCCTTGGGTTCTGCACGAAGTTGGAGTCAGGTGGCGGCTGAGGCTGCCCTTGTCTGTTGGTGTGAGTGGGCCAGATGTCCATGATGGCTCCCTCACAAAACTAGCATTTGGTGCTGATCGTCGGCTGGGATCTTAGTTGGGGTTGTCCACTGGAGCAGCCATATGTGGTCACATGTGGAGAATATATGGAATGATGAAAGGGGGCCAATGTGATAATATTTGGACCAGGCAAGAATCGTAGAAATGGTGAGAAGTGGATTCTGGATGTATTTATATATTTGAGGCCAGAATCAACAGAGTTTGCTGATAGAATTCTGTGGGTTATAAAGAAAGAGAAGAGTTATGGATGACTGTAAGGCTTTCAGCCTGAGCACCTAGGAAAATCGAGTTGCCATTTACTGAGATGAAAGAAGCATGTTATGGAGCAATCAAGATTTGATTTTGAGATATTATGTTTGAGATGTATGTTAGGCATCCAAGTGAGGATACACAATGGTATGGAGTTAGAAGGGATATAGCGGATGCATGTGATCATTCATGCCTGAGGTACCAAGAGCCTGGGCTGCAGAGGAAGCAATAGTAGATGTGAAGGATGTTCAGAAGGAAGATTAGACTTAATGACTTTGGACAGGGAAAAAGAGGACGTGTCAACAGTGATGCTCCAATTGTGAATCTCTTGCCCTAAATGACAAGGCAGGAGCCTGAGCTGGTCCTACTGATGGAGGTGTTGAGTTTGAGAAGATGGGACACCCAAGTGGAATGTTAAAAGCCCAACAACAGGATGAAAAAGACCAAAATGAAGGATAGAAAAAAGATTGAGTGTCGTAGACTCAGAGGAGAGGTTGGAGGGTGGAAATCAACATGTACTGAGCGCCTACTGTGTGCCAGGCACATTGCTAGTGCTTTACATTCGTGATCACAGATAGCCCTTCAAAGATGCTCACAGGAAGGGCAGCATTTTACATGTAGGAAACTGAGGCTTAGAGAAAGTTGTGATCACAGATAGCCCTTCAAAGACGCCCACAGGAAGGGCAGCATCCTCCCATTTTACATGTAGGAAACTGAGGCTTAGAGAAAGTATGGAGACTGCTGGGCATCTCAGAGGGCATAAGTAGCAGAATGAGTGCCCTGTCCTGATGTGGTGATAAAAATCACTGAATTGGTGAAAATCGCTGAGTAGCTCTGAGAGAGGTAATCTCTGAGAGTGGCATATAATATAATAATACACCCATTACCACTTACTGAGCACATACTATGTGCCAAGCATTGCTCATACTTCTTCATCTTGAAACCTCCCAATCACCTTGGGAGGTCTTATTCTTATTTTAAAGTCAAAAAAGTTGAAGCTCAGACATTTAATCTCTTCTCCAAGGTCACAAAACCAATAATGGCGGGAGTTAGGATTCAAACTCAAGACTCTTTGACTCCAAAGGTTGTCCTCTACAAGAAATTTGAAAGCTGTGCCCTCATAAGCCCTAAGGATTTACGAGAGGCCTCAGATGCTTCAAAAAATAGAAGCTCTGCTTTTCATGGTGTTTTGCACTGAGATTACGAAGGAAAAAATTTTTGATATAAAGAATTTGATTTGCATTTATGTCATTGCCTTAACTATGAGTTAGAAGAGGATGTGGGCAGAGAAGAGGCCGCTATATTTGGAAATGGGTGGAGGAAGAATCATTTTCCCAAAGCAAAATCAGAAATTAGACAAACTGATGCTAGGTAACAAAATAGCCAATATTCTCAGAGAGAGAGTTTTCAGTTGTGTGAAGGAAGTTTGTGCGGGTCCAACGGTCGAAGAGGACAAGGCCCCATTGTATGACTCCCTGTTTGTTCCTGGAGATTCTGAACTCTTCAAGGTTAACTTGTTTATAGTCATCTTAGAATGGGTGTGTCTGCAACTGACTAACATCACCTCCCATTGTAAACCATTCCTTCTTTCCTATTTCCTCTCTTTTCTTCCCTGATAAATATTATTTTATGCTCATGAAGTCATGTCCAAAACTTTCGATGCATCATCTACAGTAACCTCAGATATGTGTGTGTGTGTGTATGTGTGTGTGTGACATTGAAATCACTGGCAAGTGTCTTCTTTCTGGTTTTCTGGCTGTGTTTCTTCCAAGAAGTCATTTTGCAAAGCTGAATTTTAGTTTCGTCATCTCTAATATGAGAATAATAATACTTAATTCATAAAGTTGTTAAGTAAATACTAGCTACCTTTTACTGAACACTTCCTATGCAACCACCCCAGAGGTCACAATTTTAAACACCCTCCAGGCCAGGCAAGTAATGTGAATGAAAGTATTTGGAGCTGGGGCCAGGGCATGTTAGACAATAAAGAACGCTGGGGATTATGGGAAACTGGAAAGAACGTTCCCCTCATAAAATGAGAGCAGCTCTAGTTAATGGTTTTCAAAGTGTGGTCATTTCACCACCAGTCAGCATCACCTCTGTTGATGTAAGCAACGTCCAAAACTGTGGAGCATTTTAATGCATTTATTTGAGCCAAACTGACAATAATTTCCAGGAAGCAAACTCTCAACGAATTAAGAAAATGCTCCAGAGAATGGCAGTTTCGTAGCTAATTTTATCCATTAGAATCAAAGGAGGAGGCATAGGGAGGGTTACAGGAAATTCATTGGTGGTAGATAAAGGGGGCGGGAGAAAGCGAAGCAGCGGGGAAATCTCCGGGATTGGATAAAAAGTAAAATGGAGGAACACATACTTCCTTTACACTGATGGGTACAGGACAGTTAATTAACCTTTACAGCACACAGAGATGGTATGCAGGGGGACGAGGTAACCACGAGGGGTTCTGTGGTTTCGAGCTCTGGCGAATTGGGTTGTGCCCTGAAGGATCTGGAAAAAAAGGGGAAGACATTCCAAGGATATGTTATCTTAGATGCAAAAAGATAAGGACAGTCTCACTTAAGGTAAAGATTAACCTTTGTCAAGAAAGCTACAGGCCCAGGATGTGACTACCCACCACGACTTGCTTTTAGTTAGGAATTTTTATATTCAGACCATCTTATGTGGTTAATTTTGGTCTCTGAGTTTGTAGGGCCCACCATGCTGGCCTTCCTTGAGCTTGTCGGGTTTAGTATGTGGCCTCTTTTGCATCTGCACCTGGAAACCTGTTAGAATGCAAATTCTCAGTTCCCACCTGTTGAATAAACTCAAAAAGATTCTGGAGGCTGCGCTGGAAATAAATGATAAAGATTTATTCAAGGGGCTTAGGGTTTGCGAACTGGAAATATAACTAGGTAAAACCTCAGAAGTGTTCTGGAGAAGAAAGGAAAGTGAAGAGTTCTTATAGTAAAAAGTACATTCTTGAGAATAATCAGTCCTGCATTCTTAGACTGATCCAGTATGGTTTATCAGTCAGCTGTCAGGTGGTCTGGATGATGGATGCCAGGTGGTCTGGATACAGGAATTCTTCAGGGGTTAATCAGAGGGTTATCTGGAGTCTGATGTATGTCCCGGCATTGATGCAGGACTGGAAAGTTCAAAAGTTTAAGTGCCAGGGCTAGTTTAAACAAAGACACAATTGTTGCCTCGTACCTCAATCTACTTGATTTTAGTAACTTAGCAGCTTGACTATAGCGACTCCTCCTCACATACCAGACCTACTGCATCAAAACTCTGGGGTCGAGATGTCGAAATCTGTGTTTTAACAAGCCCCCTCAGTGATTCCAACGCTCTTTGCTCTAATTTGAGACCCACTGCTGCTACATAAGACTGCAGGGCTGTGTTGCCAGATCTTTTTTCAAGAGAAGCTAGAAATTAAATTTTATGTAAAATCTCCCACCTTTAAATTTTGGTAACAAATACAAAATTTTTAAAAATGTACCCTGTGAGCTGACAATGGATATATTTTAGCCAGATATGTAACCTCTGGTTTATGCTCCACCACCCCCCACCCCCGGCCATTAATTCTTAAAATAATCCTGCAAAAGTTATGATGATACCTCTTTTATGGAAGGAGATGTAGGTCCAAAAAGTGAAGTATTGCTCTAAGTCACATAGCCAGGAAGTAGTCAGCCCTGGATTTGGACCTGAACTGTACTCACTTCTAAAGCCTTCATCCTTTTTAACAGTTACGTAGAAGAGAAAACATGTGAATGTCCCTAGAACAAAGCCAAGCATTATAAAAGCAGAGTGTTTTTTTTCATGCCAAGGGACATTGACTGATGAAACTTTCTTCTCCATCCTCTGCCCCACCCCATCCCTTCAGCCTCAGACTAATCCCCATTCCTGTAAAAGACAGCCAGTAAGCAGGGGAGCCCTTGAGCGTTGGGAAGAAATGAGGCTGGATAGTTTCCTCACCTGAGGAGCTGGGTAAGTCCCAGAAGAAAGCTGTGGGCAGCAGTGCCTAAGGTTGAATGTCCAGTAGTCAGCCCAGTCTACAGGCTAAAACCGGTTGCTCACCAAAACGTCCTCTGCGTGCCCTAGACTGAGTTTCAGGAGCCTGCCCAGTTGTGGTGCCCCCACCTGGCTCCTGCTTCATTGCTGTTGACTTCTCTGAGCTCAGAGCAAATAGTCCTGGCTCCTCCCAACATCGGCATGTCTCCGGTTCCAGGCTGGGCATGGGAAGCTGGGAGAGGCATTCTCAGCTTCTTTTACAGGCTCCATCTGTGGGGACAGAGGCTGGAGGTGAGCTCTATTTACCTGCCATTCCAACGGTCACTGCCCCAGACCCTCTCTAACTTTCAGCAACAAAGACCTCTGGGGCTTATAGAACCTTGGCTTGTTTGTTTGAAATGTTTGAAAGTATTTCCTGTCTAACTCCCGGGGTAACTCTGTTTTGGCATTGGCCAGCCTGGATTCTAATGCTTGACATATATATTTATTGGTCTCTTTAGTAATAGTATTTCACCATTTATCCATTATGTATCAAGGCTGGGGTTCCTACACCAATCATGCTGACTTAGCCCTCAAAGAGTACACAGCTAATGGTTAGGATTCAGCGCTCTCACCACCGCGGCCCGGGTTCGTTTCCCGGTCAGGAGAAAAAAGGTATCTTAAAAAAAAAAAAGAAGTACACAGCTAGCCTACGGCAAAGACTTTACATTTGTGTTCTTGTTGAATTCTGATATGATCATCAACTTTGTAGATAATAAAATGACAGCGCAGAATAGGGAAGCGATTTATTCTTCAAGTTCCCTCAGCTGAAAAGTGGTGGACATGGAGGTCAAACCCAGACCCTGTCACCCCAAGGCCAGTGCTGGAGGGCCCCTTCGATTACTTTCTCTAAACCAAGCGTCTTGCCCTATATGTGTCACATAGTCGGCATCTAGAGAATACTTATGATGGAATGGAAAAAACAAGGGCTTGGAAGATACACGGATTCAAAACCTGGTCTCTACAGCTTTGCTGGGGTGGGGTCTAAATCTCTGAAACCCAGTTCATCCATCACATACAGCTAATGACAATAGTTACTCTCTGTCCAGAGGTTTGCTGGGAAGATCCATGAGGCACTGAGCACAGATAGAGGCCGGGTGTGGACAAGAGAAAGAGAGAAACACACCAAAAACAGCTGGAGACCGTTAACAGGTGTTTCACCTTCATGGGCCTCAGTTTCTTGTGTCAAATGGGTTCATTTATTCATAACAACTGCTTTTTCTCTACTCGCTACTACTATCCCTCCATCATTAATCCCCGAAGAGGGATCTGCGCTGCTCTGGCTGACCACAAATTCAACCACTTAATCTCCAGGCTCTACTGCCTCCTTGTGGGCCTTGCCTTTTCCCCCTAGTCCCCCGTCCGTCCCTGGGCATTATGGGGAGACCCCAGAGTCTTGGAATGGGAATCCAGAAGTCCTAGGTCTGATCCTCTCCTACCGCGGTCCTGCCCTCAGGCACCAGGAGGAAGGAGGGAAGGGAGGAGTGGACCAGGGTCCGGCTGCAGCTGGTCGAGCTGCGCTGGCCTGGAAGCTGATTAGGTTCCTGGTTCCCACCAGGGCCAAGAGTGACACCTGATCTCAGAGGATTGTGAAATGGCAGGAGGTGGCAGCCAGCCCATGATGCCCGCAGACCCGTCTACCTTGCCGGCTCGGCCCCGCCCCTACCCCACGCCCCCCTCTCGCGCGGTTAAATCCCCCCATCCGGGCCCGGGCGGCTGTCATCCGCACGCCGCCGGGCCGGGCGCAGCACCATGCCTACCCGCCGCCCGGGTCCGCTCGTCGCCGCCCTCCTCGTTGGCCTGCTGCTGCTCGGCTTCGGCTTCGCCCGGGTCACAAGTGAGTGGGGCAGGGAGAGGCCCAGAGGGCCGGGCCGGGACGCAGCGCCGCAGAGGCGTAGCCTCTCGGCCGGCTGGAGCCACGGGGATTCCTGGGGCGGAAGTGAAGAGACCCATGAAAACTAAACTTTGGGGACCCCTGGCTCCTAAAGATGGTGACTCTTGAAGCTTAGGGTGTGGGGTGCAAAGTGCTGGAGACCGGGAGGCCACCGAAGACTGAAATTTGGGGGAGAGGCTTTGTGCTGAGGGTGGAGACTCAGTAGCCTCCGGGGTGACCCTCTGTTTAGACAGCGGTAGCTCCTAGACCGTCAGCTGTGCCCGGGGTCCCTAAGGATAGCGGGCTCTGAGGCCAAGAGTTAGGTAACTCTTGTACTCCCAGGTGTTGGGGACCCCTGGCCTGGAAGTGGGGTCCGCTGAAGTCTCTAAGGAGGGCGGGGGTTGTCTAGGGCCAGAGACCGAGAATTCCTTGAAGCTTGAACTTGAGATCCAAGGGAGCAGGAGGCGGGCATCCTCTGGGGCCGGGGCTTCGGTCCCCACTGTCCGTCCTCTGCCTCTCCTCCCAGAAACAGTGGAAGAGAAAGCAGGCGTGTGCCCCAAGCTAAAGGAGGACCTGAACTGTACGCAGGAGTGCAATTCGGATGGAAAATGCGCGGACAACCTCAAGTGCTGCCGGGCCGGCTGCGCCAGCGTCTGCCATATGCCCAATGGTAACCCCAGGGCGACCGGCCCCGGGGCGGGGCGGGGCGCAGGGAGGAAGCGGGAGAGCCTGGGTTCCGGGAAGCGGGACGATTCGCAGACCGGGGACCCCTGGCGAAGTCTAGGCGGATGGAACCGGATCGGCCCGAACGCTCCCTCGCATGGGCCTGGGGACACGAAGGAGTCTCTGAGCCGCAGCGCGCAGTCAGAGTCCGCCACACCGAGCTGTGTTCGATTCTCTGGTGCATGACCGGCTTCCGGGCACGCACAGCGGGATCGTTGTTTCGGGAGGTCAGGGGACCGGGTTTCATAGTTTGCTCCCTCCGCAGGTGGAGCCGCGGGGGAAGCCCAGAGGTGGCGAGTGGGTGGGGTCCCTAGGCCTGGGGTGCTCATCCCTCTCGAAGTCCGTCCCCTGGGGCCTGCCCTACCCGTAGAGGGAAGGACTCAGGGTGCCTGGCCTGACAAGACTCCCCGGACTCTTCTGTCCAGACGGAAAGCGACCTTACCGATTTAGGAGAAAGAAAGGTTCCTGCCCAAGGTGGCGCCGCCAGCCCGTGGCTCGGAAGGGGTCCCAGCCAGGGAGTGCGACTTTTGCCTAGTGGTTTGAAGAAAGTTAAGACTCCTTCCTGAGTAGCTCTCCCCCTTCCTGATCTTTAAAGCAATCTCTTGCCTCTAGGGATTGAGTGAGAGAGAAAACACGTGAGAATGTTCGGGTGCTCCATAAATAGTGCTTGCTAGCTCTCGTCTCTCCGCTAGGTTAGGGGACTCCCATCAGAGTGGGAAGTGGCATTAGAAAGCATGGAATCCAAGCTCCTCGTTTTTCACAGGGAAAAACTGAGGGCTAGAAGCAGAGCTATGACTTCGGGGTACCAAGCTACTGTGATTAATAGTCCTTATCCAGAATACAGCCCGTGTGATTTTTCCTTCCTTGTTATTTCTCCAAAGATGCCGGCAGGGGCCGGGAAGGTTTGTAATTAGAGACCTCAGACACTGATGAACAGGGAGATGGGAGGTGGGGGGAGGACTTGCCCATCCGGCAGCTTCTGGATCTGGAGGCCTCTAATCTGGACCAGAGAGAGGAGGAGCAGAAGGAGAGGTGGAGATTGGGAGAGAAAGCAAGAGGCAGGCAGACAGCTGAGAGAGGGGGAGAGGCGAAAGAAATCTCTGCTGTTAGGTGGAGTCTTTGCTGTCCCCTTGTCTCAGATGGACAGACTGAAGCAGAAAGCAAGCCAGGGCTGGGTGGCCTCCTGAACTAGCATCCTAATTCTGCTATCTGCTAGTCGTGTGATCCTGAGCAAGTCTCTTTACCTCTCTGAGCATCTGCTTTCTTATCTCTCACTCAAACTTTATAAGAATGACATGAGGGCTAAATAAAATAATATATATGAAATGTCTTTACAGTAGAGAGTAGATCCTCTATACACAGTGGCTTGCTATGTCAGTAAAGATGCCCTTTGTCCGAGAGCAGGCTAGTAGAAAGAGCCTCTGCCTTTTTCGAAAGAATGGATTTCCTTGTGCTAGGAAGTCAGCCACCCCTGTCCTCTGCTGCTAATCACCCAGTTCTGTGCCTGTGTTTGACACTTGGCTGGGCTTGCCCTTGGGACTTCTGGGAAGTGAGCCAAGCTCCCTTCTCCTTGACCCAGGAAGTGGAGTGTGGTGTGTGCATGCGTGTGTGTGTGTGTGTGTGTGTGTGTGAACAGAGGTTGGAAGGCTTGGACTCAGGTTTTGGTTTTATTTTTGACCAGCACTGTGGGGTTGGGTGGTGCCTTTGCATCCCTGTGTCTCATTTCCCTCATCTACGATAGCAATGGTTAGAAATGTCCCCTGCGGAAGAGAGATTTGATGTAATAGATTTTCACAAAGAGCATTGTAAGTGGCACATCTCTGCAGCGTTAGCTGTTAGTGTGTGTGTGTGTGTGTGTGTGTGTGTGTGTGTGTTGGTGGAAGAATGCTTGTCTGTGCATGGATGAGTGTGTATGGGGGGCCATGGCGCTGCGTGGTGGTAATTGGGAGTGAGTAGGTGGGAGTGAGTGACGAGATCATGGGTGTGTAACCCCTCACATGTGCATCGCGCTTTACAGCTTACAAAGCAGCAGAATCCATGGCTCATAGGCTCTGAAGCCAGATTCCTGGACTTCAAATCTTGCCTCCACCTTGTATGACCTTAGGCAAATTACTTCACCTCTTGGTACCTCAGTTTCCTTATCTGCAACATGAGAAAATATTAACAATACCTCTCTCCCTCTTTAAAGATGATTGAGAAGATTAGATGAGTTAATACACATCGAGTGCTTAGAATAACACCTGACATGTAGAAGGGGCTAAGTAAATGTTAACTGTTCTAGTTACTCATTACTATTATTATTACAAAGTAGTGTAGTTTCCCAGGGAGACATAATATAGGTATATGGCCTCCATCGCTTTCACGGTGTGAGCAGCACTGATCTCACGTAACACCTAAAGACACTGGGACTCTGAGAGTTTTCTGTCCCTAGGAAAAGGCAGTGCTGGGACGCAAACCTAGGCCCTGTGATTCTAAAACCAAGGATGGAGTGAGCGCGATGGGGAGGGCGAGGGGCTTGCGGGTGATTTTCCTAGGTCCCCTGAGATCTCCTGGGAAACCGGGGCGAGGAGCGGTGGGAAGTCAGGCTGAGGATAAGTGTTCTTCTGCCTGCATCTCCCTCCGCCCATTTCCCCCTGCTCCTCTTTCTTCCCAGAAAAGCCGGGCTCCTGCCCCAAGGTGGACCTTCCCTTGACCCCGCTTGGCCTCTGCCGGGACCAATGCCAAGTGGACAGCCAGTGTTCTGGCCAGATGAAATGCTGCCGCAACGGTTGTGGGAAAGTGTCCTGTGTCACCCCTGTCTTCTGAGGTAAGTGGGAGGGAGGAAGGAAGCGCATTGATGCCCAGATGTGATGACCCCTGCAGGAGGCTGAAACGGAGGACCTGGGCAAACATACTTCTGTTCACTTATACTGTCCATATGTTTATGTACCTTCATCCACTCAACAGATATTTCTTGAACATCTATCACGTGCCATGCTGTGCTCTAGGCTTTGGGGATGCTCCATGAGTGAACAGATCAGGCAGAAATATTTCTCTCTGATGGAGCTGATATGCTAGTGGACAATAAACAAAATAAATCAACAGATAGGTTCATAGAATGTTAGAGATAAGTGCCATGGAGAAAAAAAATTAAGGGGGCTAAGGATTACTGGGGTGAGGTGGGTTGGGCAGGGAGCAGTGTTGCCATCTTTACAAGGGGCACAGTCGGGGGAAGCCCCACCTAGAAAGCAGCATTTGAACAAAGGCTTGAGGGCGCTAACCTGCGGGGTCGGGGAGGGAGCTGTGAGGACATCTGGGGAGGCAGCAGATGGAGAAGCAGGAGCATCCTGGTGCTTTTCGGGGAACGCAGAGGCCGGAGCAAGGAGAGGAGAGGGTTACAGAAATGAGAAGCAAGCGAGCAGCTGTTAGGGGCTTCGTAGGACGTTGTAAGGACTTTGGTCTTGACCCGGAGTCAGACATGCTCTGACTCAGGTTTGAAAAGGCTTGCTTTGGCTGCCGGGTGGAGAATGGACTGTAGGGACCGTGACAGAAGCAGGGAGACCAGCGAGGAGGCTCCTGAGAAAGGCCAGGTGGGAGATGATGGACCTGGGAAGATTAGGTGGCTGAGTTTGGGACATATGTGAAGGTAGATGGGACAATATTTGCAAATGAAGAGATTTACTCCTTTGTTTCCTTAACATACACTTAAATAATTCAGCAGCTGGAGGAGCAGCTGTGTCCTGGGAGAGGGGACGGTGGTTGGAGGGCCTCTGGGGACATAGGAAGCTCTTTGCATGACTTGTGGGAGGCAGAAGCGTTCATCTTTACTTTTGCCAAGAAGCTCCGCTTTTCAGGATGAACATGGTAGAGGTCGGTTAACTTCAGTTCACTTCCTCACATGTGTGTTTGAAGTGTGCCGAGCGCTTACGCTGTGGCAGACTGGGGCTCTACTCGGCCACCGCTGGTAGCTCCAACACTGCCAAGAAAGGATTGTGGAGCCTCCCTTTCCTCCATGTGTAACCAAAATAAAACAATATTAAGTCCTAAAGTAAGTGTGGGGAAGTACAGAAAAACAAAACCCAAAGCACATGCTCAGTTGGCCCATTGGGAGATCCAGCACTGTGCCACCCACTGTGCCACCGTCTCGAAGCCAGGTGCTGGGGCAGAAGATGACCCTTGCCCTTCCTCACAGAACTCGCGGCCCAGTGTCTGAGGTGAACAGATGGACAGACACTCCCAGCGCCTGTCGTTGGTGCTGCAGTGGAGGGAACGGAGAGGAGGCAAAGCTCACCCAGTTGTGGGCGGGGGGAGGGGGAAGCAGCCTTCCCAGAGGGGTGACCCTGAGCCAGTCTGACAGGGCAAGAGAAGGCTGGGCAGTCTGGTGCAGGCTGTTTCAGGCACAGGGAATAGAATGAGCAAGAACCTGGAAGCACCTTTTGGTTAAAATCTCGTTGTTGATTTTGTGCTGCCTCTGACAAGCTCTCGGCAGGCCGCAAGGGAACCCAGTGTTGCAAAGATAAGACGGAGACCCCAAGAGAGGAGAGGACATGCCCAAGGCGCCGTGGTTGCTATTTCTAGGTGTACGGCCTGAGAGGGAAGCACAGCCCCACTAGGGCCCAGGGCTCTGCAGCCATGCCAACCATCTCCTGCCTCCGTGAGTGTCAACAGCATGACTGGGCTTTGCAGTCAGGAGGACACAGGTTCAAATTCCAGCTCTGACACTTAACTAGCCTTTCACCTTCCTGAGCTGCAGTTACCTTTCTCATAAAATGAGATGAATGAGATCTCTTTGATCAGCTGATCCCAGCTTAACCTAAGGAATGGAGGCATGGTGGAACATCTTGATGGTAGAGGGATATTGAGGGAAACAAATGACGATGGCTCCTGAGGAAGGCCACGCGGTCTGTTGGGACCATGGTATAGCCAAGTGTGTCCTGGGGACGGTCTGAAGCAGAAGAGATGAGTCGAGGACCTGCAGAGAAGTACAAGCAGAGGCCCAGGGCCTCCAGAAGGTGTGGCCTTGCTGTGGGAGGCAAAGGATTGGTCCAGAATTTAAGCTGCAGGTGCTCTTGTCTATTATTACGGATATTGTCATCCATGGTTTTATTATGGTCTTCTTCCTCTAGCTCCTGCCACCAGCCCCTGAGGATTCAGATAGCAGAAGTTTCTGCCTGGCCCTGTCTGGCTCCGACCCAGCTGCCCTTCCCCTTCCTGGCCTCTGCACTCTCTCCTGCACTGACCACAGCTTCTCCTTTTGCCACCCAATAAAATGACCATTCCCAGCACTGGTAGGGCCGTGGCCTCCATTCTTACCATTTGCCCCTGCCTCCCCTGACTCTGGGTCGAGGTGGGGTGGCGGGAGTGGGGGCATGACCTGACCATCCGGGCATGAAGTCCAGGGAGGGATCAACTCTAATACAATAAATATAAATTCAGGGCTTGTCTCGTGTGGCTGGTGGTTCTTCTCTCAGGGTGACGGAAGGGGAAACCGAGGCTCCGAGAGATGATGCTCCTGAGGCCATCCCGATTTATTGCTGGGGGTTCTCGGTAGCAGCAGCTGCACGTACTGTGTGCGGATGAAGGGCGGGTTGATCCACTGGTGAGATCTCCAGAGTAGTTGATGACGGTCCCGTGTTACAGGTGGGGTCTCCACCAAGTTACTCTCTTGCAGCCACAGAGAAAGAAGGTGGCAAAGCCGGGGTCTTTTGTTGTCATTGTTAATCAAACTATTATTTTGTACACATAATATATTCCCATGGATCAAAATTCAAAAGGGAAAAAAAGGATGTACGATCTAAAGCATCTTTCGCCCTTGACTCCCTCCCTCCAACCCCAGCCACCCAGTTGTTTTCTATAGACACGACGAATGTCAACAGTTCCTCGTGCGTTCGTTCAGAGAGATGGCTCCCTCTCTCTCCCTCCCTCCTCCTCCTTCCTTCCCTCTGCCCCGCCCTTCCTCTATCTGGCCCCCTTTTCCATCCACTCTCTATTTTCCCCTCTCTATCCCTCACTCTCTTCTGTCTCTCTCTCTCTCTCTCTCTCTCTCCCCCCTCTCCTCTCTCTCTGTCTTCTCTCTATCCCTCTCTGTCCTCCTCTCTTTATCCTTCTCTATCACCTCTTTTCTGTCCCCCCTTCTCCATGCCCCTCTCTCTTTATCTTTCTTTATCCCCTTCTCGAGACTCCCTCTCTGTCACCCTTTACACATCCCTCCACATCCCTTCTTTCCATACCTGTTTCTCTCTCCTCCTCCCTACCCCTTCCCTCTATTCCTCTCATCTCTATCATCTATCTCCATCTATCTAGGGATATGTAGATATAAAATTCTCATCTGTTCCACCTTTTTATACAAATCATAGCATCGTATACACATTGTGTTGTATCTGCTTTTTTCCCCCCACTTAATGTATCGTCATCGCTCCACAGTAAAGCAGAAAGCATTTCTTCATTCTTTCCTTTGTTTAGACGTACAAAATTTTTTTAACCGCACTTCTACTGAGACTATTTAGGTTACTTTTGACCTTTTGCAGGCCTAGATTTGAACCCAAGTCATCTGACACCAGAGTCCCATGCTTGTTCCACTGCAGTGATTTCTCACTTTAATCCGTAGGGCATGGGTTTAGCCTTTGGGGTGAGGATGAGGGAGAGGACGGAAGTTATGGCAGTGACACTGGTCCTCGAGGACAGGCTTTATGTCCTTCCCTGTTCCTCCGCCCACTGTGGAATGTGAGCGATCAGGGCAGCTTGAGTGTAGAGACAGAAAAGCTTGGTGGCTTGGTATTTGACCAGCCTCATCTTTCTCATTCTCTTGCAGCTCCCTGCCCCCTGGCCAAGAGCTAGGCAAGAACCAAGGGCTTCTCCATCCACCTCCTCTCACCCCCTATCCTGGGGATACAAGGTGAAGGGATCTCCTGGATGAGAGGGGGGGTGCCCAGAGAGGGCAGCCTCCTGGCAATAGATGGCCGTGTAGCTTTTCTCCTAACCTTTCCTTTCCTGATTTCTACCCCTGCCCATGCTCGGGTCTCCCTAGCCCTTCTAAGCAGAAAAAAAAAAGGTATCCAGCAATGGGCTGGGGAGAGTTGTTAGGGACTAAATATGGCTACTACCCCCTCCACTTTCTCCAGGGTTGCATTCTGAAAGCCCCAGGCAGGGCCATGTCGAACTCGGGGATGGCAGCTGTCCGCCTTCTGTGTGCACGCCAACATTCCTCCCACCGCACGCACACTGTAAAACTTTCTCACTCGTGCTTCTCCTTTTGTAAGCCGACATGTGAGCCTAGACTCTTTAAAACCGGGCTCCCGGCCGCTGCTACAAGCTACCCATTGATTGAAGTTGGCAGGCAAATTTGCTACTCCTGATTTAACTCAAGAAATAAACTGCCAACAGTGGGGTATGCGGTGGCCGAGGTTTCGCTGAGTGAGAAAGCTACACAGTGGGTCAGGTGAAAACTCTGGGTGGAGGGGGGTTAGAAGGAGCCCCTGGCCCAGGACCTTTCTTTGATCACCTTTTGCAGCCAAGGGACTGCTGTAGGTCGGGGACTCTGAAGGAGTTCGCCGAGGAGGGGGAGGAGGGGGAAGAGGGGTCCCTTCCAGCGTTTTTTCCAGGTTTCGATGGGCTCCGTGTTCTGTAGCTAGACCACAGCGATGCTTAGTTTGGGCCAGGAGATGGCCCCAGGGCCAGAAATCCCGGTAAACTGCTGGCTCCAGATGGGACCGGCACCCGTATGGCCCCTCCCAGGACGGCTCAGGCCTGCCGCCCCTCCAGAGCTCGGGGCAGCGTTTCTTCCTGTGCCGCTCGCCTTCTCCCATCTCTAGCGGCAAACTGCTTTGCTGATGCCTCCAAGCTCCGTCTCCATTCCAGAGGGCCATGGAGGGTGACACCTAGGTGTAAACAAACATTTGTTGCACAGGAAAGTGCAAGTTTGGGGTTGGCGGGATGGTAGGAAGTTACTTGCGAGTGAGTCAAAGCCTGAAAAATGAAGTTCTAAAGACAGACCAGTAGAGAATAGCCTTGCCTGAGGAACAGCACGAGCAGAGGCATTCGCTCATTCAGTAAATACTTCTTGAGCTTATGAAATAATCATACAGCAAACACATCGAATACTCCCTTTCCTGCCCATAACTGTGTTTACTCAGTTGATAATTCGACCACACGTTCGTAGCAAAAGTGAGAGGGGGAAGAAAACGTAAAAACAGAGTGAAGACCGACAAAAACCCAACCGTGCGTTCAGTGCTTCGGTGCTGCCTGCTGGTGAGAGTCTGGTTTGCTGAGGTATAAAAGGTGGAACTTGGAAGGAGCCGCTGGATTCCTCCTCCCCTGCCAGCTGCCAGACCGAAGCTCTGTGCCCCCCAGCTATGGTAGGGAAATCAATCTCCCCCTTTCCATGGTCCTAAGGATGAAATCTAAAGAACTGCAATTTCTGTGCCGGACTATGCTCCATATGCGGATCGGGGTGGCCGGAGAGGTTGACCCCATCGAATGGCCTCCTGACTGCATCCTGGTGCCGCCATTCTAAGCAGGGATGGTGGCCGCCATAGCCTTCCTTGAAATGCCACGGCATGTGCGTGCGTAACTCTGAGCCCCCTGTACCCGTGCCCAGGCCCCCACTGGGAGAAGAAGGCAATGGCAGATCATGGGCCTCCCCACTAGTGTGACTCAACTGCTGCCCCAGCCATAGGGTGGCAAGGTCAGGGGAGCTAAGGCAGAAAGGGAAAGGCCGAGCAGGGCTAGAGTTCCAGGGCGTGGAGATCCAGCTGCTGATGGTCCATCACGGAGGCAGCAAGAGGTGGGACGGCTCCTGAGGCAAGGCCTCGAGTCCCAAGAGCACGTGTCATTCTCTTATTAGTCTTCGCTAATGAACAAGTATCAGCTGAGTACTTACTCTGTGCGTTGCTTTTTTTTTTTAGCTTAGTGTAGGAGACAAATGTGTCATGTGAGATCCCTGCTTTCAAGAACCCCAAAATGCGAACATGAAAAGGTAGAAGCAGGCAGGCCCAGAATATCCCTTTGTAGTCCACATGGAGGGGTTCAGGGGATTTTATGAGATAGAGAAGTAAGCAGGGACTGGGCTGGTCATGGCCAAGGTGAATGTTAATGATAGCGAACGGATTAGGCACACGGGCCCTAGAGTCAGGCTTTTTCATTTGTAAGATACAGATATTAATAGAATCTTCCTTTCTGGGCTGTTGGGAATATTAAATGAGATACTGTATGTAGAGCACTTAGCTTGGTTCCTGGCCTATTATAAGTGTGACTCCCAGCAGGTCCCTGGGAGGGTCCCTGAATGAGCAGAACTGTCCCTAGACCACGGCTAAGAGGGACTGGAACTAAGCCCCAGGCTGTTTCCGTGACCACACCCAAGATTAAAGTCTGGGGACCTGGCTCTCCAGGGTAGAATGGGTATATCTCCAGCCCAACTGAATGTTCCATCTTCAATTCCAACCCCCGATCCCTGAGATCAGAAGTAATTTAGAAGAATTCTGGGGGGAGCATTGCAATGCAGAGGAAAAGGTGTTTTCCTTGGATCAGTGATGCCTGTTTCATTCCTACCCTGTGATTTTAGAGACGTCTCTGTCCACCTCCGGTCCTCCGTTCTTTCTCTGCGATTTAGATAACTGACCCAGATGATCCCACGTGTTCTCTTTTCCCTCCAAATCGTAATAATTGGTGTCGCTTAAGGCAAATGAAGGGACTCCAGAAAAAGAGCTCTTCAGTCCTCTTCCCATGTAGCCCATGGCAGGAAGACATGGCGTAGCTTTAGAAGATAAGGGTTTTTATAAAATTTCACTAATTTTTACATTAAAAATGGCCTTAATATCTTCAGTTCCTCTCCCCATTTCCCTTTCTTCTCTGGTTTCTGTCGTCCCCCTATCTTGGTTCACGGGACTCCTTGTCCAGTGTAGCCCCTTCTAATATCATGCCCAGGTTTTCAAATTCACCCCGCTCTCTTTAAAAACCTTTATTCTCCAAATAGGCTAAGAAAGAATTCAAACTAAGTGTGAATGACTGTTAGCTCTGGATCTCCCCAGTGTATTTGAACGTATGTATGTGTGTATTTTAAAAAGGTCTTGAGATTTTAAGCATGTTGACAACATTTGTAGTATTTCAGACACAGATATGAGTGATTTTAAGAACACAGTAGGGAGAATAATTGGGGTTGAAGAATGCGTCTTTTGTTCACACACAAAAAAATGCTTTTTATTGCCCCAGAGCAAATCCTCATTCCAGGGAGGGTCGTGTTCTCATTAGGAAATCAGGTGTTCTTGCAGGCTTTCTCGCACAATTCTTTTTTCAAAAAGTTGTTGCCGTTGCCATTGCAGCCTCCGTAAAAAAATTTCTCACATTTATAAGTTTTCGAGTTGTGGTACCACCGCGGGATATTGCCTCGACAAAGGCCCCTTTCCTTTGGAAGGTTGCATACCTTCGCTAAGGCACGCTGTCGGCCTAAAGAGAGAAAGTGGTTGTGAGAGGCCACACCCGTCACCTCGTCAGCCCCATACACCAGGGACCGCAATGGCCCTGGGCACAGTCCCGAGGCCGTCCACAGTCTAGAGCTCGGTACCTCTTCCCATCCAGCCCACCCAGCCCACTTGGCCATGGCCTTATCCATCTGTACAGAAATTGAGATTTTCACTTCTGGATGTAGCCTGATGTGCTGAAAACCCCAGACTTAAGAATTCAACTCGAATGGATTCAAATCTTAACCCCGCCACCTACTACTGTGTGATATTGTAGCAACGTAGCTCCTCCAAATCTCCATTTCTTCATTTGTAAAACTAAAGAGTTGAAGTCCATCACCTCTGAGCGCCCTTCCAGATCTGATTTTCTAGGATCTGATGAGTAAGATCTCTCAGGCTTTCATCTCCTGTCTTATAACCATTCTAGAGTAGTTAACCTGTATGAAAAGAGGACTTTGAATCCGAAAGTGGGGTTCGAAGTTGACCCGAACATTTTCTAGTTGTGTGATCTTGGACAAATCACCTAAATCTTTGACACGCAATTTCCTTCATGTAAAATGGTAGGATAATATCAATACTCTAGGCTTACCAAAGGATTCAAGATAACCTATGGAAAGCACTCATAAATAGAAAAGCATCAATAAATAGTAGCTTTTCTCAATCACTCAAAAAGACTCTTGAGAGCAGGGATCTTATCCTACTCATTTCCACAGTCTACATGCCTAACACAGGCCTGGCTCTAAGTTCTCAGTATTTGTTAATAGAAACAAAAAACAAAAAAAAAAACATGAGATCCTCTGAGGTAGGGTTACGAGTTTATATTATCCTTTTAAGAACCTCTGCTATAAGGAAGGAGAATATAGTGGTCAACAGGACGGGCACATTTGGAGTCAGACATCTGCATTCAGGTCCTGGCTCCACTGCTTACAAACTCTATACCTTGTGAACATTATTTAGCCTCTCTGAGCTTCATTTCTTTCTTTCGTAAAATGAGGCAAACGATCTTATTTACTTTATCGATCAACTACTCTGATGCATGTAAAGGTCTCAGTATAACTTAGCTCTCAATAAATTCTTGTCTTAGAACTAATCAATTATGAAGATGCTACATAATAACACTTGTGAAACGCAGCTAAAGTGGTTCTTAGAGGAAAATTTGTAGCCTTAAGCATTTATATTAGAAAAGAAGAAAAGTCATAAGTCAATTAGCCAAGCACAGCACTCAAGACCTTAGAGAATAACAACAGAGCAAACACCTCTAAAAAACTTGAGTGTACATCAGAATCACCTGGCGGGCTTGTTAAAATACAGATTGTGAGAATCACTCATAGAGTCTCTGATTCAGAAGGACTGGAAATTCATAAGTTCTCAGGTAATAACAATAATATACAGAAAGCTATATGCGAAGGATGCTCACCAACATGTTAACAGTGATAATCTCAGGTAGGCAAGATTTTGACAAATGTTTACTTTCTCCTTTATACTTTAGTGTTTTAAATTTTCAGCAAAGTATAGGTATTGTTTTTATAAACATATATTATAATATGTATTTTTTTTTAAAAAGAGTATTACTGGCTGCTCCAAAATCTTGGAAACTACTGCTAACTGTCCTCATTTCCAATGGATTATCTTGGATATACTGCCTTTAAGCTTCCCAATTTCATTTGCAGGTTTTAAACTTCAGCAAAGAAAGTAGACCAGAAAGAATCCTTTTTCTACAAGTAGCTCTGACTTGGTTAAGTCCTTCACCTTCGAATTTTGGCTCATTTCTCCCCTTCTCAATCTTACCTTGCTAACAACCCACCTCATCCCAGATTTTCAATTCCCTTTACCCTACCTGAACTTTTCTCTTTTTTATTGCACATTTACCAACTATTATGTGAATATGTGTTGTCTGTCTCTCTCCCACTGGAACATGAATTCCACAAAGCAATTTGTTCATTACTTTAGCCTGAGCACCTAGGACTGTGCCTGGCATATCATATGTATTTGATGAAGTAAATCTAACTGAATCCCTATCCCATAAAATTCGAAATGGACTCTCTTTGTGCTGCTGGGCCGCCTCCCCTATTCCAAGGCTACCACTTCCATACCAACCTTTTTCTATTTTCGACCGAATCTCTTGACAGAGGACGAGAAGCAGGAGAAGTGTGAGAGAGATGCGGTGCTGCATGTTGCCATTCATCCAGTGGCCCGACCTGGGGTTGGCATTTTAGCACAATAGGGGACCAATAGGGAGGAGCCTGGCCCACATTCAGCTCATTCATCCCTAACTCCTGCTATTCACAAGGTTGGGCTACCCCTGGAACAGAGCGTTCAGCCAAAGCACAGCTCTGCCTTTCTCCTTTGGCCTTATCTGATCTGATTTTATCCAAGGCCACTTTGCTACTCTTCAGGGTAGATGCCCCTTCAACACTAATAAAACAATAGGCACCATTTGCCGAGTGCCTTTACCTTTCCAGGCACCACATAAAATACTCTTCACTCAATACTTCTCTCGAATCCACACAGGATTCCCAAGAGGCTTAGAACTCTCATTTTATAGATAAGGGGAGGTTAAATTACTTTGACCATTGTCACATGGCTAGCAATTTTCAGAGCCAGGACTGTCCAGCTCCAATGCCCTTGTATCATTTATTCATTTAACAAACACTTATTGAGTTCTCACAGTGTACCAGACAGAGTCTAGGTGCTGCCTCCCTCCCATCTGACGGCTCCCAGAGAATTGTGGGAACAACACACACATCGTTGTGTAGAAGGGCCCAACTTTGTTTGGTTTAGAAAATTATTCTGTCTAGAGACACACCCCAATTTTCAGATACCAGCACACTCTCCACTCACCTCCTTTCCCCGATCCTCTAGAGATCTGATTTTTTTTTTTTTCCAACACAAAGCCGGTGTGCTTAATGGGATTTAATAAGTCTCAGATGTGAAGACTAAGGTTGTGTTTTTGAGTTCAGGGGCTCTTGATCTTGTGCAGGTCATGTGATCTCTCTGAGCCTCTCACCTATAAATTGAGATTAATTATGCTGGTTTAGCATAATTCCTAGAACTGTCACAAGTGTTCAATGAATAAACAGGCGCTTAATACATTTTCAACGCACACACATGCCCCTTCCAGACGTGTGTGTGTGTAGGGGGGTGTGTGTGTGTATTGTTATCTTTTTGGAAATGGCAATGCTAACTGGACCAGAGCCATACTTATTCTCTACAAAAATGTTACCCACTTTTGCATATTAGTGGTAACTCTTCCTTCCTTCTCTTTAAATCCCCTAGAGCCATGATACTCATTCCTTGGACACTGCTTCTCCCAACTATAGTTCACACAGTGGTTGGTCAACCTTCTCGTTATCTGCTCATCTGCACTGTTTCCTCTGCCTTTAGTTCCCTGAAGGCTCCTCTGAAGCCTGCATTTCAACATCTCTATGACGCATTTTCTTTTGCTTCGACGGGCCCACCAGGGTTATCCCCGGTATCTCTTTCTTTACCTCTCTTGGGTGGTCGAATCTGTTCATCAGAAACCAAAATAATGACAAAAGGAGCCCCCAGAGAGTGAACAGACTGACATTTGTCATTTAGACAGAGCAAAGGCAGGATTGCCTAGGAGTGCTCTTGGCTGAGAGCTTACCAAATTGCTCCCCCGTCTAGAGCAGCTGACCAGGAAATAAGAACGGCTCTTTTAACATACAATTCAGAACAGCAGTTTTCATCTGGGAAGACTTGGCAATGTCTAGAGATATTTTTGATTGCCACAACTTGGGGATGGAGGGCAAAGGCCAGGGATGCTGTTAAATATCCTACAATGCACAGGACATCCTCACAACAATGATCTGCCCCCAAACATCAAGAGTGCCAAGGTAAGGAAACTCTGAAAAGAGTTGTGGATATTAATACTTTTTTAAATTATAAAAATATTTCCAACATGAGCAGTGTGATGAGGACTCCATGCAGTGAGGGCAGAGCTTGATGAGGTCTTCCTGTACTTAGCCAAACAGGTCTTGTGGGTAGGCGTGGGAGGTACCTGCCTTTGTAACCTGGCACTCTGTACTCAGGTTACCCTGAGGGATCTTTGGCCACAGCTCAGTGACTTGGCCCTTCCTCAGGTGATTTGGGTTGGTAGGGTTATTATAATTTCAGGAGATAGAGGACAAGCATAAGATTTATTAGAGAAGTTAGGAGGAAGCTCTTGCTAGTTATCTATACTCATCAAAAGTGTCTTATTAACCAACTATATGTGTGTAAAGAATTAAATTACTTTTGATTGAGATCCATTGATTTGGGAGGTGTAGGGACCAGGGAAGTGAATGTAGGTGGGATTTTGGAAGAATAAAGTTTTCCCATTCACATTCTAAACTCCATATAACCTTTATCTTTTCTAGAAGGGAGAAGGATACTAACATCACTTGAACATCAACATGTCAGGGAATTTTCTGCCTTGTCTCATTACATTCTCATAATAAGTCCTGGGGATATTATCATCATTCCCATTGTACAGAACAGGGGAACAGGGACATAGAGACAAGACTTGACACACACATACTAAGAAAGTTCATTTCTATTTTTACCTTATTTATGTTCAGAATAAATGTACAGAGGGACAAAATAAGGTTTCTTGCTTTAAGAGCAGAATCCATTTATGTATTCAGAAATCCAAGTAGAAATTTTAACAGAGGATAATTTTTTAGTATTCTATGTCAAATAGCTTGAATGTCAATAGAGACTTTAGAGTAGGAAGAAATTGTAGAATCCAGGAGCCTGGAACTCGTCATAAGATATGGGAATTATCCACTGTGGAGAGTTCCAGGTTGATCCCTTTCTTGTAAGCTGTGACCCTACAAAGTTTGCATCTGCGTACTTGAGATCATGAAGTGGTGCCTGCCTTTTGCACTATGTTTGTTCTAGTAATAATACTAGTCGTTACTGTTCATGGAACGCCTACATCCCAGGCAGTATGTTATGCACATTACATAACTCATCTTGTGTGATCTTCACAAAAACTCTACGGAACAGATTTTACTGTTTTGCATATTTCACAGATAAAGAAACCAAGACCCATGAGATATGCCTAAGGAGGTCATGAGATATGCCCAAGTTTGTTTGTACATGTCCAGATTGGGATTTAACCTGAGCCTCTCGGATTCAAGCCTTTGTTAAACCATTATACTGAATCATTCTACCACTACTTCACTAAGGGTCTCTGTCCCTCAGAGAGACAATCACTCTCCATCACTTTTCCCATCCCAAAGAGACCATCGATTGTCCGCGAACTCAATGCCTTTCCACTGCTGGGCTTTATTCCCTCTGGAAACGGAGTCTGGCAGTAGAAGAAGGAAGGGACTCATAGAGAGGAAGGTTCAGTGTGGCAGAGATCCTAGGCTTGGGCTGGAGATAGAATTGGGTGTATATCTATTGACTTCATTCTGGTAAAATATAGTAACTTTGTGCCAGTACAGCTCCATTTTCTGCTCCCCTCATTTGTGCTTTTTATCATATTAATTACATTTTCTTTTTTTCTTTTTTCTTTTGCATTCCTAAGTTAGCAATTTTTAAATTTTTTCCCCATATTTATTACATTTATGCATGTTGTAAACCTAACAGTACAGTGCTATAATTATTGCCTTTAACAATATTACCCTTCTAAAAGAAATTAAGAGAAGAGTATACAAACACACACACATACACACATACTTTTGTATTTACCCACATATCGACCATTTTTGGTGTTCAGTCTTTCCTATAGATCCAAATTATCATCTGATGTCATGCCCTTTTAGCCTTAAGGATTGGGTCTGGTAGTACCAAATTCTCAGTTTGTGCTTATACGGAAAAGTATTTTGCCTTTATTTTCTTTAACTGAAAAATTTATTGAAATGGCTATGGATTCGCATGCAGTTGTAAGAAATAATATCCTTTACCTAATTCCCCCCAATGGTAACATTTTGGAAAAAACTATAGTGCAATATCACAACTGTGATATTGACATTGAAAAAACTGATCTCATTCAGATTTCTGTTTTACTTGTACTCATTTGTGTGTGTGTGTGTGTGTGTGTGTGTGCATGTACTTAGTTCTGTATGATTTTACTGCTTGTGTAGATTTGTGTATCCACCACTATTGTCACGATATTGCAAAATTCTGTTACTATAAATATCCTTAAATTTGCCCGTTTATACCATACTTCTCTCTTTCCCACTCCACCCATCCCCAAATCTATAGCCTCTGGTAACCACTAATCCCTTCTCCATTTCTAAAATTTTGTTATTTCAAAATGTCATATAAATGGAATCACACATATTTAACCCTTTGGCATTGGCCTTCACGAAACTCACCATAATTCCCTGGAGAGTCATCGAGGTGTTGCATGCATCATTAGTTCATTCCTTCACATGGCTGAGTACTAGCTCATGGGTGTACCATGGTTTGCTCAACTATTCAGCCGTTGAAAGACATCTGGGCTGTGTTGGGCTATTATAAATGAAATGCCCATGCAGGTTTTCGTGTGAATGTAAGTTTTGATTTCTCTGGGATAAATGCTCAGAAGTACAATTTCTAGGTTGTATTGTAATATTTAGTTTTATAAAAAAAACCCTGCCAAATTGTTTTCCAGATGAGTTGTACCATTTTACATTCTCAGCAGCAAAGTACGAGTGATCGTTTCTCCGCATCCTTGTTAGCATTTGTTGTTGTCATCACTCTTTCATTTTAGCCATTTTGATAGGTGAGTAGTGATACCTCACTGTGATTTTAATTTGCACTTCCTTGATGGCCAATGATGTTGAACATCTCTTTGTATTTTCATTTTTCATCCGTATATTATTTTAGGTGAAATATCTGTTCATGTCTTTTGCCCATTTTCTGATTGAATTGTGTGTACTGCTGGGTTTTGAGAGTTCTTTATGTATTATAGACACTAGTGATTGTTGTATATATGGTTTGTTGCCTCTATTTCTCAAAAATAGTTGCTCTGAATATGGAATTCTTGTTTGATTTTGTTTCAGTGCTTTGAATATATTATTCTAATGCCTTCTAGATTCTGTTTTTTTTCTGATGGGAGGTCAGCCTTTAATTGTATTATCGGTCACCTGTATGTGAAGAGTCATTTTTCACTAGTCGTTTTCAGATATTTCTCTTTGTCTCTTAGGCCGGCATATCTGAATGCTTTGGAGCAGGAAAAAAAGTTTATCTTTAAATTTTTGGGTAGTTCACAGGATCACCCTCAGGACTAGAAAATAAGGTTAGGAGAATGGGTATAAACAAGGAAGACTACAAAGCCAAGGCCACAGACAACAGAACACTGAACACTGGGATGTTGGTGATGGCATCACCATCTTGCACTGGTGATGCCATCACCGTCATCCTGCCACTGCTGCCCCTGGAAACAGGATGAGGCTATCAGCTATCTGTCGCCAAAAGAATGAAATTGCCATTGTCCTTGCATCTTTGCTTACTAGCTCCCAAATCAGTGTTTAAGGTGGGAACATCTGATTGGCTGAGCCTAAGACAAATGTCCATTTTCTAGCTGCACAAGAGGCTGGGAAAGTGAGTATGCTAGTAATTTACCTAGCCTTTCAGCTCCAAGCCCATCCTTCTATACTCTTCTCGGATGCTCGGAATGGGACTCCGCGAGCTAAGTTTTCTCTTACTCTTTTGCCAGTTTGCTTCTCATTAGACTCTGTGAGAAAATTGAAAGGTGAAATGAGGGGAGAAGGGGTTTTTCTTCCAGTTTCTGGCTCTCGTCAGCATCTCTCCAGCAGCAGAAAACAGTGACACCTCCAGTCTCTGGATCCTTTTGGCATTTTTCAAATCAGCTGCATTACGCCTCTTTGGAAATACCAGCACCAGCTGGCTCTGCCTCTTGATCCAATGGATCAACACAACGTGAGCCACGTTTCTCTCAGAAGTCTGAACACCAGCCACAGTGCATTTTAGAGGACCTAGTGCCGGTCACACGGCCCTCACCTCTTTGTCTTTCCAGAGGTGTGAGCACCAGGGCCTGGGCCCCTTCTACGAACTCTTAGGTCTAGTAACCCCAAATATTTTATTCCCCCAAACCTAGGAGTGATGGACACCTCAGGTTCTCCCCTTTGGGGCTGTTATCCTTACAATACTCAAGTAATCCATTCTCAGTATTAAATTCTCTGTTTGAAATACTGAGTATGGTTTCTGTATCCTTTACTGAACTCTCGGTTGATAAAGTGAGAGTCTAGTCCTTTATTTATTTATTCATTCATTCATTCATTCATTCATTTATCTATCTATCTATCTATTTATTTTTATTCTTTTATTTTTTAATTACAGTTGACATATAATATTGTATTAGTTTCAAGTGTACAGCATAGTGGTTAGACATTTATATAATTTATAAAGCAATCCCCCAATTGGTCTAGCACCCACCTGGCACTATACATAGTTATTATTGACTATATTCTCCATGCTGTACTTTACATTCTCCTATTTTGTAACTGTCAATTCGTGCTTCTTGCCCTTCACATTTTTCACCCAGCCCAGCAACCCCCTTCCCATCTGGCAATCGCCGGTTTGTTCTCTGTATCTATAGGTCTGTTTCTGTTTTGTTTGTTCATTTATTTTTGTCCTTTAGATTCCACATGTAAATGAGATCATATGGTAATTGTCTTTCTCTGACTTTTTTCACTTAGATTCATACCCTCTAGGTCCATCCATGTTGTTGCAAATGGTAAGATTTCATTCTTTTTTATTGGCCCTTTCAACTTTCATAGTGGAACACTGGTTTTAGGTCACACCAAGACTCCCCATGGAAAAGAATTCTTCAACTGAAGAAATAAGATTAAGATGCTTAATATTAAAAAGATATTAAAAATAGCCACGATGTCCACCCAATTTCTAGCTAGGCTGTGGGATCTGGCAACACCTTGCTACTCTTCAAACTTGGATTTTAGCTCCACTTTTGCTATTGATTTGCTATGTAATCTTGGATATTTATTTCCTACTAGAAGCTTCCATTTGTACATGTGTGAAAAAAGGAAAGTTGTTGGGGCTGGTGGAGCAATAGTTCCCTCAACTTGGACGTTCTCTGAGTTTTCAAACCCACTGCAGCTTCCTCTGTGTATTCCTGGCTCTGAGGGGCAGCTTTGAGGGAAGAATAAAGAGAGGGAAGGTGAGGTGTCCTGGGTCTGTACGGCGCCATGAGCGACAAAGTTTCGGCTCAAAGTGTCCTCTGGGTTCTAGAGGGCAGAGAAACAAGCAAACAGTTGACAACAAAGAGACGCAGCATCTCCCACTGAGGTCCTTATAAGGCAGAGGTTCCCTGTGTTCACCCCTAAGGCCTCTGGGTTCAGCGGATGAGCAGACACTGTCAACTACAGGGCACGCTCTGGCCATTTCCAAGGACCTCTCTGGTCCATGGGCCCCAAGGACAGATGATTCTGTTTCAGCCACTCATGTACATCGACCCCAGCAAGGACCGAGAGGTACCGATGGAGTAGACAAGCACCAGGCACTTATCAGATTTGGCAGGGCTCCTGAGCTGCCATACCTTCTCAGACTTAGAAGTACTCTTTTGACTTCATTAGTCCATCACTTGCAACTGATGGATGGGAAACTGAGGTCCTGGGAGGAACATTCCTCCACCCTACCCCGTCCCAACCAGGTCATATGTTCAACCAGGGGCAAAGTTGGGATTCGGATTTGGATCTCTTTATTCCCAGATACATGCTCTTCCCACAGGATGCAGACCAACGATGACTCGTGGGTAATTTGGTCTGGATTATAAAGATACACAAGACTGAGACAGACCTCCCAGGAGAACAGACTAGCTCTCATAGAGATGTAGAGGCAAGGGCAATATAAATGAAGGGACACCACACACGGGGACCACTTGGCTGCAAAACCACGAAACTAGCAGTGTTTTGGGGGAGGGGGATCTTCAGCATGACCCTGCCTTAATTGGCCCCCACTTTCAATGATTCTAACATTTTCTCCCCTTCTCTTTCTACACCGGGAGCAAAAAAACCAATAGACTTCTTAAGCTTTAATTTTTTTTTCTGCACTGATGGATTGGCTCTTAAATATCATTCAATCCACAGGTTCTGAAACTTTAAAGTCACTGGTAATACTTGCTTGAAATACAGATTCTTGGACTCTACCCGTAGAGATTACAATTTCCTAGATCTAGGAGACCCATATTTTATACAACTCCCCCCTGCCCCAACCGCCGCAAGTGATTCTAATGTTGGCGTTTGCTAATGGCATTTTCAGAAATAGTCATCAGTTTAACTAGCCCATTTTAAAGAGGGAGAAACTCAGACATGAGGTCAAGGAAGGTCTTGCTCAACAGTAAATAGATCTCAGACTCTCTTTACGAGCCTCTTGACACAAGTCATCCTGAATAATGAACTTACTCGGAGGGGCTGTCCAGATTTTGATGTGCTGTGATGACCAAGCTTCCTGCTCTGGGGCTCCCTTCTCAAGGCCGGCACCCTCTTATCTTGCCCAGTCCTTTGGAGTCCCCTTCCCTTCTTCCTCCAGACTCCTCCATGCCTCCCTTTCCTCCTTCACTCCCCTCCTTTCCTCTCTCTTTCCTCCCGCTTCCTTCCCATTTGTTCCAAGTACCTACCTCTTGCTGTGAATAAATTTCCCCCAAACGTAGATTAAAACAACCATTTTATTTTATTTTTCTCACCATTTTGTGGGTGAGGAATTTGGGAAGGAGTCAACTTGGTGGTTCTCTCTTCGGGTCTTCACATGATTGCAGTCAGATGTCTGCTGGGCTTCTGAAGGCTCTCTTAGGTTGGGAACTTTTGTTCACGTAGTTGGAAACTGTTGCTGGCTCAGATAGGGCTTAGCCGGGGCTGTTGACCAGAGCATCGACATGTGCCTCTCCAGCATGCCTGTCTCAGGGAAGTTGGACCTCTTACATGGCAACTATCCCCTGTGCCACCCAAACAAGCATCCTAAGAGGATCAAGTGTGAGTTACAGTTTCTAGTTTAACTTTGGAAGCCATGTAGTATCATTAGGCTTTACTGCAGTCACAGAGTTTGCCCAGAATCAAAGCGAGAGTATATAGACTCTACTTCTACACAGGAGGCATATGAATAAATTTGGGGACCTTGACTTTTTTTTTTTATTACAATTTTATTTAATGAGTATTAATTTTCTTTGTAGAAAACTTAGGATTTCTACAAAGGAAATAATATTCTAATAAGAAGAAAGATGTATCTCTTCACATATAACCTTGTTCAACAAAGATCCTCTGTAGGATCTAAACTCATGAATAGACCTAAACTGGCAGTACCTAGTGTTCATTTGCTGTGGGTAGATTTCTCATTTTACAGACAAGCCTCTTACTTATGGGAAGAGGTTGAGGGTTTCAGAACGCCTTTAGTATATATTTCCTGCTACCCGAGGGGCAGAATTCACCTGCTGTCCATCAAATGACATCCACTTGCAGCTGCAGGGCATTCTGCAGGGGCACTATTCTGCTCCAGAGTTAAATACATACAAAACAGAGTTAAATACATATAAACACATAAAGCACACAGGATAATCCCCTGGTGACCATATATGCCCTCCAATCTTACGGAACTATAATTTGCTTACTGTTCCTCAAATAAAATTTTTATTTTTTTTAAGTTTTCAAATTTTTTTTCAAATAAAAATTTTAAATTTCTATCTCTTGACTACCTTTCTCCATTTTTTTTTTTCTTCTCAGTTTCTCTCAGCTGGAATCCTATAAAAACTCCCATCCAAATACCATTTCAAGGGCCAGGCAAAGTCCTATCTCGCCACTAAAAACAAAGTCTTCCCAGACTATTCTACTCTGTGGTAATCTAGGCTCTGGCCCTCTTTAACCTTTACCAAGCACTGGACT
>NW_006442491.1:29032996-29064044 GCF_000325575.1 Pteropus alecto
TTCTTGTCCGTGCACACCATCCTCACATATACTTCAGGGTAAATCACAAGAAATCTGATGAAAATGTGTTAGTCACATAATGACTTCCGGGAAGGGGAGGGGGAGGCCGGGAGCTCAGGGTCAGCATGCGGGGTCGGGGTCAGGCTGCGACCCTGCTTTTTTTTTTTAAATGAAAAAATTATATTTTTATTATGTTTTATTTTTGCATTAAAAATCACAAGAGTTTAAAAATTCTTTTATTTAAATGTATAACATAATTTAAATTATTTATTTTTTAAAATTTTATTTTATTATTAGTTTCAAGTATACGGTACATTGGTTAGACATTTATATAGTTTATGAAACGATCCCCCTGATTACTCTCTGTCTTCCCTCTGGCTCTCCACCAGCCATTACATTACTGCTGTCTGCATCCCCTATGCCGTGCTCCCCATCCCCGTGACCATCTATCAACTACTAATTTGTACTTCTTTAACCCTTCACCCCTTTCTCCCATCACCCCATCCTCCTCCCCTCTGGCCGACACTAGATGGTCTTCTATATTTGTGTGTCTGTTTGCGATGAAATTGTTCCTTTCGTGCCTTAGCTTTTAAACTTTTCCATGGTCCAATATCTTTTCTTTCTTCATCCCTCCTTTCTTCATCTCCTCTTTGCTTCCCCATATCTCCTTCTTTCAAGACTCTCTCCGTTTTCTTCTATTTTTTAATTTTTGTGCTGTACCTTGAGACCGTCCCCTTTACTGAAGGCCCAAGAAACAAACTCACCAGCCCTTTTAGAGATGGATCTTGAAGTTGATGGAGCTCAAACTTCAGTGCCCCTCACTTGAGCAGCCCCTTTAAGACTCTGGGAGTGGCCCAAGTAATATGTTCACGTGGTCACGTGATTTGTATTATCTGTCAAAGTAAGATATTCTAACCATAACCAGTCCTACCGCCCTCCCTTTCCACTCTGACTTTCCCTGTGTCACACTTCTCCTGGGCCAGGCGGTGACAGAATGGCTGCTAGCATCTTTGGCATCCAGCTACAAGGAAGTTGAGTTGGGGATATATTTAGTTTAGAGTCAATGGCCTATATTTAGGTTGTTCTCCGTCACTTCTATGTATTATAAGTTGACGCTCTCTGTCCTGATGTAGGAATGGCTCTTAGCAAAATTCCTGTCACCTACTACTGTGCCAGTTCTCTGACGTGATGACGCTACATCATGGAGCTAGAGGTTGTGTTTTAATGGAATGTATCCACCCCAGAAAAATGCAGGCGGTGGAAGAGAAACAAGCTTTGAGATCTATGAAGCCAGAAAAATCTGTCTGTGGAAAATTCTTCCAAACATCAGATACATAAATTTATAAATATATAAAAAAAAATCACTTCTTATGGAAGCCTGTTTACTAGCAAGAATATACTCAATAATTCAATATGTACAATGTTAAATGCAGCATGCATTTTTTTCTTTTTTGATGGAATTGTACAAGAGAGAATGTATTTGACTTCCTGTGTTTTAAGGGCAAAAACCTGTGGTAGAACTCCAAATATCATATACGGCTGTACGTTCAGGATGTATCTTATGCAGCCCAACTACAATCGAAATCAAAATACAATCATTGTTTGGTTAGCTCTATTCAACAAAAGACTGAATTATCTTTCCATAGGAATCAATTAGTTTTTAAAAATTAATTAATAATTAATCTATATGGATTTTGTGTAATTTGTGATATTTGTTAGCTTTTCTAAATTTACAATCGATTGTAATTTTCTTTCTCATTTGAAATAATATTCACTTTTTAACTGAATTCGTATTCATTTTTAAAAGGAACTCTAACTTCATAAACTTTAGGGTATACAAAACTGGGATCTTAAGCACCTTATGACAAGTGTCACCAGAGTTCTCAATCTGCAGGATTTTCATACTCCTCTCTCCCCTTTTTGGCATCACTAGAAGACCCAATGACTTCTTCTTCTCTGAGAACTGCACACAGGGAGCAGATGTGAATTATTCAGCCTCAGAGATATCAGACCTCACAGAGCACTTTATTAGGGAAAGCTGGAGGCTTCCAAAGGATGAATGGGGGCCCTGAAAGTTAAAGAGACAGGGTCACACACTGAGAAAGGGTCAAAGGGTGAAGGACATTATGTTCAAAGAGAAGCTGAACTGGAGGAAAGGCAGTAAGCAAATCCTGAAGTTCACGTTTGGAACATCCAAGGTCTTGGCAGCTGAGATTTGGCCAGTGGAAACCAATATGGAGCATCAGTCAGGCACACATGGAGCAAGCCTGGATTATGAGCCAAATCCTGGAGGTTGTTCCAGTTCAGGTTATCATATCCAAAAATACGATGAAACCATGAGACAGCAAAATAGAAAAGGATGAGAAGTGACGTCAGAAGCATGGCCAGGTGAGGGGTCTCCCTGGATCTCTCCCCTTGAAATAACAACAAGCCGAACATCTGCAACTCAAAATAGAAAAGAATGAGATGCTTAGGCCCTAATCCCCTTAGGAACCGAATCTTGCAGTTAGTGGAAAAAGGGAAGTGAGAACATTTCTACATCTTTTCACAGGACAAAGTCACAGTGGAGTGACTTTGGGGGCTCCTAGAGTGATCGTGTGTTTTGGTTTTCCAGTAGAGTCCCCGTTTATGCCTGTCGTTCCAGTATAATGATTAGTGGCACCTCCTTCCACTCTCTCTGGTTTCTTGGTTTGGTCAATAAAGCATGTGATTGTCCAGGCTATACTCACCTTAAGAAAGAAAAGGAAGAGAATCAGTGAGGAGATTCGGTGAGAAGTAAAGGCCTAGAGTGACTGGCTGGTGCCTGGTGCCTAGCGCTGGGCTGATTCACTGGGCCTTCTCCTGACTTGGTATTGGACACTCCACCCCTTCCGCTTCCTCTCTGCACCCCTATTCATTTTATGCTTGCCAATTGTGACTACTGCTTCCCTTCCCACCCTCTTTTTCCCAAAACATCCTCTACTTGTCCCATCTTACCTCCTGATTGGATTAGTTAGATCAGCCCCAAACCTGCCAAGTTCTTGGAATAGACCAGCCAACACCCAGACCTCCCAGCATGGCCCTGGTGTGCATGGGACTCTGGGACCCCTGGGACTTACATTTTTTTTGGCAGATGTCCTGGCAGACATATTTAGATTGGAAGTTGTTATTGTTCCCTTGGCAACCACCATAGATGAATCTGAAGCACATCTGAGTATTTCTATCATACCACCAGCGTGGAATGTAGGCCATGCACGGGCCCTCTACTTTTGGCAAACTGCATATGTCTGCAGGGAGATTGCAGGGTAGAGCAGTTTGGGTGCCTGCTCCCTAGAGAACATCCCAGGCATGTGCAAAGGCACATGTGTGATGCTTTCAGAGCAGCATATGCCTAGAACGTCCATCCCACCCTTGCTCACAGGGTGCATTGCTTTTCACGCCTCAAAACCCTTCTCAGACATCAAACGCTTCTATGACGTCTTTCCTGGCTCTACTCTCTACCCCGTGTTTTTCTTGATTGCTTCTCAATCTTGCACAAACATTTACCACTTCTATGTAGTTATTTGTTTATATTTTCTGACACTTCCATGAGGACGTGAGATTTATGCCCTATGTCATCTAGGTACACAAGTTCTTAGCAGATAATTTGGCATCGAGTGGATGCTTCAGGAATGTTTACTAACTATGGGCAGTGAACACATATTGCAATATATTTACGACATACCGTTGAATCATACACTTCCGGCTTATTGGATTTTGTTGCCCAATGTTACCTCAATAATTTTTAATAATAAAAAAGAAAAAAGATTTAAAAAAACGATCTAATGTATCTTGAACTTCAAGAAGCATTTATAGAGCAACTGTTTTGTGCATAGTGCTGTGAGGTACAAATAGAGTTCCTTATAACCTTATAGTTTAAGATCTTTCAGATGTTAAATCACGAATCCCTTTTCCAGGAAAACCTTTCCTGAGTTCCCTGAGTTCCACTGAGCAAGGGAAGCCCTTCACGGTGTGTCAGGGGCACCTGTAAATATTTGTGGAATGAATGCATGGATGAATACTCCTTGATGGTCTTCTTTAAAGCCTAGGGATATGGGCAGAGAGAAAAAGGTGGTTAGGGAAGGCACCCTGGATTTATATAGACAGAGAGGCCTGGAGGGGAAAAAGCCAGGAAATAAAAATCGTGTACGTGTCTCTTATAGCTATCCTATCACCTGACACCATAGCAGCATTTCATGGGATTTCATGGCTTCTTGGCATCTCGGAGGATCACGAAGCTCAACCAAGAGACCATGTGGTCTAATGCCCTCATCTTCCTTACAGCTAGGGAAACTAAAGCCCATAAAAGGAAAATGATACTACTCATATCACACACCTAAATAGCAGCATAAATGAAATAAAACCATGATCCCCACACCCACCCCAGTCTAGCACTGGTAGGATTTGTATCAAGTAGAAGACACACCCAGACCCTTGGTCAGACACCAGCCATCAGTGAAGCAGGGGAAGGGTCCAATGATGCCGATGCAGCTGGGCTGAAAGTGCGGGCAGGGGAGGAGGGCTTTGGAGAGTTGGAGGGATTTGTGAGTTACCTTCTTTAAGGTTTAAACATTTCTTTGCACAGTTAAACTTGCAACACTTCATCCTCTCCGGGCAGTGTTTGCTCTTCGTACACTGATTTATTTCTTGGATTTCACATTTTGTTCTCGATCTGGGACACAGTCCTGAGGGAGGGGAAGAGGGGACCTTGAAGGGGTCAGAGCCCTCCAGTCATAGGTCCATGGGACCACTGCAGAATCAGGGAACTTGTCTTCACTTCATGGCGCCGGAAAGTAGGGACCTTCAGAGCGCTCATGATTTTCACACCGCTGCCCCGACCCCCAACCCCATAACGACTCACTATCTTATTGCTAAACCCAGCCCTACCCCTACCCCACGGCCCAGAGAGTTTCAGGGGAAAGGACGCTCTCCCCTAAGATGGCCCTGATCACTCTGCTTCCTGTGTTTGGAAGCTCCTTGCGTGCGGACGGGGGCACCACAGGTCTTGGTGACGGAGATCTTTGTTTCTGGAGTCAGAGGACCAGGCTTTTGAATCCTGCACAACCCTTGGTAAGGCAGGCACCATCTCTGAACCTTGATTCCCTCATTTGCCTACAGCACTGTTTTGAGGATCAATGTGACAAAGCTTGTCAAGCCGTTGTCAAGCTGCCTGGAACGTAATAACAATAACTAGTACTGATGAAATGCTCACTGGTCCTTGCCCCCTTAGTCCTCATTACGGCGCTACAGGTGAGCCCTCTTAGTATTCACATTTTATAAACAGAGGACTCTGAAGCACAGGGAGGAGATGTGAACTTGCCCAAGGTCATATGACTACTAAGGAACGGAGCCAGGATATGAACCTGCGATGTATGGCTCCACTGCTGTCTGACTGTGCTATATATTTAGCTGCGAATTATAGGGGTCTTCACATCTCACCATTTCGAGAGACTTCCAGAGACCATTCTTTACCCCCAAAGGCAAGAATCCCCTGTGGGTGTCGGTGTGGGAAGGCTTTGGGGGGCTGCAACGGGAAGATTGGGAAGCTGGAGGGGGTGGTGCTGCGGGAGTGGCCTTTCTTATGAGAAAGACCCTAAAGCTTCCCAAGTTCCCTTAGTCCCTGTCGTGAGCTCCAGGTCCAGGAACTTCCGTGAAGTGAAATGTCCTCTCAGAATGACAGTGGAGAGTCAGTTGCCACAGACTCAGACTCCTGCATTCACCGAGGACATCTTACCAGGAGGAAGGGGACTGAAAGGATGACCCCAAACATCTCCCCTCTCCCACCCAGGATCCCAGGCTGAGGTGGGGAAAGCGTTCCTCAGCCCTAGAATTCTTTGTTCCTTCCTCCCAGCCAAGTTCTGTTCCTCTACTGGAAGGGCTGAGTCCCCAGTACTTACTGTGAAAGAACCCCTGAACCAGCTCAGGTTCCTGGACACCCCCCAGAAGGATGAATGGCACCAGGATTGGTAGAAGTCCCGAGAGCCCCATTTTAGGAGGGGCCAGCCTGGCCAGTGGCACCAAAACTAAGAACTACTTCTGAGCAGCAACTGCCTCTGAGCTTTTGACGGTCCTGGCGCAGCCTAACACTCCAGGAGCCACATGTTGCTGGAGACAAGCCAGCTGCCCTCCCGCCTCCGGGGAACACCAACTCCCTGAGGCCATAGGTGGGACTAGCTGGCACCCACAGGACCAACTTGGGGGAAGGGGTTTCTTATAGGTAGCACAAAATCCTCAGCGAGCTGAGGCTCTCGCTGGCTCTCTGGTCAACCAGAGAGAGAGCAGGCGATGCTTATCTGGGGGCTCCTTTCACGGAGGGGGTGTTCGATTACCGGGGCTTCCGTTTTTCAGGGAGAGTTTGGAAGTCAAGAATAAGCCTACTTCTCGTCTTTCTTTCCATTCTTTCTCTTTTCCAAACATGTCTATGTTTGTGTCTGCTTATTTTTCTCACACTATTTTTCTTCTCTCTGTTCCTCTTTCTTTTACTCTGTGCCTGTCTTTCTCTCTTTTTCTTGTGTGGGTCTCTTTCTCTCTGCCTTTCCATTTCCTTTCTGTCTTTTTCCCCTTTCTTCTCTTTGGCCCACCCCGCTAACTATGGTCAAAGAGTAAAGGTATTGTCATGCATAGCATATAGAGAAGGAGACAGGCTAATTCCAGATTGAACTCAACCTTCCAGAGTATCTGTCAAGGTCATGGTGCTTTGAAAGTAGGAGAGAATATTAGAGCGAACAGAGAGGTTCCATTATCTAGAGCGGTTTGGAATCGGTGATGCAGAAGGTAATAATAGATGTCAGTTATGACCTCAGAGCCCGTTGCATCAGTGGGAGTGGCCTGAAGATCGTTCCTTTGAAGTTTCCAATGTAAGGCCTGAAGCATCAGTAAGACGTTCTCTAAGCTCACCTGCAGCTGTAGGAGACAGTTCTGGTGCACATTTCCCCCCTAATCGATTTTTTTTTAATTGAAGTAGAATTCACATCAGATAACAGTAACCATTTTTTAAGCGAATATTTCAGCAGCTTTTTAGTATCTTCATAATGTTGTGTAACCACTATCTTCATTTTATTAATTCAAAACATTTTCATTGCTCCAAAAGAAAACCCCATACCCGTTAGCAGTCACTCTCTATTTTCCCCTAGATTCCTCCAGCCCCTGGCAACCACTAATCTACTTTCTACCTCTATGGATTTACCTACACTGGAAACTTTATATAAATGACATCATAGCGTGTATGACCTTTCGTGTCTGGCTTCTTTCACTTAGCATAATGTTTCTGAGGCTCATCCACAGTGTAACATGCATTAATGCCTCGTTCCTTCTTATGGCAGAATAATATCCAGTGCACGAAGCAGTGATAGCTTTCTGCTTCAAGCATCAGAGTCTCTACGTCAATGCTGTAGGTTTTCTCTGGCTCCTGGGAGCTTGCTTAGCTTACATGCAGAAAAGTCTGGAATAATGAGGGATTTCATACCCCCAGGCATCCAGTAGGGGATGGGAATCAGTGGACACAGGCTGCGGCTTCCCCATAACTGGAGGCAGATGAAGAAAATGTGGAGGCATGTTTTACAGAAGGTCCCCAGTGGGATAAAGCTACCGTTTCCCACGGTGGTAACGAGCTCATAATCGACTCCTCTCTTTCCTGCATCATTTTCCCTGCCCCCTACTGTCATCTCCCAAATAAACTACTTTCACTTACGCCCTTGCCTTAGGATTGGTTTCTGGGGGCTCCAAACTAAGGTAATGCCTGTGGACCTTTGTCTTAAAAGGGTTTACAATTTTTTGAAGAAACAGAGGATAACAATATCGCCGGGGCTCTCAACTTTCAAGGTGCTGATTTTCTTCACTCCGTTTAATGGTGTCTCCAGAAGCCTCGATAAGTTTTTACTCTCCACAAACCATGATGTGCCAACAGATGTGAATTATTCAGCCTCAGAGGCGCAGGGCCAAACAGAGTACTTTATTGAGAAAAATTGGTAGCTACACAGGTATAAACAGGGGGCTCCAGAAGTTGAACATAAAAGAAGGAGGCATAGGGATGGCATCAAAACAGGCTGATATTGTGTATGAAAGGAGGCTGAGAAGGGGAAAGGGGAGGCAGACCCTGGCGTTCAGTTTGGGGAAGGGCTGAGGCCTTGACATGCTGGGAGTGGAGCAGTGGAAACCACCCTACAGCATCTGTCGGGCACACAGACAAAGAGCCTTGGATCCAAGCCAAATCCTGGCGGTTGTTCTGGCGTATTCTCATGCATGTATAGTCTTTAAGCCTGTTGAGAATGTAAGACACGATCAGCTGAACATCTTGAGCTCAGCTCATCTGTGGAACTAGTCTTGAAATTTATGTTTGTACATCTTTCCGTAGGACATGAAAAGGAAGTGGTTTAACTTTGGGAATCTATAAATCTCCTTAAAGAAAAAATGGGATGTGGATAAGAGTGGATTGCTAGCAAAGAGCTGTAATGAAAAAATTGATGGCCTGGAAATTGACGGCCTGGGGTGGATGGTCAACATATCCAGCGCGAGAGTGGCTGTCCTGTGACCTCTCTGAAGCTGGGTCTCTGAGATTTTATCAAGTCTGCATCTTCCCTCCACCCGTCATCCTTGCCAGCTTTGATTCACATCCCTTCCTAACTTCAGCGTCCAGAAACCACTGTCTAACCCTCTGTGAGATGTATTCTTGCTCCTGAATGGAGCTGGTTCTGTCAGCTCCTGGTCTGCCGAGGATGTGGCTCTCCTGGAACGGACCTGCCAACACCCAGACATCCCCGCATGGCTCTGGTGAGAGCATGGGAGCCTGGGGCCCTTGGGACTCACGGTTTTTGAGGCACATGTTCTGGCATATGTCTTTGGTTTGGAAGTTGTTACTGTTTCCTTGACAGCCGCCGTAGATGAAGCTGAAGCAGGTATCATTATGGTTATCATACCACCAACGACGAAAAAAAGCCATGCAGGGGCCAGAGTCTTTTGGCATCTTGCATACATCTGCAGGAAAACCCCAGAGTTGAAAGCTTAGAGTGCCTATCTCGAAAAAATGCAGCTGTTAATGTCCCACGAGCAACTGCCATAGATGAAACTGAGCAGGCTCCTTACGCCTTATTACACATACCTCGGAGGCCCAGCTTCAATGATGCATCGTGCACGTTTGCAGGGGGGCTCCAAAGTGGAGCTTTGTGGGTGTCAACATCCCAGGAGAACACTGGTCCTCCCTTTTTCTTCTGGCCTCATTGTCTCCCCTGAGAGTAAGAAGGCTCTGGTTTCAAGACTCTGCTCCTCATTCAGTGTGTGCCAATTGAGCTCCGGAATGTTACCTGTCTTGTCCTGGACTTTCTTTTCTGTAAAATGGGAATGCAAAATCCCACCCTGCTGGCTGCACCGGGCTGCCCTGAGGTGCAAGTGAAGCCACCCTCAAGGGCTTCTAAGCTGTGAGCTCCACTGTGCCTGGCAGAGAGAGTAGCTCTGCTCAATAAATATACCCTGAGTGGATGAAAGATATGGAAGTGCCTTGAAAATGACCCATTATAAGCCATTTACTCTGCCATCCAAACCATGCCAAGAAAATACTACGGGGATCGTGACCAAGGGCAAGTCCACGCAGGGAAAGCAGGGGGTGGTTTTCCACATGGTCAAGCACCTTTTCTTCCTGCAGTTAGCTTCAGCCCTGCTACCAGTTGAATTGCTGTCTCAAGCCACCCCCATTCATATGTTAAAGACCTAACTCTTGGTACCTGAGAATGTGACCTTATCTGGAAATAGAGTAGTGGCAGAAGTAATTAGTTAAGATGAGTCATGCTGGAATAGGATGCATCCCTACTCCCATATGGCTGATGGCCTTATAAAAAGGAGAAACTAGGACACAGACACACATAGGGAGAATACCATGTAAAGATGAAGACAGGTCTACAAGCCAAGGAACACCAAAGACTGGCAGCAAACCATCAGAAGTTCGGGGAAAGCCATGGAACACATTCTCCCTCATACTCTGAGAAAGAACCAACCCTGCCAACACTTGATCTTGGACTTCCAGCCTACAGAACTGTGAGACAATACTCCTGCTGTTTAAGCCACCCAGTCTGTGGGACACTTTGACAGCAGCCTTAACAAACTGACATAGGTCCGAACTAAACAATGAGTTCCATGAGGGTAAATCCCTCAGCTAAACTGTTAAGTCCTGTTGATTTTTACTTCCTTGTGGTTTGCTTCTCTGCCACTGTCTTTAAATTTTTATTTACTTATTTATTTTTCAATTACAGTTGACATTCAATATTATATTAGTTCCAGGTGTACAGCATATTGATTAGACATTTATGTAACTTATGAATTGATCCTCCAATAAGTCTAGTACCCACCTAACACCATACATATTTATTACAATATTATGGACTATATATTCCCTGTGCTGTATTTGCCGTCCCTGTGACTATTTTTATAACTCTAATTTGTACTTCTAAATCCTTTCACCTTTTTCACCCAGCCCTCCCAACTCCTATCCCGTTGGGTAAACCTCAGTTCATTCTCTGTATCTACGAGTCTGTTTCTGTTTTGTTTGTTCATTTATTTTGTTCTTTAGATTCCACATATAAGTGAACTCATATGGCATTTGTCTTTCTCTGTCTGACTTATTTCACTTAGCATAATACCCTCTAGGTCCATTCGTGTTGTCGTAAATGGTAAGATTTCATTCTTTTTATGGCCGAGTGATATTCCATTCTATATGTACCACATCTGCCACTCTCTTTAATTTAAGTCTCAGGGTCTCATGCCTGGGCTGTTGAGATAGCCTCAAATTGACTTCCTGCCTCTGTCCCTGGCCCCTCCAACCCATCCTTCATGCTGCCCACCAGAGAGCAGGACTTGATGGATCTGAAACGAAGCTGATCACATCCTTCCACAGCAAAGAGCTAGACTTCATGACAAGGTCTTCCCATGACCCACAGGCCCTTCATGACCTGGCTCTTGCCAGTGGCTCTGGCCTCCTCCCCTACCACAGACCCTTCTGATCTCTTGCAACCTTCAACGTGCCATGCTATGCCACACTCTGCACCTCACTCCATATTCCCTCTGCCCACCCCACTGTTGTTTGTTAGTGACACTCCTATTCTCCCTTCAAAACCTTTCTCAGACACCAATTCCTCTAATGTGTCTCTGACATTATTCTACATCTCACACTTCACAGGTGCCCGAATTGACCCTGCATTTTTCTATGGTCCTTTGACTCTCATGAGCATGTTTGTCATTTATTTACATCTTTGGTCTCATCTGTGAGGCTGTGAGTTTCTAATGAACAGGATTGTCTCTGATATCATCTTGAAACCCCATTCCTAGCAGGTGGTCTGGCAGAATGTTGAGGGTACAACAATGAATGAATAAAGAATTTTTGACCTGGATTGAATAAGTCATTCATTGAATACCTACTATGTGCTAGATAGATGCTTTAAGAGACAAAGAAAAGGCATGGCCTCTGCTATTTACAAGCTCCTGGTCACAAATGACAAATAATTTAAGTTCCTACATGTCACAAGGCTATTATATGTCAGGCAATGCTCTAAGCACTTCATGTCATCAACGGATCGGCTCTTCCAAATAACCTTTAACATTGGTCCTTTTGTTATCTGAGGAAACTGAGGGACAGCAAGGGAAAGCTGATAATTTGCCCAAGACAAATAGGCTGGTGAAAACGGGAGCTAAGATCTGAACTCAGGAAGTCTGAATTCAGAATCCCTCACCTGCAGGCAAATGAACAACTTACCACCCTCCCGCTTTCTCCTTCTGTTCCATTGTCAAGTCCTGTTTACTTTACATCCTAAATACCTTTCAAACACATCTCACTCTTCTCCATCCCCTCAGCTAACTCTCTAGTCCAAGCTACTATTTTCTTTCATTCTGAAGTCCTTGAAGACATTCTGTTCCTTCTCTGTAGGCATAGTAAAAACCCGGGCATGTCACCGCCTTCCTCAATGGATTTTCATTGCTCTTAGGATTAAAATGAGACTCTAGCCCACCAGACATTACCTACCTGCTATCTTTTTTTTCTGTACACCATGCTCATACTTCCTAGGGCCCAGTATTGAATACATGCTATTCCTTGTGCCTGGGAAGCCCTTCCACCTACTTTTGGCCTAAATTTCCTACCTGCCCTTCTGAACTCAGCTCCAGCTTTACTTTCTCAGGGAAGTTTTCTCCAACCTCCCTGATCACAGTGGTCATGACCTATTATGAGTCTCAGAGACATTTGATAAATATTTGTTAAATGAATAAAGAAAGTATCTTTGATAGTCTTTCTGGGACGCAGGGAGGTGGGTATGGAATGAATATTGCAGCAACAAAGGAAAAACCCTGTGGTCTGGAGTGGTTCAGGGAGGTTTCCTGGTGATGAGTCAGATTTGTATAGGCAGAGAGATGGTCACTCTGGAGCAAAAAGCAAAGCTGTACATATTGCTTCATTATCACTTGCAACAACAATATAGTGGGCCAACAGTGGCTACGTGGGGACTCAGAAAATAATAAGAATAAAAAGTAGTCAAGAGATTACCCAGTTCAGTCCCACCCCTGCACCCGTCTTTGAATGGGGAAACTGAGGCCCAGACAGAATGAAGATATCACTTAATGTCAGACATCATATTAGGGACAGTGCTGAATGGAGATTCTGGGTCTCCCGTCCAGCAATCTTGTTCAGAGACCGGCCCTTAGCGAACTAGGGACAATGCCAGCCCAGATGGGCAGAAAGTGAGGGCATGGGTTGAAGGATGGGTTCTTCTGAGGGCCTAAACATTACCTTGTTGGAGGTCTAAACATTTTTTTCCGCAACTGAAGACACAACACTTCTTGTTTTCCGGGCATTGTCTGTCCTTTTTACATTCATCTCTTTCTTTGAATTTACATTTCTCTCGGATTCTGGGGCATCTCCCTAGGAAAGGGACAACCTTTCAATCACGAGTCTTAGAGGGTACAATGCCCACTCTTCCCCAGACCCAAGGCATGCCTGGGGAGTCAGAAAGTCTGCTTTTGCTTTGCTTATCCCCAGAAGTCCTCTTCCTCAAGGTGTGCTCATTCATTTCCCAGCACTGCCCACACGACTCTCTCTACCTTCTAAACCCATCCCTAGTCCCACCCCCAAGTCTCATCCTTTGGAAGGATTTCTCAACCTTGGCACTAGTGACCTTTGGGCTGGATAATCATTTGATGGGAGGGGAAGGGCCTTCCCGTGCATTGTAAGATGTTTAGCAGCACTCCTGGCCTCTACCCACTGGATGCCAGTAGCACTCCCCAGTTGTAACAACCAAAAATGTCTCCAGACATTGCAAATGCCCCCAGGAAGGCAAAATCGCCCTATGGAAACCACTGGCCTAAATGAACCTGCTCATTTGGGAGTGGAGGAGTCAGTGTTTGGAAGTTCCTCTGGGGGGCGCTCTTGTACAGTGATAAATAGATCACTGACCCTGGCTTCAGACTGGATTTTTAAATTCTAACTCTTGGTTTAACAGATCCCCTCTCTGAACGTTGATTTCTTCATTCGTAAAATCGTTTTAGCCTTACAGAGTTGCGAGAAAGAAATGAGACAAAATGTGTAAAGTATAATCATAACAACTGATGCACAGTAACAGTAACTAACATTTGTTAAGTATTTACCATAAGCCAAGCATCTTCTAAGCATTTTAAATGTGCTTTCTCATTCAATCCCCATAATAGTTCTATGAAGTAAGTTCCATTAATATCCTCATTTTGCAGATGAGGAAACTGAAGCATATGGGATTTAAGTAACTTACCGAGCTTACATGCCTACTAAGTGGTGAGACCAAAATTTGGACCCACCAAGTCTGACTTCATATTCCTCTTTAAACTCCTATTTTCTGTAAATGGTAACAATTATCATTATTACTATATAGTCATGGAGTATTACTGTCTTAAGTTCAAAGGAATGTCTAGATACTGTCCTTTATCCCAAAGTCAGGAACACTTAGGGATCCAGGAATCCTTTATAGGACTGTATTTGAAAGAATCAGAAGTCAATAGGGATGATGCCCAGAGAAAGGGGGCTATTTTTGTGGTGGAGTGAGGGGAAGATCCCCTAGGCTTTGCAGATTCCTAGTCCCTCCCACAAATGCTATATCCTGTGGCTCTTCCCACCCTCTCACCTCCTGCCCCCAAGAAAGACCCTCTACTTCAAAGATGCTGAAAGTGGGGTTTGCCTTAGGTCTGGATTCTTGCATTCGTGAAAGAGATCTTCCACAGAGAGCGAAATAGGAAGAAATATTCCAAATACCTCCCCCTCTTTCCCAAACCCAGGGCCAGGGCTAAGATGGTGAAAAGCAACTCAAGTCTGAGAAATAATTTTTCCTTGGTCTTTCCTCCCAGCAAACTTTCTTCTCTCCAGGACAGGTATTGAGGCCCCAGTACTTACTGGGAAAGAGCCATTCACTCAGACTTGGCCCCTGGACAGTCACTAGAAGGGTAGAAAGCACCAGGATGCTCACAAGTCCGGGAGACACCATTCTGAAGAAGAGCTGGCTTGTCCGGCGGTTCCAGAACACGAAAATGTCTGGCTGCCTTTGTCCAGCCTATTCCTTCAGTAGTCTGTATCTTGGATTTGCGTTCTGGAGTCAAGCCAGCCACCCCCTTCTGCTGGGAACACCAAGTTCTTGAGATCATCAATATGACTAGTTGGCATCTACAGCTCACGGCACTGGGGAAGGGTCTCTTACTGGATGGCTCCTGATCCTTAGCCACTTAGGCTGGCCTGGGCCCTCTAGTCAATGAGGGGGGAGTGGGCAAAGCTTGTCTCACTTTCCAGGCTACCTTAGGAGTGAATGGAGTCATCTTCGTAATTCTGAGAGTTGTGGAGTGTCCTCAATCTTCAGTTATTTCTCATTTTATCTGCACACTAACTGGCACACTGCTTTTGTTTGTCTCTGACAACGTGTCTTTTGGATCTCTTGGTATCTCTTTTGTTTCTCTGTGCCTCTCTGTGTCTATGTCTGACTTTTTCTTTTTCTGTGGGTCCCCCAGGCTCTCTGTGCCTCTTTCTCCCTCTCCCACACTTTCTTCCCATCTTTCTCCCTTTTCTCTCTGGGTCACTCATATTCTTTGACTAAGGCCAAAGAGTAAAGATGTTACCACAGAGTGCGGTGTGGAGGAGGAAGCAGGGTGATAGCAGAGTGTGCAGATAATATTTGTCAAGGTTGTGCTACTTTAAGAGCAGGAAAGAATGTCAGAGCTTACAAGGAGCTACCAGCATTGGTGCAAATGTCTTGTTGTCTGAGGAGGAACTGTGAATTGAAGAGCGCTTCCTAAGAGACTACAATGCAATAAAGGTCAATAATGCCGGATTCTAAATGGAACAGTGGCAGGGCTGCTGGCAAGTGTGTGCTGAACTACTTGGCAGCTTTCTAACAGCCACGGGATCCACAACACAAGCCAGTCAGTCTTCCTAGAGGGAGAGACACTCTTCAAAGAGTGAATGTCATCTGTAGAGTTCCCATTTTCTTCCCTAACTAAGTATTGCACTTTGGGGCCAAACTTTGTTCTTGAACGTTCCTACCTGTTGGACAGAAGCTAGACAAATCCAGCTTTATCATCAGCGAGTGGCTATATAGTCACAAAATTTAAGATCACAGACAGAGCCCCTTAGCCTATTGGTAGTGATGTTCTTGGCTAGGAATGCCTGAGACACTCAGGCACGGCTGCATTTACTCTTGTAGTAAGCCCCACAGACAGCCCTCCCTACCACCACAAGGGCCAATGTTGTGGCTGGACCAGCCCTGTGGTTCTTATTATGATTGCAGGACTCTCCTCTACAAAACCATTAGGGAACTTTGAAGAACAACATTTATTACTCACAGATCCTGGAGGGTACATGGCAGCCTGGAGGGCCACACAGCAAGGTTGAGGGTGGAGGGAGGGGAGACAGTGCAGATCTGGGGCTCTGCCTTTATTAAGGTCCAAGTGTAGGGTGTCTGGGGTTTCACAGGTTCACTCTTTATTAGAGAATTTAAAGCATAAAAGTGGGAATTAGGGCATGGGAAGGGAGAGACAGGGTCACTCAAGAGGTCAGTTATCTAGGGTACTCAGGGCTCTCTAAGGGAACTTCATGGGTGGGAGGAGCCTGGTTCCTTATCTAGTAGTTATTTTGTTAATATCTGTATCATACATCTGGCAATATGTTTATTCAAAATGGATGCCCTTGAAATCAAAAGCTTGATGTCAAGCACTTACACTACAGAATCCCATCTAAATCTACAGCCATGCCACCCTGAACATGCCTGATCTTGTCTGATCTTGGAAGCTAAGCAGGGTCAGGCCTGGTTAGTACTTGGATGGGAGACCACCTAAGAAGACCTGGTGTTGTAGGCGTAAAAAAAAAAAATCCCATCTCACCAACATCACGATCTCACTAGAACCCAGAAAGAGTCCAGGGAATGGAATTTCTAATGAACAACCAAGACGTCTTAAGCAGCGCCGTCTCAGCCCAGGAGGGAGTGAAAAGCTGAAGTGTCGAGGTGGAAGGACTCTGAGGACCATCGAGTCCCATTTTCTCATCTTACAGATAGAGACCATAAGGCCCTGAATAGTGACGATGCTGACTCAATGTCACTCAGCGAGTGTCAGAGATAAAGTTAAGAGGGAGCTGAGCATTTAAGCTCTTGCCACTGGTCACTAAGGAATCTTCTTATACTGGTGTGGATATAATATTTTACTATAGAGTTGAAGGTAGAGAGGAATAGTGCGTCTAAAGAGAATGAAGGTGATGTCTTTAGTGAGGACAGAGGCTGAAGACCCACAGAGTCTGTAAATGTCCAATGGGTCCGATGGCCCCCAAATAAGGTGAATCTTTCTCTAAATTTTCTTGAAAGTAAATGAAAACTCAGAATTTCTAGTTGTTCTATCCCGTTCCGTCTTGCCTAATTTCCCGTCCTATCCAAGGATCTCACTTTCCAAGTAGGTGAGATAAAATTTATGTCTTTGGACCTGGGATAAATGACATTTTGGGGCCCTTCCCTCACCTAATTTCTTGGTGAAGCCTGGGTAAGGATCCGCCTGGGTCTTTGTCCCTCCTCTCCTTATCTCTCCTCATTGATGGTTACGGTGCCCTACCTCTGCCTTCGCCATACTTCTGTTCTAGGACCAGTCCTGGACTTAGAATGAGGGACTCCAAAGAGCACCAAGGTAGATGTCTTTTACCTGGAAATTTCTGCTTGTTCATTAGACCAAGACTTGTCACGTGCTCTAACTTCCTGTCACTGGTTTTCTGTGTTGTTCCCTGTGCTGAGTTTCATATCTGTGTCCATGAATGAACTCTGAGTTGCATTGAACAGATCTACACCTAGAACCTGGTGCTTAGAACATGAATAGGCCCAGAATAAACACTCAGTACATTTTGCTGGATATGCAAGATAGGTGGGAGATTGGTGGGTAGACATATGGATGGATGAATGGCTCATAGGGTAGTGAATGGGAGGATGGTTGGATGAGTAAGAAGATGGATGGGTGAGGGTAGCATGGATAATTGGGTGCATGAGTGCATGGATAAGGATGGATGGATGAATGGCTGGGTGAAGGAAGAAGTAGATTGGGTTGAATATAAGGATGGTTAGGTTATTGATGGGATGAGTGGGTATACTGATGGAAGTTGTTTAAATGGAAGATAGATGAGTGAATTGGTAGGTAGATGAAGGGGAAATGGTATAGAAATGATGGGGAAGTATGTTGATGGGTGGTAGAGAATGTGTGTTTGTGTGTGTGTGTTTGTGTGTGTGTGTTTGTGTGTGTGTTTGTGCGTGTTTGTGTGTGTGTGTGTGTAAGATGGATAGGTAGATAATAGGTAGATGGAAGAAATGCTGTATTTAAAATGAGCAAAGGTAGAAGGAGGATGAGTGAAAATGTAAATGGATGGACATATGGGTGAAAAGATGGATGGGAAGATCGATAAGTTGAAAGGTATGTCAGTTAGAGGGCTAGATGAGTGGATGGATAGGTGAGTAAATGGATTGAATGGCTGGTGCATAGGTGCGGGGGGGTGGAAATCTGAATGTATGTATGAAAACATTAACCATAAGTAAAGATATGAAAAGGATTAAATAGAGAATATAGTACTCTGAAACAATACATTTGAAAATAGAGAGAAAATGGGATCCATTTTAGCAAAATATAAAAGACAAAAATTACAGAAGGGGATTTAGAGAGCTTGTACAGGCTATAAAATGAAGTACAAAAAAAAGTTAGTTAAAATACACCACTATAGAAGGAACCTTATCTAGATGCTTTTGGAGCTTTGTCTAACCTTAAAGGAGCAGAGAATTGATATATTATTAAAAATATTGCAGATCATTGGAAAAGTAAGGAAATTTCCTAACTAGTTTCCCATGCTTGTTTTTTTGAAAGTAGTATGACTCAAATAGCAGAACAAATAAAAGTCATATACCTATTTTTCTTTTGACCGTAGATGTGAACATTCTAAATAAACTATTTGCTAAAAGAACCAACAGCATATTAATACAAGTATACCTCCATATGATTAAGGTAATTCTAGAAATACAAGGATGGTTCGACATATGAACATTTAATAATGTAAGTTGTTATATGAACAAATTGTAAGAGAAAAATTATTATATGACTAGATGCCTAAAATGAATTTGCTAATATTCAGCAGTAATTTCCAATAGCAGCCATAAATGAATAAAAAAGAAACAACCCAAACCCAACAACAAATGTCATTTTATACAGCAGAAGACATTGACTTTAAAATAAAAAAACTCCATAGGGATAGTTGCCATCACCTTTATTTCCAACATTATTTTGGAGATTCTGCGTAATATAAGAAGAAAACAAAGTTAAGTCGTGAAGTTGGAACAAATAAGAGTCAAATTTATGAGTATTTTTCAGATAATATGATTATATATAAAATCAAAGTAACTTTATACATATCGTTATACTTAATAAGATAATTTGGCAGAATAGCTGGATACAAGACAAAATTGATTGTTTTTTTATTATGCTAATCACAATTAATTATTTCGACAATAATATTTTTTACTTACTCTCTAGCTTTCGGGTTCTAGGCACCTCAGTCCACAACGCGAACAGCACTTCTCCATCAGTGGGCAATCCTCATCTTTCAGACACTCGGGTTTATTAATTTTGGGACACACTGAGGGCATTCGTGGGCAGAAACCTGTTTTAGCTGTATAGGATAAAACAAGACACTTGATCTTGAAATACTTGATCACAGTTTGAGACAAATTGGGGGAATCTTGAAAACGCTGAGCAATGTTTTCTTCTGATTAAGCCTCTTACCCTTCCTACTAGAGTAACAATAGAGTGAAGGAGGCAGAGTATCAACTTTCTATGGCTAATAATTTGAGAAGCATCAAAAAGTCTTTGCCATTTCTGACTTGTAAAATTTGATAGTATTCTTGCCTGCCCTTACAAGAATTAGTGAATTTGGGGTATCTAATCCCAGAGCACAAGAAGTACAAGGAGTATCAGAGGTTACCCGGAATTTCCTTGTTTTATAAACTGTAGAAATTGAGGACAATATCGGGGGAAATGAGTTGCCTAAGGCCACACGGAAAACCAGTAGAAAAGTCAAAGTCAGTTGAAAAGCTTTTGACTCCTTGCACCATGCATGCTGTACCTCGAAACACTGACAATCCCTGAGACAAGACCATACTATCTATCTCAGCACTATGTGGGGGAATGAGCACTAGCTCTACATGCTGGAGAGTTCACTTTGATCCCAACAGCATTTTGCTACCAATCTTCTCTCCAGCACACCTTACAGGATGTGAATATGCTATGTATGCTTTGAAGTTCTGTGCAGACATAAGGGCTTATTAGGAATATACTCAATGGTTACGCTGTTTTTGTTTTTGTTTTTGTATAAATATGTCAATACTGTCACCTTGTAGGCCATTGCAATGAGACTCAGGATAAATAAGTTTTCATGGGGAAAAATGAAGAGTGATACCATTCAGGGTAGTCTTTGAAGAATAGCACAATAGTCTCCCAAGATCAGGAAGGTGACATGAGAATATTGATTGGACATCAAAAGAGTAAAGATTCCCAAAAGACCTCTAAGGTCAGCCTAGGAGACAGCATGACTGCCTCAGCCTAGCAGGCTTCGGGAGGTATATCCCAGTCCTCACCTGTCCAGGGCATGGCACAAACAAAGCCGCACATGGAACCACAACATTTTTCAGCTCCAGGGCAGTCATTGTCACTCTTACATGGATCTGAACAGTCCATATGGTTGTTGAAAGGGAAGTATGGGCACCGTCCTTCCTTGACTAAAATAAGAGCAGATATGAGCTCCTTTAAATCCCACCCCATCCCAGCACCCTTCAAACAACTTTTCTTTCTCTTCAAAACTAGTATCTCTGTGACTTGATTCATTCTACCCTGCCCACCTCTAGTGGACTGCAGAAGAATAAAATGCCTCACCATTTCATGGGATGTAGTAGAAAGAGTTAGGCTTGGTGTATGAAGCCCCAAGGTAATGTTCCAGTCCTGCCACTTAATGAATGACATCGGTTTTCTTCTCCATAAAATAGGAGTAATTGTGTGAAACCTACGCAAATCAATGTAATCCATTTTAGGGGACTTGGTTTTACTTTGAATGAGGAATGACATGATTTGGCTCACATTTTGAAAGAACTGTTGTGACTACTGTGTTGATAATAGACTGTGAATATGGAAAGATAGAAGCAGGGAGACCTGTTAGGAGTCTGTTGCCATAATCTAGGTGACAAGATGGCACCTCTGATCAGGGTGACAGCTGTGGAGGTGGTTAAGAGGCCATCGGGCTTTGGATCTATTTTCAAGGTTGATATAAAAATCATTTCCTAATCTAATGGATGTTGATTGAGAAAAAGAGGCATCAAGGGTGATTTAGAAAGTTTTTCAACCAAGATGGGGAGAACTATGACAAGAGATGGGACAGCAAAGATAAGACGTTCAGTATGTATGAGAGCCACGTGGAGGTGCAGAGTAAGCAGTCGGAGTTTGGGAGTCAGATTCGGGCTGGAGATACAACTTTGTGGGTTGCTAGGACACAAATGGTATTTAAATTAATTCTTCGAGATTCTGTGTGTGTCTCCTGTTGTCCTACCTTGACTGCAAATTCTATGGGGGCAGAAAGTGTTTCTTTTTACTTCTTTTTCCTAAGGTCGGATTCGGACTGTGGTGTGTTTGACTCTCAGAACTATTGTCAGGTTCTCTGTGAGCCCCAAACCTTAATTTTCCACAAACCAGTCCAAACCCATTTTTCCAGCCTCTTGTTGCTGTCAGCCCCGGCAATAGGGCCAATGTCTTGTCCGTTGCAATGTGATTCTTTAAAGCCTCCCACAAGGGAAGCTTGTGGTCATAGTTTCATCAAGTCAGGACTGCCGTGGCCAGTTAGGCTCACCGTGCCCTTGGAATTAAAATTCCAGTTCCACCCTGGCCCATTGTGAACCTCTGGACAACTAACTTTCCATCTCTGTTTCCTCGTCTGTAAAGCAGTGATGTTGGGAAACTTTTCAGCCTGCTTCACAGAATCTGAGTTCAAAATTCTAATGCTGCCTTGTAAATAACATGGTGCTGCATTTTGAAGATCAACGGTCATCATCTCAACTGTTATCATTTAGCGAGCCCACACTATTGGACAGCCACCATGTCAAATCTTTGTGTCCTTGATTACATATAATCCCACCAACAACTCAATTAGGTCTTTGCTATTTTTCTCGTATCACAGGGAAGAGAACTGCAACTCAAAGAGGTGAAGAAATTTGCAGCAGGTGGAAAAGTAAAATTTTAATCCAGGTCATGTGGCTCCTAAGCTCTGTAGGACCCTGTCTCCCAGCATCACTGGTGATGGTTATTATACTAAAGAGTGAATCCACACCCTTCACCTTCACCACACCCTACTCATTACCTATTCCATGCCCTACCCCTACAACATGGGATTCCAGAGCTGGCCTCTCTATGCTTCATTCTTGGTGAATCCTCAGGTGATACTCAATGGATCAATGTGATGGGGAAACACCTGCTTCCAAGGGGTACGCTGGGCTCTCAGGTCCCATTAGCCAAAGTTTATTAACACTTTATGTGCACTATCTCATTTTTTGGCGCAACTCCATTAGATAATAGTATTATTATCTTCATTTTATAGACAAGAAAACTGAAATTCAAAAAGGCAAGCAACTGGCCTGAGACCACCCACCAGTAAATGACAGAGCTAAGACTTGAACCAAGGCAGTTTAACCTCAAAGCCCGTGCTGGTATCCTATTCTTAGTTAGACTAGGCCCTCAGATTGCCAAGAATATTAGTCTTACCAGTAAAGAAGCAAGCTTCCACGCATTCTTTCCTGTTGAAGAAGTTGTTGGAATTCCCAAGGCAACCTGTGTACTTAAAGGGTTTGCATAAATATTCTTGTATGTCAAAATACCAGCGCACTGAAGAATCATTACAGTCTCCTGGGTTTAAAGGTTGCATGCAGGGTTCTGAAGGCAGGAAGCAAAGAGAGGAGAACATAAAAGGTAGGGAGGGGAGTGGTCATACCCTCAGCCTTTGTATAGTTCGTGGTGTTACCATTCAAGTTATAAAAAGAGCCATGGTCAGTAAACATTCTAGTCCTAGCTCTACTATGAATACTCTACATTGCATAGCATCTCTGAGCATCATTTCTACCTTGCAAAGATGAGGGGCAAATATATGAGAATACATCAGAGCTGATCTTTCTTCTCTACTGCTCTGAACTTTGAGAGGGCAAGACTTGTCCATCAACTATATCCAAAGTGCCTAAGGCAGTGCCTGAAACATAGAAAGAATGAAATACCAAGAAAGAAAAAAAGCAGCCCTGCATGACTGGTTGGACATAAGCCATCTCACAGGACATCCACATGAAACAGGTCACTCTGAGACCATGATAAAGTGAGAATAAAAAAGGATCACTATGAAACCCACAAAACACCAAGCATTTGTGAGTGATCAGTGCTTCTCTACCAATTACAGCTTTAACCTCACTTCAGTCTACCCTCTCCATAGATAAGAGTCACTGAGATACTCACAGTAATTGGTCCCACTTTCCAGCCTCACCTAATCTAGAGCAAACTTCAATTTCCTTAGCCTCTCCCTGAAATTATCCAATTAAAGCTTCAATCCTATAGTAAATTCTTTCTAGTATCTTCTTACTGAGATGCCTCAGGTTCTCTATGGTGAACATTCTCCTTCACTGCAACGAGTCATAAATCTAACTTGTTCAATTACAGGTATGTTACTAAGGGTTGTAAAAGTGGAAATTCTCCAGTTACAGGGAGGTGGTATCTCCAGGCGCCAACCCCCAGGAAAAGCAGTAACTCAGTCACAGGGAGGTGATATCTCCAGGCGCCAGCCCCCAGGAGAAGCACAACATTCCGAGGTGCAAGTAATAAAACTGTCTACTAGGCCCTGTTTGATCTGAGAGTCCCCCGGATACATTTATTTTTGTACAAGACGTTAACGGCTAACTTCTGCTTCTTGTAATCTGCTTGCTTGCTTATTCAAGGATGTAGTTGGAGGCTTTATATGCTGCCTCCTCTGGAAGCTGGGGTCTGATCTTCTCTAACCTTGCGTGGTAAAGAGTCAGTCGCCGGCCGGCTAATAAAGGCTGATAATTAATCTCTATTGGTTCCATGGGTCTTAGAATCATTCACGCCATATCAGAATCTTTGGCCAAAGGACATTGACTGTAGATATGTGTTGAATGGATGTAAAAATGCACTCTTCCCTATTATTAGATGCTCAATACTTTGAGTTACCCGAAAACTTCCTTGGAGATCAGTCCAACAACAACTCCAGCATCTCAGCTGACTGAGGTTTATATTTGCCACAGTGCAAATCACAGTCTCTTGACACATAATGAGCATGTACTTGAGAGTTGGGACTCTAATTAGAGAAGGAGAAAAGCAGGAACAATGGCTTCATTGTCCTGCCACCCCAGGGCATCTTTCTGCCAGTTCTGGACCGGGCAGGAAGTAGGACACCTCGAAAGATACCTCCGCCCTCAGCCTGGAAGTCTCTACCTTTGTATGGATCCATGCACTTTTTCCCACAGGCGAAAGAGCAGCACTTCAGGAATCCACCACAGTCAGAGTCCACACTGCACAAGTCAGGAACACTACCATTACAGCTGATCCTCTCCTTAAGGCACTTTCCTGGTTTCTCTGCAACAAAGACGTGGCTGAATTCACATCCCTTGAGAGTTTCAGGTCTTCTCCCACGGCCAAGGTGAATAGGAAAACTCTCTCGGCCCTGTCCTCTACCTTTAACCTTCAATATTTAGGGACTAGGTGTAGCCTCTTCCACTCTTAGCCCATTCAGAGAGGAATTTGTGCGTGGGTAGAACTAGAGGGGAAGCTTCTTAAATAGACACCAAGCACTCTGTCTTAAATTTAAGAGATCCTCTCTCCTTTTGAAACTTAATATTTGAATTCCTAGCTCCTCTGTCTCTAATATCTTAGTAGACAAGGAAAATTAATTAGTGAGGAGTGGTGGAAATATCATGGAAGTAGGAGTCAGGAGGCCCGATTTTGGCCCCTGATTCCTTGTGAGCTCAAGACCAACCTGAGTCCCACTCTACGACTTCAAAATTACCTCTAAGGGGGAAGGAAATCACGGCAGGAAGGAGCACTTATAAGTAAGACAGATCTGGCTTGGGAGCCTGACTCCAACACAACTAGCTAAATAATCTTGGGGTGCGGGGGACAGAAATGTCTTCCTTTGTCTGAGTTATAAGTTCCCCAACTGTGAAATGAGAATGACAATCTCTAACTTACAGACTGCTTGTAAGAATGAAGTGGGACGATGCGTATAATGCACTTATCACAGTGCCCGACGCATGCTAAGAGCTTAGCAGATATGGGGTTTTTACCTTTCTTTTTTAGGGCTAGACATGGCTTCCTGATTTCAGGGCTTAGAGTAGGTGGAATTCTAAAATTGCACCCTTGAGATTCCAGTCCTCTGGTTCTTGAATCAAACACTCATTTAGGTACTGCCGTGAAGGGATTTTGTGGAGGGAATTAAAGTCCTGTCAAGTGGCCTTAAGATACAGAGATTAAGGTCTACGGCCATGCTACCCTGAACAAGCCCCATCCCATCTGATCTCGGGAGCTAAGCAGGGTCAGGCCTGATTAGTACTTGGAAGGGAGACCACCTAGGAAGACCAGGTGCTGTAGGCGTAAAAAAATAAATAAATAAAATAATAAGGGATTGTAAGCTGACAAGGTCCTTACAATCTGTGAGGCCAACCAAGGGTTGCCTCGCCTAAAAATAATAATAATAATAATAATAAATAAAAGATACAGAGATGATCTAGGTGGGCCTGATCCAATGTGTTGAGTCCTTTAAAAAGAAGAGTTTTGGCTTTTTCCCCCTGATTGGTAGAGAAGAAGAGGTCAGACCGATCTGAAGTATCCAGAGAGGAATCCATCATGCTACTAGCAGCTTTGAAGAGGGAGGAAGCTAAGTGGCAAGGAATGAGGGTGGCTGCTAGAAGTTCACAGCCAGTAAGGAAACCTCAGTCCTACAACTGCAAGGAAATGATACTGCTAATAACCAGTGAGCTTAGATGAGAACCCTGAGTCCCAACTGAGAACTGCGATCTTGACTGAAACCTGGTGAGAATCTGAGCAGAAAACCCAGACACACCATGTCAGACTTCTCACCTATAGGTAATTGTTATGCTGTACCAGAAAGATAATATAGTGCTTCATGTGGCTCTGTGACTCTAAGCTGAGCCTCTCTCCAGTGGAACCTGACCAGAGAAGCATGACGCTTTTGGATACAACTGAGTCTTAGAATAACAGAAGTTTAGAATTGGAAACTCCAAAGTAATCATTAGTATAACCTCCTAATTTCAGATGTTTTTTAAAAACTTGAGGTCAGTTAGGATAATACGTGAGATTTCCAATTCATGGCTCACTCCAGAAGCCCCACATGTCCCCCGAGAACTGGCCACTGAGACTTTTAGTACTTTCCAACTGTATTTCTTACCCTTCATTGCACCCTTAAGGCATCTGAAGCTAAGGACAGCCTGAAGCTAAGAGTGTATGATTTCTAATCTAGAGTGTACGTTCGAATCATCTGTGCATCTTTTAGCAAACAGACTATGGACTTCATCAAAATCTCTAGAAAGTGAGGCCTAGGGACTCAGATTTTTTTAAGTGCCTCAGGTGATCCCGAGGCAGCCATCTGGGCACCATAATATAAGCTACTACTTGGAAACCACTTTTCTAGGTTTGGCCACAGGAAGAGTTAAGCAAATCACACCGGAACACCTCCCAATAGGTAAAGAGGCTTAGAAACCTTGGGATTATGAAGACAAACTTCCCGCTCACTAGCACTGACTCCAACCAGTTCTTCCTGTCTCCTATTTTCGAGAGGCCATTTAAACTTTTGTTGGGGTTTTAATCATTGAAGTTCCTCTCCCCACTGTCACCCTGAACTCTTAGAATCCTCCTTCCTTGCTGTCAGCTGTTCTCAGCCACTTACCTTGTGTGTACCGTCTCCTCCATGATACACACACACCAGAGGGTCCTCTGCTGTTACTGGGGACACTGCCCAGAGTTCTGGTCTTAGATCCTCTCCTGTCATTACTCAACGCATACTTCCTAGATGATCACACCCATTCCAGCAACGATCCCAACTGTGATTCCCTTATCTCCCTCCAGACCTATCTTCTCTTCCAGGGTAAAAACTTCTCTCCAACCGTCTGGGGTAAACAGCATTTGGGCGGCTTGTAAGCAGCGCCATTGCAGCATGTTGAAAACCGAACCAATGTCTCCCCATGCCTAAGCAGCGCCTTCTTCTCTCTGTTCTCATCTCGACATTTGACATCAATAGTCCCCCGGTCTATTATCAGAACTTTGAGATCTGCTCCTCCTTCTCCATCAACCCCGCATCCTCTCAGTCATGGACTTGGGTCAATTCGATCTTCTAAATCTCTCTCCAAACTCCATCTCTTCACTCTCTTTACTACGACTGCCCCGGATCAGCACCTGACTCCTCCCATCTTTTGCTTCGATTATTCCAGCACCCTCCTCACTGATCCTCTGCCAGGCCTCACGCTCCTGTCTAGTGACTGACTAATTTTTAAAAATTAAACTTGGAAAAGACACATACCTGGAAACGTTAGAGAAATAATTTGGGAGGAGGGGTGAAGCAGGTCGCAGAAGGGACATGAAGAGCCCAAGGTGGGTGAGTAGAGCTAGTTCTCTGAAGCCACAGTAGAAGTGGCTTCATCAGACACAAGTCCTTGCCACATGTCTAACCTTCAGTGCCAAGAATGTCTGCTAACAAAGAGTGGCTGCTACTTTTCTGAACCCACCCTTGACTCTTACGTATGGTGACACAAATGTCTGATTCAAAGGGAGGGAGAGAAGCAGCAGGAGAGTTCCGTTCCTCCAGGAGAAGGTGGTACTGTGGAGACGAAGGTGCCTGTGTGGGATGAGAAGAGGGGCAGGGGTTAGGCACAGGCCAAAGAGAGACACAAAGCATCTGGGATGAACCTTAGCGATAACCCACCAATTCCTTCGGTCTGCAGAAGAGAAAACTGAGATGCATCATGGGAACGGGGTTTGACCGTGGTCACGTGACAAGTAGGGCATGACTTTCAGTCCCAGGACCCTCCCAGTGACTCCACACTCTGCCATGGCTCCATACGTTGTCTACCCAGGAGCAAGACACTCACCCATTGTCTTGCTCCTGGGTGAGAATACACATATGATCATCACAGAGATTTGTCTGGAACAGTTGCAGAGCTGGTTTGCCCAGGTACTAGTGAGCAACTGGTGACAAGAAACTAATGGTATGAGATTTCAGGAGAGCGTGGGCATATCGCACTGGGTCTTAGTGCCTCAGGAGCACAAAAAGATCCCAGACAACCTTGGGTGAACAGAGATCCCTCTTTTTCCTTCTGGGTTACCCAGGCCTATGATACTCCCAGACGACCACATAAATAGATGACCTTCCCCCACTCATTCATATCTCCATTTTCTTCCTGGTTCTTACATTTTTTTGTTTGTTTGTTTTTATGATGTGAAGAACTGATAATACCTTACTGTATTACCTGTCGAAGTAAATAAATTTCAAAACAGCAAGAGAAGAAGAAAGAGAGAGGGGCAGAGAGGAAGGGGGCAGGGAACAGAGAGAAAGAATATGTCTTTATGCCAAAGTATGCATCTGTATTATTCACGGAACTTCAGACACTGAGAAAGAGGTAGAATCCTCTCCATATGTCCTGAGCCATACTATGTGGATGCCTAAAACTATATCTTTTTTTTATATGAAGTGGTATGGAATGATCAAACCTTAGTGTTTGGAGTGAGACCTCAGTTCATGTCTTGTGTCCCCTACTTACCAGCTTAGTCACTTACCCTCTCCGAGCTCCAGTTTTTAATTAAAAGAAATAGTAATAACACTCACTTCATAGACGTGAGAATTAATTAAATTATTGTGTAAAGCATGGTGACTGCCATATAATCAATGCTTTATATGTTTAGTCAACAATTAATATAGTGAATGAAAAAAATGGTATCTATTACATTTTTAGCTTTTGAGTTCCCTAGTCAGACTGTGAATCATAATTTCAGTTTCCCCCAGATTAACCAAAAGCCCTCTGGTGCTTTAAATTCTTAAGATCAAGTCACCCTCTTGGTTTAAATTTGACCCTTTAACCTGGTAACTCATACTAACTGAGTCTTAAGAATTAGTTGATCAGATTAGCCTGTTGTCGTTAGTAGGAAGCAGAGCTTCTGGGATGGAGGTAGATGGAGGGACACACATTAATAGGATTTCAAAAAATAATACAGGCTGTCTAGTTAAAATTTTTGGTATAAATATATCCCATGCAATAAATTTTTGGTATAAATATATCCCATGTTAGTATAAGGACCATGGTTATACTAACAAATTATTTGTTGTTCATCTGACATTCGAATTTAATTGGTCATCTTGTATTTTTATTTGCTGAATCTGGCAACATTAAAAGAGTGAATCCACTTTGCTTAGAGAGGAATTTGGGCAAGAGACTATCAAACGTGGGTCCTATGGGGGAACCAACAAACGTGAATGGAGGAGTTGCTCGGTGGTGACCCTGGGGAACTAGGGCAGACCTGGAAGACACAGGCACAAGGGTGCTGTAGAAGTAACAACAAACAGGAATGAACAGAGTTTGACTGAGTCCAGTTTCCATCATCAACTCACTATGTCAATTAAGCTGGTTTTATCTCTGTCCACACATTTGAAAAATGAGTGGATTCAGCTACATCAGTCCTGTTCCTGCTGGCGTACCCATAACATGGAGGACACAGGAAGATTTTTCCAGAGGATGCATGGGCAAAGCTAGATTTAAGGACATTATGTCCTAGTTCTTAAATTCCACATTTACTTTTTCCTAAAATTGATCTGCCTGAGAAAAAGCCTGCAGTCTGCAATTCTCCTTTTTTTGTCTTCTTTCGTAAAGTTCTTCTTTTTCTTTGAAAAGGGGAGGGGGCATACTCTTACCTACCTCTTGCCTTTCTCCCAAGTATAGAAACTTCTGAGTTTCAAACAAAGGGACAATTTGAGAATGCATTTTCCTGAGGATGCTTCCCATGAGAGGAAAGTGAAGAAAGTGTGGGTAAGAAATACTAAGGGGTCAATGCCTTGTTTCATTCAGGTGACAAAGTCATGGTAAGCCACTGTGCTTTTAGCTCCCTGAATTCAGAAGTTCAGTGGTTGCTGCAAGGATGTGTATTAAAACATTTATTTCAACTGACCGATAAAGTCAGTTTTTTGTTGTTGGGGAAAGTAAGTCTGATTTGGCTCATTGAGGACTGACTTTGCCAATAGTTGATGTAGTTAACATTTTTTCCACAAATACAGTGAGTTCAATCTTTAGCATCTAAGCTTTCAAAAAAACATATGTGTAAAGCATGCAATAAGATAAAGGCACTTGCTAAAAACTGCATGATCAACGGTCTATCAAAGTTAATAGTATTCAAACTTTCCAACACTTAACAGAGTGTATCAGATTAAATAAGACGTCTAAATAAAAGAGTAATGGGTATAATTAACAACATTATTAATCATTTGGTAAATGCTGGTAAAGCCTTTTTGATAAACTCCAGAAATTAAGAAAATCACTTGTGATTTGTAATCATTATTCTAATTACTAGGAAACAAATTCTTTTGTAAGTATCAGGCTTTGAATTCTATGCTTTTATAAAAATTGAAAGAGGGTTTAATCAAGATATTAATTAATATTTGAATTAAATCATTAAAATAATTTTGAGTATTATTGAGTACACTTTTTGAGTATAAAATAATATAGGGTATTATTTGATTTTGGGCAACTTACTAGAAGTTCAAAGAACCAAGTGACATACATATAACAAAACTCTTTTTATTCTCATGTACCCACATATCATTAAGAGATGCATTACTTATATACATTACCTATAGAATTTTGTATATTTATCAATAAAATTTGTGCATTTATCAATAGTTTCAATGTATTTATTTATATATTCATTATTATTATTATATCTTTTATTCCTAGTGTCTTATGGTCACAGTAAATGTAAACATTAAATTTTAATTTATACACGTTTTTATTGCATGGCAGTATGAAAAGGTCATGAATAAAAAAGGCTTTTGAGTATAACATGTATCCATTAGATTAAAAGTCTGTGGAGTAAGAGGAATGGAAATAGGAGTTCTGGGAGAAGGAGCCATGTTTTAAAATTTCCAACTTTTAAAGATAAAGTGCTTTTCATATATTTTTCAAATGGATGATTGTGGGTCTCAAATTAGTATAATAGTTTGACCCCACCTGATTCATTTTCAAAGTTATGTAGCAGTTTTTAAAAAATGTTGATATTTATAACACGTTTGCATAATGCATTTGAGATTCATTTATGTCATTGTATGTTGTTTATACTTTTTATTGCCCAGTTATCATCCATGGTATGAATATACTAGAGGTTGTTTATTCATTCACTAGTTAATGGACTAGTGAATGAATAAACTAATGAATAATGAATAATTTCC
>NW_006442491.1:29064290-29085391 GCF_000325575.1 Pteropus alecto
ACAAACATTTGCATATAGGTTTTTATATGAACATAAATTGTCATTTCTCTTAGGTAAATGACAATTTATCTAAGATAAATACCAGGTAAATACCAGGGAGTGAGATTGCCAAGTTATATGATAAGTGTGTGATTATAAGGAACTTCCAAACTGTTTTCCAAAGCGGCTGTACCATTTTGCATTTCCACTAGTACTATATGAGAGTTCCACCTGCTCTACATACTTGCTAGCACTTTTAATAGATGTGTAATGGTAAGATTGCAAGCTATTTTAAGAGATTAAAGTAATTAGCATAAATTTCTGGGACCCTAAGAATTTACATCACTTAGAATGATGGTGGGGAAATTTTTCCTATTTCCCAACTTTCCCTAGGATAATGTTTCAAACCCAGTGGGCTCTTTGGTTCTTGAGCCTCGTTGGTCAAGGGTTTCTCCAGAATCCCATCATCGAACCTACCTCTTTCTCCACACGGCAGAGGTTGTTCTTTGCAGTAAACCGAGGAGCATTTTGCAACAGATGTCCAGGAGCTGGGGGAATAGTGTGAATTTCCAGGTTACAACCTTTGTAAGCTACGGGTAAGGCCCCAACATGACCCCCGACTCTCCCCCAGTGGCAACACACTCAGCCTCGCTTCCTGTTTCCATGCATGAGCTCTCCTGTTCACAGCACCTCATTCCAATAGCGTGGCGTGTTCTGCTGCATGTCCACTCAACCAGGACTGTGACTTTAGCCTCAGTCACTGGGCAGGAGACCTTGAGGAGGATAATTAGCTCCATGAGCCTCTTTAACACAACTTGCCTTAAGCTCAGGCACAGTAACTAGAGGCCTCCTCTAAAGACATGATCTTCTAAAAACAAACTATCCAGAAAAGAAATTAAGAATACGATTTGTAATAGTGTCAAAAACAATAAAATACTTAGGAATAAATTTAACTAAGGAGATGAAAGATCTGTATGCTGAAAACTATAGGGCAGTGATGGAAGAAATGAAAGAAGACACACAAAAAATGGAATAATATCCCATATTCATAGGCTGGTAGAATTAATATTATTGAAATGTCCATGCTACCCGAAGCGATCTACAGATTCAATGTAATCGTTATTAAAATTCCAGAGACATTTCTCACAGAAATAGAAAAAACAATCGTAAAATTCATATGGAGCCACATAAGACCCTAAATAACAAAAGCAATTTTCAGCAAAAATAACAAAGCTGGAGGCAACACACTTTCTGATTTCAAAATATATTACAAAGCTACAATAATCAAAACAGTACGGTATTGACATACAAACAGAAATATAAAACAATGAAGCAGAATAGAGCAGCCCAGAAATAAATTCACTCATTTACAATAAACTGATCTTTGACAAGGGTGCCAAGAACACACAATGTGGAAGGTATAATCTCTTCAGTAAATGGCATTGGGAAAACTGGATATCCACATGCAGAAGAATGAAATTGAGCCCTTATCTCACAGAATATTCAACAACCAACTAAAAATCTACTAAAAACTTAAATGTAATATTTGAAATTGTAAAACTATTAGAGGAAAATATATGGAAAAAGTTTCTTGGCATTGGCCTGGGCAGTGATTTTTTTGGGTATGATCCCAAAAGCACAGACAACAAAAGCAAAAATAGACAAATGAGATAGCAAACTAAAAAGCTTCTGCACAGCAAAAGAAACAGGCAACAGAATAAAGAGACAACCTACAGTGTGGGAGAAAATATTTACAAACCATGTATCAGATAAGGTGTTAATATCCAAAAATACATAAGAAACTCAAACAACTCAATAGCAAGAAAACGAATAACAATTAATAAATGGACAAAGCACTTGAATAGACATTTCTCAAAAGAAGACATACGAATGGCCAACAGGTACATGAAAAGATGCTCAATATCACTAATCACAGGGAAATGCAAATCAAAATGGCAATGAGATATCATCTCACACCTGTTAGAATGGCTATTACCAAAAAGACAAGGGATAGTGAGTATCAGAGAGGATGGGGAATTCTTGTACACAGTTGGTGGGAATATAAATTGGTACATTCATTATGTAAAACAGTCTGGAGGTTCCTCAAAAAATCAAAAATAGAACCGCTATATGATCAGCAATCTCATTTCTGGATATGTATCCAAAATAAAGGAAATCAGTTTCTCAAAGAGGTATCTGCACCCCTGTATTCATTGTAGCATTTTTCACAATAGCCAACGCATGGAAACAGCATAAGTGTCTGTCAATGGATGAACGAATAAAGAAAATATATATATATACGTATATATATGTGTGTGTGTGTGTAAATAAATAATTCACTTTTAAAAAATCCTGTCATTTGTGACAATATGGATGAACCCAGAGAATATTATGCTAAGTGAAATAAGCCAGACACAGAAAGACAAATCCTGCATGATCTCAATTACAGGTAGAATCTTAAAGAGTTGAAGCTGAGAGGAGAATGGTGGTTGCCAGAGGCTGAGGGGTGGCAGAAATGAGGAGATACGGGTCAAAGGCTACAAGCTCTCAGTTACAAGATAAGCAAGTTCTGGGGATCTAATGTATAGTGTGTACAGTATACTTGAAATTTTCTAAAGAGCAAGTCTTAAGTGTTCTCACATGCACAAAAAAAGCTCACTATGCGAGGCGATGGTTATGTTAATTAGCTTGATAATGGTAATTATTTCACAATACATACCTATATCAAAACCTTAAATATATATGATTTTTATTTGCCAATCATACCTCGTTAAAGCTGGAGAAATTAATTTTTAAAAAAGTTTCACTGGGTATTCAGAATTAGATAAACAGTTATTTTCTGTCAGCACTTTGAAAATATATTTCTGCTGTTTTTAGGCTTCTGTTGCTACTCTGAAACAATCCTCGGTTAGTCAAATGATTTATTTTTTTTCTTTTTGTTTGTTTTTAACTTCAGTTACATATTTTCATTCCTAGGCATTCTACTTGACACATTTTCAACATTCTGGTCATTTTTGTGTTCCCTTTAACCTTAATCATGCTGTTATTGCTACCTTTTAATTTCTTTCCCTTTAATTTTATTTCTTAAGCATTTTTATTTTGTACTCTGTATACAAGAACTCCAATATCTGAAGTCTTTGTAGAGCTCTGCTGTTTTTTTCTTGACTTTTCCCTATCTTTACTTATTTTCTTAAACTGCGTGTGAATTGTTTTTTCTTTTGAGCTCTTATATTTAATGGAGGCTTATCTTTAATGGCACTTTATCTGTGGAATTTCTTTCTTTCTTTCTTTTTTATTTTATTTTATTTTTTAGGCAAGGCAACCCTTGGTTGACCTCACAGATTGCAAGAAACTTGTCAGCTTACAATCCTTTCTTTATTTTATTTTTTTATTTTTAATGCCTACAGCACCTGTTCTTCCTAGGTGGTCTCCCATCCAAGTACCAACCAGGCCCGACCCTGATTAGCTTCCGAGATCAGATGGGATTGGACTTGTTCAGGATACCATGGCCGTAGGCTGGAATTTCTTAGAATCATGTATTTAAGGGAGCATTTTCAAATCAGTTTATTTTACACATTACCCTAATAACTCAGATTATTCTGAATTAAATTTCTAGCTTCAGATTTCTCGGACTCCACACATGTGCTAATTCTTGCCTTACTGCCCCATAAGTATAACCACACACAAACTTTATTTCATTTCTTTAATATAGTTTTTTCTGATTCAAGTTGGTTTTGCTCAGATATTGGCATTGCGACTTGCTTACTTTTTCCACTCTCTACCTTTGTATGCCTGCTTCTTTAATCATTAAGCCTTAGGACATAAGATTTCTAGAGCTTCAGGTCTATAATCATGGGAACAATAAGTTTTGGTTATACTAAGGATAACATCTTAGCTGTAAATGTGATTAAGCCCCAGGCACATCAAGGCAGAAGGACAATCCCACCGCCCTGGGACCAGACGGGATGGCGCCAGGCTCATTCCAGAACCTAACATAGTGATCAATTACCCCAACTCCTTTAGTTTCCATGACGACTGATTTTTCCTATATACTCTGTACCCCTGAGAAACCCTGGGGCAGGGGTGGGGTGTTGGGGCAGGATTTTGAGATCATCAACGCCCCTGCCTCTCCATGACTTGCAACTTCCTGAAAAAATCCTTACCTTCTTTGCTGCAAACCTGCCTGTATTTATTCTTTGACTCGCGCTCACGCAAACAAACCTCTTTTGTTCCTGTAACATAAGAAAACTAGCTTGTAGTTATGAATTCTTGGAAGAGTCTGTTTTCCTACTCTACTGAATGGATAAATAAAATGTGGAATATATATATGTATTATATATATATTATGGAATATATATATTATGGAATATTATTCAGTCTTTAAAAGGAAGGAAATTCGATACATGCTACAACATGAATGATGCTTGAGGACACTATACTAGGTAAAATAAACCAGTCACAAAAACACAAATGCTCTATGATATCTGTTTTTTATAACATTCCATTTATATCAGGTTTCTAGAGTAGTTAGCTTCGTAGAGACTGAAAATAAAATGGTGGTTTCCAGGGGCTGAGGGAGGGGGAAATGCGGAGTTAGCGTCTAATAGATACAGAGTTTTAGTTTTGAAAGATGAAAAGATTTCTAGAGATGAAGGGTGGTGCAACAATGTGAATGTACTTCATGCCACTGAACCGCGCACTTAGGAATAATTAGGATAATTAACTTTATGTTACGCGTACTTTACCACAATTAAAAATAATTAAAAAGGGAGGACTTTTGGTTTCTGCTCAGTTTCTTGAACTCACCAGAGTGCTGAGATCACAGGGCAACCAACTCATCCAGAATCTAGAAAAAGACGGGCACACCTGCAGGGAGAGATACGCGTGAGCACTGATGACCTGGGGGAACCCGCAGCCGGGTACCAGAAAGAAGAGTTCAGTTAGGGTGAATGGCAGATCCCAGGAGACTGAGCGTGCACTGGCTGCAGACACAGCGGGAGTCCATGTCCTCTCAGACTTTTTCCCCAAGGACCCCACTGCGCACTTACAGAAAAGATATTTAGAGATCTGCAAAAGTCTCCCTCATGGCTCAGAACTGGGGAGGGAGAGTAGGCGGCACACACTACAGAGGAGCAAGAAATCCCCCCTGGATGCTCTCCTTTCTGTCCCACTGATAAAGCTCTTAATCTTGGGAGAGAGAAGCCACATTGCTGCCCTAAGGGTACGAGAGAAATCTCTTAGCAGCTGAGGGAGAGGCGGAAATACTTGCCAGAGTCAGAACTTTGTCTTGAGGGTCCCAGGAAGGGAAGGATCACTAAGAAAACCGCATACCTGAGACCCAGGGACACAGTGTCTGCCGAAGACGGAGACTGAATCGAAACAAGAGAATGAACCCCAACCACCACCACTGCCTTAACCCCAGGCTAAAAGCACTTAGTACCAAGGAACTTGCAAGAGACGGTCATTCTCAGAGACAGAACGAAACTGAGAGTGGGCAGTCATCTGGAAAAAGATCGTCTGGTAAACCCAGATCCACCCTAAACACAGGTTTCTGTGTTCCGAAGATGCAATTTGAAGTCTGTGGCACACTTGAGGTGACCACAGCAACAATAAACCAATAAACCACCTACTCAGCTCCAAATGAGATTAACAAAAACGTCCATACTAAAGGCCTACTAGAAGGAAAGGCAAGCCCATTTCTAGGTATAAAAGCTATTTCCTTTTTCCGGTTCCTTGTCTCTCCTACAGAATACAGCTATAAAAACTGGAAAGTAAGTAATAGTAGGCAGATGGGGAAAGAAGACTAGAATTCAAGCACCACCTTACTGGTGATGAGCTTACTGAGATTTTCCCCTGGCCAACCTGGAAATAAGCACTAGGGAGCAGATAGAGCTTCAGGAGAAACCCTGTAATTCTGGCTTGATGCATGGGGAGGGAAACTTGTGATGCTCAGAAGAAGCGCAGAAACCCCTCCCTTTTTTTCTCTCTCTCCTGTGTTCTCTTGCACCCCTAGCTCCTAGGAAATTCTATGGTAGTGATGGCAGCAGCTGGTATGGGGGTTGGAAGGAGCCAACACTCCGAAGGAGGGGAAAACTTTGTCTGTTGGGTGCGGCTGTAATTCTAAGAGTGTGGGCAGACTCCCGTTGCTCTATTTCTTTTTTCTCTCCTTGTTCTCCCGTTTCTTGGTCCTGGATGTGGATGCAGTTGTTGGAAGTGCCTAGCAGAGCAGAATAATCAAAGCCCCAGCTTTTTGGAGCCTTGGGAAAGCAGAAGGCACTGAGATGAAAGAGATCGTAGAACTCAGAAAAGCTAACCCGCAAAGTTGTTTATTTACTCTTGGGTTCACCTCCACGCTGAGAATGTGCGGATGTGATGCTATTTGACTTGGTACTTTGAGAAATGAACTCACACCATCACCTAGGTCCCAGACTAGCCACTAGGCGGTGCGTTTGCCGGGAAGATGACAAATAAACTGAAAAGGCTTTGAAAACCGACCTGATCTTGGGAACCACAACCCACAGAAGACAGGTTCAACTTTTCAGCCTAAACCTAACCATTTTAGTTACCTTTGAAAACAAAATATCAACGTTCTTTATTGGATTTAAACAAGACCCAGAGTCTCATAATGCAATATATCCAGTATAGAATCCAAAATTATGTAGCAAATGAAGGCAAAGGAATATATCAACTCATATAGAAAAAGACTACCAACAAACTATAATTTTAAGATAAAATAAATGTTAGAATTAACTGACAAAGATTTTAAAGCAACTATTATAAAAATTCTGCAGCAAGCCATCACGAACACTTGAAATTGATGGAAAAGTAGAAAGCGTCAGCAAAGAAATAGAAGATAGAGATAAAATAGAAGAATGAAAGGGAAATTATCAGAACACGATGAAGTTTTAGAAAAACAGCTCTTAGTTTCATTAATCCTTCATATTGTTTTTCTGGTCTCTACTTCATTTATTTCTGCCCTCGTCTTTCCTTCCTTTTGCTAACTTTAGGCTTAGTTTGTTCTTTGTCTAGTCTCTTGAGGTGTAAGAAGTTAGGTTGTTTATTTGAGATCTCTCTATTTCTTAATTTAAATGTTAATTGCTATAAACGTCTTTCCTGGAACTGCTTTTGCAGCATCCCATAGGTTTTAGTACGTTGTGTGCCCATTTTCTTTTGTTTCAAGATTTTTTTTCCTTTTGATTTCTATTTTAACTCTTGTTTGTCCAAGAGTGTGTTAATTTCAACATATATGCAAATTTCCCAGCTTCCTCCTGTTATAGATAAGATACTTGGTAGGATTTCAATTTTCTTAAATTTTTTAAGACTTGCTCAGTGACCTATCACATAATCTATCCTGGAGAATGTTCCATGTACACTTGAGAAGAATGTATCTTCTGCTACTGTTGGATAAAATGTTCTGTATCTGTCTGTTATGTCTGTATATGCCTGTGAATATTCTGTTTCTGTCTAAAGTATGGTTCAAGTCCAACGTTTTCTTGTTGATTTTCTGTCTGATCGATCTATCCATTGTTGAAGGTGGGGTATGAAAGTCCCCTACTCTTACTGCATTATTGTCCATTTCTCCTTTCAGATCTGTTAGCATTTGCTTAATCTATTCAGGTGCTCTAATGCTGGGCATATATATATTTACAATAGTTATATCTTCTTCATGAAGTGACCCCTTTATCATTCTGTAAGGACCATGCTTGTAATTGTTACTCTTTGGGGCTTAGTCTATTTTATCTTAGATACACCTGCTCTCTTTTGGTTTCCATTTACGTAAAGTGTCTTTTTCCATTCTTTCACTTTGTGCCTGTTTGCCCTTAAAGCTGATGTAAGTCTCGTGTAGGCAGACTACAGTTAGTTCTTGTTTGTTTTGTTTTGTTTTAGATCCACCTAGTTAGTCTATGCCTTTGGATTAGAGAATTCAATCTATTTACCATTTACACTTAGAGTGATTATAGGTAAGAACTTACGAATGCCATCCTATGTTCTGACCCTTTGGTACACCCTATGTTCCAGTCTTTCACTCCTGCTGACTTCTTTTTTGAATTAATGATTTTAAGTAGTGATATGCTTTGATCATCTTCTCTTTATCTTTTGTGAACATCGGAAGTTTTTGCTTTACGATTTTCATGATGTTTATGGAAAACATAAATATAATAGTCTATGTTGATAAGAATATAACTTCACTGTCATATAAATATCTTTGTACTCCCTTTTTTAATTTTGGGATGTCACAATTTCCATCTTTCTGTATTGTGTACTCATTAACAAATTATTGTACTTAATAGCTACTTTAATGCTTTTTTCCTTTACTTTTTATACTAGAGTCAAGTGGTTAACACACCACCATATTGCTATATTAGAATATTCTGAATCTGACTGTATACCTACCTTTACCAGTGTGTTGTATATTTTCATATGTTTTCATCTTACCAATTAGTGTCCCCACAGGTTGGGGACACACTAAAGCATGCTGTGACCCTGAGTCTAGTAGTGCAGGGTGCCAAATGCGAGGGCATGTGATGGCACTAGGTCCAGAGGGGTGTGATGTCCCTTTGGCTCAGGCTGCCAGGCTTCACAGCATCAACAACTGTGTGGTCCTTGGCAGCAGGGCAGATGGTCCGCAGTGTCTGCAAGGGCTGCTGGAGTGCTCGGCAGCACTTCCAGGCTCAGCAGCTGGAAACCAGGGCAGGCAGTGGGGGTAGCCAGAGCTGGTGGTGTGCGCGCACTTGACTGCAGGGGCCTGCTGCAGGTGCCTGTGTAGTAGTAGGGGCCGTTTGCAGACACACGTGGTGGTTGGGGCTGGGCATGGAGCAAGGGCCAGGGCCAACTATGGGGTAATTGACAGCTACAGGAGTGCACTACTGTGACTGCTGGGTCTCACCAAAGGCTCATGGCAGTGGAGGCCTATGATGAGAATTGGGCCTAGGGTGTGCACTGCACAGTTGGAGGGGCTATCTGCTGATGAATGCAGTGATACAGGCCGCTGAATGTAGGCAGGGCTTGATCCAGGACAGCGAGCAGCTAGAGAGGCCCTGGTTGTCCATGTGCTCTTCCATGGCTGTACAGTCCTCCCTCTCAACCCCCACTCCGGGTAAGCATACTGCAGTAGGGGCCGGTGACGGGCGTCCGACAGGCAGCATGCAAGTGCACAGCCGGAAGGGCCCGCCCCAAGCAGGCACACTGCTGTGGGAGTCAATGTGAGGGTCTAGATTGTCATCTTTCAGTCATGCAGCCGCAGAAGACTGGACTGGCAACCAGTGCAGCTCATGGACTCCAGCAGGAGCAGGGGTAGGGAGCAGGGAGGGACTCAGGTGGCCGGTGTCAGTGACTGAGAATACCTGTGGAGCAAAAGCTAGTGAAATCTACAGAATGTCTGTGGCAGCTGTGCTGGCCATGGGCCTCTTCAATGATAGAATCTGCTGGTGTGTCTGCAGAACAGGTCACTGTTCACCACAATCACTCCTGCCATGTGGCTGCCACTGGTAACCCTGCTTGTCTCCCTTGTTCCCAGCTGTCTCCATGTGTCTCAGCTTTGCTGGTCTGGGTGGGGTGAAACCAAGGCAGACCTTTGCGCGGTGCTGCAAAAGGCTGGGGAAGTTGGTCTCACACCCTTCTCTTCCTTTTCTGCTGAGGGGAACTCTTTTTAGCTGGGAATTTTCCACTTGGAACTGAGCAATGCCAGCATGGGGCGTGGGACAATGCCGGCAGAATGCAGCCGTTCTTCCTTCTCTCTTGTGTAGTTATTCTCAGGTCTTTAGTTCCACTGTGTTGCTGAAGTTTCTTAAGTGGGCTCCAGACCTCTCCCAGAGCTGTGTCATGGATAGCTGTGTAGTTGTTGATTTTTGTCGGGGAACAGAGGTTGGGGTCTCCCATGTCATCATTCTGTTGACATCACTCTATATACGTATTTTTTGATATGTCATATTTTCATTTTTCAGTTCAAAATACTTTCTATTTCCTATCATGATTTGGTTTTGACCCATGGTTCCTTAGAATAGTTTTTCTATCTAATTTTTAATCAAATGGAAAGTTTTTTCTATTTAATTTAATTTGTTATTTGATTCCACTATGGTCAGTTCAATTTCAATTTGACATTCATTTTTTAAATGTGTTATATACTCTTGAAAAGAATGTATACTCCATAGTAATTCCGGACTCTTTTCGATATAAATTGATTAGTCACTTTTTTATTGATGTTGTTCAAATCTTCTATATTCTTACTGTTTTGTTTTTTTTTTTTAACTATTATTATTCTATCAGTTACTGAGAGAAGTATGTTAAAATCATCTGCTGGTCAATTATGCTTCTGACAACGGCAGGCCAGTTTACTCGGGTCAGTTCTTCCAATAAAGCTAAAATGAGATACCCTGGGGGACTCCCAGCCCACACTGTTGAATGCCAACCTCCTCCTGCCTCTGCAGTTTTCAGAGTGGGTTAACTCCTGGCTTTGAAGCCAGACAGCCAAGGGCAAAGTGCACCTGGGAGCGAAAGGGCGTGTCCTATCTACCTGGTGGCTCCAGAGTTTTTTCTCAACTGCTTCTTTTTTCTAATTGCTCAGTGGGAAACAGTTCACTGGTTTTGTCCTAAGGCAATCACCCCCTGCGAGTGCAGGAGAACACTAAGGACCTGTCCTCCTTCGTACAGTGCCCCTCCCCAACCCTATTCCCCTACTTTAAACCCCCTACTTTAAGCACAATTCTGGCCCTTGGCAGGGACATATTTCAGGAAACTCAAGTACAGAGGCATAGGAGAATGAGATCTGTATATTCATTGGCCGTAAACTTGCTGGGTGAACTTGGGTAGGTTCAGCCACCTATCTGTGCCTGTTTGTTCTCTTCTGCTAATTTTAGGAAACAATACTTGTGCTCTTCAGTTTTTATGGCTATAACAACAGAGACAGAAAAGGCAAAGTTGGCAAATTAGAACCTGCTAGGGTCATATAGCTTAATACCAAATTCATGATTCAACCTTACCCACAACTTCTTCTGTTGTTGTTGGGGCCAAGGGAATGATAGGATATGAGCCTTTTGTTTCCTTCAGATTCTCTTTCTATTCCCCCCAGTTCTAGATTTAATTTTGTCAAGGAGAAAAAATGACTTTCACTCTTAGATATCTCAATTCTGCCCCACCCCTCAAGGTAGGACCAACTATCTCTTCTACCAGGAAGCCTGATACCACAACCCGCAGCAACCCCTCTGTCTTCTATATTTTAAGGCACTGACCGTATGTCCCATTGGTCCCTTCTTGTCATGCCCCATCTTGGTTTCTGCTTATTTGGATCATAAGGCTTAACCTTTCTTTGGGCTATATGTCAACAAATAGAGTTAGTGACACCTCCACTCACATGGAGTGGCCTTCGCCACAAGGCTGGGCATATGGTAGGTTCTCTATAATCCTCTAAAGGTTGCTTATTCTTTTTAAGAGCATTTACATTTGACAATATTTCTATAGCTCCCAAACAATTGGATAAATAATGGTAACAAATTAGGCATTGTCTGGAAAGAGAATTGGGGGAGGCCAATGGCATTCTCTTTCAATTCTAGTCCATCGGTGCTGTCACCTTCAGGGAATATTGTACCTCATGGATTCATTAAAAGAGGTGGTAGCTTGTGGGAACCTATTAGAATCACAGACCCAAGATAACAGGAGAAAGCCTATACCAAGGAATCTCGGAGGGACAGTGTTTTCTGTAGCTATAAGAACATCCACACACAAGCAGTTTTCCCCAGGGATGTAAGTCGATAAAGAGAAGTAGAGTCCAGGAGTCGTGGTTAAGAAGATCAAGCCTCTAAAGGGCAAGAAGGCAAGGAAATCCAAACTGGGAGGCGGGGTGGGGGACTTAGGTAAAAGGGGAGCGTGGGGCAGCGAGCGGGACCGGGGCCATACAAGAACAAACAGAAGTTCTGCCTTACTGGCACAGCGTATTTTTCAAGGAATTGAGGCTGATGATATAATAGTTCAGGGAAGAGAGTTGGTAGGTAGGAGAGACATTGCCCTAGGCCCCCTCCCCCAACCACAGCTGGGTCAAGAAGATGATCCTCCTTGAGGTCATGTAGCATTCTTCCAAGTTCTTCTGGGTAGCCTCCAACTCTCAGTGGTTAAAGAGCTTAAGGGTAGACATCATGTTACTGATTTCATTGTCTGGACTGCTGCTCCCTAGAAGAGAGAAGGGGTAGGATGGAGCCAGGGTCCTTGAATCATGGTACAGGTGGATGTTTACTGACCACCTCGGTGAAATATATTGTGAATGAGAATAAATTTATACTGTGTTAACCCCATGACATCTTTATAAACCTTTGTATTTTTGCTACAGCCATGAACTTACCAAACTAATACACAGGTCTAACTGGGAAGGCAGAGTTGGGTGCCTGTGCCCATAACGGAATGTGAACAACTGTGGGGGGCCACTGGAGGTTGTAATGAGAGAAATACAGGTACAGGGATGAAGTACAAGAAAATGCGAAGCCCTCAGTTTGGTATATTAGTTTATTTGGCAAGGACTTGAGCCGTTTCAGGATAGAGAGGTCAAGGAGAGAATAGAGAGGTCCTCAGCTGGAGCCAGTGGGTATCAAACAGAGAGCCAGGAAGCAATCTTCTTAGACCATATAGTCATCCTCCTGCTCACATTAGTGGTGAGTTAGCGAAGGTTTAGCAATGATTTCATGGGTTCTCTGGAAGAGAAAAGTTAAGTGGTTAAAATTCAGGGAACCCTGGGGGACATCCATTCCCAAACTTAATAACACCCTTGGCCCCAGTTTATGGGAATATCAATTCTTTCTGTGATATCAGGAGTTACTTGCTTTTAAGCAATTTTACCCAAGAGGTTTGCCAGTTGAGCAGACAGGTAGCGACCAGGTCTCTTTGGGCCTGGCTGAGACAAGGGGCCAATGGAGGCCAGACTACACAGGCAATAACTGGAGACGTTGGGTAAAGGAGGGATAAGCAAGCTGGTGGATGATGTTTTGGGAGGACTGCATGACTGCATGAGAGTGAAAAAAATAAATAAAGGCCCCCATGTTGGTATTTTAGTTCATTTTGCAGCAAGTGGCAGTCTAGGTGTGGCGATCAGAGTGCATTGCCTTACGCCACCTGTCTCTCTGACCAGGATTTGGATGAACTGCAGCGTGCCCGGGCCCCTCCTCCCCTCGCCAATCAACCTACTCATTGTCCAAGCAGATGTTTCCACAGAAGGTCCAGCAGCATGTGTGATTTGGTTGTAAACATGTTAGTGATCGAGTGCACCTTTCCTCACAAAAACTTTCCGGAGGCTGTACCCAGCACTGCTCAGTTTCTCCTGTGTCATCTGTAACTCAGATGGTAGAGGTTGGCAGGGTCGATCCATCCATAACTCAGAAAAGAAACTCTTCGCTAGCTTAACAACCCCTCGGCTCTAGAACCTGAGCTCCAAGCATTTCTCTGCCTTTCAAGAAAATCCCTTCCCTCAGCCCCTTCATTATCCCCATTTTCTTATCAGATGACCTCTAACTTTGACTTCCTAAGGGCCTCTTATTTTTCTCATGGTCTAAAAGATTCTGCCCCTTAAATGAAATGAATGTGCTAAAATCCCACCCTTTTGGTATTCATCAAAGGCTCACTCAGATCAGACTCAGAGATTCTAAAACTATGGACTCAGAGGGGAGCTCTATGTTGATGTTTCCTCTACTCACAGTGGTCTAACACTGGAAAATATAATTTCCTGTGAGCTTATGAAATGTAGACAAAAACTATGTTTCCTTTCCACATACCCATTATTGCTTTCAGATCTGAGAGAGGGAGCTTGAAGGGATGCCAGACTGGGAACATCCAACCTAATCTTTCCTGGATGTCCCTGCTTTAAGGAGCGTTCTGATCCTTTGAAGGGTGATCCTGAAATTGGTGCCTGGATCATTATGCCAGACATCCCAGGCCAGGGCAGACCACCCTCCTCCTTTGCCACACAACCTGTTGGATGTTTGTTCTTGATACCACCCAGCACAGGCAGAAGCATCACGACCCCATAGATGAGCATGATGAGTGGGAGAACCCAGGGCTTCATGGTAGTCTCTATTTGTGTTTGGGTTAAGTTCTGGCAGAAGACAGGTCTTTTCCAAATGCTGCTAGAGGTAGAAAAGGAATTAAATTGAGAACAGGGTAGGAAAGGGAGAGAAAGTTCTTGTGAATATTGTGTTATTTTTTCTCCTACTTTTCCTATTCACCCTCTGGAACCCAACAACATATCAAGCTAGCCATTGGCTTCCCCAAGCTTCCATCCCATCTCACATTACATACCACTTTCTTCGCAAAATTATTTCTTTTAAAAATGCATCGCTATTTTTCTAATTAAAAATCAATAGCTCTTCAGATTGTATAATTTGTAAAACAAAAATAATATATACAAATAAGAAAGGAATAAGCATTAGGAATTCCACCACCCCAGAGATAATCAGTATATGTAAATCCTTTAATGTTGTAGTCATTATTTTTATGAAATTAGAATAATAGAACATATTAAGTGTTCTGGTTTTTTATTTAAAAACATATGTAACTAGATAATATATTTTAGTCAAGATCTTAAAACAAAGAGTGATTCCAGAATGAGTGAGGAGATGGATTACTCAGGCAGACTTGAGAAAAAATGATGGCCAGCAACCGGTCAGGGGATTCTTAAAACTTTCATCTACATAAATGGTCTCAATGCAAGTTTTAGGCACATGATCCTCTAGCACATTACTTTGAGACAAATTTAAGTGACCTGACGAGAGACAAGAGCAAGAGAAAGAGATTATAGAGAGAAGAAAATAGGAGAAAAGTCCTTAAAATGTAAAAGAGCAGCTGTTTGCACGTTTCCACTCTTAGATGCTTATATCTGCTCTGCAGCTTACTCCATTCAGAACCCACATTCCTGCCACCTTGCCTCGGCATGGCTTGATGAAGGAAAATTGCCAAGATAAGGTATTGAGGTATCATTTACCATTGGGCAATATTGACATCAAAGGATACAACTTAATTAGTGAAGCTTTAGGCCAAAGGAGAACTATTTTTGAGCTTGGTAGGCTTCCAGAAATACTATAAATCACTTGCATTTTTTGCACAGGGAAGTCCTTGAACATGGCTCAGAGTATTCGGATCCTCTGAAGGCACCAGCACAGAGGAAGAAAGATGTATAATGCAGATGCTCTGTTAGCCACTTACAGGTGAGGATATGACGTATGAGGTAACTGGGTCAAGGCTGGTGTGGATTGGGATGGCCTCGGGTTCCTGGCACCTGCCTTTTGCACGAAGAAGGAGGAAGAAGACTGGCACAGTGACAGAAACACAATAAATCCAGAGTAATGGGTTCTATGAAGTTGTTTATTTGTATTCGAAAATGTTCTAGAACCAAGTTTTCTAGAGCTTTAAGATCTGTTCATTTAAAAAGCCTCACGCTTAGCCCAGTTTTCTGAGTTCTTTACTGGCTTTTAAAGGGTTTTCAGGAACTGGGGATGCCCAATTCCCTTTTTTTGTATGCTTCAGGTGTATTAAGTGATACCAGAAAAGCATCATGTCCTGGCCAGGTACTACTCATATACACACAGAGTTCTGGTTGAATTCTTTGGCCATCCTGAAATAGAGTATAGGACAATGAAAAGGTCCCTAGGCATCTTAAGACATGGAACTACTGCTCCCCAACCCCAAATTTTGGATCCCTGGGCTTTCCAGATGATGTTAAGGAAGAGAACGTATTGGACTTTGAGTCAGGAATGCTGGTATATTGTTTTATCTCTGTCCCTTTAGGTCATTTCACTTCTCTTTCCATTTTCTTATTTGAACAACAGAGACAGTACTCCCCACCTCACAGGAGTAGTGTTGACACCACCTGAGTGGGGAACCCATCCAAGTCAGCCACAAATAAAAACTCACGCCTCGAGACCTGTACCCTCACCTACCTCTGAAGGTGTCTAAGTTGAATGTCTGCAGTAACAGGTTGACAGCTCTTTTATCTGGACTCTTCTTACTTGGGGAAGTGGGAAGGGACACTGTGGCCTGAGACAGGGGACAGAAGATCAGAAAAACAAAGTTCAAAGGCCTAGAACTTAATGATGATTTTGGTAGTGACAGATCTTTAAGTTCTGCCCAGGAACTACATGTTGGTCATATTGCAGATTGTTTTCTTTGATACTCACCCATCTAGAAGTACAGAAGTACTGGGTCTTCTTTGATGTGAGCAGTATCTTCTGCTAAGCTTGGAGGAACATTGCATATCTGGGTTACAGCTCTGGTCGCCTCCAGCAGACCCTGGTCTAGAGTCTTAAGAATGCATCTGAGTTTATTCACATGTAGGGAGAGGAGGATGGTGTGTATATGTATTTCTCCTTAACTTGTTGTGTGGGCTATTAAAGGTCCCACCCTTCTCTGTATTGATTCTCCTTTGCTACTTAAACATAACATATCCCACCAAATGCTCTGCAGCTTTTAGTGGATAAAAAGATACTGAACGGGAAAGACTTTAGAAAAAATAGATGACCCCCTATTAAATGAAGGAAGCGAAATGATTAGCACCAATCACTTCACCAAAGGGGTAGGGGGATTGTTCACCAAATATCAGAGAGGAGCATTATATTGGGCACACATATGCATGACTTGGAGCTCATTAGGAAAAAGAAGAGTCGAGTAGAAAAGACCAGGAACTCCCAATGAACAAACCTCCTTCTCCCAAATCCTGTTCATAGGAACATTTTATACAGTGAAAGGAGCTATCCATATATAAGTGATTTGCCCCTTTTTTGGGTGCCTTGAACAGCAAGAAATATATGCCATGATTCCAGGAACTTGGCTGAGGAGGGTGGACAAGTACAGAGACATAAGGCAGAATTTGGAGACCCGGGTACAAGGGTGCGAGAGGGAGCAAACTGAAAGGAACTTTGATGGGAATTGCAAATGGTGCCACACCTAAAATGATTGAATTATGGATTCCCAAGACACTGGTTTATATAGCAAGAAAATGACATTTTATGCAGGGCATTCCCAGCCTCATGCTCTGTATCTGGCCCAGATATTGGGGGTCCTTAATGGTTTGCTTGAGGGGCACCAAGGAGGTACCTCCCAGGATTCCTGCCACTCTTGGTTCTGGATTATGCAGGTGGGTCTGCAGAAAGCAATGCAGAATTTAAGACAACAGTGCTCGCTCTCACTCGCTCTCTCTCTCTCTCCCTCTCTCTCTTCTTCTCCCTTTCTCTTCCTCCCTCTCTCCTCCAAGCCCAAAAGGTTTTTCATCCAAAATTCCTCTTTCAGAGCTAGGTCTTAATACCTGATTGGGGAAAACAGAAATGGACTACACTGAGTGCCTACTGTGTGCCACACACTGTGAAGGTGTTTATATGTGTCATCTAATTCCATCCTCACAGCCGAGGTGCCAAGAAAATATGGGTAAACTGAGTCTATAGAGGTCATAGGATTTTCCCAGTGTTACAAAGCTGGTGTATTTTGAAGTCAGGATACGATTCCACATCTGCCTGAGCGCGATATCTGTGAACATTCCTCCACTACCCAAATTTTTATAGGCAATAGAGGACTGATTCCTGCCCAATATCTCCCCATTTATACTACCATGCCCTACAGGATTTGAGGAAATTGACACTCATCCTCTGTTGAGTTTCACATGTTTATTTCAAAAACTAATTCTCTCTCTCTCTTAATGTATATATACATATACATGTATGTATGTGTATGTATGTATTTATTTATTTATACTTAAAATATCTACTTACTCTTTCATCCACAATTTCTACTTCTCTTACATCAGTCTAAAATTAAGGCAACCAACCGAATGAGAGAAGAGATGCCTCTAATAAGGGGTATCTCTAATAAGGGGTAATAAGGGGTAATAATGATACCTCTAATAAGGGGCTAATATCCAAAATATACAAAGAACTCACACAACTCAACAACACAAACAAACAAAACAAAAAATAAATGGGCAGAGAACCCAAACAGACACTTTTCCCAAGACACGTTACAAATGTCCAATAGATATATGAAAAGATGCTCAGCTTCACTAGATATAAGGGAAGTGCACATCAAAACCACAGTGAGATACCACTTCATACCTGTTAGGATGGCTATTATCAACAAGACCAGAAACAAGTGTTGGAGAGAAAACGGAGAAAAAGGAATCCTCATACATTTCTGGTGGGAATGTAAATTGGTGCAGCCACTATAGAAAACGGTATGATATGTTCTCAAAAAATTAAGAATAGAGCTACCGTATGACCCAGCAATCTCTCTTCTGGGTATCTAACAAAAATATTTGAAAACATTTATTCATAAACATATATGTTCTCCTGTGTTCATCACAGCATTATTCACAGTAGCCAAGACGTGGAAACAACCTAAGTGTCCCTCAATGGACAATTGGATGAAGAACATGTAGTACATATACACAATGGAATACTACTCAGTCATAAGAAAGGATGAAATACTGCTGTTTTCGACAACATGGGTAGATCTTGAGAGTGTCGTGCTAAGCAAGGTAAGTCAGATGCAAAAGTACAAGAACCATATGATTTCACTCACATGTGAGATATAAAACAAAAAGCAACGAATGAACAAACAAGACCAACAAACAAACTCGTAGACACAGATAACAGTATGTGGAACCAGGGGGAGGAGAAAGTGAGGGGAGAATGAAGAGGAGAGAGAGAGTCAAATATCTGGTGACAGAAGGAGACTAGACTTTGGATAGTGAGCACTCAGTGCAATACGCAGATGATGTATTATAGAACTGAACACTTGAAGCTCTTATAACTATGAACCCAAGTTACCACAATAAATTAAATTTTTTAAAAAGTAAGGATTTATGAATAAAAATGCTCAACATGATATTGTCTAGTTAATAAGTAATTAGTACAACACAAATGCTTGGCATAGGTATTTATTTTAAGTGAGAGATGTACAATTAAGGACATCGATGTTTTGTGAAATATTTACATGATTAAATGAAGGCGGGACAAGATGGGCAACAAAAGATAAGTAATTCAAAATGTGAGAAAACAAAGGATTTCTTGCATTAAATACACGAAGAAACTAAAAAGATAATGGTGCTGACTCTTGAACAATGTGAGGGGTAGGGACACCAGCCCCCCACAGTCAAAATCTGCTTATAACTCTGGATCCCCCAAGACTTAATTTAATCATCCGTTCCCATCTGCAGATTCAACCAGGTTGGGAAATGGAAAACACTGTTTTCCATCCATTGTTGCTGAAAGCCACGGATGTGAAACCCAAAGATACCCAAGGGCCAACAGTATTTGCTGAAAAAAATCCAAGTATAAGTGGACCCATGCAATTTGAACCCATGTTATTCAAGGATCAATTGTACGAGACACAAATTAATTCTACACACTGAGATTATTATTTTTTAATTATATTATTCTTTTTATCCATTCATTATTTGGTAATTAGAAAATAGAAATAGATTAAATTTTTCAGGGGGAAAAAATCTATTTACAAAAGGAGAGGCTACTTATGTGAGAGGAGGAGCCATCTCTGCAGGAGGCCCACATGGAACAGGCCATGGAAGGGGCAGGTGCAGGGGAGGAAATAAGGACTCCTTGCCCAGCCCTGGCCTACCCAGTGAGGCAGGAGGAGCCCAGAATAACCTGTGCTTTCTTTCCTCCACCCTCACACCAGCTCTCCAGCGAAGCCTGTGCCAGACTTTAGAGCTCACTGCTATGGCCAGACTCATGTCAGCCCAGACTCTGCTGCCCATCCTGCTTCTCTGTGCGCTGCTGCTGCAGGCCCATGGAGGGTGGATTTTCAGGAAGACGAACAGTAGGTGATGGGCTGGAGGGCAGGATGGGGAGCAGGGAGTGGAGCTATGTCTAGCTACAGAGGATCTAGGAATTAGAACCTTTCAGTACATCCTGCTCTGACCGCAGCACTACGAAGACTCTGGGTCCTCCCCAACCATGGCCCTCCAGCCCCTTTACCGGGCCTTGAAACTAGTGATGGGGGTGGAGGGGAACCTACATTTTTTTAGCCTCTGTTCTAAAAATCCAGAGACATATGGTACGTACAATAGTGAAAGGGCCACAACGCTGAGGATCAGATGAGAAAACAGAACAACTCTTCTTTGATTTATGCACATACGTGACAGGTCAACAGCCAGAGGTGTTAACGGGAATAGGTGCAGAACGAAAGGATATTGGGAAATTAAATTTTGGGGTGTGCAGGGTCAGGTTACAATTATCATCAGGGGAACCTGGATGGTGGCTGTGGAAGAGAAATATTGAAAGTGCTCTTTCCTGGGAAGGTGCAGAAAAACTGGACAGTGACAGTGACAAGAGGAAAGAGAGGGCGGAGAGGCAAGTTTGTCTTCCTCTCCGGACCCTGCAAATTCTGGAGAGTGGGGAGAGTTTGCAGATGTCTCAGACTGTGCTGAGTTTTCAGGGTCAGAGTTTAGATTCTATGGGGTGACTTCACCAAGGCCAAGACTAATATGAGACACAGGGTCCTGGCCACAGGAGTGTGGAGAAGGTTCAGGATGCTCAGGCATTGAGATTAGGGGAAGATAGTGAGATGGAGGGATGAATTTAAGACACCACAGATCACCAAGATTTGGTGAGGGGCAGAAAATAAGTTCCCTGAAAAGTGTGAGTGTAATAAGTGGGACTGTGTCTGGGGTCACAGAGGATGCTATGCCCTTGAAAGAGGTGGTCTGTGGAGGCTTATTCCATTGTCCCTCCTCCTGCTCTGTTTCAGCTATAGCAGTGTCCACAGAAGTCAAGCCGTGTGTGAAGAAAGTCAGGCAACATCTGTGCAAATTCAACTGTGAAAATTACCGGTCATGTCAAGCAAATAATATATGCTGTTCGACCTACTGTGGGAACGTTTGCATGAACATCCTGTGAGTGGGAGAGGGGCCTGGGCTGTGCATCCTGCTCCCGCAAGCCTCTATGTATGACTGCGCCTGCGGCCAAAGCACGAGGACCTCAAATCCCAGGCCCCGGGGGACCAACCGCAATGTCACCCTCCCCACTGTCTGAACTTCTTGTTCCTGTCGAATAAACCAGGACAAACGGCAGGGACCTGCCTATTTGCCTCCCAGTGCTGTGGTCATTGAGAACCCCGTGTGTACCCCAGAGTGTCCCCGCCTCTCC
>NW_006442491.1:29086411-29124781 GCF_000325575.1 Pteropus alecto
ACGGTCTCATGGTGAGCCAGTGAGAGTTAACCACTGGATGCAGGCCCCCCACTACTCTGTGCAATCGCGACTCCTCTGAAATGGTCCTGGGGCTAGATCCAGGGACTAAGTCATGTGTGGCCAATCGGGCCGTGGAGTCAGGTTGAAGAACTCAGGCAGGCAGGCCCTGCTGGAGGCACGTGTGCAGTGTTCTGCTCCAGTCCTGTGTTTCCTGCTGGGCAGCAATGAAGGAGACGTCAGAGGAGGGAATCTGCCTCCATCAGGCCAGAGCCTCTGACCCACCTCAGAAGCACGACAGGGCTCCTGGTGTAGGAGTATCTTCTCCACCTCTATCAGAGCTGCCCTTGGACAGGGGGGACTTAGGAAAGACATCATGACCGACCACCAGCACAGACCTCATCAGAGGCAGGTAGGTGGTAAGGCTGTGCTCCACAGGAGTTCTTGTTTGGTGCTTCCTCAGATGCCTCAATATCCACGCATCTTCCCAGTGCTTGGCCACGCCCCAGACACCCCAAGAAAGACGATTAAGAGAGGCAGAGCTATCTGCCAGGGCCCACATAGGGAATGGCCTCCCACGGCCCCAAGTTCAGTGCTCCCTACCACGTGGGTACACTATGGGTGCCAGGCTGACCTGTTCCTCGCCCCCGGCATGAACACCATGGACCATGGGTTATTCTGGAAACAGTTGTTCTTCTCTCTTGAGATAACTGGTGTACTGACCTGTGTTCCAGAGAGCTCTCTGGACCCAGCCCAAACTCCACCCAGCCCCCTAGAACTCAGAGGCTACACCTCGAATGCTGGGAGGAATGCGCGCCTGGACATCATTGCATGTTCTGTCTTTATTGGCACAACTGTGTGCCTCCCTATTAAGTAGAGTAAAGGAGCGAAGACCCCTGGAAGACCTTGAATCTCATGGAGGTGGAGGAAGAAGCAAATGTAAATTCTGCCATGACCTGGGTTTCGAAAATGTCAAGTCCCAGCCTGCAGAGGATTTCAATCAGGGCTGGTCTGTTTGTGACCAAACACTTAGTCCCATGGTTGCCATGGCTTTTGAATTATTTTTTCTCTTCTCATGCTCCAGACCTACTCCTACCAAATTCATCCTTTCTATTCCTGTTGATCAAGATAATCAGAAGTAGCTTTCTCATACGTATCAACTCAGCAATATACCTTCACTCTCTTACCCCAGGACTAAGTTATCTCCTTGGCTCTCTGAAGAGACTTTGATCACTTGTTATCCCTCAGATTATCATTGCCACTCCATCACACTGATTTCAATTAGAGCTGGTCAGTTTGTGACAAAACAGCTTTATAGTTGCCATGGCTTTTGTATTATTTGTTCTCATGTTACAGACCTGCTCCCTCTCTGTGTCAATGCAGATGGGAGGACTCCAGAAATATCCTCCTATTTTGTACATTGTCATGTCAGTCAATTTTTGCCTTTTTTCAATTCTTTGGCTGCCCCCAATGCTCACATGGGTTCATACTGATGTCTTCACCAGCAAAGTGTGTCCCACCTGACATCTGGTAACTATCTGTGTTGTAACAAACCTAGAATGCCTAATTAAGAAGCTACAGAAAGTTATCTGGAATGCAAGGGGTGAATTTTGGTGCTGAGTGTATTATCGACCATCAAGAAAGACACACGGGCCCCAAATAAAATAAGAATAGGCAGGACATGCAGGACTCAAGGAAGATTCTGTCCAGAGGAAGTTGTTCCTAAGTTTAAAATTCTACCATTAAAATTACATTCTTTAGGAGTGTAGCCATCAGTAATGTAGTGTCCAGTGTCTTAGCTTGGGTCTTCCTGGATTTCACTTCCTGGAAATCATTAGTGAGAGGGTGTGAGGAGGTAGAAGTAGGAATCTCAGTTAGAGGGCACCAAACATTCATTTTCAAGGTGATTCTGGGTCATCGTTGCTGGGTGTATGATGATCCTTTTTCATGTTGATTCAGATTTTCTTTTATTTATGGAAAGTTTTTTGGATTGCATTTTTTAACATTACTTTAAAAAAAAAACTTCAATTATATATATTTAGATTTTCTTTGCCCATCTTCTTTATTAATCTTTTCATCTCTTGTTTTTACTTTTTGCATTTTATTTTTGGTCTTTTGGTTTCTTTCATTCTTTTTCGCAATATCTCTTATAATTTATATTGTCTCGAGTATCTTGTAATAATCTTTACTTCTGAGATGAATTTTATCTCTTTCTTCAAGTTTTTATGTTTTATCAATCCCTTACTTCATACCTTCCTGTTTTCTTCCTACTTAAATGCTATTTTAAAATGTCTGATTGAAGATATTTTTCACATGTTCAAATGTTTGTTTACAGATATTTAATTAAGTTGTGGTGTTGTATTAATTTTTTTTTCTGACTCAAGGTTATTTTGGTGGGAGGATTTTTTTTCAACAGAAATACTTCAATTTCTGTTGTTTTCTTTAATAGTAGTTTTACACTGAAGCTATCTGCTATTTTTCTGCTGTCTTTATAACATTTTATTTTAATAGACCAGCAGTACCAATTTCAAGCTCAAATTGTTCTCAGCTTTGGCCACTGGGAGCTCTTTCATGTCAGTCCTTCTTTCCCCATGAAATTGAATTTTGAGCATTTCCTTACTTTCTGATCTTAAAGGATGCCCCAGTCTCATCTCGTATTTTCCAAGCCCAGTACCAGAATCAGCCATTTCTCTAAGAAACGTTGGCTCATTAATTGAAACATGGTATTTAGAAACCAAGATCTGGGCTCTTGGTGTGCTTATTGCTACTGTCATGTCACCGCTTCCTGGGCCATTTCTGGTATAGCTAGAAAATAGAGGTATGTAGAACTAACCCATGTACACAGATGTGTCTATATTTCTGCATCCGCTTCTCTGTATATAGATGAAGCTAAACTCAAGTTCATATTGATGTCTCTGACTCTAACCCAGGGCCCCAGAGTTCATATCAGCATTCTCCCTTTGCTTATTTCTAACTTCTTTTCCATGACAGTTAGAAACCTGGCTCCTATCATCGTCTAGTTGTTCACTTATTGTTTCAATTTTGTACACATGTAAAGTAGTTTCGGAATTGTTTACCCACATCCTGTGAGAAACCAACTTACTACCTACCTGCCCTCTGAAAAAACTGAATGAGAGGGTTGCTTGCCAATTACCCATGTTAAAATGGCTTGTGAGAAATAAACTTCTATTCTGTGAAGGCCATGAGACTAGCTATCTGTTCTAAAGTATGAGATGGGGAAGGAAGCATTGGACGCTTATGTACACTGTAGGATGGGGACAATATTGCGGGTTACAAGGACAATCAAGGGTAGAGGAATGGAGTAGAAAAAAAGCCAAAGGTTATTGTTTGTAAATAAGTTTACTTGTCAAGGATTTGTTCCTGTACAGCCCTCAGTGAGAATAGTGTCCCAGGTGAGAGGTTAGGGTTTTAGATGTCTTGTATGGATTTTCTGCAAGAGAGAAACGTTAGAAGCTTAGAGGTTGGGAAACTCTGAGAAACATTCATTCATTTCCAAGCTTAATATTACCCATCCTGCCAGACCACAAGACAGGAATACTTTATGTCACAATGGGAACTGTTCACTTCTGAGTGAGGGGTGGTGGTACTGGTTGATTGAACAGAGAAAGGTAGAGATTTGAGGACTGGCTGAGCCGAAAGGGCTCATGGAAAGTACCGACTATGGAGGCAATGGTTAGTAATCTGGACAAAAATAAGGAAAAGAGCAAACTGTGGTGTAATATAATGAGAACAGCACAGGCATTGATTATATAATGAAAGAAGCAATGTGTCCCTAAGCTAATTTCTTGGTTTATTTGCTAGTGAATTGCTTTCTAGGTTTAGGGGACATTGTTTTCTGCTATTTTTGTGCCTAGGGTTTGGGATACATCAGTCTTCTGTTTATGAATAACAGCACTTGAGAAGAGGCTGAGAATCAGTGACAACACCTGGCCAAGGGCACACCTCCCAACTCACTATAGCTTTATAACAGATGTTTCCACAATAGGTCCAACAGCATGTGCGATTCATGTTTCCACATTTCAAGGTGGTACTACACTTCTTGGCACAGTCCCGGATATTTGGACTTCCCCAGCACTCCTCAATGAGTCTTTCATCCCCTGAAATTGAGATGAGATGGAAGAGGCTGACAAGCGTGGGAAGGGAAGCCCTTCATAAGCTTAACAGCCCCTCTGAGAATCTGAGCCCCAAGTACCCACCAAGATATCTATCTGCCTTATAAGAAACCCCACTTCCTGAGCCTCCTCATTATATCTTCACTGATCTCTTTGCCTTCTCTGCTCCCATAGGTCCTACTCTTATTGCAGGTCTTTGGGTTTTCTTTGAGCATCCTAGAAATAGGAACCAGTGAACTTCCAGCCTTCATGTGCTTTCTATAAAATCTACATTTATATAACAGGAGATCTCAGGGCCTGAGATATCCTCTAGCCTCATTACCACACCTATTTCATAGTGTGGGAAGCTAGACCAGGAAGAGTAAGGAATAGGTTTTCTCTCGTCTCCCCAATCCCCCTTTGCTGACCCTGCCTTTATTAACTCAGCTTCTCTAAATTCTTATCTCTCTCACTCAATTTTCTTGGCTCTCTCCATTGATTCTTTTTTTCTTATCATGTGGCCCCCAATTTTGCCCCACTAGGGACTCATCTCATCTCTTTTCCATCTTTTCACATTCTGAAATATTCTGCCACTAAAACTAAGGGTATATATTAAGAAATATCCTTTTAGTACTCATCAAAGTACACATAGTTAAGATGCAGAGCTTCTGGGAGTATAAGAAGATAAGCAGCTCTGTATTGGTGCTCCGCCATACAAAGTAGCTTGACTTGGGGAAATATTATAACTTTATAACCTATAGAATGTATATAAAAGTAAATAGATACTCATTACCACTTTCAAGGTTGGAAGAGGAAGCATTAAAGGACCTCAACTTGGGAATTTCTTGGATCCCTGTGCATAAAAAGATTGTAATTCTCCAATAGGTGGCCCAGGGAAGGTGGGTCCTGAATCAGATGTGCCAGACAAAATATCCTTTTACTTGTCCAGGAACAAGCACAACAACTCCCCACCTTTTGTCCCCAACCCAGCCTCGTCACCTGGGACTCGATTTTCCTTAACTCCTCCCAGCACAGACAGTAGTTCCATACAGAGGAATGTCATGAGTAGAGATGTCCAGAGCTTCATGATGCCAACCATATGTGTCTGAATATAGATTGTCAGGATGTTTTTCTCTTTCTAGTTGCTGCTAGAGATCAAGAGATACAAATAGAGTTGTGAAGCAAGAGAAAGTTGCTTAGAGAATTTCTTTACATTTTGTCTTCTAATTATTCCTCCTTGCCCTCCACCTCAGCTGAATATTGGCTTTGCTAAAAAATATCTCTCCATCTCACGCTTCAGGCCTCCCTTTAGTAGAAAAACAAAATTATTTTAAAATTTGTTGCCCGGAAGATGGTTAATAATGTAATAAATATGTAAGGGGAAGCGGGGTACTAGATTTAGTGAGGTGACTGCTTTGCAAGTTAGTGGATCTCTGATCACTAGGTTGTACAACTGAAACTGGTATGTTATTGTATGCCAACTATAACTGAAAAAAAAAAAAAAACAACCTCATTGAATTGTCTATTATATATCAATACAGCCAGGAAAAACAATTTTTTAAAATGTTTTGTCTTTCCTTGATTAAAAGATCATTCAAGAACAAACTAATCAACAACAGACTCACAAATATAGTGGATAGTTTGGTGATAGACAGAGGGGAGAGGTTTGGGGGGCTGGGAGGATGAGGTGAAGGGTTAAAGAAGTACAAATTAGTAGTCGATAGTTGGTCACGGGGATGGGGAGCATGGCATAAAGAATGCAGTTAGCATTAATATGATGGCTAAGTAGAGGGCCAGGGGAGGGAGGAAGCAATTGGGGGGATCATTTTATGAACTATATAGACGTCTAACCAATGTACTGTATATTTGAAACTAATTTAAATAAATAAATTTTTTTAAAAGATCATTAAAATTCAGCTTACAAAATTCTCAAAATATAAAAAGATACAAAGAAGACAATGAAATATTTCTTGCAATCCCACTATATTGGAGTGTTAGTCTTTCAAATGTGCATCTATATGGATATGAATTGTTTTTATAAAACTGAAATCGCATGAGGCTTGCTGTTACATATCTTGATTTTTTATTTAAAAATTTGTAATATGATATTAAAATGAAAGTTTTGGCCAAGATCTGTGGGTAAACCCTACAGTGAGCTTGAGAGAGAGAGAAAGAGAAAGATGGCTAAAAAGTGGTTAAGGGACTCTTAAAACCTTTATTTGTTTTAAAGGTGGAAAATGGTCAGGAATTTGACATATGTTCTGGACATCTTTGAGCAGATTTCCTTTAAAGAATGAGGTGCTTTCTTAGTGCAAAGTCTCTTAATTCCAAGTCACCAGAAAGGCTGTCAGGATACCTCCCGTTGAGCTTTGTATGTGCCCCCAAGGGTTTGCAGAGACACAGTAGGTAGATGCCTGAGTCATGCCTGAGAACACAAAAGAATAAGAGGCCAGCTGAAGTGACCTTTATGGCCACAAGAAAGAGGCTACCACTTGCACTAATTTGATAGGGCAAAGAATGCAAGAAACCCAGTGTGGGTTTGTGCTAGATTATTCCAAGCAGGCCGCCTGGGACCTCAGATAAGGAAGTAGAAGGTGAGTGGCCACATCCCTATGGTCTAGGAAAGGAATTGCAATAGACCAGATAGAAAGGAACTGGATTCGGCCATGTTGAGAGAACCTTCCATCAGTTGGATTGGAGAGACACTCAGAGGACCTAGAAAACTACCCACAACAGAGTTCATTTGAAGCAATACTAAGCCCAGAAAGCACATATACGAAAGTACAATACTACCTGCCAAAAAGAGCTATCTGGACCCCCTTACCTCTTCTCCCTCCTCCACCTCCAAAATGGCACTTAGCCAGCTGCAGGAGGAAAGGAGAGAGTGAGGAAACCGACCACTCTCTTCCTCAACTTCAGAGTTTCTACATGTGGGAGAAGCCCACAATTTGAATTCAGGCTTAGTGTTTTGACTATTGCATGGGCCTAGCCGTTTTTATATATTCTAAATCTAGGCAGTGTTTAGAAAAATCAAGTTCTATACCCAAGTTTTCATACAGAGACAGGAAAAGAAGTAGCTCTTCTGAATAATTTTAAATAAGACAAAGAACAAGCCTTTCAACATATTACCTGTAAAACTCCCCATGAATATTTTCCCAACACACTAGTTACACATATCATTAATATTTTCCTGTTAATCATAACACACCTGAAACTTTGTGATTTCTCTCTCCTGGGGTAGGGGGCAAATGTCATTGGGAACTTTCTTGAAACTAAAATTTGGTTAAATGCATAATTAGCTCCAGAGCACAGATTTGTCACACTGGGAGTCTTGGGTAAAGGATGCTGCCTATTTCGAACCATACACAGTTGTTGCCAGTTTTTTCTCCACAAAGATTGGTTTATTCTGCCAACAGGATACACATTTTGTCTCACCATAAGAGGGACATTCTCTCCCATTTGATACAATAATGAAGACTGTTCGTACAGTACAGGACAAAGGACAAAAATCTTGGGCACTGGAGTCACAGAGACCTGGGCTTGAAACCCAACCCCAACACATTTAGCTTATTACATATGATTAGCCAACCATCTAATGTCTCAGAGCCTCAGATTCCCCCCATCTGTAACATTGGGGTGATATTAGTATCCACATTGCAAATGTTAAATATGTGAAGCACTGAGCATGAGACTTGGCACACAGAATGCGCAAAATAAATGTTGGCTATTATTATTATTATTAAGCTCAGATTGTTTTCATCTCCAGAGGAGTGAAAGTTATTTAATTTCATTGACTTAGTTGTGATCTTTTTTTAAAAACTATTTAATCTATTTAGAATTAATTCTGGTGAGTGGGTGAGGTTCTATCCTTCATTCATCTGTCCTATATTTATTTGTCTCACAAATACTTATATTAAATGACTACTATAACCCAGGCACTCTTCTAAACACTGAGAATATGGTAATGAACAAAGCTGAGAAAAATCTTCACCTTCATAAAGCTTATAGTTGAATAAAGGGGACACACAATAAATAAGATACATAACATAATAATAGATGAAGGTCAATATGAAGGAGAAAAAATAAGAGAGGGTCTAGGGTCTGGAACAGTATATAAAATAAATGCTTGCTATTATTCTAGGCAGCTCATTGGTAGTGAGATTTGGGGTTCTGAAGGAGGAGGTTAAGTCTGTTCAAAAAGTACTATTTCACTCCCAAACTAGTGATTCGCACTACTAAGCCAAGCAGAAGGGAAGATAAAAGAAGCAAAGACAAAGAAGTTTGGATACCATGAATTATATGGTCACAGTGGAATAACTGTCTCTTTTCCTGCAAGTAACCAATTTTCCCTCAAAGTATTTTTGCTTCAATGTTTTTGATCAAGCAAAAGATAACCTACATGAATTGGCTGAAATCCCTTCAAATGTTCAAAAGCAGGCACAATTACTTAGAGACATTTTAAAAGGTGCAAAACTCTTTAGAAGTGCTAAACTTATTCTATTTTTGGTATATGTAAAAAAAAATAAAATAGAAAAATAAAATTTAAGGCACATGAACCCTTAAATGGGTTGCTTTTAACTTTTTAAATACTATTATTTGGAAATAATGTTGAAGTTACAAGAGTAAGAATGGTACACAGAGCGTTTGAATATCATTTGCTCAGATTCACCCGTTTTAAGAATTTTCTCCTAATTATCTTCTCTCTCTCTCTCTCTCTCTCTCTCTCTCTCTCTCTCTCTCTCTCTCTGTCTCTTTGTCTCCCTCTCTGTCTCTCTCTCTCTGTGTTTCTCTCTCTCTCTCTCTCTCTCTCTCAAGGGTTGTATATCATGGCCTTTGTTTAGGAATAATACTTCAGTGAGTATTGATAAAAAGAACATTGTCTTACATGACCATAGTTAAACAGTCGACTTCAGTAAATTTAACATTAATACTTTTATCTAACCTACCATCAGTATTCCATTTTATAATTCACCCAATAATGTCCTTTCTCTGTTATGACATTGAAAATTTTGAAGATACAAATACAGCCCATCTTTCTTTTCAATTCAACATTCCTTATTTCGGGTTTGTCTGAAATTTCTTCATAATTAGACTCAGGTTATGCATTGTCAGTGGAAATACTACATAGACAATACAAAGTGCTCTTCTCGGGGTATCACATTTGTAGGGACATGGTGTCCATACATGTCATCTTTCTCTGTCTCAGTTTTCCCATTTGAACAATAAGAACAATAATTTTTTCTATAGAAGAATAGTGTTGGCATGATCTGAGCACCTGACTTGAATAGGGAACTCAACCAACCAAGCCACAGATGAAAGTGTTCACAGGCTCACACCTCCAGCCCCAGGACTCTGACCTCCACCTACCTCTCAAGATGGTCAAGTTGAAAGTGCTGGTAATTGTTTGACTGATGGTTCTTTTTCTTGGTCTCTGGGAACCACAAAGCCCCTGCACAGGGGGTGGGTAATGAGCAGAACAGATTTCAAAGACTCAGAACGTAATCATAGTTCTGGTTGTGGCAGATCTGTGAGTTCTGCCCCAGGCCATAACATTGTCACTGAATTCCTATTAAAGGAGTACTTTCTTTTCTTTTCTTTTTCCTTTTCTCTTCTTTTTCCTTTTCTTTCTTTCCTTTTTTCTATTTATTTTTTTGTTTGTTTATTTGTTTTTTGCTCCAGGTAATATAGGTAGAAGCAAAACACTATAACAGTGCAGGAGGTTCCCCTTCCCCAAACTGCACATTTCTTGGAAGTACGGGTGATTATGGGGTGGGAGAGAATCCACGTATCTACTTTTCTCTAACATTTGTGTGATGACTTTTGTAACTCCTCATCCATCTCTATATTAACTTCTCCACTGCTAGCATGAGCCTAACAGTACCTTATGGCTGATCATATGGTATCTCAGGGACTCCAAATAGCCAAAATAATCTTGAAAATGAAGAGGAAAGCTGGAAGACTCACAGTTTTTTATTTCAAAACTTAATACAAATCTACAATAATCAAAACAGTGTGATGTATAAAGACAAACATACAGGCAAATGGAATAGAATAGAGAGCCCAAAAGTAAACCTTTGCATACATGATCAAATGATTTTTTTAACAAGAGTGCCAAGACCATTCAATGAGGGAAAGAACAGTCTTTTTTTTTTTTTTTTTTTTTTTTATAGGCGAGGCAACCGTTGGTTGACCTCACAGATTGCAAGGACCTTGTCAGCTTACAATCCCTTATTTTTTATTTTTCACGCCTACAGCGCCTGGTTTTCCTAGGTGGTCTCCCATCTAAGTACTAACCAGGCCCGACCCTGCTTAGCTTCCGAGATCAGATGGGATTGGGCTTGTTCAGGGTGAAATGGCCATAGACAAGAATAGTCTTTTCAACACAAGGCATTGGGAAAATTGGATATCCATATGCAAAAGAATGAAGTTGAACCATTACCTAACACTGTATACAAAGATTAAAATAAAATGAATTAAAGACAACTGTAAGACCTAAAACTACAAAACTCTTAGAAGAAAACAGTCAAAAGCTTCATGACATTGAATGTGGCAATAATTTGTTGGACATGGCATCAAAGGCATAGGTAACAAAAGAAAAAATAGACAAATTAAACTTTATGAAAATTTAAAAATTTTGTGCATCGAAAGATGCTTATCAATAGAGTAAAAAGACAACTCATAAAATGGGAGAAAATGCTTGCAAATCATATATCTGATAAGGCATTACCATCCAAAATACATAGAGAATCCTAAAATTCAACAACAACAACAAAACCCCAAACGACTTGATTTAAAAATGAACAAGGACTTTTTTCCAAAGAAGACATACAAATGGCCAATAAACACATTTAAACATGTTCCACATTACTGATTATTTAGGAAATACAAATCAACACTCAATGAGATACCATCTCACATCCATTAGGATGGCTACTATCAAAAAAACAAAATAACAACTGTTGGTAAAGATGTAGAGAAATTGGAAACTTGTACGTTGTTGATGGGAATGAATTAAATAGGTCTGGTAAAGATGGTGGAGTAGGTGAACACTGTGCTCACCTCCTCCCATGACTATATCAAAATTACAACTAAATTATAGAATGATTAACCTGGAGAACCATTTGAAAACTATCTGAACATAAGTTCAATGTCTATGGAAATGAATGTAAAATGGTAGAGCTTCTATGGAAAATGGTATGGTGGTTACTCAAAAGATTAAAAATAGGATTACCATATGATCCAGCAGTACCATTTCTGTGTATATATCTAAATAATTTTAAAAAGAATAACTAAAAAATAATTGTACACTCACGTTCATAGCATCATTATTTACAACAGCTAAAATATAGACTCAAAAATAAATAAATAAAATAAAATGTGGACTCAATCCCAGTATCCACTGACAGATGAATGGTTAAGCAAAATACTACACACACACACACACACACACACACACACACACACACACACACGTATACACACACATATACACATACAATAGAATATTATCCAGTATTAAAAAAGGAAGGAGAATCTGCAATATGCTACAATGTGGATAAACCTTGAGGACATTATGCCTAGTGAAATAAGCCAGTCACAAAAGACAAATGCTATATGATTCCACTTTTGTGGGATACTTAGAGTAGTGAAAATCATGGACACATGACAGTTCTGGTCAAGATGGCAGCCTAGGTAAAAGCAGATTTTGCCTCCTTCAATGACTGCATTAAAATTACAACCAAATTATAAAACAAACAACCTGGAGAATCATTGTGGCCTAACTGATCATGACACATACATTTGAGGATATAAAGAAAAAGCTACATCGAGACTGTTAGGAGGGGTGGAGACACCAAGTGGGCTGGTCCCGCACTCATGTGTGGCAGTTGAGCACCAGGAATGAGAGCCCTGCTACAGAAGCCCCTCTGAAAGAACAAGAAGCCCTAGCATCGCACAGGGACTCCTCAGCCCAGGGTTCCAGTCTCAAGAAAAGGAGTTCCTGCAAAATCTGACTATAAAAATCGGTAAGGATTCTGGCCATCTGGGTGAGATGGAAGGAACCTGAAAACCCAGATGTCCCCCTTAAAAGGCTTGCATACAGACTCACTCGTTCGCAGACACTCACCCTGGGGTCCAGTAGAGGGTCAGCAGCTCCAGAGGTGCAAGAAACATACAGGGATCAAGTTGTGTGGCGCTACAGTGAGGACTAGAGGGATAGCCACTATTGCTCCTTTGTTGGGCCCCCTCCAGGACAGGCTGCAGATGGGCACCATCTTGCCTGTGTTGACCCCTCTCTACCGCTAGCCAATTCTTAAGCTTCATTGGCCCAATGAGATTGACCTGCTGTCTCCCTGAGACCCTGCCCTACCCAACCCACAAATTACCCCAGCGGGCCTGTTGCCAGGCAGCCAGTCATGCCTTGCACATTTCCTGGACTGGCAGCAGCCTTCAGCTTGTGCTGCCCACACATTATGGGGCAGACTTTTGGTGGTGGTCCACTGGTGCCAGCCTGGACTGCATGGTTTTTTGGATGGATCTCTGGGGTCTGCAGGCCTAAGGCGGATGGCAGTTTGTCTTGCTGCGATTTGTGACTTTTGCAGGAGACCGCAGGCTCAGCCGTGACAGCAATCTGCATTGGCCTGGTGGAATCGGTTTGCTCCACTGCAGTGGCCATGTGAAATCTGCGTGCTTTACCCCTGTGACTCTCTGGGTCTCCACCCCACCCAACTCCCATACAAACCAAAAGCTCTTACAGCTGCGGAGACTTATGGGAAACTTGCAGACAGCCGCAGGCCTTGAGGTGCATTGGTCCTTTTGCTGAGCTGCCCCAGGGCCAATATTGGGGGTAACTGCCCTCAGCTCACAGTGGCTGAATAATCAAAGGCAGTGGCTGACCTTGACCTACACAGGAGTCTCTCCCAAGGAGCCCTAGAACCAACACATCTGGAGACTGGTGTCAGACTATGATAGAGCATCACCTGACTAGCCTTATATGCGGCACATCCAAAGGGTGGCCTGCTGAGGTGAATCCCGCTGTGTGGGGTCAGCCCCCACACAGCAGTTATGCCCTGTAGGCATGGCCAGTTCCCACAACCAGTCAGCCCGAAAGTCAGTCCCATCCACTGAGAGTCAATCTCACCCACTGATGGGCTAATAGCAATCAAGGATTAGCTGCAACAGAAGAACACACACAACCCATACAAGGAACAGGCCCCGGGGCCCCTGGCACCACTGAGACACATAGGACACCTATTACAAAAGGCCACCCGGCCAAGGCTGGGAGATGTAACAAATCTTACTAATACATAGAGATGAACAGAGGCAACAGGAATGAGAAAACAAAGAAAGATGCTGCAAATGAAACAACAGGAATAACTCCAGAAAAAAACTAAACAAAATAGAGGCAAGCAACCTATCAGAGGCAGAGTTCAAAGTACTAGTTTTAAGGATGCTCAAAGAACTTAGGGTAGAAGAGATGATCTCAGTGAGTGTCAGAGGTGGGCGGGGTTGGGGAGCTGAGTCAAAAAAGTAAAAGGATGAAGAAGTACAAATTAGTAATTACAAAACAGTCACGAGGATGTAGAGTAGAGCACAGTAAATATTATCGGAATGGCTGTGTATAGTGCCAGCTTGTGCTAGAGTAATTGAGGGGACCCTTTCATAAATTATATAAATGTCTAGCCATTGTACTGAAACTAATAAAAAATAAACAAAAACATCATAGAGACACAAAGTTAAATAGTGGTTGCCAGGGGCTGGGGAAGTGGAGAAATGGGAAGTTATTGTGTAGTAGGTATAAATTTTCACTTTTATGTAATGAAGAGTTTTGGAGATGAATAGCGATGATGATTGTACAACGCAGTGAATGCATTAATGCCATCGAAGTGTGCACTCAAAATGGTTAAGGTGTAAATGCCTATCAGCTTAAAATAGACTGTTACAAACATAGATGGATATATGTGAACCTCATAGTAACCAAAACCAAAACCATGCAAAAAATACTCAAAAAATAAATAGAAGAAAATCCAATCAGAACACTAAAGAAAACCAACAAATCAAAAGAAAAGAGATCAAGAGAAGAAGAAACAGCAAAGAACAAAAACAATTAACAAAATGGCAATAAGCATGTACCTATCAATAATTACCTTAAATATAAATGGACTAAATGCTCCAATCAAAAGACATATAGGGCCACAGAATGGATTTTTAAAAAGTGACCCATCAATATGCTGCTTATAAGAGACTCACTTCAGATCAAAAGATCCACACAGGCTGAAAGTGAAAAGGTGGAGAAAGATATTCCATGCAGATAGAGATGAAAAGAAAGCCAGGGTAGCAATATTCACATGAGACAAAATAGACTTCAAAACAAAGAATGTAAAAAGAGACAAAGAAAGACAGTATATAATTTTAAAGGGATCAATCTAAAAAGAGAATATAACAATTGTCAATATCTATGCATCAAACATAGGAGTACCCAAGTTATAAAGCAAATGTTAATGAACATAAAGGCAGAAATTAACAAGTAATACTATAATATTGGTATTATATTATGATATTATTATACTATATTATAATACTCCATTTACCTCAATAAATAGATCATCCAGACAGAAAATTAATAAGGAAATAATAGCCTTACATGCCACATTAGACCAATTTGACTTGATAGACATTTACAGAGCATTTCATCCCCAAACTGCAGATTACACATTTTTCTCAAGTGCACTTGAAATGTTTTCCAGGACAGATCACATACTAGGCCACAAAAAAAGCCTCAATAAATTCAAGAAGATTGAAATTATATCAAGCATATTTTCTAGCCACATGTTGGCATGAAGCTAGAAATAACTACAAGAAAAAAACTAGATGGATGTGTTTTCTTAAAAGATAGTTCTGTTTTCCTTCTTCAGCCACAGTAGCTGCCAGCCTGCATTTGAAGATGAATTCATTCCTTCTGGGTCTCACTCAGAATTAGCATTGAGTTTGCATTCTTCCCAGAAATAGATAAGAAGAGAATACCCCAAAATGGCATTTATTGATTCCAAAATCCAAAAAGGCCCAGCAAGCATTGTGTCTTCCTACATGGTGGACAGTACGAGGTGCAGCAACTTATCTTATGCCTCAGAAGGACTATGCCCCAGACCACTGGATCTCTGGAAATTTCACCCATATGGTAAGTTCTGGACTATTATAGGTGTAGCTCCCATCGTCCTGCACGCCTGTGGTAAAGCACCTGGGATATCTGCTATTTTTGTTCCCTACAACCAGTTAAGATAACGTTATCAGTGTGATGGAGTGGCATTGATAATCTGAGGGATAACAAGTGATCAAAGTCTCTTCAGAGAGCCAAGGAGATAACTTAGTCCTGGGGTAAGAGAGTGAAGGTATATTGCTGAGTTGATACGTATGAGAAAGCTACTTCTGATTATCTGGATCAACAGGAATAGAAAGGATGAATTTGGTAGGAGTAGGTCTGGAGCATGAGAAGAGAAAAAATAATTCAAAAGCCATGGCAACCATGGGACTAAGTGTTTGGTCACAAACAGACCAGCCCTGATTGAAATCCTCTGCAGGCTGGGACTTGACATTTTCGAAACCCAGGTCATGGCAGAATTTACATTTGCTTCTTCCTCCACCTCCATGAGATTCAAGGTCTTCCAGGGGTCTTCGCTCCTTTACTCTACTTAATAGGGAGGCACACAGTTGTGCCAATAAAGACAGAACATGCAATGATGTCCAGGCGCGCATTCCTCCCAGCATTCGAGGTGTAGCCTCTGAGTTCTAGGGGGCTGGGTGGAGTTTGGGCTGGGTCCAGAGAGCTCTCTGGAACACAGGTCAGGACACCAGTTATCTCAAGAGAGAAGAACAACTGTTTCCAGAATAACCCATGGTCCATGGTGTTCATGCCGGGGGCGAGGAACAGGTCAGCCTGGCACCCATAGTGTACCCACGTGGTAGGGAGCACTGAACTTGGGGCCGTGGGAGGCCATTCCCTATGTGGGCCCTGGCAGATAGCTCTGCCTCTCTTAATCGTCTTTCTTGGGGTGTCTGGGGCGTGGCCAAGCACTGGGAAGATGCGTGGAGAGTGAGGCATCTGAGGAAGCACCAAACAAGAACTCCTGTGGAGCACAGCCTTACCACCTACCTACCTCTGATGAGGTCTGTGCTGGTGGTCGGTCATGATGTCTTTCCTAAGTCCCCCCTGTCCAAGGGCAGCTCTGATAGAGGTGGAGAAGATACTCCTACACCAGGAGCCCTGTCGTGCTTCTGAGGTGGGTCAGAGGCTCTGGCCTGATGGAGGCAGATTCCCTCCTCTGACGTCTCCTTCATTGCTGCCCAGCAGGAAACACAGGACTGGAGCAGAACACTGCACACGTGCCTCCAGCAGGGCCTGCCTGCCTGAGTTCTTCAACCTGACTCCACGGCCCGATTGGCCACACATGACTTAGTCCCTGGATCTAGCCCCAGGACCATTTCAGAGGAGTCGCGATTGCACAGAGTAGTGGGGGGGCCTGCATCCAGTGGTTAACTCTCACTGGCTCACCATGAGACCGTGGGCAAGACCCATGGCCATCCTGTGCCAACTACTCCTTATCAGCATCATCATGAACCACCTGTTCGCCCCTCATGTGGCTCCCCTCTAGATTAAAAAAAAAAAAAGTAGAGAGAGAATGAGGAAAGGTAGGAACCAGTCAGTTAATGGAAGGCACTGCAGTCTCAGGTCCTGACGCCCAGTTCCGGGCCCCATGGTGAGAGCAGCCATCTTGGTAGAGGATGGAGTGGGGGAAGTTTGCATTAGCACAGGCACCCTCTTCCATGCTCTGGTCTCTGTCATGGAAGAGAAGTGAGCACGCAGAGAGTTCACCCTCCTCTAGCTGCATCTAGTTCACCATCCTCTAGTGAATGGCCTCTCACTCTCTCTGGTCTTGGGCAAGTCGCTTAACTTCTCTGGGATTCGTTTTCTTCTTTGTAAAGAGAGAGTTACGTGAATTTTACAAGGAGAATGGAGAGAGAGAGAGAGAGAGAGAGACAGAGGTGGGTCAAATTGAAGAAGAGGCCTCCTTGGGGACCTCCTACTCTGTGCCCCGGGGTCTGTGCCCCGGGGTCTGGCTTCCACCTGTCTCACGGTTCACTTGGCCCTGCTGACTCCAGGGTGAGGAGTGTTCTTATTGGCCCTGGGGGATGCCACGCATGCGTGGTTTCTGCCCCTGGAAGTGCTGGCTCAGTGAGCAGAGCAACGAAAGGGCTGAGCGTCTGGGGGCTGGCAGGGGCACGTGGGCCAAGGGAGAGAGGGCAGAGAAACGTGACAAAGGAGGGGGCTCAGGGACTGGGCCCCCGAGAGGCGGGGACACTCTGGGGTACACACGGGGTTCTCAATGACCACAGCACTGGGAGGCAAATAGGCAGATCCCTGCCGTTTGTCCTGGTTTATTCGACAGGAACAAGAAGTTCAGACAGTGGGGAGGGTGACATTGCGGTTGGTCCCCCGGGGCCTGGGATTTGAGGTCCTCGTGCTTTGGCCGCAGGCGCAGTCATACATAGAGGCTTGCGGGAGCAGGATGCACAGCCCAGGCCCCTCTCCCACTCACAGGATGCTCATGCAAACGTTCCCACAGTAGGTCGAACAGCATGTGGTATTTGAATTTGTACACTTTTGGAAAAACGAACAGTGGTTGTGGCAAACATTTGTACTGGGCCGCTTCTCACAGACCTTGACACCTAAAAGGAGCAGAAGGATCAATGGAATCAGCCTCCACAGGGCACTCCTCTCAACCTCAAAGTTCCCTTATGACCCCAGAACCCAGGTCCCACTCATAACAGTCTTGGACTTTTCCAGGAACTCACTCTCTGCCTCTCACTCAATCCTGGTGATTGGTTGTATCTTAAATCCATTACCCTCATTTTACCCCAATAGATCTCAATCAATGCCTGGGCTTCCTGGACCCTCTCCACACTCCTGTGGCCAGGACCCTGTGTCTCATATTAGTCTTGGCCTTGGTGAAGTCACCCCATAGAATCTAAACTCTGACCCTGAAAACTCAGCACAGTCTGAGACATCTGCAAACTCTCCCCACTCTCCAGAATTTGCAGGGTCCGGAGAGGAAGACAAACTTGCCTCTCCGCCCTCTCTTTCCTCTTGTCACTGTCACTGTCCAGTTTTTCTGCACCTTCCCAGGAAAGAGCACTTTCAATATTTCTCTTCCACAGCCACCATCCAGGTTCCCCTGATGATAATTGTAACCTGACCCTGCACACCCCAAAATTTAATTTCCCAATATCCTTTCGTTCTGCACCTATTCCCATTAACACCTCTGGCTGTTGACCTGTCACGTATGTGCATAAATCAAAGAAGAGTTGTTCTGTTTTCTCATCTGATCCTCAGCGTTGTGGCCCTTTCACTATTGTACGTACCATATGTCTCTGGATTTTTAGAACAGAGGCTAAAAAAATGTAGGTTCCCCTCCACCCCCATCACTAGTTTCAAGGCCCGGTAAAGGGGCTGGAGGGCCATGGTTGGGGAGGACCCAGAGTCTTCGTAGTAGCTGCGGTCAGAGCAGGATGGGCTGAAAGGTTCTAATTCCTAGATCCTCTGTAGCTGGACACAGCTCCACTCCCCACTCCCCATCTTGCCCTCCAGCCCATCACCTATCTTCCTCTTCTTGTGATACCCTCCATGGGCCTGCAGCAGCAGCGCACAGAGAAGCAGGATGGGCAGCAGAGTCTGGGCTGACATGAGTCTGGCCATAGCAGTGAGCTCTAAAGTCTGGCACAGGCTTCGCTGGAGAGCTGGTGTGAGGGTGGAGGAAAGAAAGCACAGGTTATTCTGGGCTCCTCCTGCCTCACTGGGTAGGCCAGGGCTGGGCAAGGAGTCCTTATTTCCTCCCCTGCACCTGCCCCTTCCATGGCCTGTTCCATGTGGGCCTCCTGCAGAGATGGCTCCTCCTCTCACATAAGTAACTCTTTTCTTTTGCAAATAGAATTTTTTTCTTGATAGATATAATATTTTCTATATTTAATTACAAACTAAATTACATGGTAAAAAAAAGAAAAGAACAAACATTATATTTGTAAAAGGTATGGAAACAAGTCCATTATTGGATGAATGAATAAAGAAGAGATGGTGTATATATATAGATATAGATTTTATATATATATATATGTATGTGTGTGTGTATATATATATATACATAGATAGATAGTTAGATAGATAGATAGATAGATAGATAGAGATAACAGAATATTATTGAGTCAGGTAAAAGAAGGAAATCTTACCATTCGTGACACCTTAGATGAAACTTGAGACATATAAGTGAAATAAGTTGGACACACAAAAAAACAAATACTATATAATATCACTTATATGTATAATCTAAAAACTGAACTCATAGAAACAGAGAGCAGAGTGGTGGTTACCAGGGGCTGGAGGTTAGGGCAACAGGGGAGATCTAGGGCAAAGGGTATGTACTTTTAGTTATAAGATGACTAGATTTTAGGGATCTAATACACAGCATGGTGATTATAGCTAATAATACTGTATTATATACTTGAAAGTTGCTAAGAGAGTAGATCTCAAATATTCTCACCATGAAGAAAAAATATCATATCACATCATTATGTGATATGATGGATATTAGTTTGATATTCTTATATATTGCAAATCATTTGCAATATGTGTCTCGAATTAACATGTTGTACACCTTATCCTTACACAATGGGATATGTTAATTATATCTTAATAAAGATGAAAAACTTAACATGTATATTGGATATATTATGTATAAAACATGTACTTTTTTCTACCTTTATTAAGATACAATTGTAATATATTAATTATATTTTAATAAAGATGGGAAAATATATGTTATACACATATGTATTTTCCAGCTTTATTACTACATATTAATTATAATTAATTGTATAATAAAAGATATTATATAATTACTTATCAGTATATCAGAGAGATAGACACTAAGGAGGACATGGAAATAATGGAGACACATAGTATCTTAGAACTCAGACAGACGATACATCTGGGTATACGAAATATCTTGGCCAGTTACTGTAGGCCAGACTCTACCTTTAGCCACACCAGTGCTTTCACAATGGACCCATGAATAGAGTAGCCATGATGACAGATGTAGGCTATGCATAAGCTTGTCAGAATGAGCCCACAGCTAACAAAGCTGATGCGGCTACTATTTTGCTGAATGTACAACTTAGCAGCAGCACAGACCAAGGCTGAGCCCTTGATACAGCACCAGTCTCAGGAATTGAATCAGCCACTTGATTCAAGTTTAGAACATCAGACCCATTCCTCCTGGGAAAGGGAGTGACTCACGTTGACTGGAAGAGACACATATTCTGGGAGCATGATTTGGCTTTTCTGTCTGCAGTGCCTCAGCCAAAACCACTTCAAGCTAATTGACAAATTTACACCAGAGTGCAATAACAGGTCCATAATCACAAGATCCCGTGATTCTATCCCATATTATATCACCCAGACTCTGTCAACCTGACACAGTTGTGGATTGGCCTACTGAAGAAACATATAAATTGCCAGTTTGGAGATGACACCGTCAAGATGGAGCACTTACCTTCTGGTTGGGAAATATACTTCGAACCAAAGGCCATTGTATGCTGCAACATCTCCTGTAGACAGAATACATAAGTCCAGAACCAGTAGCCACACTCCAGATCACCCCCAGGGATTTGTGCTTTTTATTTCTGTAATGTTAAGTTCTATGCATTAAGAAGCTTTAGATTCCAGAGGGGGATGCTTACATTAAATAAGGCTAAAAGACGTAATAGAACGCTCCACTCAACAACAACAGAATACATATTCTTCTCAACTACAAAAAAAGTATGGTAGTGGCATAAAGATAAACATATAGATAAGTGGAATAGAACTGAGAGGCCAGACAAAACCCATACATCTATGGCAAATTGATTTTCAGAAAGGGTGCCAAGACCAAGAACAGTCACTTCAACAGATGGTACTGGGACACCGAGTATTCACATACAAATGAATGAAATTGGATCTCTATCTCTCATTACATACAACAATTCATTTAAAGTTAATTAACAATTTAAACGTAAGCTATAAAATTCTTTAAAAATATAGAGAGGTAAATCATCATGACTTTGGATTAGGCAATGGATTCTTTTTAATTTTTAATTTTTTAAGTTTTATTTTATTATTAGTTTCAAGTATAGGCAATAGATTCTTAAAAATGACACCAAAAGCACAGCAACAAAAGGAAAAATAGATAAATTGGACTTAAAGCTAAAAAACATATTTGTGCATCAAATGACTTTATTTAAAAAGTGAAAAGACAATTTAAAAAGTGGGAGAAAATATTTGAAAACCATACGTTTGATAAGTGTATAATATCCAGAATATATAAAGAACTCTTAAAATTCAAGGAAACAAACATAAACAACCCAATTACAAAATTGCAAAGGACTGAATGAACATTTCTCCAAAGAAGATATACAGTCAATCATTACATAAAAAGAGGCTCAACATCTTTAGTTATTAAGGAAATGCAAATCAAAATCACAATTAGATAGCAACCACTTCACACCCACATAGATGGCTTTAATTCAAAAAAAGAAAAATAATAAGTGTTGGCAAGGATGTGGAGAAATTGGAACCCTCATGCATGAATGATAAAATGTTAAATGGCTCAACCACTGTGAAAATAATTCACAGTTTCTTCAAAAAATTAAACATACAAAATTAAACATATAATCCATCAATTCCACTCTTAGGTATATACTCAAAATTGAAAATAGGTACTAAAAAAAATTATATGCAGATGTTCATACTACACTATACACAATCACTAAAGGCTGGAAACAACTCAAATGTCCATCAACAGATGAATGAATAAGCAAATTGTGGTGTTTACATACAACAGAATACTATTCAGATATAAAAATGAATGAAGTACTGATACCTACGTACTACAACATAAATGAACCTCAACAACTGCAGAGATAACATTTTCACTTATCATTTTGGCAAAAAAATTCAAAAGCATTACAACACATTCTATTATGGGAAACACATACATGGTCAGTTACAGTACAAAATGGTACGACCTTTATGGAATAGAATTTGGAACTATCTAGCGAAACTACATATGAATTTACCATTTTAACCAACAATCACACTTTTGGAAATTTACCCTGATGTTACACATTCAACAATATAGAAAATATGCACATGATTGTTCATTGCAGTGTATTTGTAACAGCAAAATCTTGGTAAATACATAAATGCCGATATGTAGGAGACTGGCTGTATGGCTAAGCTGTGTGCACATGGTAGCACAGAACGCAGCTGTAAGAAGAGAAAATCAGGATATATTGTTAAATGAAAATGACACCTAGCAAGACTAGGTGCTGTAGGCGTAAAAAAAATAAAAATAAAAAATAAAGGATTGTAAGCTGACAAGCTCCTTGCAATCTGTGAGGTCAACCAAGGGTTGCTTCTCCTAGAAAAAAATAATAATAATAAATAAGTAAGTAAGTAAGTAAGTAAATAAATAAATAATAAAAATGAGGGGCAAATGAGCATATTTGTGCAAAAAAGAAAAAACAGAATTAAAGATTCAAGTAACTAATTATCTTCGTTGTACACAAAACTTTCCAAAGAATTGATAAAGGACAGCTACTCAGCACATTCTATGAGGTCAGTGTAAAGTTGCTATAAAAACAAACAAGGACGGTGTGAAGAAAGAAGTTTACAGGCCCAGTTCCCTTGTGAACATAGATGTAAAATTCTTTAAAAAGAGCAAACTAAAAAAAATTTTTAAATAGCAAACTAAAAACCAAATGATATGAAAATGATAATACACAATGATCACATTAGATTACTAGAGAAATGCAAGAATGATTTAATGTTAGAAAATTTGAAAAGTAATTCAATACATTAACAGATTAAAGAAGAAAATAACGCTATCATCTCAACATATGTAGAACACACAATAGATATAATTTCACATAAACTAATGAACATTTTCTTGGTATGTCAGAAATGAAAGAGAAATTTCTAAACCTGATAAAAGATATTTATGAGAAACCTAAACAGACACTATCTTAAAAAGGGAAACTTAAGAAGTTTTCATTTAAAATAAGGTATCAGACAAGATTATAAACTATCACCACTTCTATAAACTAATGTATGGAGGTCCTGGATGCACAACGTGGCTTCTCAGAGAGCATACAGTTTGAAGAGGAAAAATAGAAATTATTATTTGCAGATGATGGTTGACTACACAGAACACCAAAAAGCACACACCAAGAAATTATAATAAGCAATGGGAAAATTTCGCAACGTAACTAGTTACAGATCAATATACGAAAGTTATTTCTCTATACTACTAACAAATGAAAAGAATTAATTAAAGAATTACAATACTATTTATGATTTCATTTAAAAATTCAAGTCTCTAGGAATAAATGTGACAAAGATACGCCAGAACTCTACATGGGGAAAATCATAAAAATTTTGTGAAAGCATGTTAACAAGACCTGGATGAGAGATATAACAAGGTCAAAATTAAAGAGATGAAAGGGGTGTAGATTTGAAACCTCTACCTAGTCACAGCATGCCTTCCCTTATCCCTCTTCCCTCCCTTCTCTGTGCCTGGTTGAACCCAGCGATCTTCAGCCACGACTTTTTTTTTTACCACTCATCCCACCAGCAGCATGAAGCCTGTGCTGCTTCTCCAGCTCTGGCTATTGATCTGCCTGGTACGACAGCTGGTGCCTGGAAGTCCCAAGCAACATTTTTTGAGTAGCTGCTGTGTATGAGCCCAGGAAAGGGAAGAAGCAACTGTAGAGATGAAAGGAACGGATCGCTGAGAGCCGGGGCACACCTCATGAAAAAACTCAGTATCGTGTTTAAAAGTCCCAGTTTTATTGTCAGCAAGATCTAGGTTTGAATTTCTGCTCTGTTGCTTAATGAGTGATCTTGGGTAGTTTCTGGGCCTCAGATTTTATCTTTGTAGTGGATTTAATATTGGAATAGCTGGGAGGAGAAACTGACATGCAGACATAGAGCACTCTTACTGGACCACAGTAAATGCTCGATAAGTATTAACTACTCTAAATGTTATCAGCCTCATTATTCTTGCTGCCCTGGTTCCTTCATGGATGCTTAGGCCACCTTTTCAAGCATTAAAACAGAGCGGAAAATTAAGTCTGTAGGACTCAAGCTGGAATTCACATAATCTCGGCCTTGGAGGATGTTTTGGGAGGAAAGAAAAGAAAGTCTTGTAGTTTATTTCACATTTTAAAAATTCAGCGGTACATGTACAATTACCAGGGTTTAGCATCAGTGGGAAGGTGGAGTCCATCTCAGCAGCCACCATTGCCCAGCTCAACCTAATGAGAGTGCTAGCCACAGCAATGTTGACCTTGACCAGTACCAAATGGGAAATGAATTATTATGCATCATACCTGTGCTCTTCTGTGGGGAGAGCATCTTCAGAATATTGGGGGCTCGGAGCAGGAATATGTGTGGTATCTCATGTGTCGAGGTAGGCAAGGTCCTGCTTTAGGAGTTTCAGAGAAGATTTGTAACTGAGGGAGGCTAAGCAAGCTGCAAGAGAACGGGGGTACCCAGGGTAGAGTTAATTGCAGAATCAAGGACTAAAATTTGAGGAAAGGCACGAAGAAGCTTTCTGAAAGACAAGTAAGTGAGATAAGTGAGGCTGGGACCAGATACCCAGAAGAGGAGTCAAAACTTGAGAAGGGCAACCTTTCTGAGATTCCTGGCTCATGGAGCCCTTCTCCACACTGAACACAAGCTGTGCAAAGTGGAGACCAGTTCCGATTCTTTGTACTGTCGCAGGGAGCCATGGGATGACAGGGAGGCCTGGGGTGAATCTGGGTGCTCGTCTCTGCAAGATCATCAACAGTTTAGGCCTCGGTTTCTTTCGCCATCTCTGGTGCCATTTGCTGTTACAAGTTTAGCCCCAAATTTATTCATTTATTCTTTTCAGATGAGCATGATATACTACAAACCCTCTTCTAATTGAAAATTCCTGCAGAGCAATAAATCAATAGGGGCTTATAGAATGCCTCACCTATGACATTTGCCCTAAAGAAAGGGCAAGCCGCAAGATACAAAATTTAAGACCTGGCTAGGCTTGGATAAAGGGGTTAATGAGGCCCTTCCTTAATGCCTTAGGACTCAGGAAACAGAGAGAAGACTGTGAGTTAGAAGCCTGGGGCAGGATCTCCTGGCAGAGGTGGTCTTGGCTTTGACCTGAGTGCTGGGGGGAGGAGGGAATAGAATGTCAGCATGAAGATGCATATTCTTCTCTAACAGTAAAAAGTGGGAGCCTCCCGGTGCTCTGGCCTCCTGATCAATAGCCATCTGGGAAGAAGGAGAAGCAGATCTTTGACCCTAGAAGCTGACCCCATTCTAAAATACTGACCCTTCTCCCCATGAAAGAAGTCACCCACAGAAATCGTTTGAGATTTGAGTTCTAGCATCCCGATGCCAGTACCTTTAGTGTGCTGTGTGGTCTTCATCCTTTCCCCAGATCTTCCCTATACACAAATAACACGTTAGGTTGACCCCAGGATAAACTATATTGTTATGAGAGGCCTTACGTCTTGCTTGAGACTACATAATGAGTCAGTGCAAATGGACCTGCACAGCCCTCTCTTGCTCACCACACACACTGTTCATTCCCTTGGAACTGGACCCAACCAGGGTCTATGGGGACCTGGCATTTGATCAGCAAGGTTGGTGAATGACCAGTAGATGCAGGGTTCTAACAAACTCTATCTTTGATCGAATATCCAAGCCCTGGTTTTCCCTACTGAGAACTTACAGGCAGCAGCTAAGGACAAAATTTTATTCCACCTCCCTGTGACACACAAGGGAGATCAGAGTAGCTGATTTCCCGGCAGTTCCTTGGCTTTTGGACACTGGAAACTGTATTCAGTTCTGAATATTGCAGGAAGATTGTCAAAAAGGATTTCAGTGCTGTTCTGCCATCTATGGGGATAGTCTATGCATTAAACAACACGAAAATCCAGAAGAGGTTAAGGGGCTTCTCATGCCCAGTCTTTATCCGGGAGCTGCTGGTGGGAGCTCAACAGAAGAATCTTCACCAGCCACTACGATGGATCTCCTTTTCTCTCTAACATTCTCCTCTTTACCAATAACATACTCCATAAATGTCATGATCAGGGGCCTTCCTCCACTCCCGAACTGTATAATCCTCCTCTCCCCATCACCACATCTGTGACTCTCTGAATCTGCCTCTTGCGACACACCCACAAACCTGTCCATCCACAGGCCCTGCCCTGTCCCAGAATCCACCTTTATCCCTGGGCCTGGGCCACTATATTTGGGCTGCAAGTGTCATCAAAATCCGAAAGCAAAATTGTTCTTTTTGCTTGCCCTCTTTCACCAAACACCAGCCTTTGGCCCCTAGTATTCCTGGGCTCTGGAGAGCCTCCAAGTCCAAGGGAAGATTTGGTTAATCGCAATGGGAATTGGCACTGGCCTCAAGTCTAATGACTGGAGAGCACTCCCAGAGCAAAGGGCATCAAAGTACTGCTGAGACATCTGGTTTCTAATCCTATCTTGCAACTAAGTCTTTCTATGACCTTGAGTAAGACAATTCTCCATTTTTGCCTTTCTTTTTCTCATGCATAAAACATGGACTCTTTCCAACCTTGCAAGATTGTTCTAAGGCCCAAATGAGATCCCCAAAGATTCACAAGGCAGGAGAGTCAAATAGTGAGTTTCTAAACTGTCTTGTTTTCCACCATGTTCCCTGCCCTGAGCACAATATCCAACATATGAGACAAGGTACAGAGTGATGATGTATGGGCCCAGAGCCAGACACCCGGACTCAAACCCTGGCTCTACCACTTCTTAGCTGAGTGACCTCAAGAAGTTAATCTACCTCTCAGGGCACCAACTTCCTCATCTTTAAGACTGCAACAATAATAGTGAGATTAAAATAGGTAACCCATGCAAGCTCTACATAATAATCACTCGGTAAATTTTAGCAATTAGGCAGCCACTTCTCTCTCAAGAGACTGGCCCTTGCAGTTAAACCCCACATCTTTTAAGCTTCCACATGGGAAACAGAAGCATGAGTATGACTGTCTATTGTCATTGGGTTATCTGGGGTTCTGCTTTCCCTATGACAGGAGAACTTTACTTCATGGTCTAGTTTTAAAGATGAAAGTCATGCAAAATTAAAAATTACATCTCTAAGAACAAAATTTCACTAGGTGATATTTAAAAATAATTTTCTCCTACAGATCTAAACAGAAAAACTTGAGAAAGAGCATGGCAGACAATGGATACATGTTTGCACGGGCACTCTGTCAGTATCCAGGCTTGGCCTGGCATTCCAGGGGTGAATTTTCTCCATTTCCTCCTCTAGCCTCTCTAGAGGCACCAATATTCCCACAAGGTCAGAATAGCTTTTGTTCCTCGTTATTCCCCTCCTGGGGCTATGTTCTCAATCCATGGGGCAGGATGTGGTCCAGAGTAAGTTATTAAACCTAGAGCAATATGAGGAGGCAGAGTAATGCCCCAGGGGGAGCACAGGGCACTCAGATCTGAGCCTGTGCCAAGGAACAGGCTCTGCCCGCCCCCAGATTGGCAGCGCCCTGGGCAGGGAGTCAAGCTGAGCTCTTCACACTCTGTGTGGCCTTGGTCAGCTCACTATCTCTGAGATCATCAGCTTCACCATGGGACAAATGAAGAGGACATCTACGCCTCAGGTTTTGTGAGGATTAATGAGGCCATGTGAAATGGGAGAAGTTGGTCCTTGCAGAGACTCTGCAAAGGTTGGAAGCTGCTAGCAAGTCGATCTTTCTGGGTTCTAGAGTTTTCCTCTTTAAAAAAAAAAAAAAGGGATCATCTTTATTCCTTTACCGGTATCACAAGAAAGGTGAGCAAAACAAAATCTTCTGTAACTCCACCACCAAAACAAAGCTACTATTCATAACTTGATGGATTTTGTTTCAGACTCTTTGGGGACAATGAGGAGCTTAGGGTCTTCTAACTGTCCTGAAGTCACTGGAGTTTCCAAGTTAGAATGGTGGTATTTCCACTTAGACTGTCTTTTTATTAACCATGTATGAAGGTGTTCAACAAATGGAAGTAAGTGGAGGCCCTGGTGAGTCAGCCATGCTAGCTTCCTCTGCATCTTGTGCATAATTAACTGTGCAGGCCACACACGGGCCATCAGTGGATGCATCAGTGTTGTCACATAATCCAGGGCCCATGCCACAGGAAGATACTGAGCTCATAGTAAGAACCCAGGTGTTATCCAGGTGAAAGGTGAGCTAAAGGTGACTGGTGAAACTCTATAGGTATTTTTATTGTAGTTTCAAGGTTACATGGCTGTGCATATAAGGGCCTTAGTAAGCCTCATCTCAACACATTTCCAAAAAGGCAGGACTTCATCTGGATGGGCAGAAAAAGATTCCAAAAACCTGATTGTGTCTTCTATGGAAACAGCACCGAATCCTGTTATCTTCTGGTAGGATCAGCTCAGACCATACTCTTGATGCATCTCATTAACTGTAATATCTGTTAGATCCACGTGCCAGAGTGTTTGCTCTCTCTGACCCTGCAGCCTGTTCTCTGCAGAATGGTTCTCCTCAACTCATCATTTCTGCTCTGGAGACCCTAGTGTTGGCTGGGAAGTTCAGGTGAGGAAGGAGGTGGCAGTGCCAGTGAGGGCCCAAGAAAAATGCTGATCTTGTTCTCAGAAAATACAGTGTCGAGCTTCCCGTGGTGACCTGGAATGGAGGACAGATGACCCATGCAGACTCGTCACAGTCTTCCATGCAACCTGGGCTCTGATGGGAGTTGTCAAGGGCTTTCAGCTTTTTAAATGTGAATTAATATTTTATCTATGACATGCTTCATCTCACGTGGTCCTCACAACAACCATAACACACAGTTTACAGACAAGGAAACTAAGGATCACAGAGTTAAAGTACTGTGCTCACCGTTAGCCAACTGGCCAATGGTGGAGCTGGAACATAAACCCAATGCTTGGGATGTCTTCTTCTCAAGGAGTCGCCACCTTGGGTGGCTCAGTTTACTTCTGCTGAGTAGATTTTCACAGTTTCCTCTTCCCATTGAATTTTTCCACTGACACTCTTTACCCTGCTTTCAACTCAGGCCTCATAACTCCTCGTTCCCTTTCATACTTAGAAACCTGCCTAATTACACTTGGTCCTTCTCCAAGACTCCAGGCACTCTCTCCTTCTATGTTCTGACTCTAACTCTTCTTTCTGCCTAAAATGTCTTTCTCCCACTTTCCCGATGGGCTCCCACTCATGCTCCAAGTTTTATATTAAACATTTTCTTTGTCCTTTCACAGCGCCCTATCTTGCCCCTATATTAACCCTCATCACGCTGTACTGTAATTGTTTAACTTAACATTTTCCCTATCTAGAATACGAGTCTCATGAAGCAGGAACTGTATCTGACTTCTTGGCCACAGGGCGCTAAAACCAAATATCACGTCTTGCACATAGTGAAGCTACAATTCTGACTTTTCGAATGGGGTACGAAGGAGACCAGCAAGGAGTAGACTCATCCTCACGCTGATGAATTGTTCTCACAAGGAAAATCTTCACTGCATAGTCCAGAGCCCCTCAGGAATCAGCTGCCCGCTTCCCTTTGGCCTGCTGGACTCAACCTCCTTTTATACATTACTCTTCTTAAAGACTAATTTATATTTGCTTTTGAAAATTTAGAATAAGCTGAAAAACAAAGAAAGAAAGGAGCTCAGAAACATCCGTTCACAAAGGGGTACGAGGACAGAGTAAGGGCTAAGGGCCCTGGCTGCTCCGGGATTTAGTCCCGCTCTGCCCTTGCTGACCTGAAGATGCTGGGTGTCTCCAACTTCTCAGGGCCCTTTCTCCTCATCTGTAAATGGAGCTGAATAATACCTACCCTCACGTGTATCATGAGAAGAAATGAAATGACGCAGGCAAAGAGTCTAAGGAGAATGTTACTATTATTATTCGTGTCCCCTCAATCCTTCCTTTATCCAAACTTCTCATTTTGTAAAGGAATCAAAGTGTACATTACATTTTAAATTCTGTGTTAAAAAATTTCTCTAGATTCCATATAAATTAACTCCCGAAGAAGCCAAGCTCCACGTCTCTGATCCTTGAAATATCTTCTAAGATGGAACAAGGTGTCATTACGGAAAGTGCTCCATCCCTGAAGGGTGATGTGATTAAACCTCTAACAGAACAATGATCTTGATTCCTCTACGAAACCTCCAGGAACTGTAGACCTGAGACCGTAAACTCCTAGAAGAATACATGAGGATATGACACCGAAAACAAAAGCAAAAAGGAACAAGTGAGACTATATCAAATTAAAAAGTTTCTGCACGGCAAAGGACACAATCAACAAAATGAAAAGGCAACCTATGGAAAGAGAGAAAATATTTGCAAATCACATGTCTGATAAGGGGTGAATATCCAAAATATATAAGGCGTTCATATAGCTCATTAGGGAGAAAAAAGCCAAATAGCCTGATTTTAAAGTGGGCAAAGGGCTGGAATAGACATTTTTCCAAGAAGACATAAAAATGACCAACAAGAAAAAAATAACCAACAAGAACACTGAAAAGGTGCTCAGTATCATCACTCATTAAGGAAATGCTTACACTAGACTTAAGATGAATATATAACACAAATTATATTATACAACAGAAACAAATAGAAAGAAATATAATATACAAAGATACCATTTACAATAATATCAAAGATAGAAATAAGATTGCAAGACCCAAATGGATAATATCATAAACATTTCTTGGAAGATATTAATAAAAAACAACATAAATGGAGAACTATATACCAAAGACAATATTGTAAGGATGACATTCTCCTCAAACTGATCTGCGAATCCAAGGCAATTCAAATCAATATCCAAGATGGGTCTTTTGAAGAACTTAATAAACTGACTTTAAAATTTATAGAAAATGCAAAGTGATACAAATAATACAAAATTCAAGTGATTGAAGAGGAATGGTTTTGGAGGAAGAGTATATAATATAGTGAAATAAAGAGCTCAGAAATAATCCCACATACATAAATGAAGTTATCATATAACTAGATAAAAGAGGAACTCATCACTAAATGGTCTGGAACCATGTGAAAAATGAAACTGGACCTTGATTTTATAGCTTACCAAAAATAATCAATTTCAGGTGGTCTAAGGGTATAAATGGGAGAATCAAAATTTCAAAACTCTTACAAGAAAACAGAACCAAGGTGTCCTATGTTCCTAGATGATATAATGTAGTGAGTTCAAATCTTGTTTCCACTACATAATTAGATGTGTCACCTGGAACATATAACTTGACCTCAGCCTCAGTTTCTTCATCTGTAAATGATGATAATAATTGCACCTAACCTGTGGAGTGCATGTGATAATTCAGTTATATATATTCAAATATATATATATCTATATATCTTGCTTAAAATGGTTCCAGGCAGGAAGAAAGTACTCTAAGGGTCATTTACTATTACTATTATTGTGTTTATCACAGTCTTTTTCTTGCACCATGATCAGTTTCTTCCTTGTTACAGAAGGCTGAAGAGAGGAAAAGAAACAATTCTTTTTTAATTCTTTGCTCTGATGGTTCTACTTTCCATGGTTAAACATATGCAGAGGCTCTGGTCCTATAGTTTCTATGGTTTCTACATGAACATGAAATTCACTATCAGGGGGTCTAATCAACCTGGGACCTTCAGCTTCATGGCTGGATACCCAAGCATTCACTGTTCAACTCAACACCTAGTAATACCCAGTCCTGGCCCTTGGGGTAAGTGGGCTCAACCCTCTCAAAAATCATGTCCAAAATACAACATCAGTCGATACCAAGACTCTCCTACCTGCTGCTTGCTGCACCATGAAGCCTGCTGAGCTGGGATTTCTTCTAGGGCTCTTCATCTTCTTCTTGGTGGCTACTCCATTAATGGGTGGTGTTTATAAACTTAGCAACATCATATGTGGAGATCTCAAAGGTAGGAACTTGAAGCAGAAAATAAATTCAAAGACCAATTATGCATGAGGGAAAAAGTGTTGGGGGTAACGTGATATCCGGGCGGTCCAGGAAGTTCCTTCTTTTGTGTCAATGCCCATAGACTCTTAGTCCCTTGACTCAGGGCATGACTTACTTTAGGGGTCTTGTGGATGTCTGATGAGAAAAAAACAAACTAGGATACAAATAAGTCCTTTCCAGATGGGGCTCTCTTTGGTAGGGGTTCCAAAGACTGGAATTATTTTGAACTGGGGGGTTTCATGACAAATTTCAAAGATTCTAGACCAATCAAGAGTATGTATTGGAATGAAAGAAAAAGGGGATTGGAACTGAACAAATTCAGGCGTTTTCAATATCTAGGCTCTGGGCACATAGAGGACACTTGAACACATAGTTCCTGTTTAATGGATGTAGAGGTGAAAAGCAATGAAGCTTCCTTTCACAGATAATGTGTATTGGCTCAGTGCTTCCAGAGCATGAGGAGGTGGCACAGTCTACACGGTGAGTCAGACACCTCAAACTCTGGTCCTGCCACTTAGCAAAGGCATGCCCTTAGTCAAGTCACTCAATCGCTTACCTTCCCTTAGCTTCAGTTTCCCCTGTGTAAAATGTAGATCAGAGAACTGCCTGCTTCAGAGGATGTTTGTATGAAATAAGATTATCCATGCAATTGTCCCTAAATAGCTACTTTTACCAGGGAGTAAATCTAGACAGGCTACTTATGTAGGATAAACAACAGTCTCTAAGTTGCCAATACAACCCTGTTGTTGGTGTTTTGGCCACTCGCAATGTGACTCTCATCAATAAAAACAGGTTTGCCTCTGAGAAGGCAACACAGAGAAAGATGACAGGATATGAGAGCAAAAGACTATCACCCCTGAAATTATTCATTTTGATGTATATGCTACTTTGAGGATGCAGCAGGACAGTTACCTGAAATTTGGGGTGTAGATGGTATAGTGAGTATATGAAAACTGGAGAATGAGCATTCTAAATTATATGTTCTATGTGGGCAGTTAAAAGGAGAGAAATATGAAGATATGGAGAGACTGTGCTTTAATAAACTGTAAAATGGGAAAGAAAAACCTCATCACTTTGCACAAGCTATTGGTAGAACCGCCTTTTTCACTGCTTACTATTTCTTCAAGTCACTGCCAGAACCTGGAGTTGTAATCAATTTACATGCCCAAGGGCAAACTTGCCAAATAATCCTAATTCCAAGAGAACACCAGCTGCCCTTCAGTGACTCTGAATATAGGAATGTTTCCAGACTAACATGAGGAATATTTAAGGACCCATGAAGACAAGATCTCCTGCTGACTCCTAACTAATTCACTCTAACTCAATGGGAACCCCTCATGCAGATCCCTGCAAGCTGGACAAGAAGACTGGCAGCTGCTATGAAGTCCACTTTAGATATTTCTATAACAAAACCTCCGAAAGATGTGAATTTTTTATCTTCACTGGCTGTGATGGCAACCTTAACAATTACAAGCTTAAAATAGAATGTGATACAGCCTGCGATAAAAATTTCAAACAAGGTAAGGAATACAATGTTGTCCTTGGTCCTTGGGGAGGAGGAAAGAAGAGGCTCTGGGATCCCAAGATAGATTCTGGTTTGGGAATGGGAAGAGGGAGGATTGTCATAATCAAAATGTTTAATAGTGGAGTTGGATGTCAGGATCATTTGTCATTTTGCCGTTAGGAAATCAAAAGTCCACCATTTATTGGAAAATTACTGTGTGCCAGGCACTGCACTTAATAATTTCCATATATTGGTACAACTTAAAATTAAAATCACCCTAAGGGAGATGTGTATTATTATTTTCAGGTGGCACATGAGGAAACAAAGCCCAGTTGAGGTAACCAACTGGCCCAAGGTCACATTATTAAATGGCATAGGAAAGTTCCTAACCAGATCTGAAGGTCACCCAGGACTTGACCATCCTACATGCATGAGGTCATCCAATCCCATTCATTGTACTCTCAGACCTGTGAACTCTTCGTAACAACATGTTTTATACAACTAAGCTGGCTCCCAGACCACCCTCGACCATTTCCCACTCATAGGAGCTAGAAGAAAGTCTATGGAGGCCAAGAAGGCTATGGCACGGCTGATAGAGAGTGGCCTTGGAAGTAACTCAAAAGCAGAAATTTTGTTTTATTAATTTAATATTCCTAGTGAATCTTCGCAGTGCCTGGCACATAGTAGGCAATGACTAAGTTTTGAGAGAGTAATCAGTGAACAGGAGGGACATTGAAAGAAATGGCACCCCCTGGGTTTCCCCTGAGATAAAAATGACTTAAATTAATCCAGGGAGATTTTCTAAAACTTACAACACAGATCTGTTATTTTGTTTTGTTTTGTTTTGTTTAGTAAAAGAGTCGTCTAGAAGTCTTAGAAGAGGTGCTTGAGATGCTTGATACACCATCTGAATACAGACGTAAGAAAATTCAGACAAATTTTATGATCTTTATAATGTTTCCATAATTCTTGAAACTCCCATCTGTTTGCTCTTTTCCTGAATTTAGCTTTGACTTTCCTGAGAAATAACAGTATGACCATTAAAATGAAAGAACCTTTGCATCAGCCGTCCTTTCTTTCTGACTGCCTTATTCAGAGTTGGAAAATCGGCTGGTTCTGTCCATTAGCTCCCCTCTCCCTTCTGAACTATTCCTCATTCACTCACATGATATTTACACTTTCAGATGTGACCAGCCATTCTTTATAGGATTGTATCGCTTCCCCTCTCAGGTTGAGCTAATAGTGGAATCTAAGTACCAAACCTGTGCTCCTTTTTATCCTTGAAATCAAACCGAGCAGCAAACCTCACACTCACATGAAATGTCCTTGCACGCATAACAAATTTTTCTTTGTGATGTTTCCTGACTCATGTCCACCAAACCAGGAGCCCCAATCAGTTTAACTAGCCCCCTGACTTGATCCAAATTTTTGAGTACTTATACTAGGACACTTTTTAGTACCTTCATCATTGAAATTTGTCTTGGCTATGCCTAGTGCTTCTGACAAAAAGAGCCTCAACTTCAATCCAATGACTGTGTTTTAGCTACCAAGAGAATAATCATCCAAACGCTGGTCACCAATCTTCTGAATATAATACTACAAGGTTTAGTGTGGCCATGATCTTCCCAGCTATAGGATACTCAGCTTGACCATTTCATCCCTGAATTTTTTCAAGCATCCCTTCCCTGCATCTCTTCTCTGTTCATCTTATTGTCCCTCACCTGAATTGCATTCTGGGCCACTGGTGGCTAGGGCTATCATCAGAAGCATTGTAAACCAGTGAGATCTTGTAATTAGACATGCAAGCCTGGTCTCTGCTCAATCTTAAGAATAAGAAAACCGAAAAAAAAAAAAAAAGAATAAGAAAACCAATCCCCTAAATGGAGACAATTTTCTGCAAAACTTTTGACTGCAAACATTCTGATTACTTCAAGATCAGACTTTCATCCAGAGTTTACTCTGAACAGATGAAGCCCTAATTCTGGCGTATTTCAATTTTGGTGAAGACCCTAGAATTGTAAATCATTCTTGAATCCAGTCAGCTGTAGGAGACATGCTATGGGCCCTGAAATAATAAGAATTAGGCTAATCTGACTGGTCCACATAAATGGAAGTTCGAAGATTTTCCCATTGTGAGCCATGAAACTGGTATCCCAACCCCCAACACAGTGCCATACAATCAGGAAGGAACTCCCAACTCTCAGCTTCTCCCTGAGGAGCAAAGTGTTAGGAACCCAGATTTAGTGCCCTAAGTTTTAAGACTTCCACCTGAGGGATGAAAACCAATTAGGCCTGCATCCCCAAGACCCAGAAGACTACAGCACATAAAGAAGCAGTTGTCGATGGGTGTACAAGCCCTCTCTGTGACTATTCCCTCAGGGCTCAGGGGACATTGCAGAGGGAAGAGGCAAAATTGCCTTCTCCCAATCTTTCTCTGATAGGGGTCCACTAGCATACATTGAAATTCAATTTAAAAATGGGCAGAGGACCTGAACAGACACTTCTCCCAAGAAGACATACATTTGGCCAACAGATATATGAAAAGATGATCGACTTCACTAGTTATTAGGGACATACAAATCAAAACCACAACGAGCTACCACCTCACACCTGTTAAAATGACTATCACCAACAGGACAAGTAATAACAAGTGTTGGGGAGGTTGTGGGGGAAAAGGAACCCTCATGCACTTCTCGTGGGAATGTAAATTAATTTAATAGCACCTATGGAAAACAGTAGGACAGTTCCTCAAAAAATTAAGAATAAAATTACCATATGACCCAGCAATTCCTCTTCTGGGTATCTACCAAAAAAAAAAGAAAACATTTATCCATAAAGATATGCACCCCAGTATTCACTGAAGTGTTAATCGTGGTGGCCAAGACATGGAAACAACCAAAATGCCCTTTGATATAAGATGATTGGTTAAAGGAGATGTGGTACATAGATACACTGGAGTACTACTCAGCCATAAGAAAAGATGAAATACTGCCATTTGCAACAACATGGATGGATCTTGATATTATCATGCTAAGTAAAATAAGCCAGACAGAAAAAGTTGAGAACCATATGATTTCGCTCATATATGGGATATAAAACTGAAAGCCATAAATGAACAAGACAAACAAACAGAGACTCATGGCCACAGCCTTTAGGCCTGAGACACAAGCCCTGCTCTGTATTTATTTATTTGTATTTCTATCCCATTTTGGTCCTCAGAGACATTTACAATCCTCTCAACTTTAAAAAAAAAACACACATTATATCACTGGAGTTTGGAGAAATATGGCGGAGAGAGAGACATCCCCAGGTCTCTCCCCTTGAAACAACAATAAGCTGAATATTTAAAACTCAACAAAAAACACCCAAACTGCACACCAGCTCATCTGAGCGTAGGATCTGTGCATATGAGCTACCACAGAAAAATTTTAAAGATAAAGATTTAAAACTTTTTTAAAAATATATTATATCTATTGTTGTTATGTGTTTGGAATAGAGGAATTGTACCAAAGATGAATTTATTAAGCAATCTTAATAGGATGTTTTCCTAGTATTGTGTATCTCTAGTTGATAAGTATAACTTATTTCTCCCTAACTAAATTTTAAATCCATGATTGATGTGACCATGTCATCTAAGTCTTCTGTGTTGCTCTACCGGTTCTCTAAAACCAAGACATACCTAGCCTATCAGAGATTAAATCATAACCATCGATATGTCTAGAAGGAACCCCTCCATGTTCTGAAGCAAATGAAGACAGGGAAATATATCCTCAGTTGCAAAGACTTCTAGCTAGGGATATCATCAGAATCTTTTATTCTGGTAAATGAGACTTAATCAAAGAATCAGATATAATTAATGAAGCGGTATATAAATAAAAATACAAATTTTTATGAGTGTTAACAATGACAGGTACATAATGTGATGAGAACATGGAAAAGAGGGCTTGACCTGATCAGAAAAACCACAGAAAGGTTCACAGAAGAAATTACAAATGAGCCAAAATCTGATGGATGAGGCAGAGGAATGATGAAGAGAATGCCCTACGGTTGAAAGGAAAGAGATGAGTATAAGAGACAAAAATAAATTCCATAAAGTAGGAGATGGAAGTGTAGGAGGAAGCTTTGAGCAAGACAAGATGCCTCTAGAGATGGCGTATAAGGTAAAATGAGCTAGATGTAATTTGCCTGCTCATAAAATTGACTTGTGCCTTTGGGGCCAACTCATACCTGGTTTAATGCAGACTCCTTCCTTATTTTGATGGGTTATTAATGGGTTCACTAGGTACTGCAAGTTTTTCTCGAGCATCTCTCTTTCATAGGCTCTTACCAGACAAAGCAGGGAATTAATGACACTCACTGTTTTCCACCCCATAACACTTTAACCCAACGACTTAGACCCCACACACTGGAATGGAACATTGCATCTTCTCTCTTTGGAAACCTTCGGTTCAGAACATTTACTCCCACACTTGCACATGACCACACAGGACCTTCAGGAACCCCATATTTAAATAACAGTGTCATCAGGCACCCTTTATTCTGAACACACAGGGAATGATCAAAGGCATGCAGCATTCTGGAACACATTTATCCCTCCATCATAGCCTCGGGCCTCTCCCACTCAACCCTGCCCCCATTTAACCCCGTCCTGATAGAG
>NW_006442491.1:29124803-29158415 GCF_000325575.1 Pteropus alecto
AAGAAGCAAAGATGCTGACCCTATTGGAAACAAGGAACCAGCACTTTCTGATTCCTTTTATTCTGATCTCTGGCCCTGACATTTTTCCACGTTGTGGAGAACGTACTCCAGCCAACACCGGACACTTAGCCTCTACCCATTGGCTACTAAATCGAGTTTCAAGTTCTTTAAATAATTTCATTACGAAAGGCTTAAAAAAGGAATCATGCCTCCTTTGGCTCCTTCTAACAATGCACGACCTAGCACAACAGAAATACTAAGTAATTGTATATTATTTACTTTATCAATGGAGGACAGAATCATAATTAACACAGCAGAAATCGAATATGCAAAAACATTTAGAGGTTATCAGAAATTTTAAAATATAAGTTTAACATTTTTCAAAAATTATGTCCCACCTATATCCATATTGAGGTTACTTAGATTTGTTGCCACATAGAATTTACATTATTAATCACATGACATGTGGAGTCATAATATATAATAGAATTGATATAGTCTATGCATATGAGCTGGACTTTTTTAATCCTGTCTCATTTATAATGTCCAAATACAAAATAAAAATTCATTTTCTTAGCAAAAAGAAAATATTCTGGCACCTATAAGAGAACAGAATTAAGATTTGTTCAATACGAACCCAAATCCCTGAAACTCCCTGAACATCAAAAGCCCAGATTCCCTGACTCCTACCCAAATACTTGCAGTTCCCAGTCCTCCCACTCACAAGTTGTTCCTGCTCACACTTATAGGAAAGGAAGAACACCGTGATTGGGAATTAAATACATGGAGGGAAAGTTCTGGGGGCGGGGAAATTGGTATGCTATTACCAGCTGGAGGATAAAAGGCTTAGCATACAAAACCAAAAATATTCACTACATTCGCCCCTTGGCTCGTCAATTCACATGGACTGCTTTCCATTCATACTTTTTCAAGGTTTCTGGTTAACATTGCCAAAAGCATTTACCTACAACCCAAAAAGAGACAATCAAAAGTCCCATTCACTACCTCAGCTAGCTTCAGGGTAAGGGTCTCACAGGTAAAGTTCCTTCTCTTTTAGCACTAACTGAAAGCTGCTAGGAAATTCTGCAGACAGTGTATGAAATTGCAAGTTTCTAGGTCAACATATCTTGCATAAAACAGTAGGTAAAAGAGAAAAAAGGAAATTTCACTTAACATATAACACAAGCAAGCAAAAATGGGTAGCATATTTGTGCTACACCTTATAAGGCTGTAGCTAGTTTTAAGAACATCCCTCCAAACACATTCCATATTCCCCATCTTTGGCTAGAAACTCTGTTTAACTGGTTTCTTTATACATTGGGTAACCCAAATGAACATACTAGACAGAAGAAATATGAGCTCATGGTGGGACTTTCTGGGTAGTTTTTAGTCTTTCCATCTTTCAGACTTTTATGTTTTCTAACTCCCATGAAACTTTACCAGTTAGGATGATGTATATAATACATGCTCCAGGGCGTCAGAGTCCCTTCAATGAATCATTAACTCTGTTCTCCTTTATGGTCAGGCTCATTAACTTTAGATAAAAATATAACCCTTCTTTTTCGCTTTACCGAGAGAATTTCCACTGAGGCCATAAGTGTGGATTAAGGAAGCTGCAATGACACAGCAAAAAGAGTACGTGTAACTGGGAGTGAAATATAGCTACAAGGAAATTGCCTGATTCAATACAGACCCCTTCTTCTCTTAAGAGAATGCTACTAAGTACATGGTGCCTCAAGCATTTCTCAGGCACCTTCAGTTATTAGTTTTCTACCAGACGAAGCAGAAAATGCAATAGCAGAAAAATAAAGGAAGGTTAATGGCACTCATTGTTTTCTGCCTCACAATTCTTTCATCCAAAGTTTTCTGTTCTTTGCCTTCCACTGAAATAATAGAAAATCTCACTTCTTTCCCGCTTCCCCACAGAGACATGAGGTGCAAGATATTAGCTGCTGTATTTACACAGGACAATAGACACTTCATGCAAAACACCAAGGTGTCCAGCATCCTGGGAGATATTTATTCAAGTCCTCAGAGCCTAGGCTCTCTCCCATTCAGTTCTGCTATCTGAACTTCTTTTATCCTCCATTCTTCTCCTTATTGGGTTAGCAGATTATACAAAAATGTTGACTTTGTTGGAACCATGGAGCAGAGCAGCTCTAGGCTCTTTCCCACCTGACCCAACAATGAGGAATAAACATCAGGAACAGAAATATGCATAGATAAATTAAATAAAAGATCTGGAAATAGATTTAAGTATAATTAAGAATAGGATGTGGGAGAATCGTTTTATAAACAATATAGATGTCTAACCAATGTACTGTATACTTGAAACTCATTTAAATAAATAAATTTATTTTAAAAAGACTAGGATGAAGTTAGAATTTCAAATCAAAGAAATTTAGTACATTCTTCAATAAATGATGCTATTCATTTGACATGATGGTCAAATTAGATCCCTACTCCACATCATATACAAAAATAAATTTCAAATATATTAAGGTTGTAAATGTAAAAAAATAAAATGATTAACAGAATAAAATATAGGAAAACACTTTTCGAAATTTGGGGTGATGGGGGACTTTTCTAAGAAAGAAAACCCAGAAGCCCCTAAATTTGTTTATGTGTTTAGGAAAGACAGATATAATTATATAAATACATATATACAATTATATAAATATAAAAAATACTCAATTGAAGAAACCACAACAGTATGAGAGGGCAAATAATACCCTAGGAGAAAACATATGCAGCAAATGTAATTAATAAGGCTCATAATTTTTATAAAGTATTTTATAAATCATTAAGGAAAAAAAGCTATCTCAAGATAAAAATAACCAAAGTGTAAAAAGAGATAATTCACAATTTTGAAATGTCAATAACTATGCTAAAATATTCTCATCCCCACTAGCACTCAGGGAAAGGTAAATTTAAAAATGGCCTGCCATTTTTCACTCATTAGATTTACAAAAAGGAAGTGTTGGCAGGGCTATGGTGAATTGGATAATATCTGTTAAATTCTGTATAGCTTACTTTTGGCCTAGAAGCCCACCTCTAAAAATTTGTTCCATAGAAATAATTATACATAAATATCCACATACAATATTTACCACAGCATTATTTGTAATTATTTGTCAAAAACGATCTGACCATTAATACAAAAAAAGTTGAAATCATTGATAGAATACATTGATGGAATTCATGTAGCTATTTTAAAAGCTCAGCAATATTACGTCAAGGGATAAAAGGAGCTCCAGGATCCATCTGCATAGCAGGATTTCAATTACGACTGTTATTTTTAAACTAAGATAGAAGTTATCTTAATGAAACCCATTTAATGAATTAATTGACCTTCTATTTCCTACATAAAATATACTAATTTGTTTCCCCCTTGGAAGACATGGGTAGTAGATGGTTAAAACATAATGAACCATCAAAAAGGTGATTCCAGCACTTAGAGGAGCAAAGAATAGTGATATCTAGAGAGAGGTCTCTAAGCATATGGGGAAAAATTTGAGATTGGATAAAAGGCCTAAGAGAAGTGACTTTCTTTACTTTCTCTAAATCGATAAAGTGATAAGGATAGAAACCTTTTTGGAGGTTTTGTGACTTAAATATTTTTTCTAGAACAGTTCAAAAGACACAGAAAATTGTCAATGAATGTTCTAAAGAACTTACCAGTAAAATCATCTTGCCGGTAAAATCAGCATTTGTTTAAATTTCATGCATGTTTATTAATGAACCCAGGCACTCCTCTGTATATTGAGATAGTTCAAATAATTTCACTTTATGGAGCTTTTTTTTGTTTTTAATCTATTTTTACAAACTATTTCTTGGTAAACTTTTCATCTCCTCTGTGTTTGAGTTCTATCTTTTTCCTAGACCTATCGTTGAAGATGTTTATCTTTTCTCTGTTTTACGTGGCCAGTCTTGCCAAAGTTTTGTTTATTTTAATGGTGTTTTTAAAGTACAAACTTTTAACTTTATTTAGCCCTGTTAATGTTTCCCTAATTCATTAATTTCAACTACCATCTTCATCGATATCTTCTGTCTGCTTTCTTTATATTGATGTTGCTGGTTTTGTTCCAGTTTCTTAGGTTCAAGGCTACATTAACTCACTTTCAAATCTTTACATTTATATGTTAGTAAGTTATGACAGTAAGTTATTTACAGCTGTTTGTTATAGAGATACTGCTGTCCTGAGCCATATGTAATCGTGATCCCTAGATGTGGGAGAGAGAAGGGGGTGGTTGAGGTTCAACTACAGAGCTCTGACAAACTGTGACCTTGAAAGCTATGTGGTTGGGTACCCAAGCACATTCTGTCCTGCTCACTGGACTGATTCTGGACACACCAGAACCCTGCCCAGGCTTGGGCCCTGGGGAGATGAAATCAGAGACATGGGTTCAAGTCCTTCCAAGAGAAGGAACTCCACCCCCAAGATATTTTAGCCTAGTCCAGGACTCTCCTAATTGCTATCTGCAACACCATGAAGTCGATGTTGGTCTACTCTTTTCTGTTGCTCCTCATCTTATGCATGTCTCTTCATACACTTTCTGAATTCATGTTCACTCCAAAGATCAGAGCACAGTTGTGTGAAAGTGGACATCTTGGAGGTAAGGCACAAGAGGAAGGTCAACCCAGGAGGGTACTGTCGGGGAGAAGGAGGTCTAGGCGGGCTGGGTGATGTTGTTGTAAATAAGAAGGAACCAAGTTCTCCTTCTGTCTCAAACCAAATGGTTAGAGCACCTGATTCCAGGAGTTACATCAAGTTCTGTCTATGGATTGGAAAAAGAGGAAGACAGAAAGTAAAATTGACTTGAGTTTTTTCCCAAAGTATATCAGTGTAAGAGGAGTGAGAATTTTGAAACTTGGATTGATGTTAGGAGTGTCCAGAAAATTCCTTTACTGGTGTGTGTGTGTGCGTGCGTGCGTGTGTGTGTGTGTGTGTGTGTGTGTGTTAGATGAGTTTCAATTCCATTTAACACATGTGTACAGAAGCACTGTGTTACATTCTATGGATACAAAGAAGCAGGTCATCATTCGTATACTTAAGACATGTATGAAATATTTAGGGTAAATGGGGCAAATTCCCAATTATGGATAAGAGCTTGAGTTGGACATCAAGAAAACTGACATTAACTCCTTCTTTCTCTCCGATATGGTCACCATTGTTCCTGCTCTAACCACCTATCTCATGGTCTCAGTAAGACCAGGTGAGTCTGAATCGGTACCCAAAAGTGGGGGGGGAGGGGGCGGGGCGGTGCTAGTTGGGAGAGGACACAGACTCTGGTGGAGGAAAGGGAGATCTTCTGCCAGAGGAGGCAATTTAAGCCTATCCTTCAGGAATAGGTGTAAAGGGTCAAATCCCCATTTAGCTGCATGCTTGCAGAGGTGGAGGTGAAAGCAAGAGCTATGCCCAGATGAGATATTCACTTCCAGTGACATGGGAAAGCATGTGGAGAGTCAGGAAATGGGATATACTTAATATAAAGAAGGAATAATACTGTGATGGATGGAGGAATCCTCGGGTCTTTCTCGCTTTTATATCTAAGGTAGGAGAGCTACCTTATCGTCCTTAACCAACCGTATATCTGAGTCACTGACCCAGGTGATAGTCTAAAATCATGGCCCAATATCACATACACAGTCAAACTTAGGCTCAAGGAATTCTCCCAGGGATAAAGTGCCAGGTGGGTTTACACAGGTTGATGAGCGTTAGTAGTCTGAGTCATGAGAGAAAGAACCCCCTCTTGTTGGTAGCGAAGAGAATCTGACTGTGGAATTTTCATGTGCAGAGATCTGCAACTACCCTCCCCTGTTCGGCACCTGTAAGTTAACCCTGGTCAGATACTACTACAACACCCTGACGTTTACGTGTGAGCCCTTCGTCTTCTCTGGCTGCTCAGGCAACAGAAACAACTTTAAACATAAATATATCTGTGAATATTTTTGTCTTCCTGAAAAGTAAGTCTCTTAGCTCCTCGCCCCACGTCCAATGACACCAAATATCATAGTGTTTTTCAGGAAAAAAGCAAGCGAGAGGCCAGGGGAGATCGAGCAAGGACATAAGAAATCGTACCTGAGTTAGAGACAATCAGTCAGAGGCACAAATTTCAATGTCTCAGGTCATTTAGTCCAACAAAATTCTTTTGAAATGGTGAAAACTAAAGCCCAGAGAGGCTAATTACTTGCCAAGTTCACTCAGAAGAGGGACATGGATCCAGACCCCCTAGGTCTCTACCCAGTACTTCAGTACTACTATGGTGGCCGCAGGTCTTTGAGATCCCATCCAATACTTTATTGTCGCGTAGTTAAAGCAGAAGCGTGAGACTGTCAGGAGAACAGGGGGAGACGAGCTTCACAGCCCAGTACGTGCGGCGAATGGCTAAACCACAGCCTTATGCTCAAGAACAAAGACATTGCTTTATTAATTTGTGTATCTACAGAGTCTAGCACTATATTTGCTCAATAATGTATTGTGGATAGATGGATAGATCAGAAGGGATATTTGTATTAAAAACATCTGCAAAATTCTGCTGTGATGTAAAGGTCCCGCTGAATTTATCAATGACCATAGCAATTACTAAATTTATTTATTTATTAACAGGGACAGATTTGTTGAAAAACCAGTGGCTTAATATGGCAGAAGGATGAAACAATGAAGAAGGAATATTCTTTATGAAAAATTATACCAAAATTATTCTGAATAAATAAATTGGACTATTTGAGGTAGTTATTTTGTTATTAGTTTCAAGTATACAGTACATTGGTTTATGAAATGATCCCCCTGATTACTCTATCACTCATCTGGCTCTACACATAGCTGTTACGATACTACTGACTTTGAATATAGAATTCTTGCTAATTTCTTTGCCCAGATTTGCCTTTCATGCTGATTACAAATATAAAATTTTAACTGAAAAATCCCTGTATATCAGCCCTAATACATTCCTCTCTCCTATCCTAGATTCTTTCAACATAAACTACAAATGACCTCTCTGAAGGCACCAACCTACACATGTAATGAGCCAGTCCACATAAAGGCATTGTTCATCTCTCCTGGGCTTGACCTGCCAAAATCTCATTTGTCTCTGTATTTTGTCAATGACCCCATTGGATTTCCATGTAAATGGCACTAAAATAATCATCATTAAATTATTTCATAGGCCTCAAATCAATGAGCATTCAACCGCTGACAACGTTCCTATTCTAGGGAAATGTCTCTGGCACCCCAGGGACCAGCAATATAGAAATTGTGACTTTCCAGTTGGGAGCTATGAGTCTTGAACCAAGCTGAACCTCTGTAGTCAGAGTGTGGTTCAAGACTCATCGCCCTTTGCCCTGACTGCCTTAATAATATTCTCATCTGGGACTAAGCCTCAAAGATGAGTCCAGCTGTATGAGCAGCCTAGGCCAGTATTCTAAGAGCTGTAAACTATAGGAGAAACTGTTGCCCAGGGTAAAGCCACAGTGGGCATTCTAGCTCAGTCCCATCAGTGGCAACCCCTACTTCTGGACCATAGGTGTAGCCTTGGAAAATTTTTGGGAAACTGGTAGAAAGCATAGGTTAGAGATTTCACCCTAGCCCCTTACCCAGGAATTACTCCTATGCACACACACACAAAAAAAGACAAATAAAACAAGAAGGTAGCTTTTGGGTATTGAGGCAAAGTTTAGTATCCCAGACCATCCTGAGTCCATATAAAACTTCGTTTTAGGCCTGACAACATAGATATAACCTACCTGGTATCCATTCACAGATTCTAAAGATTTTCCTACCTCTGGCTATTGTGAAACACAGTGTATATAAAGAAATCTCAAGTATAACTTCCTTGAAAAGTCTTTCAGAATCATATTCTAGGATTCCAAAGAATTACTATAAGTAAAATACTCTCTGGAGACAAAGAATTGGAGACTGTGACTACCCAAAGTCCATTTAGCCTCAAGTTTTCAGATTTCTTCTGAGCACTTGAGGGATGGCCTAAGTTTCCTTCTCACTCAGTCCTAAATTTGCCTCTAAGATAAAGGTACACGTGTACTATCTGTGGTGCTGAAGGAAAATATTCACAAGTATCCACAATGATCAGTAAAACGGCACAGAGACAGATGACATTTCAGGCCTTCCCGCAGAGCTGCACACCCTTCTACAAAAAAAACTTCTACATGAGAGAAATAACACAGGGTATAAATAAATCTACAAGAAACCCAAATGCGTTTCATATTAGATTCAAGTGAGATATTTTAAGGGGATGATCACTGATAAAAAAGGGGACAAAGATGAAAAGATAAAACAAGGTCTTAGGATGCACACCAGAGACAGAAAGAAAAGATTATGGTCCGGACCCTGGCCTCTTTCCCAAGTCATATCTGATCACTATAGAAAATGAAAGGGGAAAATTCCATTACATATGACAGAGAAATTAGAGGCAGTTTACAAACTTTTTAATTTCTGGTTCCAAGAGCCCTGAAGAGAAAGGATTCAGTTGAGCAGAGCTTGGAATGGGGCACAAATTTGGTCATCGTTCAAGAGACACTCAATGCGTTTTGCCTTCGTATCTGCATACAGACAGAGCAGAGAGAAGAGGCAAAGAAGGGGAAACCCCATGATGGCCACGAGACTCTGACCTCTTCCTCATCCAAGCCTCCCCTTCCATCTCCTGTAGGGTAACAGCTCCGATCCTTCCTGAGTCTGGCCTTCACTGAGTCTGATAGGTCACCCTCTCCTTGTCACTTCCATGTCCAGCAGCCTGACACTAGTCTCATCCTGCCAGAGTGTCCTCATCAGATCCATTCATGGTTCACTTCCAAACCTCTTTAACTCTACACGCTGTTGCCAGAGTAATCATCCTCAAATATCATGTATGTTTTTCAGGCCCTTGACCCAGAACATGCAGTGTCTGTGATTAATATCTTAATTCCACCCAATATTCAAGTCCCCCACGTCTGTCCCATAGTATTACCGTTTCCCATAGTGTGCTTTTGTCTCAACTTCCCTAATCTTTTTATTAGTAGCATGGATTGTGAGATGAGAAAGTGACCTAAAAGACCATCTCATCCAGCTCTGATCTATTATACATTCTGGAACTGAAAGTCTGAAGTGTGAGATGACTTGACCTATGTCTGATAGTATCTCATACTTGCATTTCTGTCTGAGTACCTTGACTCTCAGATGAGAACTTTCTTCTATGAGTGACACAACCTCTCCTACTTTTTCATTCATTAGACACATTCATTGAGCACATTCTCTAAGCCAGATACCATATGAGGCATGGGATAAGGTAATGAGAAAAGAGGGCTGTGCCCTGTCTGGAGAGGAGACAGAGAATCTAATAATCACTCAAATATCTGATGACAAACTGTGATACATATTCTACAAGAAAGGCATAGAGTGTTATCAGCAGGTAGAGAAGGGAAGCTTAATCTGTCCATAGAATCAGCAAATACTCTGATATTTGAGCTGACATGTGAAGCAAAATTAGGCAAAGGGGGAACAGGTATTCCCATCAGAGGGAGCAATATGTGCAAAGCTTGAGGCAGGATCGATCACAATGTATTCAAAGAATTAAATGTGCCCCCACAGGGCACAGTGAGAATAGAAAGGTTAACAAGCTCCAGGTCATGTAGGACCTTATATGTCAAGGAAAGCAGTTTGAATTGGGTAAGAATAGAGGTTTTTGAAAAGGAGAATGTTTTTAAGAGACCTTTAAAGAATTCTGGTTCTGATAATACCAGAGTAGGTGACATCAAACTAACTATTCTACGATAAGAATTATCATATCATATCTTGACAAAATGTAAAAAACAACTATTTAGAGGCACTAGAGAATGACCAAAATTAAGCAGAAAGTGGGTAGGGTTTAAGACAAGAACCACACCGGGCGAGATTCATTTTACGTGGCTTTTGCACTGAAGACAATGTCAAATCCAACATGCATGTGGCAGATACACGTCAAGCAGAAAGCCACAGTCTCAGGGAGGAGGGAACCACGAAGGGGAAGTCTCCAAAACCTTTTTATAAACTCTTCTCTGAAACTGGGCAGAGATTTCAGCTGCTGTCCATCAGAGATGACATTTCAAGTCTGAAGCCTGACATGTTAGAGGAACTTGATAAACACCTCAGCTTTAAATCGAAAGCTTGGGAGTAAAGGCAATGTTTCAGGACTAAACTAGGGGATTATTCGAATAGATCTGCCCAAACAAAGCATAACACCAAGTCTTCACAAATTCAAGGTGATCTAGCCATAATTTAACTGCTTGCTAAGAAGAAAAGACAACGTGCTTCTGAGGAAGATGACACGATCCAATCCAAAGTCATTATAATGCATCATTTGCAATGTACATGATATAATAAAAAATTATATTTGAAGAGCATGAAAATGTGAACAATTATTGGATATGTCAGTAGATATAGACACACCAAGTTATCTCTATGATGAACAAATAAAACTTTTAAGTAATTATGATAAGTATGTTTTAAAGTCTACAGAAAAAGATGGCTGTAATAGATGAAGAATTGAGGGATTTCAGGAAACATTAGGAAATGTAAAAAAGGAAACAAAGAGAAATTCTAGGACTGAAAATGTAATACCTGGAATTTATTGAATGAAAATAACAGCAAATTTGATACAGCAGAAAAAAAAACAATTAATGAAATTGAATATAGCTCAGTAGAAATCATCCAAAGTGAAGCACAAAAAGAAAAAAACGTGTCTTGAAAAGGCACGAATTCTCATTGACCTGCAGACAGTACCGTACAGGTCAAGTGCATGTAAATAGTAGTCTTAGAAAGACATGGGAAAGAGGATAGGGCGAAGAACACATCTGAAAACATATCAGCCAGTATTTTCTTTTGACAAATTGGATCAAAAACAGCAACCCACACATCCAGGAAATTTGGTAAACTCCAAGTTGTATAATTACTAAGAAAATGAGTAGGCATGTCACATCCAAATTACTGAAAATAAAAGATTTAAAAAAGAATCTTGCAAGCAGCTGGAGGGAAGAAAGGACACGTTACATACAAAAATAGAGATTGTCAATGATAAAAATGGCCACAGCAGTGTCCCTGGGTCCCTTGGCACTTCCAGCCACTGTGGCAATGGAAGACACAGGCCCGCGGAGCCCACAGACATCACGGGGGGGAAATCCAGTCTTCCTTCTAGTGAGATACGGACGGGGCACTGTGGGCCACATGGCCCCACAGGACCCTTCCTCAGCCCCAGGACAATACTGTCCAAGACCACAGAGGCCACACCCCACATTTCTCTCCTGGAGGAAGATTGGTGGGGGTGGGAGGAAGGTCCTCCTTGCCAGCCACTCGCCTCTCACCGGGGTTCAGACACCAAGGTAGAGAGAGGTCTTCTTCTCCCTTTTGGGAATGACCCGTGTGGCAGGTCCTTGCAGAATAATGGCGTTATCAACACCAGACCCAGCTCCTCTTCTTAGGCCCTGTCCAGAAGCCCCAGAGACTAGGCGTGGTTGCGTATGATCTTCAGAAGGGTTCTTTGCCTCAGTGAGCTTCAGTATAACCATCAGCTACCTGGAGATATTAATTCCTGCCTGAACAACCTCATTTGAGTGTTGGGAAAAATATACCCAAAGAGCATTGTAAAGGGAAATATCCAAAAAGGGAGTGGTTATTTTAAATACATGGAGTGTGAAGGAAAAGTGTCAACCAACAAGAGTACAAAATCCTAAAAGTGGGTAAGAAAGGGAAAGTAAGGGAAGGAAGTATATCTCATTCATCTCTATATCTCCAATGTCCAGACCAGTCAGTGACTGCTCCATCAAGAACTGCTGAATCAAAGAACAAGACTAGACTCATCGGGGGATCACTTCGTTAAGTTATATAAATGTCTAATCACTATGTTGTACACCTAAAACTAACATGATATTGTATGCCAACTGTAATTGAAAAAGGTTTTTAAATATTTTTTAAAAAAGAAAGAACAAGAGCATGTAAACTACATACTTGGCTGATGAGATTTCTCAGGGCTCACACTAGAGGGGAAGAAGATTTTTAAACCAATGGAAATTCAATTAACACAGTGCATCCAAGGCACTGTGTTAATTGCTAGGAAGTCACAAAGATAATAGGAAAAATAAAGGAGGTAGGGAAACAAAAATTCTCATAGGCTACTGGAAGTATATATTGATTTTTTTCTTAATTTTTTTCAATTACAGTTGACATTCAACATTATTTTATATTAGTTTCAGGTGTACAGAATAGTGGTTAGATATTTACATAATTTATGCGGTGATTCCCCCAATTAGTTTAACACCCACCTGGTACTACATATATTGATTTTTTAAAAGTCTTTTGGAGGACAATTTGGCTATAATTATCAAAATTTTAAATATGCGCATCATTTAGCCCGGCAATTTCATTCTGGAACTTTAGCCTAATGAATAAAGATTGAAAAAAAGTTCGAATGAACTTGAAGCCATCTGGCAAAGGTCATGGGAAACAGGGTCAGCAAGAGCTACAGAGTTCTGGAGCCTTGTTACGTATAAAAAATAATAACAATAAATATTTAAGGAAACAGAATATTTTAACAATTAAAAATTATGTCTGTGACATATTATTGAAAGACTAAAGCCTATTATTACAGCATGAGAAGGAAACTTTTCCCTCACCTTCAGCTGCACAAAGAATTTGTTTGCTCTACGACTTTGTACAAGAAACATTGATAACGTGATAATGTCCCCAAGCTAAGTGTTACCAAAACTGCAGAAGCATTCCATATCATATGAAAAGGGAGTACATAACATTACGTCCTGATTTATTACGTGCAATTCAGTAGGCATCTGGAGTATAGACCCAGCTATGTAACTTTTTCTCAAAGTGGCTTGAAAAAGCTGGGAGGAACTCAATGGTCAGCCTGTAACTAGGCTTCTATCTAGAGCATGGTTTTTTGGTTTCTCTTGCCGGGAAATGGTCTCTGACTTAGACCTCTGCTGCCCTCTGGTGGCTATGGAAATAAAAGCACCCAGCAAAGAATTCACTCAAAACTCCTGGCCCATTGCTGCTCCCACACACACACACACCTCCAAAACAGGTCTGAGCCCAGGGGAGGAGAGGAGGAGCACCTGAGCCTCACCACCACCAAATAAGCCCTGAGCCCTCACTGAACACCTTCACCCCATCTCAACCCTTGACTTCTGCCTCGAACACAATCCCAAATTCAAATTCAGCCCTTCAGCTCCTGCTCGCTTGCTGTCTTCTCTCTTCTCTCCCTCCCTCTCTCCCTCATGTTATTGCTACCTACAAGCAGGTCAGCGGCTGCCATGTGGACATGGGCGGGCTGCCCCAAATGAGAAAGAAAGATCTCGGAAAGGACCCCTCTCCCGGCACTCAGGCAGAGCTGCCTGGGGCTCACTCCCTAGCCCAGAAGAAAATCATCCTACAGTATTTTAAGATTCCCAGACAGTTGTTTTTCATTGAAAGCTCTTCTGATTTTTTTTTAACTATGTGCATGTATTGTTTTGATTTAATAAACAATAAAATGATAATCAAAACAATGGCAAGGGGATCTGCCGAAAGGTAAAAAAGTTCAGCAGCCTATCACACTGACGCCAGTCCTTCCCAGTTCCCCACAATGTGAACCTGGAGCTCTAGGTGTCCCCCGGATGGCCACTGCGAGGCTCAGGCCAGCAGCTCTCTTCCAGATCACGCAACACTGACTCTACTCGAAGAAATGAATGTTCTGAACCCAGTTGAAACTAGAATTTCGCGTGCCAGTGTGAAAACAGTTAGAAAAGAGGGCATGAAAACATTGGTGATGGGAAATTTTTTTTTTTAGTTATAACTCACCTTTTTCCCTTAAAGTTGGGAATTTTAAAAACATTTTTGCAGTGTCTAAGGTGGGCACTGATACTTTTTTTGTTATAAAAGCTCTGCCCTCTTAGCAATTTCCGTCCAAATTTTAATTGCATGTCTTTTGGTCCAGTGTGGCACATATAGTTCATTACTCTCCTTTTCTGCTAATAGAACCTTTATTTTTATCTCCTGGTGGGCCCCTCCCTCAGCCTCAGGGATGAAGCTTGATTCATCTAAGACAGTCACGTCTTCCCAAGTTTACAGATATTTGCTTTCTTTTGCAGCAACAGTTCAGGCCAATGAAATGAGAAGGGACGTCTGGGGAGGAGGCAGCTTCTGGGAAAATGGACTCTGTCATTAAAAGGAGAGCACCATTTAAGATAATTTTTTGAGTACCATCCGAGGTAGTCTTTGCCATTGTCCTCTATACACACTTTCTTCCTGCTGTGACATCCAGAGCTACAGCAACCATTCTGTACCCTTGAGGTGACTGGCACAAGGACAAAAGCCAACACACTGAGGATGGAGGAAAAGGAAGGAGTCTGGTCATGAGAGCTGTGGTTGAACTGCAAAACCAGCCTCACCGCTTCCCTCCAGACTCCAAGGTGAGAAAATTAAATGCCTTTATTGGCTAAGCCACTTTGATTTCAGTTTCCTATTACTTTCATTCTTTCATTCATTCAATGAATATTTATTGAGGACCTATTTTCTGGCCGAGCTCTATTTAAGAAACTAGAATTCCACTAAGAATTTACCTAGATTCAGCTGCAAAAGTAGGCCAAGATTTATGTACAAGGATATTGATGTCCAACAAAGGGTGACTCGCTAAATTGGTTATTGTCATCGAGTTCTAGTAGAAGAATGTATGTGACGACATAAAAGATCTCCAAGATATATGATCCATTTTTATATTTTAAAAATATAATTTTTTAAAATTGTCATGGTTCCAAGACATCCCCTGCCTACTAGACGGAGACAAACTGCCTGTCTTGGAGCCAAGGACTGGCCCCCAAAGAAGGAGGTCCAAGGTGGGGACATCCGAGTGACTACAATAAACTAGCCACTCACCCCAGTTCCAACCCTAACCCACATTCTCTGATAAAAAGAAGGTCAGCAGGCTCCCAAAAAGGCCTGACTGTCCCACTCCCAAGGCTTGACAGTGACATCTATGGCAAGTCACCCTAGGTTCAGCTTCTCCTCTTGCCACACCCGACCAGCACCCATTTTCAGTGTTTTCCAAAAGAATGGATTGTTATCCTTCCTAAATAAACCCACAGTCCTGCTCAGACCCTTAGCTCTCTTCCCTCATCTTAGCCTCCAAACAACACAGGCAAGAGGATGAGCAACAGCCTTTATTGGGGACAGGAAGCACCACACACCCACTGCCCAACCCCGTTTCCGATGCCCAGGGCAGCAGCAGGAACGGAAGAAGAGCAGAGGGCAATGTGAGCCTTTGGGAGTGTCATAAGCCCCAGGAATGATCCTCTCCTGGCTGTCAAGACAAGCCACTTGGAGTCACCAAAGCAGCTCAGGACAAATCAGGACAGCTAGGGCACCGGGGTCTCTGCAAGAAAAAAAACCTCAAGTCACCACTTTGCCCTCCTGGTTCCAGCTCCCCAACACGTTTCTCTTCCACTCTCGAGGAGCGTGGCATACGCTGCTCCTGGAGGCTTTAAGCATCTCTGCTTCCTAGACAACCCCGACCAAACAGGCATCGAAGAGTCTCATCATGCAGATGTCAACTGCATATCTCATTATAGGACAGCTTGTCTGTTCCTTTACCCATTCTCACCCCACCCCCACCACAGCTCCCCAAACATGCCACCTCCATTCCACCCTCTGTGCCTTTGCTAACAGTCACCAGACCGCCAGTCCAGCATATTCCCTGGGCTGCCTTCCCTTTGTCACATCCTGCCTTGCCTTTAGGACCCAGATCACCTCCAGCTTCTAGCAGAAAGACCTTCCCAAGGAGCCATACCCTCTCTGAAAGCCTATAAGCCCAGGCTGTCTATGCAAGGGTTCAGTGATATATGATCTGTGACATGTGATCTTTCTCTCCGATTAGACACCACAGGGTAAAACCTTTGTCTTGACCGTCTGCAGGCCCCTACCTAGCACCTAAGCCAGTGCTTTGCACGCAGCAGTTAAGGCCAGTGTTGGTGACGTGGGACTGTACTCACCTAGTTAAGAATCAGACCCGATGGTCCAGTTGGGGCTCGTGGCCAGGCGGGGTGGCAGAACTGGCGGGACGCAGAAGCGGCCGCAGCCCGACTTGCAGCACTTTTTCCCGGCTTGACAGTTCTCGTCCACCACGCAGCCGACGATGCACAGGCCCAACAGAATCTTTGGACAGTTGCCACTGCGCCCTGCACGACAGCAGGCATAGTGGAAGAGACAGGATGGTCAGCTCCACCAACTCCACGTTCCCATCTGGAACTTGGACATGGGGGCTCCAGGCAGATACATCCCTGATCTAACTAGATCTGAACCACAGATCTGGCTGGGAGAGCTCGAAGCTGGAGCATCTGAGAACCGACAGGGCCCCAGGAGGGGTGCAGAAGGGACAAGGCTCCCAGACCGCCACCGTCTCCTCTGTGCTTGGGCCTCCCAGTGTCGCTTCCTCGGGGAGCCTTCTCTAGACAAGGTGTGGGGCCCCGCACGGCACTCCTCTGTCGGACTTTATTAAAATTCCTTATTTAATTTTGTCGACCTTCCTTGAAAGGCTATATGCTAGGTAAGGACCAGAATCTGTCCCCAGAGCCTTGACCATTGCCAGGGAACCTAAATGTTATCTAAAGACGACATGTGGGCCAGTGGTTCTGAAATGTAGCTCCACAGGGCCTGGCACAAAGGGGCACTCAAAAATATATATTTGTTTTAAGAAATATATTGAAAAAAATAATAATAATCAGATCAGGAATGCACAGACATTGCTTCCAACTAAGATTTCCTTTCAGAGACAGGGAAGCTTTGCGTTAAGAATTAGGGCAGAAAATCATGATCCTGGGCAAAGCCGACATTTTATAGATGAAGAAACTGGCTCAAAAAGACAGGTTTGCTCACCCCAGGTCACACTGCACATCAGCAGCAAAACCACGACCAAAGCCACATGGCCTGTCTTCCAGCCTAGGGGTTCTTCCCACTACCCCACACTGCCTTTCCCTAGTTCTTGAATGCCAAAGAAGGCCCCTTGGCCCTGGGAGGAGGGGTTGCTTTGGGTTGGGGGACAGGAAGGATGAGAACTCTGACTCCTCCCAGGAAAGGAAAGACCAGAAGGCTTGCTCCCAAACTGACTCCGGAACCCAGGGACCACCCAAGGATTTCTCCTCTGAAAGAAAAAGCAGACATACCTCCAGTATGGACTCTACGGCAGGCGTGGCCACAGCCGGTGCTGCAGCATTTATGCCCCTGGGGACAGGCTGCATCCCCATCACACAGCTCCTTACACGGAAGGGGGTCGGCAGGACATTCACCGCCAGACTCTGCCACAGAATCAGAGCACCAGGGTCTAGAAACTGGGCTCAAGCCCAATGTTTCCAGCTATTTTTATTGCGACGCGAATATAAAATACATTTTTCCTTGTGTTCCACATGTATGTTAATACAGGTGTGTGTTTAAAATGTATGTATTTATGAGCATACATGAATATGCACTGCTGGTACTTTATATTCTCTCTACTTTATTTTTTAGTGCTGGCCACACACTACTAAATTCATTTGAAGACCTGCAAATTGAAAAACACTGCTGTGGTCTAACCCACTGTGGCAAAGATACTAATGGCCAACCCTATATTCATTCTCCCTCCTTTCTTACTGTGATGGACACCTACACTGGTGGCCCCCAATGAACCCCACCTCCTGGGACTCATGCCCTTGTGTAGCCCCCTCCCACACATTGTCTCTGGCCTTTACCATGTGACTTGCTTTGACCAACAGGACATCAGCTGGTGTGACTGATACAAGCAGAGCCTTGGTAAGCACTTGCATTTGGGGGCTTGTCCTCTAAGAATATCCCCCCCTGCCCCCCCCAACCCCGGCCCTGGGAAACCAGCCACCGTGCTGTGTAGCACATTGGGCTAGACTGTAGGATGACAAGATGCCCCGGGAGAGAACCTGGACAAAGACAGGCATCTGCACATCCCAGCCACAGTCCAGCTCCCCGCCAAGCTCCCAGCTGCAAGCAGCTGCATGAGTGACCTCAGATGCACCAGGTGGGCATAAGAACCGCCCACTAAGCCCCACCAACCCGCACAACTGTGAGAAGAAATAAACTGTCATTATTTCAAGCCACTAAGTTTGGGGGTGGTTTCTATGCAGCAATAGATAACTGAAACCCTGGTTAACAGAACCCTGGATTTGTTCTGAGAGGCAATGAGCACAGCCAGCTACAATGATTTGCTTCCCCACATTCCCTCGTAACTAGGGAGTGAGTACAAACTAAGACATAAACTGGGAAAACTTCTGCGCTCCTGACACAGGGAACACAGCTTGCAAATGGCCCCTCTTCTTTCCAAAGACAGACAACATGGCGAGGGAGAGCAGCCTTCCTTCAACCAAGAGGCAACTAGTATGAGGACAAAGTCAAGGACTGCAAAAGGCTGTAAAGAGAGAAACGGCCCTGTCCTTGTTCGCATCACGAAGCTGCCACCCCAGCCCCGGCGCCTACTTCTAGACTTGTTATGTGAAAAAAAAGAACGCTTTTGGTTAATTTCCTGCTGTGAACAGCCACACACTCCTGGTGTGCCCCTTCCCCGCCCCTGCGAAGACAGGGAAACACAGAGAGGAGAAGGGGCTCGCTCGTCCAGGACTCCAGAGTGAGCCAGCGGCGAAGCAGGACAAACCCCAGCCTCTTGACTCGCAGTGAAGTGCTCTTTCTGCTACGCCATCCTGAAAACACACAGGCGACGGGCCAGGGCGCGGGGCCAGGCCCCTGGGCAAGGTCCCTGGGAGCAGGCACACCTAATGGAGCCACATCCAAACCAAACCAATTTGCCGTGACTCATTCATCTCAGTGTTTATTTCAAGATTTTTAAATGGATATAAAAATGACAGGCAGTTAAAGGCTTTGTAGAAAAACCAAAGCAGGACTGGCCTGGTGCCCAGGCGTAGGGACAAGTAAGCGGGGCTGCATACGGCCGGCTCCAGAAAGTCCGCCATGGTGGAAGAAGCAAGTGTTGGCCTGCTTTGGTTTTTCTCCGAGGGCAATGAGCACCGCTAAACAATCAAGGTATAATAACCCTGCAGCCTCAGATTTTCCCGAACAGCCCCCATCTTTCAAATATTCTATATCATGGTCAGATCACATCAAAACTGCACGTCCTGATTTTTTATTCGAAAAATATGGTCACTATAACCATCATATGTACCTCCCCACAGTTCCCCACCCGCCTGACAAACACTAAAATCCATTTAACAAAGAACAAAGCCTTTTAGCCATGGCTGAGAAGGCTAAGCGTAATAATTCTCTCTGGTAGAAAAAACCCGGCAACATAAACTTCCCACGGACTTATACCACGTGCCCTAGTTAGAAAGCACACTTCCGAGATTCCATCATTTTGCTGAGTTTGGCCCTGAAGTGACCAGGGCCAGCAGCACTCTGCTACTGGAAGAGAGGAGAGGTCTGGTCTCTACGCCTGGTCTCGGGGACATGGACAGTTGCCAACAGAGAAGTGAAATTCCAAAACTTCTTAAGCCAAGAAGGGCCCTCTGAGCTATCGAATGTACTCCTCTTCTCCTGCAGACAGACAGACAGACAGACAGACTTCCAGGAAGGGAGAGGGATTGGCCTGAGGTCAATGGCGGCAGAAGTGGGTCCCACATCCCCAGCTCTGGGGGTGCCCTTTAAACCACATCACTGTGATCCCCTACGCTCTGCAAGGATCACCCCAAAACAAATTAACGAGCGCTGGGACTCGCCCAGCTCGGTTCTGCCGAGAGAGAAGACCCGACGGTCGGTGGTCTTTTAGGAAAACGTACAAACACACCAGTGTGTCGGGAGCCCCGGGCCCATCTCGGGTTCGCTGATTCGCTAGTGTTCAGAGGACTCAGCATCTAGTTGTACTCGCGGCTCTGATTTATTACAGCAAAGCCATAGGAGGCAAACTCGTCACAGGGAGAAGGTGCGTGAGGCAAAGTCCAGAGGAAAGCAGCCACCAGATCCCAAGGGTCCTCTCCCATGAGTCACACGGGGCGCATGACAGCACGTGAGAAGTGCCGTCTACCGGGGAAGTGCGTTGGACTTGGGTGTTCATGTGGGGCTGGTCACATGGGCACCCTCTGCCTGGTGCCCACCCGTCTTGTCAGTTAGCGTGGTGGGAACACTCTCAAAATCCAAATTCTCCGCAGTGAGGTTTCGGGAAAAGGTCATCCAAACACACAGGGAGCCCACGGCATCAGTCCATTGAAAGGGCATAATGCACATGTTGTGATAAGCAAAACAGAGGGTCACCAGGGACTGGGTGGCCAAGTCGTGTGGTAGGAGGGAGGCCATGAGGCGGCCAATGGAGACAACTCTTCGGCCGTCATCTGAATCTTCGCTTCAAAACTTCCTCGTTGCCACGTGTCCCTTTCTCAGTAAGGAGCACCCCCACCCACCCCACCCACCACCCAGCTGCTCAGGCCAGACACCTCGGCGCCATTCTTGACAGTTCCTCTCCCTCAGACTCACATCCACCTACTTCTTCACCAGTTCCTACCAACTGGACCTTCTCGAGTGCTTCACGTCTGTTGCTTTTCTACGTCTGCGCTGTCACCACCCTGGTCTCAGCCATGGTCGCCTCTCACCCAGCCTGCCGCAAGGGCCCCTTCACTCACCTGCTGTCTTCTCCACTTGTCCTATCCGTTCTTCACACACCAGCAGAGTGGTATTTTTAAAATGAAAACGGGACCTGGCCTCTCCTGCTGTCATAAGCCCCTCCCAAGGCCTCCCACTGCACCTACGACAAAGCCCCAGACAGCGCCCTGGAGAACCCCCAAAGTCTGGACTCTGCCCCAACTGGAACCACCTCCTCCTCCTCCTCTTTTTCCCAACCGCACTGACCCCCTTCACTTCCCGAAAAGCAGCGGGCTCTTCCCCACCTCACAGCCTTTGCCTCCGCAGCTCCCTCTCCACGGCACCCCGCCCGACGGCCAGCTCCTTCTCCAGCTCCTTCTCCAAGTTCAAATGACACTGTCTTCTTCACCTTCATAGCACTCACCACAACGTGGTTATTATTGTTTGTCGATGATTATTTTTTGTCTTTCACACCATGAGAACAAGGACCATGGCTGCCTTGCTCACCATGAGATGCCCTTGTGCTAGGTGGGGGAGACACTCGCTATGTAACGAATAAGTGAATGAACAGACAGGTCACACTTCAGACGGGTGGGGAGGGCGCCTGAACAGAGAGGTGCTGGGTGTGACTATATGAGCTATTGAACATCGTTTGGCAGCTTTCGTATAGGCTTTTTAGATGTATTTCTTCTAAACTGCATGATATAGACAGAATGTCTGTGTCCCCGCTCAAAAAAATTTTTATATATTAAAACCTAATCCCCAGCATGAGGGTGTTTGGAAGTAGAGCCTTTGGAAGTGATTAGGTCATGAATATTATACCCTTATTGCCCTTCTATAGTGCGAGGCCACAATAAAAGAGATGGCCGTCACCAGACCTGAATCTGCTGGCACCTTGACCCTGCACTTCCCAGCTTCCAGAAATGTGAGAAATAAATTTCTGCTGTTTATATGCCACCCAGTCTATGGTATGCTGTTACAGCAGCCCAAACAGACTAAGACACTGTATTTTTCACTCTATGAGGTTAATGTTCATATCTCCATTTTACAGATGACAAAAATGAGTTTGGGAGGGATGAAAGACCTGCCCAAGGCCGCCAGGAAGCAAGCAGAAGAGCCAGGTAGCAGATCCATGTTCAGACCAGAACTGCCTCATGGGAACAGGTCCTAGCATCTGCCCTGTGCCCCTCAGGTCACTTGACTGTCCCTCCACCCTACCAAACAGAGCAGCAGAGGCCATGGTAAACCCTTGACCACGTCAGAACTTAGGGAAGGCAGGAGTTGTCCACAGCCCAGGAAGGAGAGCTTCCTGTGGGGCTGCGTGGAGCAACCAGTGCCATTAGTTGAGTGCCCAGCCCTCCTCTGGGACCGGAACTGTAACTACGAACAGCAGCCAACACTGCCACCCACCAGACTAGGAACCCCAGTCAGCCAGCAGACAACAGGAGATGTGCAGAGATCACTAGTCTGGCTCCAAGGACAGAGGAAGCCCCATCTGGGCTGGCCGGGGCCCAGAGCAGCTCACAAAGGTGCCTTGCCAGGGTGCCAGCCTCATCCTCAGCCCCCGCAATTCAGCCATCAGCTTCAAACACTGGGCAGATTGTACCAGGCCCTACGAGCTGGCAGTGGGTGACCTGCCTGAGACAGATTCCCAGGCTCTGGTTCCAGAACTGGGAGTCAAGAGTCCTGGCAAGGAGTACAACCCTCTATTCTCTCTCACGGGCAGGCTGCCCAAGAGAGCCGCCTAAGCCAGGCCCAGGCAACCCACTGGACACAGGATGGGGCCTGCTACCTGGGGAGGTCTGGCTGGAAGGAAAGAGGATGTCACATATTGTGGAGTTTCTGGGTCTCAGAGAAGAAGTGATCAGGGGAGGAGAAAATGATCTTGATTCTCGATGGTTAGAGACTGTACTCCTGGCAAAGGCCACGTTAGGAGGTGAGAGGAAGGGAGCTAATGTATGATGAGGGCCAAACACTTTACATACTTTGAATCATTACAACCACCTCTGAGATTTATTCTTTCTGTTTGACAGTGAAAGGAACTGAGGCTCAGAAAAGCAGAAGAGTCTTGACCAGGAACCCCCTGGCCAGCAGCTGATGAGCCTCAGGCTTGAACCCAAATCTACTGTAACAGAATGTTCCCTGCTACGTGTACTCAAATGAGAGAATGGTTCCAGTTCCTCTAGAAAGTAATAATGGAAGACATAATGGAAGACCCCATTTGAGACAGCAAAGAAGATCATTAAATAACCTAGGCATTAACTTATCAAGAAATACTTTAAAATTAAAAAACACCCCGAAATACACCAAACACACTTGGACAATGGGACGACATAAAGATTCAACATTATAAAAATGTCAGTTCTCCCTAAGTTAATGTCTATATCTAGCACCTCTCGGGAATGAGGTAGGAGGCAAGGAATAGACCATAGAGTTCTGTCACTTCTACCTCCATATTCTCTCAACTGTGTCACCTTTCTCCATTCCCACCGCCACCTCCCCAGACTCTATCCTCACCTGGAATCAATCTCTCCCTCCCTGTCTCTATTCTAACCACTAGCTTTCTTTCACTTTCTAGGGGAAAGCCAGACTGGAAATCCAATCTCCTTGTCCAAAGAGGGTAAAGAAAGCCAGGCGGATCTACCCTGGCTGTCCAGAGACTCTATGCATCCACTCCCATCCTACAGAGATGACTGTCTCCACAAATGAGGCCCCTCACTCTGGGAGAAGGAAGGGGATGACTTCTCTAGTCACTTTCTGTTACTGTTCACCAGGGATCCCAAATGATAGCTCACCATGTTCTCCTGCAGTCACCCAGGATGTCAGGAACCCAAGGGCAAGAAGTGCCTTCAGGAGGAAGAGGCAGCTCAACATGATGATGCTGAGAGTTGAGATGAGCACTCAGCTTGGTGCACTTTGGCCAGGGTATAGTACCAACGGAAGGAAGGCGACTAGGAGACTGGCCTAAACCCAGCCCCAAAGTCTTCTCTTTCGCAATAATCCCCAAGGATGGCTTCTCCTAACAGGAAGAAAATTTATTGGTTGCTGGTATATGGAAAAATTCCTGGCACTACCAAAGGGCACATGTGATGGTGGCAATCAAACTCTGTAATGCAATATACACAACACCCTTGGACAATGACGAGGAACCTAGGAAAACAGAGGGATGGCCACTGAACAAAGGATCAAAGAGAGCCCTAAAAGGCTTTGGAAGGGCACAGCTACAGTGAAATGACAGAAGAAGGGACAAGAGGTATGACTTAAAAATAACCAAAGCTAACAAAACACACTGTGGTTCATCCTGTTCATCTTGTTCATCCTGTTCAACCTAGAAAACAGAGAACGGAACAGATTACTTAGAAACGATCAAAAAGCTACAGAAAAGCCATATTTGAGTTTGTTCAGAACTAATACAAATGCACCAAAACCCCACATTTTGGTCCCTTTAGCCCACACAGGCTGTTCTTGGATTGTATGAAGGCCGGTTCGCAGAACCCAAAAGAACAGTTGCTATGACTCAAGTAGTCTAAACCATATATACTCCTATTTGTCTCTTCTTGCTCTACTTTTTTTATTTCTCTGCTTATAACTTTTGTCAGCCATGATACCGAATAGTGCCCAATGAGGTTAAAGGGTGAAGAACATTTAAGGCTCAAGGTAAAAACTTCCTTAATAACACCAAAGAGTTTGGTACCAGGAAGTTGCCTTATTATTTTAAGGCTGATATTGGAGCATGGAGATGATTAATATTTTTTGACCTAATATGTGCTTTGTATACATTATTTATTTTAATCCTCACAATAATCTTACGGAGGTAAGAAAAGTGGTTCAGAGGGGCTGAGAAAAATTGCCCAAGGTCATAAAGCTTGTAGGTGGTAGTTGCTGGGATTTAATAATAGTAATAACACATAGCATTGTTTCAGGGTTTATCTGTGCCACAGTTCTATGTGCTTTATGTGAATTAACTCAATCCTCACTGCAACCCTATGAGTTAGGTACTATTATCCCCATTCTACAGACGGGGAAACTGAGACACAGAAAGACCCGTGGGTCGCATGCTATTAAGTGGTCGAACAAAGGAAGGCAGTCCAATCCCACAGTTCTTTAATCACTATATCGTACTGAATTTGAACACAGATCTTTTTAACTGCAAAGCACATGCACTTTCTACTACCCTATATTGTGACTTAGGGGGAAAGTAACTTTCTCTACCACCCATAAATCGATCCAATTCTATTCAGGGGCGTCTTACCTCTAGGGCGGAGCTAAAGGGAGCTCCGGATAACGCCACAGCTGTTAAACCCCTGCATCCCCGGCCCATCCCAGAATCACGTCTGGGGAGAGAAGCCCAGCTCCCTGGGGCTGGGGGAATCCACGGTCCAAGTCCCAACCTTCATTCTGATGCCTTCAGGTACAAGAGGCAGCCCTGGGGTCGAGGTCTGGAGAGACCCAGTGGGTGTTAGGGCCAGACCTCCTGTTATCGGGTTCCCGGGTCCCCGCATTAGGCCCACTCCAATTCCGAGGGCTGAGTACCCGGCATATTAAAATCTTTAGCAGTTTTCAAAGACCGAACTGCAGGCGCCGCTGTACGAAACGCTCCCCTCTCAGCACCCCAACCCCAGGCGCTGGAAACCTGCTCCCCTCCCTCTGCCCCGCACTTCTCCAGCCGGAGAACAATCCTTGACTGAAGCCCCCTGCTCCACGTCCACACCTGAGACGCCGCCCCTCCCCGAAGGAAGCTCAACCACCCCCTCGCACAAAGCCTCTAAGTGTCCCGGACCCCAGAGAGACGCGGCGGTTTGGTTCCCATGGTGACTGCGCAGCTCGTCGTGTCGTGCTTCCGGGCTGGCGGCCGGCGCGCTCCAGTGACGTCAAGTGGCCACTTTCCGGCCGGTGGCAGAGTCGGGCTGAAGTTGTAAGGGTCGGGGGCGCCATGGGGGCTACTGGCGACGCCGAGCAGCCGCGGGGACCCGGCGGGGCAGAGCGGGGCGGCCCCGAACTGGGAGACGCGGGCGCAGCGGGGCAGCTTGTTCTCACGGTGAGGGCGCCCCCAGGGAGGCCGGGCCGGGCCTGGGCTCGGGCCGGCGGGGCCTCGGGCTCCCGGGACCTTGGCCCGCGGGCGAGAGAACGCGGCGGCTGGTGCTGCTGAGGGGGTTGGCGTTTTCACAGTCCGACGACCTGGATTCAAATTCTGGTGCCACCTTCCTAGCTAGGTGACTTGGGCCGGTCCTGTCAAGCCCCTGAGCTCCAGTTCCTATTCTGTAAAACGGAGATGATTAGTACCTGCCTCATAAGGTTGTTGTGGGGATGGGATGTAAATACGGGTAAAGCGCCCAGACATCGTCTGCCACAGAGTAGGCACTCGGTAAACACTGGTTCCCTTCCTCCAGCCGTTCCTGGAAAAGGTGAGGTCAGGACTTTTGAGGCTGGGAACTTTCCTTGAGTTTCCCTTCCCTGGCAGAGCCTTCCAACCACTGCTGTACCCCAGACCCCAAGGTGAGAGAGATGGTGAAAGCACCCGAGAAGCAGGGCTGTCTAAGTTTAACTTCATACCCACCCTCCGCCTCCACCTGAGTGTCACGGACCTCGGTGACATCTGCTCCCTTGGTCCCCACAGAACCCTTGGAACATAATGATAAAGCACCGGCAGGTGCAGCGAAGGGGCCGCCGCTCGCAGATGACAACAAGGTAAGGCTGACCTGGGCCTTAGCTCCCAGGCATTGGTTTGGAAGGCGGCTTGGGGATCCCCATTGCACGAGGCTGAGAAGCGATCCTTAGCCCGTAGAAAGAGCACCGGACTAGGAAAGAGGAGACTCAGAGTCTATAACTATGTGCCCTTGAGCAAGTCACTTTCCCCTCTGAACTCATGTACAAAATGAGGGATTAAACAACACCTAACATTCCTTGGCTCCATGTTTGAGGGTTCTAAAGAGGCAGAGTAGCATGGAGGTTAAGAAAAATGTGACTAATAGTATCCACAGGGTACTATTACCTTTCGGTAATAATGAATAATAAATAACTTATTATTATCAAATAATAATAAATAATAAAAGGGAAGAGAGAGCGCCAATTAAATGGATCTTCACTAAAACTATTAAAGTGTACAGAATTTTCTGTATGTGTTACACTTCATAAAACACTTTTAAAATAATACCCATTTCATAGAGTTATGAGAATGAAATAAAGCCGTGCATTTATGTGGTTTGCACAGAACCTCGGCACACAGCTAGTATTCTAGAAAAGCTATATATTATTGTCATTAAAGGATCCATTGTCAAGAATTGGCTGGGCAGACTAGAAAGGATCTATTTGGGCCATGCCCCCTGACTATCTTTCTCCTGAATGCAGTTTCACAGATCCTTCCATCTCCATGGACCTCCTCCGAGCTGTCCTTCAGCCTAGCATCAATGAGGAGATCCAGACTGTCTTCAACAAGTACATGAAGGTGAGAGGGACACAAAGATAAACCATTAACAGGGAGAAAGACTCATCGGCAGTCCTTCGCTGCATCACAATCTTCCTGGCTTGCTATAGTACACACAGATATCTAAAGCTTTCCAATTCTGAACCGCCACAAACTTTTTTCCCTCTTAGCGAGTAATTCGAATACTTCTTTTGCCAGGCTATCGTGAGGGTAAAATGATTTAAGTGTAATGTGCTCAGAACCGTGCTTGGAACATAACAACTGTTTTTATTACTTGTTTAATAATATCACCATTGTTATTATTTAAAATTTGTGTCTAGAACTGTGCATAAACATCTACATGGTTCTACCTGAATGCCCCATGGATACTTTAAACCCAGAATATTCTGAACAGAACTCTTTGTTTTTATTCCTAAACCTCCTCCTCTTCTGTTTATTCATTCATTCGAGAAGTGTTTACTGGCAGGCACTGTTCTAGGCACGGGGGATATAGCAGTGAACAAAGAGTCACTCTGACTGCCGCATAGAGAATAGACTGTAGGAGAACCAGTTAGGAGGCTTGAGATGATACTGGCTTGGCTGTTATCAATGAAGATGTTGGGATAAAGTCAGATTCTGTATGTATTTTAAAGGTAGCAATAGGATTTGCCAATGATTCAGATGCACAAGGTGAAAGAAATAGAGAATGACTCCCACGTTATTTGCCCTAGACAACTATAAAGATAGAGGTTGCTATTGACTTGACATGAGGAAGAGGAGAACAGGTGGGGGAAATCAGGAACTCAGTTTTGGACACGTTAAGTTTGAATGGGACCATCATTTACTTAGAAACCAAAAACCAGGGACACTGCCTTCTTCATCTTCTCTATCCAATTGTGGCGTCACGTATGCTCCACCGCATGATCTGTCGAGTACGCCCTTCCTCCTCACCTCTGCTTTGGTTCAGACCTTCATTATTTCTCACCCAGGCTCCTACTATACTCCCTAACTGCCTCTATTCTCTCCCTCTTTCAACCCACCCTCCAGGCAGCTGCCAGTGATCCCTAACATGTAAGTCCAATGGTGTCATTCCCCTGTTTAATATCTGTCAGTGTCTTCCCATTGTCTTCTGGGTAAAATCCAGATTCCTTAACATGGCATATATGACCCACTGTGATCAGACCCCACCCCAGGTCTGTTGAATGGTTGCACCATAGTTTGATTAGCTGGTCCCTAGGACATTTAGGTTGTTGCCAGTTTTTCTCTATTACAGACAGTGCTACATTGAACACTTCGAATATATTTCTTTGGTTCACTTGTGAGAGCCCTTCTGGGGGATAAACTCCTAGAGAGGGAATTGGTAGGTAAGAGGGATAACATACCTTTCCCTTGAGATAATTTCCCTCCAGAGAGGTTATACCATTTTGCATTTCTACCAGTAGTGTTTGAGAACGCCTTTTATTCATCACTGGATTTCATTCCCAGGTCCAGTGGTAGCTTCCATATACCTATGAGGTATATTCATTGCACTGACTTCCTCACAGGTTGGTGTAAAATATCTAAATTATTTTAACTAGCTTTCATTTAGCCAATAATCAGTACTGATCACCGGTATTAATTTAGTTTTTGTTTTAAAGTCAAACTCACTTGCTCATACTATTTAATTAGGCCTGAAGAATTTTCTTCCTAAACTCGTAAGGTCTCTAAGTCAGCGCTTTCACACTCTTCTCCTTGGTTCAGTGTTAACAACGAAGGCATTTGACCTGAGAAATATAAAATGACAGTACATTCCCGTGGTTATCTCCCACAGGAGGAGCATTGGTTATAGGTTCCAGAATTCTTCCATATGCCAGAGAGAACTGACACTTAGTTCTAGAGCCACAGCTTGGACTCTTATTCTGAGTATGTTCTCAATGCCTTGGTTTGGGGCTTCACATCACCTTGTCCTTCAGTGTTCTCAGGCTCAAGGTCTCCCTCTTATAGCCAGTGGAGGAAACTTCTGCCTTCCTTTCCCCAGCCAATTGGAACCACTGAAATCCTGGGGCCCTGGCCAGGTCTCACTCCTCCCATGCCATAGATGTTTCGGCTTGGGCAAAGTCAGATTCAATCAGGACTTTCTGTTTCTGAATTTTCTCAGGCTGACCCTGGCCTATTCACCTAGGCACTGGCATTCTTTTTTTTTTCTACAGAAGTAATACATGTACACTATAAAAATTGAGAGAATATAGATTTTAAAAAGCAATCATCCATGATATTGCCGCCATTACTTTAATATATATTCTTACAGTTCTTTTGTCTCTCTGTGTTTGCTTTTTGCTATTTTACATAAATAGGCTCATACAATGCCAAACTATTTTATAACTTACTTCCTTCACTTGGCAGTATACCATGAATACCTTTTATGTCAAAAATATATTCTCCTATACATCCTTACTGTGATTTTTAACATTTGCATATTACTTCATGGCATGGTTATACCATAAGTTATACCTGGACATTTACGTTATTCTTTGATTTTGCATTGTTTACACATTAGTGCTGTAATGACCATCCTTTGGTCACCTCCATGATTATCCTCCTCAAATGAGGATAGAGTGGGGAAACAGAGACCGGGATATGAATCTATATCTGTGTGATCTCAAAACCATGCTCATAATCAGTTTTCCCTTCTGTACAAGGGTATGAGAAAAGCTTCTCTTTCATACTCAGTTTCCTTCAAGTTGATGCAAATTAGCAGGACTTCTGACCTTTCCTCTATCGTACTCCCCCCTAGTTCTTCCAGAAGGCAGCACTGAATGTGCGAGACAACGTTGGGGAAGAAGTGGATGCAGAGCAGCTGATCCAGGAGGCCTGTCGGAGCTGCCTGGAGCAGGTGAGACCGAAGGGGACAGAGGATACAGGCACAGGGTTTAGCCCTCAGGGCTCTGCTAAGACATGTGATCTGATCATTAGTGGTAATACTGAGCTAACAAACTACTTACATCCAGATAGAACTTAGCAGTGTTGCTGACGGAAAAGAAGGGAAATAGTTACTATATGCCAGGTACTGTGATAGATGATTTCACATGCATTTGCTCATTGACATCTCAGAAGAAACCTTGTGCAGAAGACATATTTTAATTCTTAGTTTACAGATGAAAGCAAGAGTTAGAATAGCTAAGGTCCATCTCATCTCTGCAGGTGCTTGTGACTTGATCCTTCTAGTAGTCACAGCCCCTTTTGGTATCACAGGGACTCACCATTTCTGCCTCCCTGCCTCTTAGGGTGTGTTCAGGAGGCATGACATCAGGTCTATAAATGGCTGTGTTCCCAAGATAGTAGTGAACCTGTTTGCATGTGTTAGCTGCTGTTATTAATAGGAAGTGTCGGCATCACCCAGATTCTGTGCTTGACTGCAAAGCCAGTAGCTGTCAGAGATGGAAATTTCTTCATAATCAGAACCACAAGGGCTGCTTTGAGTTCAGTCCTATAAGGGTAATTATCATGAGATGAGAGAGTAACATCTTCTGGAAGGCTGGTTGGTCAGCTACTCAGGCAGGCATAGCCTCGGAAAGAGCAAGATGAGGGTCTGGACCTCAGCTTTGAAAGGGCAGAACTCCGTGCTGTCAGTGAAAACTTACTCAGCTTCTTGGTGTCATTTGTCGGAGTGGATCATGTCATGTTTCTTAGACTGCTTCTCTCTTGGCTCCAGTCTTGGTGGTCACTCCCCCTTAGCATCCTGGGCCAGCTCATCTTCTCCACCTCTAACTACCTGACCTCTGAGCCAGACCCATCTTCTTAAAGATGAATCAAATTATCTCACTCTCTTCTTCATTAAAACTTCTCAGCGATTTCCCTTCGCAGGAAGAATGAAACTTCGATGCCTTACCATGACCCACAGAGCCCTCCACGAACTGGCTCCTGCCTCTTCTTTAACTTCATCTCATCCCACCTTCCCCTACTGACTATATTCTAATCATGCTGGGCTCCTTTCTCCTCCAGCACCAAGTCAGGGCCTTTGCACTTGCTATTCTCACTGCCTGGCATGCTCGACCCTTAACTCTGCATAGCTGGCTCCTCCTTTTCTTCAGGTTTAGCTTGCATATCACCTCATCAGAGAGGCCTTCCCTGGCCACTTCATCTAAAGTAGTCCTCATCTCACTCCCTTCCCCTCTTCCAATTACTCTCTATCACCTCCCTTGTTTATTTCATTATTCGTTTTGATCTGAAATTATTAATAGTTCATTTTTTAATTTTCTACCTCCCTCCTACCCCACCTCTGCTAAAATCTTCAGTTTTATAAGAGTTAAGGTGTGATCTTATTCACTGCTGTATTCTTAGCACTTGAATACGACTCTTACTATTGTACACTAAGTGTTTGTTGAATGACTGACTGACCGACTGATCGACCAACCAACCGACCGACGGACTGACTGAGTGAACAAACGAACAAACAAATGGCAAACGAACAAGCCGAGTTACTGCTCTCATAGAACTTACATCCTAGTTAGGCAGACAGGTGTGAATTAGCAAACACGTGAACAATTACACATTGAGACTCATGCACTCTTCACTGAACAGGGATAACTTTTGGAGAAGATCATGAGTTTAATTTTGGGCTTAGCATATTTGGGACATCCATTCATGGACATGCAGCAGACTGTTATAAATCTGGAACTCAAAGGGGAGGCTACAACTGAAGATAAAAAGCTACAGAGTCATCAGTTTATAGATGTTGATTGAAGCCGTGAGCATAGATGAGAGCAGATAGAATAGCTAATGAAAGAGGATAGAATGAAAAGAACCAGACTGAGGAGGATGAGCCAGCAAAGAAAGCTAAGAAAGAGCGGCCAGCGAAATAGGAAAACCAGGGAAATGCGGCCACAGGAGCCAGTAGAAAAGTGTTTCCAGACCAGAAGGAAGCAGTGCTGAGGGCCATCGAATGCTGCCCGGAGACGTCACATGATCCCAAGTCTTCACAGGCCTGCAAGGCCCCTGCCATCCTCACCACACTCCTTGCGTACCACTCTCTCCTTGCCCATTACTTGCCAGACTGTATTTTTCTTCAAATGAGCCACGTCTCTTCCCACTTTAGAGCTTTTGCGCTTCCTGCTGCTGACACGCTTCTCAGCTTTTCTAATAGTGGTTCCTTCTCCACATCTCAGCTCAGAGGCTACCTTCTCAGCGAGGCCTTCTCCGATTACCTGCTTCAAATAGCCCTCCTCCCCGGAGATTTACTGTCACATCTGCCTGTAGTGTTTTTCTTCAGAGCATTTCTGATGATCCAAAATCACCTAGTTTATGTTTATTTATTTGCTTATTATCCAAATCGCCTACAGAATATAGGCTGCACAGGAGCCAGGACCTTACTTCTGCAATTTCCTGCTGCATCCCCAGCACTTAAATACTAGGCATCCAATATTTATGAAATGAAAAGAACAGCTTTCTAAGGACTGTGTAGTATATCAACGGATTTAGTTAGAAAAATGTATAGTATATATTTACATGGAAAAAAGTGAGGAAGAATTTACAATGAAATGGTAACTGTATTCTGTGGATATTGAAATTTTAGATTTGATTTTTTTTTTTTTTTTTTTTTGCTTATTTACATTTTCTAATTTTTCAACAATGGTCTTTACTTACTCAAGTTTTTTTTTAAATACATATACATAACTACTTATGTACATATCTTAGAGTGTCTCCGTGCTGACTGTGAAACAGTTTTAACCCAGTTTGAAGTTGTGTCTATAAAAATGGAGGCAGAGAGCCTTACCCTCCAGAATGGTGACTGTTAACACTTGATCTTTTTCCTTCAGGCTAAACTACTATTTTCAGATGGAGAAAAAGTTATACCCAGATTGACCCATGAGCTTCCGGGGATAAAGGTCAGAGTGCTGTGTCCTGTGGTATTGGTCGGGGAGACCAATCAGACTGGGGAGCAGTTGAACTCTGGGCCCCAGGAGGTTCCACGTACCACCCATTTGTGGGACCAGGTCCAAATACCATTATACTGGGAAGGTTTCTGGGCCCAGTCTCAGAAGGAGCAAGAGGGTGTAGAACAGGGACTCTGCCTTCTGCAACCCCAGGGGACCTGCAGCACCCAGGCATTGGTCTTCCAGTGACTCCCTTTTCTTTATCTACAGCGTGGCCGACAGGTAGAGGAGGAATGTGCCCATCGAGGAAGCCCCATTCCCAAAAAGGTACCATCTCCACGTTTTCTGACTAGGAAAAGGCCTCACGGCTCCAGAAGAAGGTGGCGGGCTTTCTCAGTGCATCCTTCGGCCTTTCTAGCATGAGACACAGGAACCCCGGAAACATTCACTCTCCCTGCTCACTCTCAAGCATCATTTGGTCTTGTTGGAAAACCATCTCCACCAGTGACCCTGACCTGCCAATGGGGTGGGGTGGGGCTTCCACAAGGTCAAGCCTCTGACAGCTATTCTTTATGGCAGAGGAAGGGACGGCCTCCTGGACACATCCTGGCAAATGACCGGGCAGCCACCGGCATGGTGTGAGTAGGGACCAACAGAGCCAAAGGGAGGAGTGGGGCGGAAGTGGGCCTGGAGGAAGAGACCAGAGTTCTGTGCCTAGAGAAATCAGATCCATCTGAAGTCACCACGGAGAAGAGTTACCCAGG